>NC_069380.1:234369232-235019179 GCF_027475565.1 Acinonyx jubatus | reverse complement strand
TGCCCGCACTGCTCTCTCCCGGTTGTTTCATTTACGAGGGTGTCACTGGGCAGTAACATGCGCGTCGGGGATGCCGCCCCCTACCCCGAGGCCCCGTGAGTGCAGATGAGTTCGAGTGGAGCAGGCAAGTAAGACCTCCGGAAGCGGGGCTTTAAACCGGGCGGGTCTAGGTGACACCAACAGCCACAGCGTGCAGTGACGTGAGCGGTGCTGTCTGTCTCTGTGCCAGGACGGCCCCGGAGATCCCGTCGCGATGCCCCAGGGCACGGGCCTCGTGAAGCTCGCAGGATGCGGTCTCGCTGCGGGGTCCACCATCGAACCTGCAATGAAAAGCCCGTCGTCGTCTCGCGAAAGCCGAGGTCTCTGCCCGCGTACCGAGGGCGCGTCGCTCTTCTCAGAAACCCAGCAGACACGTGCGCAAACGGGATACCCCCAGTTGGGAGCATTCGCAAAGCTCGGGGGTGTGTTAGCGGAAGCCCACAGCAAATCCAAAGGTCTGCACAAGATGCCTGACCACTTGCTAACAGGAAAGGCTGCGGGCCCGGCGTTTCACAGGGTTTGAGCCAGGCTGTCAGCCTCGACTCTGCCCGCGTCTGGGCGTCCAGCTTCTCCCACCGCCCCCCGTCAGTGCCCGGGGGCTGCTGGGGCGACGGCCGTACCACGGACCCAGTGACTTCGAGCAAGGGAAGCCTGCCGGTGGGAAGCCCGAGGGCCGGGCGGGCAGGCTGCTCTCTCCTCGGCCCGTGGACAGGCACCTCCCCCTGTGTCTGTGTCCTGATCTCCTCCCTTCCTCAGGACACCGGTCAGATTGGATTAGGGCCCACGCTAGTGACCTCACTTTAGTTGCTCACCTCTTTGAAGACTCCGTCTCCAATCAAATAGATGTCCCCTCCCCCGTGTCAGATTACAGCAACTTTTCTTTACCCACAGGATGGGAGTATCTGAAAAGCCCAGAGAACCTTCTGGAGTGCAGGCATTCTCCTCCCTGCTCCCGTGTGGAGTGGTGACCACTCTCGCTTTTGTGATCAAAGCCACTCACTCGGCGCGCCCGGTCACGCCCGGGGGCCAGGGAGCACAGTGGGGCTTCAGGGAGCACAGTGGGGCTTTAGCACAGCCTTCTTTGCGGGTGAAACCGTATGTGTGGTGGTGTTTACTAACCGCCATAGAGAAAAATGCACTCGCACATCGTTAGCCATACGTTGGTGAGAAGGGACGCGTTGATCTTTTCTCACTAAAGAAGCCACGTGTGGAGAGTCAGCCCCAGCGGGGGTCACCACCCTCCTGAGTTTACGGTGATTCGATGACGTCCTACGAGGTCCAGCCGTGCCCTGTACAGGTCACGGGGAGGTCGGTGGGTATCTGACTGTGGTCACCACCCCCGAATCTCTCAAGGTTTTGAGCCCCAGCTCCATGCACCTGCCTGCACGGGTTCCTGTCCTGACTGTGGCCACGGCGGCCCTCCTGATTTCCAGAAATTAGTGTCCATCCTGAGCCACTGTGCAGAAATCCCCGGGATGTGTCCCTCACACGGCACACGGTCACGCTGGCCCTCTCGGGAAGGTCAGGAAGGAGACTTGCATGCGCACCTCTGGTGGCGCAGAGGTGTCAGCCCAGGGGACACGGCCTCCCTTCCGCACGGGGCCTCGGAACCGGCACAAGCTGGGCATTGGTCAGCAGGCCATGGTTCAGGTCGAATCTCGTCCGTCAGGCTTGGAGGTTTGACCCGGTTTTTGCTCGTTTCCAGGCTTTTTGTCTTTGTCCCCCTTATTGTACAAGTCAAGTAGGATTTGAGCGTGCTGACTACTGGGATTCGTGAATGGGGTCCCACGTACACCTTGTCTCTGGCGGTCGAGACCTAGCCGTTGGCCCTGGCGCCCTGGGACGCCATCCCCGCGAAATCGGGGTCTCTCGTGTTCAGCCCACAGGGAAGAGCCTCGCAGGGCCTTCGAGAATGCAGGCTCTCTCTTCGACCGCTCCCTTCCCAGGGCTGGGGGAGGGGATGCGCTGGGGCCTGTGGCGGGAATGGGCAGGGCTGGGCGAGGCTGAGCAGGGCAGGCATGGTGAGCCCACCTGATGCCACAGTCCTGTCTCCCGAGACTTGGTGTCCTCCCCTTCAGATTTAATTCCACGTGGCGGCCAGAGAGCCCACATCTCCATCAGCCGCTGAAACGCTGGGGGCCCCTCTAAGCCGCCCCAGCCAATGCCACGGAGCCAGAGCACAGGGTGGGGGATGCCACGCCCTCCAGCCTGGCCTGTTGCCCTCGGGGCCACTGCCCTCCAGACTCCCTGTGGTTCTGTCCATAAAAATTGTACAATCGTCTTGCGCGCACGGCCCGTCCTCCTGGTCAGTTTGTAGCTGAGCCCTGGACCCCCGGGATTTCAGGTGGGTTTCGGGTTTTGAAGCACCGAGGGGTAATGGGGATCCAGGTGTTCCCAGACAAGGAGAGGGTGGCTGGGGCCAGGGCAGCGAGAAGTGCCCAGAGTAGGCAGGGGCTCACACCCTCCCCTTACTGGACTCCGTCCCTGTCCTCTCATGGTGCCGCCCCGGTCACTGGCTCAGGCCCTCCAGGGCTGGGACCCCAGGTGCCCTGCCAGGCGGCCAGAGAATCCCGTTTCCAGCCTGTGACCCTCAGGCTACTGGAGAGAAGGGCTTCCTTTAGGACAGCCCCGTAGCTCTCTGGTCCTGACGGGGTCCAGGATGGGGATTCAGAGCCCTGGGGTTCTTCATGCCCGGGCCCTCGCTCTGCAAGTTTCTACCCTGGTGCACGTGGTGGCCGTCTGGTCACCAGAGCCTCCTGTGAACAGGCGGCCGTCTGGAGCCGGCCACAGGTGATGGCTTGCGTCATGGTTCTGTGGCTGTAGGTGCTGCAGACCATGGGCAGCACGGATGCCTCTGGATCCCATCCGACCAGCAAACTCCATCTAGATTTCTATCCTGAGGTTCTGTTTCCCGGAACTGCACCTGCACTCAAGGCTTGGTCAGTGGAGAGACGGCCCTGTGTGGATTAAGGGGATGCAGGGAGTGGGGCGGTTAGGGTAAGGGTCTTCTGGAAGGAAACGCCGGGGTGTCAGCCTGTGGTCTTGGGTGGGCAGGACAGCCCCCAGTGCAGATGCTTGAATGCCAGCCCAGTCGTGGCTCATCCGGATGTCCTGCGGCCTGCCCGCTCTGTCCCTCTGTCTCCTGGACAGCGAGGCTCCCTGTTTCTGATCCCCCAGCCTCTCACGAGCCGCTCGTGATGGCACAGCTACTAACCCTGCGGAGGCCGGAGGGCGGGTGGTGGCGCGGGAGCCCCGGGCCCGGGTGGACGACGTGGCTGCTGCAGACTGGTTCCCGTCCCCCCGGTGACGTGTGCGCGGCAGACCGTTCCATCTGACTGCCGCCCTGCGCATGGTCTGGACGGAGCCGTGTCCTGCGAGCACGCACCGTCCTGAACAACCCAGCCAGGGCGGCACCCTCGGAGCCCGGCCCCCTGTGCTGGGGGAGGTGGGTGTTACTCAGCTGGGCGCCTGGGCGCTCAGCGGCCCCGGGTGGCCATCACCATGTCCCTTCCTCTGTTGAGCATAACGATCCCTGAGCGGGGATCACCTGGTCCTGTAAACCGCTGCCGTCCCTTTGCAGCAAGTGCCTGAATTACGTCCGTTTTCTGGGTGAACTCGAGGAGAGGGGTCAGCGCAGGCCGGAGAGGGGCACAGAGACACTGCAGGATCAGCCACCAGCGCTGCTGGGCTGAGCAGGGACCCGCGAGGGCCCCACGTGCTTCAGGGCCACAGTCTCGTTCTCCAAACCGCATGAGAAGTCAGGTGATTATGTGAAACCAAAGCAAAGCCGTGATGAAACCCCTAAACTTGATCTTCAACGAACCACCTAGAAAAGGCGGGAGACACTGCCTCTCCCGCGTCTAACGTGTCCCTTGTGTGCACGTGTCATGTTGCTTTTATTTCTAAGTCTGTGCACGTATCTGTGTCTACCCCCTTCCCTGCGATGCGACCCCACAGCCCTGTAACTTCTCCACACAAGGGGCGCCCTTGGTTTCGAGAGCCCGAAGCAGGTCGGGGTCTTGGGGCGTTCCCCCCGCGAACCCACGCCTGTCAAGGGCGGGTGGCGGCCCGCGAGACGCGGCCTGGGACTTCGGTGACCCAGGCTTGGACGACGCGGTCTCTGTTCACTGCAGGGACAGCGCTGTTACGGGCAGGTGAGGAGCAGGGAGGCCGCCTGGTCGCCGGTCTCCCCAGGGCGTGGAACCGGGCACGTCTGGACAAGACGTCCGAGGAGGGGTGGTGCGGCAGTGCGGGCCCAGCAGCTCAGTGCGCCACGTGATCTATTCTGTACTCGAACCGGAGGAATAAAAAGTGACCTCTGGTTTCCAGAAGCTTGGGAACAAAACCAAAATAACAATGTGGTTTGTGTCCGTAGGGGGGTTGCCGGGGGCTCTGGAACCCACTGTCTGGGGTCCAGAGGGCCCTTCCACTGCTTCCTGGGGGGCCTTCCCTGCAGCCCCAGCCCGCTGAGCTGGAAATGGGTGAAAGGTTGCAAATGCGCTGAAAATTCACCCTAATGAGCTGCATGTGCTGCACCATGGGGGAAGCTGGGGTCTGGAATGAAATCTAGAGGAGGGCCACCAACCAGGCTGTGGGGGCGGGCGGGGAGGCACGAGGGTGCCTGAGCGCTGGCTGCTTTGTCCCCAGGGCTCTGGGGCCCCTTCCTGCGGGACACCCTCGGCCAACTGTGTGGTCCCTGCGCCTGTGTCCTCCCCAAGGGGCTCCTTGCCCTCCTGCGGTGGAACGTTCTAGGCTGCTGTGTTACTGAAGACACAGGCGAGGTGGAGAAGGAGTGTGAGCCTCTAAAGCGCTGTCTCCTCCATTCCCACCGTGTGCGCCTCACCCCTGCAGCGCCTGAGTTAGAAGTGAGCTCTGTATGGGGTGGCCGGATCCCACAGGCCCTGGGTCTCCCCTGGGGTCAGCGGTGCCCCTTGGTGAGGCCACACTCACCGGATTTTCCTCCCCCCTTGCTTCCAGCGCCCCACCCCCGGCGAGGCAGCGAGCTGAGCTGGGGAGGGAAGGGGAGGAGGAAAGCGGGGCGGGGGCACCCCTCCCGCCAGGCCTGCCGCTGCCTTTCTGAACCCTGGGCGCCTCCCCTGCACGGCAGGCATTTTTGCCCCTGCGGCTCCCCTCCCCCCAGAACTGCTGTGGGACGCCCTCCCCCCACGCCGGCCCAGCCTGGAGCATCCTCGGGGTGCTGCCCCCACCCCCGCAGTCCCCAGGGTCCCACACAGATAGCCACAACCACGCACGTGACCGGTTTTCACTACCGAAGTGCCAGCGGGAAAGGCCAGCTGTGGCCCCTAAATCCTGAGGTTCTCCGGCCTCAGTGCCCCACCCCCCGTCAGGGCCGCCCCGTCCACAGAGATGGGGCCGCCTCGGAAAACCTTCATCCTGTTCTCACGGACACACAGGGGCATCCGTCACATATCCACAGACCAGCGGAAGCAGGGCCGCGTGCAATGGACTCTGATGACCCCGAGAGGTGCCCATGACAGCCTGTGTGTGCGCCGTGCCACAGAAGGGTCTGTCCCCAGCTCCTGGACGGTCCTGTGCCTGGAGGTGAGCCCCCCGCCCGGAAGCCGCGCGCCCACCCACTTGCTGGACGTAAATTATGTTCCTGCCCCCGGCGAGTGTTGTTGCGAAGCTGGAGTTTGTGTTCAGGCTGATTATCTTGAACTTGGGCTAATGTTCCATGAAAAGAGTCTCTATCATCAAATTCATTAATTAAGGTCCCGTTTGCAGGCTGATTGTGAACGGGCGTCACTTGTGTGATGGGCAGACCCTGCTCCTGGCTGGTGAGGCTGCTGTGGGCACGTGAGTCAGTCTCTGAGGGGCGGGGACACGCTCCCCGATTCCAGGTCAGCCTGGGGGTGGGTGGGGCGGGGCTGCACTCCGAGCTCAGGCTGGGGCCCGGGGTGGGGGTCCTGTGATCGGTGGCGCCGGTCGGCCGTCGCTTCCCCGCAGGACCGCGTGCCCGGTGCATTGCCCTCTGGTGCACAGGAGGGGTCGTGGGGCGGGTCCTCCCCGGCCTGTGCGGGAGCGGGGCTCCTGGGGGCCTGGGGCTGCTTGCCCTCTGGCCCGTGACACTGGGTCCTGCCCCCCTGCTCCATTCCCTCACCCCTGCGCAGAGGGTGAGCTCCCCCTCCTCCTCCAGCCGACTCAGCGAGGTCTCTCCTTTGGCGTCCCCCCCCCCCACCCTCTGTAGGTGCAGGCGGGCTTGCTCGCCTCATTCTAGGCAGGCTCTCTCAGTGACAGCTCCTCAGCCAAAGGTGCTGGCGCCCTTCCCTCTCCCCGCCCTGCCCCTGCACTGGGGAGGCCACAGCTGGACCAAGCTATACGTCTGCCAGGCGTTTCCGATAGAGCGGCCTCACCTGACCCTGCGGGTCCCCCGGGCAGGTGCCCTTGGTAAGGCCAGGATGCCCGCGAGGCGCCAGTCAAAGCCCGGCAGGGACGTGGCCATGCCGCTGTGTGGCTGTTCTCCTGGCCCGTGGCACCCGCATACTTACACGCACCCATCAGTTTCCTGCTGGCCCCAGAGATGCCCCTAATCTTACTAGGCCACTAGCAAATGTCAGAGCGTCACATGGAAACCACATTGCCTTTGTCCTGCGGTTTGTCTCTGCCGCCTGCACTCTGGCGGATGATTGGATGGTTTTCTTCTGTCCTTGGCCGCCCCAGGTCAGGTGAGCCGGACACACTTTGGTGAACAGCCCCCACCTGCCTACACCCGCCTGTCTACACCCACCTGTCTACACCCACCTGACTATGCCCACCTGTCTACACCCACCTCTCTCCACTCACCTGCCTACACTGGCCTGCCTACACCCGCCTGTCCACACCTAGCCACCGCATCCCAGCCCTGCCCTGGGAACTGGGTGACTTCCTGCCCCTAGGGGGCTGTGGCAGGTGACCTGAAGCTACCCCCCTGCTCACTGTCCCACCTACACTTTCCCCAGTCCGGCTCGACTGGTGTTGCTCTCCCTGTCTCCCCTGCACTCACCCGTGTGAGTCCTGTCACTTCCGGTGCCCTGGCCTCTGGACTGGCCCCTCCCTCCACCGTGAATGCTCTCCCTCCTCCTGCTCCATCTGTCACAAAGGCCCTCGCCAGGCCAGCTGTGGGCCCTCCCAGCTCACCACGGCCGGCCCGGGGCATCATCCCAGCAGGACAGGGGCAAGCAGCGACGACATACACGTGTGCCTGACCTGCTGAATAGCTTCTGGGGCCTGGCGTGGGCCCCTCCTGCTCTCCCAGCCTCTCCTGGCCGGGCCTGCTTGCACCTGCTGGGGCCGGGCAGGCTGACACTCAGTGCCTCTCCCTCAGCATAGCATCTGCAAACCCCGGGCCGGTGGAAACGGGGTTCACACAAGTGTTGTGCACATGACCCCATCAGCTCCTTCCACCGGCTCGATCGGACGAACGTAAGGGTTATTATGCCTTTAAGATAGCGCAGCGCCTTGAGAAGCAAAGGCAGGGAGGACCAGGCTGGTGCGCCCCCCACATTGATGCCCCCATCACTTCTACTCCCATCATGACTGTTTCCCGGCCAGATGACAGAGTCCCTAAGCACACAGGCGGCCCCGCTCAGTCTCGCCTGCATCGACACCAGAAGCGGAGGTCGGATGCTGCTACAGACATTCAGCTCCTTTTCTGGGAGCTCCTCCCTGGAGTGACCACACCACTGTAACGGACACAGAATTCCGGTTGGATTGCTGAAAGGGAGGCATCAGCCACCCCGCGTGGGCCAGGGTTCACGCCAAGCCTGCATAAGCCCCTTCTCGCTCTAATTCCCGCTTTGGGCGCTCACTCGGTGGGCTTAGTTCAAGACATTAAGGCTCTTAGCGGGTGGGGCTTCTGGCTCCTGAACTCCACCCTTCGTGTTTAGATCTCCTTGGAAGTGGCAATAAGCCCCGGGGGGGAGGGGGCCCGGGGCCAGGGAAGACTCCCCCCCCTCCCAGGCCGGTGAGACGGGTGCCTCGCCTCGTACAGTCCTGCCCCAGTGCCTTCCGGGCGGCGTCGGCCCACTGCACCTCAGCAGCAAAGTGGGGGCGCCGCCCGCTCAGGGATCCCCCAATGTGCAGGGGCCTGACTGGTCCCGGGGCTTCAGTAAACCCCTCTTCACCCCAGGGCCAGAGTCCTCCGGGGAAAAGGCAGTTTCTTCCCAATTTCATGAAGCTGATGCCAGACTTGCTGGAAGGCAGTCCTCCCTCCTCCTCCCTGCCCCCCTCCTCCCTGAAGGCCCCCCTCCCCCCCCCCCCCCCCCCCCGCCTTCTCTTCCTCCAGGGCCCCACTGTTCCAGACAGGGTCAGATGGAAAGGTCACGGTGTTTCCTTCCCAGGACTTCACCGCCTTCCCACGCCGTGATCCTGGCCGAGGGGCTTTCCAGGTTCTCCGGCTTAGTGGCACCAATGGGGCAAATACCCTGGCCAGTGTCACCGTCACTGTGAGGGAGGGAACGGCGTCTTCCTGGTGCCCTGGCGCAGAGGACAGCAGCTCTGGACGGGGGACTCCCTCTGCCTCAATTGTACCAGCTGGAAGGAGGCGCTTCAGAGCGCTCCCCTGGTACCAAGTGCCACCCGCCCCAACCTGGGCTGTCCCTTCACCGGACGGCCTGCCCGCTGTGAGCGAGGCCGACCTCCCGGCCTGCAGCCTGGGTGCCCACACCCCACTGGAGAGGCCTCGTCTGGGCCCCCGGGCACCGGGGACACCACGTGGCCAGCTGGATGTCCGCAGGGGGAGCCAGGCTCAGTGTCCCTCAACCGGCTACTATCTGCCTTAGGAGACAGGCGGTCCCAAGAATCCTCCCACTGGGGAGGACTGGAGCACGGAAAGATCTTTTCTCTGTCTCTTGTTTTATGCAAGAGAAAGACACAGACAGAATGGAGAGGGGAACACACGGCGGGTAGGCCGGGGAGAGGGAGAGAGGCGGAGGGGCGGGCAGGCCGCGTGCAGCCACAGGCAGGCAGGCCCGGGGAGAGGTGGGGGGCATGAATCGGGCAGTCTCAGGAGACCATCACTTTAAATCTTAATTGGTTGCCTTTTAAATATCATTTAAGGGCTGGTGTCCCTGCCTCTCTCTCTAGTTAAGAAGGTGTCGTGTCAAACTCTATTACCTCGCTGGACGAGTCTCCCTTATGTTAAAAAAAAAAAGGGGGGGGGGTAGAAAGAGAAAAAAAAAAAGAAAGAAATGGAGGCATCAGCAGCGGTTTGAGGGTCGATAAAGCTCTTAGATTTGGAGACGTTTTCCGGGAGCCCATTTCCCGCGGCTAAGAGTTGTTAATGGAGCTTAAGGAATTATCTTAGACCGGGCGGCCGCCGCCGTATATTTCCCTGTCGGGTCTGGATATGCTGCTGTCAGACTCGCTTAATGAAAAGTAACGCGCCGCTGATTACAGTTTTATTTGGGCGCTATGTAAAGAGCGCCGTTAATTTAGCAGCCCTTCCTTGGTGTGTCTGAATTGGCCACGCCTGAGTGGCTGGGAGCGCGGTCCCCAGCGCCGCTGCCCTGACAGCCTCCCGGGAGGGAAGCGGGGCCCCGCCCCCCCCCCCCCCCCCCCCCGCCACGACCTTTCTCCCCAGCACCACGGACCCTTAAAATCCGCGTCTCCACCCTCCCCAGCCCGGCGGCGGCGTCCCGTCCCCTCCCCCTCACTGAGGGGATCCGCCTCCTGACCCCCACCCCGGGGGCACACAGGCCACTTGGGGGTAAGGGTGCCTACGGCCAGCCTTCCAGAGCATTCCCCCCAAAGGTAAGGGGGAGGTCCAAGGGACAGCCCCTGGTGAGGGGGGGTGTGCGCGGCTCACTCCCCGCCCCCACCTGATGTCTTTATTCCCACAATTTTGCAGATTAATCAAACAAGTCTCTTCCAGTCGGCGCCACCAAGGTCTGGGGGCTCCTGCGGTGCGGGATTCTGACCTCCAGTCTGCGGGGACCGGCCGGGCTTCCTGCGCCACAGACCCTGCCCAGAGTGTGAGGTCTCCAGGGCCAAGGCGTGGTCGGCAGCGGGAGCCCTCTGGCCCCCCCCCTCCACCCGGACTGGCTGCGGGGGGATCGGGAGGGGGGGGGCGGGGGTCCAGACCCGGCCGCGGCCCCCACAGCCCCTGCCACCCGCACCGGGGCCCGGGCCCCGCGGCCCCCACAGCCCCTACCCCGCCCGCCGCGCCGCCTGCGTCAGCGAAGCCTCATTTTTGCTGAAAATGTCTGGCTTTGTCTGGGGCTGGGGTGGGGGCGCGGGGGCAGCCGCCCTCGGCCGCATTAAAATTCCTGGCGCCCCAGCCGCGGCCGCAACGCGTCTCCCCCGAGACTCCACTTTCGCTATTACTGTCAAGTACCCTTGACTCTTTATTTTTGCCCTTTTATCTATTACAACTAATTCGAGTTCTTTTGCCCTTTTCAGTCTAAGACGTGGGCTTTCTGCAAAGCCTCCCCCTGCCAGCGAGCTCTCGGAGCGCGGAGCCTTTAGAAATTGAGGGGTTTACTGTCAAAATGAAAATTTCACTTCAAATTATCTTGGCTGATGCTCGCTCGCCGGGCCGGGGGCCCCCGCCCAGCCTTTGACAGGCGCATCAGCGGCGAGCCTCCGAGTCCCGATGATATCATCCACGGGAGCGAAAGTCAATACGGTGACAGCGCGCGGATACAATCCAATTACCGCGCGGCCCGGACAGGCCTGGGGCGCGGCGCCCGCCTGGCCACCGGGGTCCGGGACCGCCCCCTTCTCTCAGGGGCCGGGGGCCGAGGTCCGGTCGCTCTGGGGCGCGGACCCCGACACCGGCCTCTGGCCGCCAGCGCTCGAGGCCCGCCCCGGAGCGGCTCCCCGGCGGCCCGGGACCCCGCGGGGGCGGGCCCCTGTCCAGTCCCAACCCTCGCAGGGAGGGACCCCGCCTCGCGGCGGGCGCCTCCAAGGCCCCCCCCCCCCCCCCCCGGCAGGTTCGCCGACTTGCCGATCCGTCCTTCCTCGGGACGCCTGCGACTGCGACGAGGCCCCCGCAGCCGAGCGCTGGTCGGCGAGGGGACCCCGAGTGCAGAGCGCAGCGCTCTCCGCCGCCCTCCAGGGGCCCGCGCCACCGGAGGGAGCGCCCCGAGAGCTTCCTGGGCTCGGAGGTGCGGGCCGGGCTCCGCGGGGGTGGGGGTGGGGGTGGGGGTGGGGGCCGGAGGGAAGCGGGAACCCAGGGCTGGAAGCGCGCGGGAACCGGGGCCAGGCGCGGCTCGCCCCCCGCCCCCGTCCCGGGGCCTCCACTCCCAGCCCCGCCTTCTATCCGCAGCCGCCTAAGCGCTCGCCCCCCCACCCCACCCCCGGGGCGCGGCCCCGGGCTTTCGGAGCGCGGGCGGGGCGGCGGGTCCCGGGAGGGAGGGGAGGCGGGGCCGGGGGCGGGAAGGCCGCGTCACTTCGGCTCAGGACGTTCGGCACGCAGTCCACGCCCCCCTCCCCCAGTTCCAGGGAATTTAGCAAGTTTAAAAGTTACTCTAATCTTGCAAGGGAAGCCCCCACTTTCTCAGCATTGTGGAGTGTGGTAACGGGGGAGAGTTTGAAGTTTAGGGCCTGTGCACTATCTCTCACAGACTCCAAAATCCCTGGACGTTCCTGTAACCGTTGCTATAAACGGGGCTTTGAAGCAGGACGTCTGGGCTCTGCGGGGACACTTCTCGGGGCTCTGGGCAGGCCGCCGCCCCCTCCTGCCCTGGGCGATTAGCACCTTTCCTGGGCAAGACCTCAACCCCCTGGGTGTGAAGCGTGTTCATTTTGCAATGCAAACACCATCACTCGCTTTATTGGTTTGTTATATCAGCCTCTGAAGCAGGCAATTATTGGTGTGAACATACACGTAAAAAAACGTAATTTTATCGAGTTACGAGTGTGCAACAGTGTAAACAGGTGGGAGTGCGATTGCTGGAAGATGTGCTGAGGACAACGCGGGTCAGCAGGCTGAGGGGTCTTCGGAAGGAGCAAGGATGCCTCAAACCCGGGAGGAGGCGGCAAAACTAAGCCTCAGAGCTGAAATGTCTGGTCCGTGTAAACTTTGGGACGTAAACTTTAGGCTCCGGGGCGGCTCCCTTGTGCTCTGGGAGCGTCCCTACCCGGCTGGGGCCCGGGGCGGAGGTCGGAAACGGCCCGGACCAATGCTTGTCCAGGCGGGGTCTGTGGCCGGTCCCCCCACGGCGGGTGGGCTGCCTGCACTTGGACGCGCTCCGGTCCTGCTTTGGAAACTCCGTGGAAACAGAGTCTGCGACGCGCAGCAGGCCGGCTCCCCGTTTGCTCCTCCTCCGCGCGGGGCGGGGCCCGTCAGGCGCAAAAGGGCTTGCCCCCGGCCTTGGGCGCCGCCAGCAGCTCCTTGGCTGAGCCTGCGGTCGGGGCGTCGTGGGGCGCAGCGGGCGGGAAAGCGCGCGCCAGGGGCGTCGTCAGCACGTTGGCACCTGCCCCCAGAGAGCGTCCCAGCGGTCCTGGGTCCAGGAGGGCGCCCTTGGCGGTGGCCCAGGCCTGGTTCAAAGTGCTGTGCCTGAGGATAGGGTCGTGAAAGACCCCATCCACCCAGTTTCTGAGACTGGTTACCGGGGAGTCCTGGTGCCTGTCCAGGGCACCCGTGGGGGCCGGGGCCGCAGGCGAGGACGACGCAGGAGCCAAGGAGGCGGCCGCAGGGGCAGCGGAGACTTGGCGCTTCAGCATGCACGAGGGGAACTCAGTCTGGCTCAGGGCTGTGGCGGCCGCGGTGGCCGTGTGAGCCAGCGACCAGATGCGCGGCTTGGCCTCGAGGCCCGCCGTCGCCCCAGCAGGCGCGAAGCCCAGCTTGGCCTCGCAGGCCTGCGAGCCGCCCCCAGCGCCAGGCTGCTGCTCGGGCGCAGCCGCCGCGCTCCGGAGGCAGCTTCTGGCCCTCTCCAGGTCCTGGTCCAGGGCGGCCGCGCCACCGGCGGCCAGGGGCATCCGGAGGGTGCCGGAAGCCTCCTTTCCCGGGGCGCTTGGACCGTCAGGCGCGGCGGGGATGCGCTCCAGACCGCCGTCCAGGGGCTGGAAGGGCGGTTTCAGCTCGCACTCAGGGGGCTCCGCCTCCAGCGGGTCGAAATCCTCCAAGTCTGTGAGTTCTACATCCTTCTCCCCTTTGCCCACCGTCTCTGCGCGGGGTAGAAAGAGGGGCCAGTGCAGGAAGAGAGGAAGGCGCTAATCTGGACCTCACTCTTCCTTCCTAGCTCTGCCGCATAGTTATGGGCCCGACCCCCGCCCCCAAGCTAGGAGAAGCACCTGTACCTCCCACCTGCTCCAGAACCCCAAGTGGTAACAGAGAAGCCTAGCGATTTCCTGCTCAAATCAATGGGGGGTGGGGGGAGGGGGAGTGTGTCTATTGTTTTAAGCGCTATTTTGGATTTCTTTAAGCCTGTTCCCAGTTACTCCTGCAGGCCCCCAGGTCAGGACCCCCATGGGTCAGCTCATTTCATTTGTTGCCCGTGCCCTGACAGTTTGCTCTTACTACCCCAGGTTCAATGTCTCCAGAGGTCCCAGAACCCAAGAAGAAGGCACAGGGAGTCCCCGGCCTCGGTGCCCCAGCCTTAGCATTGCAGGTCCCACCCACCTTCATTCTTGGTGCTCTTGAGGGGCTCCTCCCTGGCCTCCTCTTCGCCCCCTTCTTCCTCCTCGCCCTCCGCGTAGGGTCGCTTCTCATCCGCGCATTTGTTCCTCGGGGGCCACGTCATCTTGTTCTCCTTCTTGAGGCGCCGGCGCGCGTTGGCGAACCAGGTGGACACCTGCGTGAGGGTCATCTTGGTGATGATGGCCAGCATGATCTTCTCGCCCTTGGTGGGGTACGGGTTCTTGCGGTGCTCGTTCAGCCAGGCCTTGAGCGTGCTGGTGGTCTCGCGCGTGGCGTTCTTCCGCCGCGTGCCGCTGTCCATGGTCCCGTACCTGGAGACAGGCTGGGCAATGGGGCGCTGGGCCGAGACCCTTGCGTCGCGGGCGGCGGGCCCAGGCCCAGGCAGGCTTTCAGTCCCCGTCGTGGGAGTGTGTTTATGGTGGTAAGACCTGGGTCAAACCCAGGCCCCTGGTTCCTCGCCACGGCCCACAGGCACAGCCTTTTGTGGCCCAAGATGTTTATATTTGATTCAACTTACAGGGAGCCTGGGCTCCTTCCTAGCCGGAGTGGAATGCGGGCTCAAGGCCTGGCCAGGTCTCTGTCACCCTACATAGACATCTATTTCTTCAGGTTCCTTTATGGGGCCCCTCGCCTACCCTTTTGATCCCCGAACCACAGAAATGTGAACCCAACTATATAACAGCAGTGGGCAGGGGTGGTCATTAGTGTCCGTGGGGAGAAAGCGTCCAGACGGCCTATGTGGACTTCCTGCAGTTAAATTTATAATTGTCACCCTCCTCCCCCCAAGATGGGCCACGCGTCTCTGGATGAGCAGACTGGACTCCCCCTTCTGGTTCCCACCAAAGGGAAAGGTGGGCTGGGCTCTTGGGCAGAAGGAGGCGTCTGAAGCCTGGGCAGGGAGACTTGACAGCCGCCTAGAACCACAGTGCAGGAGGGCTGTGAGGGTCCAGACAGCGAAGGGAGCGAGAGGGAGAGGCCGGGGACGCATTTGCCCAGTGGGGCAAGGATTGCCAAGGGGGCGGGGCTCGGACTAAGCAAGGTCAGCTGAAACCTGATCCGAAATCCCTCCCCTAGCCGCCCAAAGATTCACAGGGGGCGTGGGGCTGGTGGTGCGGAGTTTGACGACTGAATGGAGCGCAGGGGCCCGGGCGGGGGCAGTGAGGAGGGATTCTGTCCGCTGGTCCCTCACCTGTCGTAGGGGTACTGGCCCAGCGCCGGCTCGTAGGGGTAGTAGGCGGCGGCCGCAGCAGGCGCGAGGCCCGCATGCGCAGATCCCGGCGCGTCCTTGGAGTCGAAGCCATTCTGTAGGATCCCACGCGCCTGGGGTCGCAGCTTCCGGGAGGCGACCCAGCTCAACCCCAGCCCCCCAGGCCCCTTGGCTCCTGCACGCTTTGCACAGACCCCTGGGCAGCCTCATAAGCCACCCCCACCCCTGGACTCTCTCTTGGGGCCAGGGAGCAAAGAAGCCTCAAGATGGGGAGAGAGGACGCGCAGAATTGGGGGGGGGGGGGTCGGGGAGTAGGAGAGAGAAGAATGAGGTTGGAGGGAGAGGGGGCCAGAGGGGACAGGTGGGGGTTGGGAGACAGCAGGAGGGAGGACCCGGACCCAAGAAGAGGACCGACCGACCGCAGGGAGGAAGGAGGAGCGAGGGGGGAGACGAGCTGGCGGGAGGAGGGGGAAGGGAGCAGGGGAGGGCCAAGCGGTGGGGCACTGGGAGGGAGGAGGAGGGAGACCGGGAGGAGTGAAGGTAGGGAGCTCAGAGGAGGAAAGCGCGGGACAAGGGGCGGGCGCCGAGCTCCAGCTCTGGGGGCGGCGGTGCTGGGAGGAACCCGGCCAGGAGGCTCCCCCTGCAGCGTGGGGTCCTGGGCACTTGCGCCCGCGCCTCGGGCTCCCTGGGAGGTGGGCTGGGCAAATAGGGGGCAGGGGCGTGGCGTGGCGGAGGAAGGCTTCAGACAATCCCCTCCACTTACCAGCGAGTAGAAGGCGGACGCCTCGGAGCCGTAGGTCACGTAGTTGCCGTAGCCCTGCGAGCCGCCATACGGGCCCCCGTACACCCCAAGCGCCGCGGCCGAGTTGAGCTCGTGGCGCGCGGTGGCCAGCAGCCGGCTCTCGTAGACCGGGCAGTAGACGGGTGCCTGGGCCGAGGCGGCGGGCCCCGAGTCGGCCAGCGTGCGGCCGCCGGACTCGCAGCACGTGCTCAGGGAGTTGGTGGTCATCAGGAACTGGGGGAGAGAGGGGCCGCGAGGAAGGGCCGGCGCCCGGGGGTGAGGGGGGGCGCGCCGCCCAGGGGACCCTGCCCCACTGCCCGGGGCGTACTGCCATCCACGCCGCGCGTTCCCTCCTGCCGCGAGTGCGCTCCGCTGGGCCTCCTCCAGCCACTGGGGGACCAGCCCTACCAGGCCCCGGAGTTTTCACACGCACCCCGGGTGTGTGGGTGTGTGTGGGGGGGGGGGGGTCCCAAGGCCGCGCACGCCCTCCTGTGCCACGACGTCTCTCCTGGGGTGATGGCGAGGGTCAAAGAAAGCGAGAGACAAGGGGGGGCCCGCACGTCAGAGTCTCTCGGCGCCCCTGTCCTCCCCAGGGCTGGGTGCAAGGAGCGCCTGGCACAGGCCCCGCTCTCTGGGAAGCGACCCCGGGTCGCTGGACAGCCTGCCAGCCGGCGTGTCCGGCCGCGTTCCCCGCACCCTCGCGGGGCCCCCTTACCTGGGGTGCGGAGGAATAGGGGTATCCAAACTGCGGGTAGGACATGGCGGGGCCGGCGGGGTCCTGCACGTGGTCGCCCGCGTGGCGCGGCCACTGCTCCGGGGCCGCCGGCTCCTAGGCGCTGGGAGGGCGAAGCGGAAGAGCGGGTTAATTCATCCACGCGCCCCGCAAACTTTTCTAACCCGGTGGGAAAGTGAGCCGCGGCGGCCGCACCGAGCCTTTTAGCCTCACGTTCCCGAGCCTCGAGGGGGCTCTGGGACCAGCCCGCCTCGCAGCGGCGACACAAATACATATTTTGCAAAAAAGGGGGAAAAAAAAAAACACCGAGTTGCGCGAACCCGTCAAGTCAAATGTGCTTGGCTTTCAGCGGCGGGGGCGCTGACGTCAGCCCACGCCGCGCAGCTCCGCCGGGCCGCAGACGTGCGGGTCACTGGCGGCGGCCGGGCTGCGGGGCTGCGGGGCGGCGGGGCGGCGGGGCGGGGGCGCCGCGCGGGGCGAAGAGGCCACAACAGGCTCTGACAAATGAATTCCGTCCGTGGAGTCAATATCGCCCCCACGAATGCCGCTTCTCCTTAGTCACCGAGGATGGGAAGCACTTTTAATTAGAAATTAATTAATGAGCACCTGCGCCTGCCCGCCCCACTGTAATCATTAGTCTCAATTACAAATGAGACATGTGAAGGGACACACGAGCGAGTCTCCACTGAAGATGTAATCAACAGTTAAAATTAGCCGGGCGCTGGCGCAGGCGGCCGGGCCTCCGCGCCCCGCTCGGCGGCAGGTGCAGGAGGGCCGCTCCGCAGGCCCGCGCGCGACCCCGACTATTGTTTAACTGGCTCTCCGCTAGGCCTCCCGCCGGTTCGAACCCTGCTCCGGGGCGGGGAGTTCCAGAACCAGATGCGGCTGCCAGTGTGCGCGTCCGAAGGGCAACCTGCTCTCAGGTGTGTGGGTCCCGCGAACTCCCCAGAGCCATCCACTCCGGGCCTCGGTGGTCCAATTGCCGCGGGGCTCTGCGTCTGCCCGCCAGCCTGTCCCCCGGGAACGCCCCCCCCCGCCCCCGCGCGTCCCACCCCGCCCCCGCGCGTCCCACCCCCGCGCGTCCCACCGCCGGTCCTGTGAGTTCCTGCACAGCGAGCGGCCCTCCCTTTCCTCCTCCACCCCCTTCCGCGGCCGCCCTCCCAGCCTCCCCCTGCCCCTCGCGGCTGAACCCGGGACTGCCAGACAGCCCTGCGCGCTCCGGAGAGTAGGTTTCCGCCGCCCTGCTCCGGGGCCCCTCCGGGTTAGGTGCAGGGGAGGGAGCGCCGGGACGCCTTCCCCTGCCCGTTTTGCATAGCTCTGGGCCCGGGGCGTTCGGGGCAGTCTGGGGGCTGGGGGACAGCCGTGCGCCCTCTCCAGGACTTTCCATCTGGTCCCGGTCCTGGGACCCAGCTCGAATGCAAAGCGGAGGCCAGCACGCAGGCTGCAAACGGGCGCCCGGGCACCCCGAACTCGCTCCCCGCCTTTTAGGCAGCCGCCCTCCGGGGACCCCCCCGGCTCGCCCCTGCCGCTCTGCCCCGCTCGGCCTCCCGCGGTCGGCCGGCCGGGAGGGGAGCTGTGCGCGGCGGCGCTGTGCAGACTTGCTCGGAAAGATTCCTGGGTTCAGACCTGTGAATCGCCCCAGGGTCACCCTCTAATTAATGATGACGTTCTCGCCCTCTCCCCAGCTGCAAACCTGCCTCCCAGAAACGAAATCTGCCCGCTCTGACAGCTCGGTTGAAGGTGATTGATGACTGTCTGGAGACCACAGTACGCATCATATAATATCTGCTGCGTAATTGCTTTAATTTACAGATGAAAATACGAGCTCTCCGATCGCGCTGAACCACAGCCGGCCACGTCCGAGCTGCTTGCGAAGGAAAATCATCGGAAATAATGAATAGCCGCCCCATGCAAATTATTCAGACAGTTTAAGCGTCTGTAGCCGGGAGAGATATATAAAGAACACGAGTCAAATGACATTAATAATTGTTTCTGAATTCTGTATTGATCTCGTGGCGGCCGTGTTTATTTCTTTCTCACCTGAATTGCTAATATCACCTTCCTGTAAATAATAAGAAACTAGCCACCGGGGCTTCTGGGGCAGAAATGAATCTCTCAGTCGCTCTCCCTCTTCCTCCTCTGCCCCTCCCCTCCCCCACCCCCCTCCTCCCAACTCCTTCCAGTTTTCCAGGCTTCTGCTGTGGCTTTTCTGAACATCCTCCTACTTTCCATTATTTATTGTTTACAAACAGCTCGCTCTCTCCTGGTAATGAGGTTTGGGCCACGGAGGGGCCCGAGCCACGGGTGGCCGAGGGGGCTCCGGGAGCAGCAATCCGGGGCAAAGATGCCTTCAGCCCCTTGTCCTCACCCCACTCCCAAGGCGCAACCCCAGGGATCGTGAGCCCTCGGCTGGCAGGGGGAGGACAGCCACCGCCCAGGTCCCAGCGGCACCGAGCCACCGCGCTCTGGCTTGCTGGGCATCACACCCAGGCCTGCGCCCTGCCCTTCCTCACCCGGGCCACAGCTCGCGGGCAACGGCGCCCCCTCAACACGCCAACATTCATCTTGTGAGCAGCCTTCGGAGCCCGGAGCCCTGGAGGGCACAGGCCGTCAGTGGAGGCCTCAGGGGGGTCAAGGGCTCCCTTTGGCCATCACTGCAACGTTCCCCTTTCCAGCCTGGGTCGTAAAAGGACGCCCCCAGTCCCCACCCGCTGGCCCGGTTCTCCCAGGCAACCTGGACTCCTAATCCAGAAATCAAGCTCACCGACTACTTTCCAAGGCCTCCGCTTCCTCCGCTTCCCGCCGGCTCCAGGCCTGCCGCACCCTGGCGGCCACCCTGTCTGGGGAAGCTCGGTGCTGTTGTGAGGAGCCTGGCGACCTTGCCCCGGCTCACCCAGGCCCCGCGACCCGATCCTGGATGCAGGGCTGGCCAGGCCTGTCTCCCGACTGGCGCACACCCCGGCATCTCGCTGACGCCCTGCGCCGGGCTGAGGCCGGCCTCCTGCAACCGAGATACTTTCTGGTTTATCTTTGTCCCGCGGCAAACGCCGGAATAACTCTCCCAGTGTCCTTTCCCGAAAGGCTGAGGCCCCGGGGTTTCCCTCCCAGAGCCGGCAGAACGGGAGGGTGGGCATCTCAGGTACCATCAGCTAAATGCTCCTGCACAGACGCGCGTGCTGAACCCAAGTCCCTCGAGGGACCCTCGGTTCTAAATACACCCCCCCCCCCCCCCCCGAGAGGCTCCCCGGGGACCGAGCAGCTGCTCAGCTCGGGAGAGGTGCCCCCGCCAGCCTGTTGAGTGCTGAAGGAGCCCAGGGCCAGGGGGCCTGAGGACGGTTAGCGCCCAACGTTAGAGGCCTACGGGTCGCCCTCTTCGCCCCGGGGGGAGGGGGGGGGCGTGCTGTAGGCCGCTGAGGGCCTCTGGGAGGTAGGCCGCGCCCTAACGTTCCACCCCGCCCCGCTCCCCGTGGGGCTTCGCTCCCGAGCCCCGCCGAGGCCAGGCGCTCTCCGCGGTTCCCTGAGTCGTCCCCCGGGGCCACCCCGTCCTCCGCACCGAGAGCCTCCGGGGGCTCGCTCCAGCCCGACGAAGTTGACCTCAGGCAGAGGGCGGAGGCTGGAGCGCGCGGAGCCGGGCGAGGGCCAGCCCTCGGGGCGCCGGTGCCCGCCCACTGCTTGCGGACACCCGGGCGGGGTGTGGCGCTGAAAGGCGTTCTGGATGTCGCTGGCGCCGAGGTCGGCGGGTCACTCCTTCGCGGCCGGTCCTCCGGGTCTCACGCGAAGTGAGGCGGGCGAGCTGCAGGCAGGCGCGCGGAATCCTGCTCCCGAACCGCCTGCACCCCCGCCCCCCGCCCCCCACCGTTTCGCTCCGGCTCTCCCGCCGCGCCCCCGCCGCCCGCCCGCAGGGCGCCGCCCGAGCGGGAAAGGCGCGCGGTCGGGGCGTCCCGGGGCAGGCCCGGCTGCCCCGCGTCGGCCCCCCGCGCCCCGCGCCTCCCCCGCACCCCGTTT
This sequence comes from Acinonyx jubatus, assembly GCF_027475565.1. Lineage (NCBI taxonomy): Eukaryota > Metazoa > Chordata > Mammalia > Carnivora > Felidae > Acinonyx > Acinonyx jubatus. The sequence goes on along the minus strand of NC_069380.1, from coordinate 234,998,832 downwards.
CCGCAACTTGCAGCGAACGCGGCCGCCTCTGGAGACCCCAGCGGCAGGCGGCAAACTTTGTGCCCTCCGGCGCAGGAGCGATCCCCGCAAAGTTTGTGCGGCCGAGCCCACTCCCTACCTGCGCTGGGGACGCGCCCGCCCGCGCCGCTCGGGCGCCGGGGCCGCGGGGAGCAGCGCGCAGCCCGGGACGCACCGGGGAGTCGCCGCAGTCGCCGCCGCCCGCGCCCCTCGGCGGCCGCGCGGAGCCTCCGCCTCCCCGGAAGGGGGGAGGGGTCTCGGAGCCCCGGGGCGGGGGCGGGCGGCGGGGACCTCGCCTACCTGCGGTGGCGCCCGGCCACTACCGGCCGCCCGCGAGGGCTCTGCGCGGCCGCTCGGCGCGCGCGCTCCGGCGGGGAGCAGGCGACAACTAATGGAGACATTTCCAGGCGGAGCACCTGGCGAGCGGAGCGCGCCGGCGTCCCCAGGCGCCGCGGTCGTCAGCCGAGCCCGCACCGGCGTGACGTGGGCGAGCGAGCGCGCTGCTCCCACCCGGCCGCCCATTAACGCTTTCCCCCGCGGGCGCCGCGCGCTCGCCAACTTTCCCCTCCGCCTGGCCCGCGCCCTGGGTGCGTGGGGCGTAGGGGCAGGCACGGGGGGCGCCCTGGGGCGGGGGCAGGGACGCCGGGCTCAGAGAAGACGGCGCCGCCACAACGGGGCGGCAGGAAGGCAGGCCGCCTCCATCAGGCCAGACCCTTCGGGGGCTGTTAGGCCGCCCTCCCCCGCGCCCCGCTGTCTTGGGCCAGAGGAACGGCGCCCGAGACCGCCTCGCTGGCTCTTGGCCGCGATTCTCCTGGGTCTCCCCGTTGGCCACGCCACCCCGCGCTCCGAGGAGCTGGCAGAGGGCTCGGCTGCGCGCAGGCCTCCTGGGAGTAGGCTGGGCGAGCAGCTCTGGCCCCGGCTTCCTTCCCCGCACTCCCAGCCCCGCAGCATCGCCCCTTGGCACGGAGGGAGCCCAGCTCCCACGGCTACTGTCCGCGCGAGTCCCCTCGGGCTGTCCGGGCAGCGGCGACTGCCTTGGTGTGGGCAGGTGGGGGTGGCTGTACAAAGGTGACAGCAAGCCTGCAATCTGCCCAGGACTGGGTGGCCGGAGTGGGAGCTTGCTAAGGGCTGACTGCAGTGCTGCTGGGCTGGGTGTCCGGCCTGGGGCCACCCCTGTGCCTGGACAGCCAGCGGCTCCTGAGACCTGAGTCCAGGAGGGAAGTCAGTCTGGGTGGGTCCCAGGTCACTCAGCGGGAGGAACCTTGCCCTGCGCCCCCCCCCCCCGCCACCCCCCTCCCCATCATTTCAAGGAACCGTGGAGGTGTTCTCCTCATGATCTGTGGCCTTATAATGACGTCTGAGATTTGTTGACCTGGATAGCGTCTGAGAAAGTTACTTGCTGTCCTCTCTCTTTTTTCCCTTCAAAGCTCCGGCAACCGCTGGGGGACAGTGCTCATTTGCCTGCTCCGACAACGGCACGCGGGGTGGTGTTCGTCTCCGGGCCTGTCGTGTGCCTCTGTTTCCTCCACGGAGCAGAAGGACAGCCAGCAGTCCTGGCTTCCCGGCCCTGCCGCTGAGCCCAGAGCTTCCGCTGGCTTCTCTGGGAAGGACACAGCTTTGCGGTCTGGGTCCACTCTGGAAACACGAGGCTGGGCCTCGGGCGGGCTACGGGCCTGCAGACACCCTTTCCGACCCTGGGCTGATTGGAGGGGGTTGTGAGAGGGGTGCCTGTATGTCGGGGCGTCTGGAAACGTCCTCCGGAGTACGGCAGGGAGCTTGCTCGATTCTAGCCGGAAGGAAGTGGAGTCAGGGCGCCGAGGGAGGGATGACCGCTGTCCCTGCCCTGCTGGCAGCTTCCTCCTCCCTCTTCTTGCCACAGGATGGTTTTGGCAGGGCCTCGGGGCCAACGGGGACAAGCACGCCAGTCCCTCCCCGCAGAGCCTACCTGGGACTTAGATTCTTTTCATAGCTGACGATAAGCAAGGCATGTTTGTGTTCACAGCCCTGATGGGGAGATAGGCGCATTCTGCCTGCCTTCGCTCATTCAAGACAGCAGCAGGCGTCTGAGAAGCACCAGGGCCCACGTGGAGCTCAGGGCAGCCGGCGGCCTCCGGAGTCTCCACAGCCGGAACAGCACCCAGGCCCCTGGAAACGGCACCTCCCCAGAAGGTGCGCTGAGCGGCCCGTCGCCCTTCCTTGGGGGGCAGGGCCTCCCTTCACTCCGCTCCCTGGAAGCCAATCTTCGTGTCCCATCACTTGGACGCTGCCGGGCCTGACCTTGCCTGGCTCCCTGGCCAAGTGGCCGGAAGCGTCGATGGCCCTCCTCCGCCCCTGCCTCTCGGGCAGGAGGCTAGCGCGGCTCTCCCGCTGCGCTGAGAGGGCCTCCTGGGCCCGTGCTCTGGGGAAAGGATGGCAATACCCCAGGTCTTGCCCAGGGAGCCTGGCAGGGAAAGTCCCTCTTTGGCCCGGGACTGAGTGATCTGTCCAGGGAGCCATTGTGCAACCTCCGAAGGGCAGCGGTCCCCCCAGGCCTACGGAGGGCGCCCCCCCAGGCCTACGGAGGGCGCCCCCGGCACTCCCTGCACAGGAACGAGGCCAGGGGCTGCTCCCACCCCTGCGCCCCCACCTCTGGTCCCTGTGGTCGGAGGTGCTCCCTGGTGGATCCATTGTCTGTCGATTGTCTTTTGTTTCTGCTGCTGGCAGAGCAGCCCGGGTGCGATCTGAAACAAAGTCTCCGTGCCCCCGGGGCCTGGCCCCGATGCGGCGTCCCCCCCCGCCCCCCCAGCCTGGCCGTTGCAGCAACATGCAGAGGCATCTGGTGGGGAAAGAGGAGCTGGCCCGATGCTGTCTGCTGCCTGCCGTCACCCAGGGACCGGCGCCCTGGTCCCCCTCCCCGGGGACCCGCGAGAGGCTCTGACTGCAGTGGGGGAGGGGAAGGGGAGGCCACAGGAACCGGTCCCGAGTGAGGACGGCCTCAGAGGGACCGCCTGGCAGCACTGGGCATGGGGTCCCGAAGATGCCCTTGGGCTTGGAAGGGCCCAGCCTTCTAACCGCTCCGTGGCCAGACTTAGCCGCAGAGCAGCGTGGGGCCCAGATCCTGGGGCTGGACAGTGGAGAGCGACATGGCTCATCTCTGGCAAGTTCCCCCAGGAGCTGAGGACTGGGGCCGCAGGGCTGTAGGAGGGCTTTGTCCCGGCCCAGCGCCAATGTGAATTACTTCAAGCAGAAAGTCTGAGTGGCTTCTCTTTCAAAGCAGCCTGGTGCTGGGGTCAGGGTCAGGGACAGGGACGTGCCTCTGGCCCTGGGTCAGAGGTGGCGGGGGCCGCGGCCCAGGGTGATCGGAGGGGACTGAGGGCTGCCCCCCACTCCCACCCGGTCACCGCCTCCCTTCCTGTTTTCCCACCCTCGTGGGCTTGGAAGGAGAGCAGGGAGCAGGAGTTGGGAAGTTTTTCTTTCTCCTCATTTCAGAAACAAGATGTCATGTCTGTGATGCTGAAACGCATGGGCAGATTTTAGGGAGGTTTCTGTTATTAAAAGCGAGAGGCTATCAATTCAGACACTGTGTGCAGCCTGTGTGGTCCAGCTTGAAACGTTTACCTGCCGCAGCCCGGACTCACCGGCATCCACACCAGAGGGAGGTACCGTGAAGCGTGGAAGAGACAACAGCCTGGAGTTTGTCGTGTCAGAGTCCTTGACGGAAGGGTTGGGAGAGAACGTCTGTCTTGCGGGTGGGGACAGGAAGTGTCAGGGTGGGTCCCGAGTGCGTGAGCTTGTGGGGGGCCTCCCGTAGGAGCCCTGTGGGGCGTGCTCCCCGGAACTCGCGGCCCGAAAGCCCCTTTTCCCACGGCGGCGGCAGCGAAGGCGCGGCCGCCCGCCTCGTTCACGCGCACTGCTCCGCAATCACACGCCAACAGCCCTGTGGCGGGTGGAAGGTGACCAGGCACCAAACGGCACTTGCCCAGGCCAGGGAGCAGGTGAGGGAGACAGAGGGGTGGAGCGCAGGGCACAGGGGGCTGTGCTGCCATCGGGGCTCGGCTGCTGGCCTCTCCTGCACCCCTCCCAGCAGCGCCCCTGACGGAGCCATGCCGTCAGGGACCTTTGCCGACGTGGGCGGGTCAGCGCTGCGGGTCTGTCGTTGGGGCACCGATCTGCCTTGTACTTCGTTGTCCTGGGGACTCTGGTGTGTCCCCTTCCAGGGTGGCTGGGGACAGTTGCCGGCCACCTAAAAAAACCGAGTGTCCCCCCGCCTCCCCGGCGGTAAACTCAGTACAGCTGGTGACGCTCCGACGGTGACCGGTGTCACCACAGGCTTTTAATTACTGTGGCAGCAAATCATACAGGAATGTCCTCCAGGAGGTGGCTGATTTTTATATAAAAAAAAGCCATTTCAGAGTATTTTTGAAATTCAATTAATTGAAGGCCCAGATAAAAGGGACACATTCTTAATGGCTAGAAAATAACCCCGAGGGAGGAGAGGGAGCCACCGAGCCCGACTTCAAAGTGTGACAGAAATACTTTTACTTTAAAAGTATCCAGATCAATGACTCAGTCAAAATTACTTATACATTTAGCAACCTTTTCGTTTTCCGTGTACGAGCGGCGGGAGAGGCGTTCTTCTCGCCCGTGACGAGAAGCTCCTGACAAGGGACTGTGGTCACCAGGCTCGATCAGAAGCACACCTGCCCCTCGGGGGTCCGACCCCCAGCTCGGGGCTCAGGGGAGCCCCTCCGCGGGGGCCTGACAAAGAGCCACAACCCAGGGGTCTCTCTCAGCTCTGGAGGGGACAAGTCCGAGGCCGAGCCGTGGGCAGGGCTGGCCCCCCGAGGCGGTGAGGCGGAGTCTGTCCCAGGCATCTGTCCGGCCTCTGGCGGCTGCTGGCGGTCTGGGGGCTCCTGACCCCCACTCCCATCTCTGTCTTCAGGCTCACACGGCAGTCGCCCTGGGCGTGTCCGTGCCTGTGTCCAAGGTTCCCGTTTCTGTAGGGACACCGTCATATTGGACTAGGGCCGCTCACTCCAGCACAATCACATCCTAACCGATCGCAGCTGCGATGACCTTGTTTCCAAAGGACGGTGCGACCTGGGTGCTGGGGGTTAAAGCTGCAAGGTACGAATTTTGAGGGGACACAGTTCAAGCTGTCACAGAGGAGGAGTCTGGGAAGGCCCGGGTTTGTGTCTTTAGAGCGACCCCCACCATCACCACTGGCAGGTCCACGGAGGGGGTCCCCACGTGTGTCCATCGGGAAGGATGGCGTCTCACACGCCCTTTCCCCCTAACTTCTCGAGGCCTCTCGGGTCCCCGCCCCAAGTCTGGTGCGGCTGTGTGGGCGGTGAGCCCCAATATGCTCGCGTTTTGTTCCTGTGTTTTATTGCCGTCGGGCACATTGTATCCTTGCTTTATTTCTTTGCCCTCATTTCCTCCCTCCTACACTACAATCAATGCTTCAGGAGGGTTGGGGACTTATTGTAAATAGTAGGTGCACATTAAACGCACAGTAGGGGCTTAACGAGTGTTGAATGAATGCGGACATATGGGTGGCATTCTTCGTAGAAGGAGAGCCTCACAGGGAAGAGACATCAGGAGGGTTCTTGCACGCGGGAGGCTGAAACTCTTCACGTGGGACGTACTGACAGAGCACCTTCCGTGTCCCAGGCGCTCTCCTGGGGCTTTGGGGTGCACCAGTGGACAGAAGAAAGAAAGGCGTCTGCCCGGGGGAGCGTGCGTGTCCTCAGAGAGAGGCAGATAAGCAATCAGCAGACCGAATGACCGCGTAGACAAAGGAGCTCACTAAATGCACGAGTGCACACCTGCGTTGCTGATCCGTTGCTGTGCCTTGGCGGACTCAGCTGCGCGTACTGCTTCCTGCCCTCGCTTTTGGGGGCCAACCACCTTCTCTCACTGTGTCCTCTCCCAGCGCAGCTGGCCTTCCGTGGGCCCCCCGGGGGGTCACTCCCGCTCAGCTGACTGGGACACCACAGACCCCTGTGACTGCATTCTCTGACCTTTGACTTCCCTGAGGTTTCAGCGAAGGCTGTGCAGTCGCGGGAGGCACGGCGGGCTCCAGGCACGATTTCCCGGTCCTCCTGGTTCCCAGCCTGCTCCCTCTTGCGTCCGGCCAGGGGCTGCGGTGAGGTGGTGACGCGTGGTGGGGAGCCGGCCCTGGGGGCCTCCTGGTGCTGCCCCTGGGGTGAGCGCCCTCGCCCACCGCCTGAGGGCTCAGGACCTTGTGACTGTCTTTGCCTTGCACTTCACCCCCTCCCTGCCACCTGCTGTGGCAGACGGTGGCACCTTAGCTGGTGGAGGCTCGGCCAGGCTCCGTGGGCGGGGCGGCGTGCTGACCTGGGTGGACACACTGTGAGAGCCAGAATCGGCCCCGATTTTAAGCCACTGCGTGTCGGGATTGTTGTTACGGCAGCTCCACCTGCCCTATCTGACTGCTACAGTTACTTCTTTTAATACTATTATAATATAATTGTGTATTATCATGTGATTATGCTATAATTATAAGTTACATCATTCCAAATTCAAATTGTATGTTATTACATAATTATACATTACAATCTAATTTTCAATACGGATGAAATACCTAGAAAGAAACACTAACTTTTTTTTTAATGTTTATTTATTGTTTTTGAGAGAGAGAGAGAGAGAGAGAGAGAGAGACAGAGCAGGGGAGGGGCAGAGAGAGAGGGAGACACAGAATCCGAAGCAGGCTCCAGGCTCTGAGCTGTCAGCACAGAGCCCGACGCGGGGCTCGAACCCCCAAACTGGGAGATCATGACCCGAGCTGAAGTCGGGCTCTCAACTGAGCCACCCAGGCGCCCCAGAAAGAAACACTATCTTAAATCTAACATAAGGGCAAGATTATACAAGGACACTAAAGGCTGAAATGAGATTACATGCCCTTTCATTGCTGCCATGGTCAGGAAAAAATAATATCTTCAAGAAACTTTCTTAACTTACCCATGAATAGTTTCTATTTATGAACATTTCTAGCACCCGCTGGCCTCACTTCCTTGTCCTGGAACTCTCTGTAGGACTCAGTGTCCACACATTGTGGGACCTGGTTGCTCAGACAAGGGTGTCTGTCCGGCCGGGACTCTGGGACACTAACTGACCACCGCACTGGCCACTGGTGACAAGGACCATGACGATCATCGGGGAGAGAGGGCTGTTTCGACAGGCCTGAAGGACTTAGAGAAAAATAATGATGTGATAGTATTTTACAGTTTTAAACTAGCAGCCCAAAGAACAGAGAACCAGGGAAAGTCTAGTGTGGCCCTAAAACGAATCAAAATCTTCTTTCTTATAGTTTAGGAAGATAAGAATATTTAATACTATAATATTAGCAAATAATAATATTAAATAATATGTATTGGTATTTTACCTAGTTTTAGTGATTCAGTATTAGGTAATAACATTTCTTGTTGTCGAGGGTATATTTGACTTCGCAGAAATATTTTATTCTGTGAAATAAAACTGTGCTGGGGAGGGGAGCCACTCATACACGGGGCCCAAGGCAGGGGTGGCTGGAAGCTGCAGGTGTGGCTCAGAAAACCTGTTGGTTTTCCGTGCATTAGGAAAGAATAAGAAACTTGTAGACGTGGCCGAACGTAGTCCGTCGTCAGGTTTTTCTGAGCAGATTCCGTTTGTGTTTTCTTTAACCACTGACAGAGTGAGCTTGCGCGGTTAAAAGTCAGTCCTTCTGGAAGAGATGTTCCTTCTCCCTGTACTTCCCTTCCGGCATTTCCCTTGCCCCTGGTGGTGGTTGTGCCCCACAGACGTCCGCGGTGGCTGTCCCCTGACCCGCTCTGGATGCGTGGCTGGCATGGGCGTGTGCAGGGGCGGCTTGCTGGGCGCACAAGTGCTCACCCCGGAACCACACGCAGGGGCCGGCCCTTGGGTGCAGGACTTGCCTGCCAGTGGGGTCGCCTTGCTGAACACACACCTGCTCCTTCAGAGCCTCGGCCCCACGGCCTGGCGTCCTGAGAACGTGCTGTCTTCCCTCGGGGGGGAGGCGCACGGGCCTGTGGGGCGAGCCGCCCCAGGAGCTCCTGACTGCCCGAGCCCAGACGCCACCAGGGTTTGCACCCTGTTTCGGTCCCAGCTCCACCGAAGGTGTCGCCACCGTGTCTGAGGGCCTGTGCACATAGGTGCTGTCTTCTGACGTTGCTCCTGGAGCCCGGGGTGGGGGACCCCGAGGGCTGGATGGGTCGCTCCGCTCCCCAATCAGGGACAAGCTCAGCTGTAGACCTGCCTCTCTGCTCGGCGTGCCTGTCAGGGCTGGTGCCGCGTCCGGTGCCCTGGGACCCCCATCTTAGGCAAGACGCTCAGCTCAGACCGTCTCCCAGTAGGGCTGTCCTGCTACCTGACCGGTGACTCGTCTGCGGGACGTTCCGTTACAAGGAGAAGGCTAGAAATGAAGTCATTGGAGGTTTTGCTCTCCCTTCTACCTCGCATTCTGTGGTGAGTCGCAGGTTCTCTGAATTTCCGGAATCCTGATGGGGGTCCCGGCCTCCGGAGCAGGAGTCTCAAAGTCGGGTTGGACCCCAGCTCACACCCTTGGGCGTGGTGCAGACTTGAGTTGGTGCCCACGGGGCCCCAGCCACTCTTGTGTCCCCTGCCCCCGGGGCACGATGGGTCTTGGCACCCTTGTTAAGCCTCGTTCTGGGCGGGGAGAGAAGGGCTGGTCGTCATTTTGGTCAGAACAGCAGCCCTGCAAACGCCAGGAGCCTCTGCCCATCGGCACCGGCCCCCAGCCGGACGAGGTGGGATCTCAGTTGGGGTCTTCCGATCCTCACAGTTTAGGTGAGCGTCTCCCACAATGTGGAGAAAAGGTTGCTGGTTTTCTCTTTGGTTCCTCGTGTTTTGGGGGGAGTGGGGTATGGGACTGAAAGATCACGAGCTCCGAGAAATTTTCTACAGGCTGAGGCTTTCAAAGCACATTGAGCTGGTACTTTGAAAGTGTGCTTGTGACAGATCTCTCTTTGCAGCCACCGTAAGACAGAGAAACACACGGGGGACCCGCAACCATCCACCGCCGTCTGCGGCCAGAGGTCCGGGAAAGCGGCAGGGCAAACCGTACGGAGGCATTGTTTTCATAAGAAGGCCGGAAATAGCAGGCCCGTGTTCAACCCAGTGACGGTTTTCAGTGTTTCCCTGTGAACCCCGGGAGCCTGGTTCGATACGGCGGGTTCTGGAAGGCAGGCAGGGCTCAGTGCTGTCAGGGAGCGGAGGGAGCTGTCTTCATCGGCCGGTGCTCCGGGCACACGTTCAGCAGGGAATCAATACACATCTTCCTGGCCTCACTGCCCCTCGAGCCCCTTTTCCAGTTTTGTGTGTTTGTCTCTGATCGGCCTGCTTAAGTCTGATATTGCCGTCGTGTGGTCTTTTCCAATGGGTCACCGTCTTCTGGGGCCCCGGTGGCCAGGTGGCACGCAGAGATGGCGGGAGTGCTCGGCTGCTCCGGACGGTGGCCTGCAGTCACCTTCCGCTGCCCCGGGCTACAGCTCGTCTTGTGCACAACAGGCTGACGTCACGGAAGCCTCTCGGCTGTGGCATCAGAGGCAGGGAAGCCTGGCGGGCAGCCTTGGGAAGGCCTGGCTGGCGGGGCTCTGGGGGGCCCGTCCCTGCCCTCCGAGTGTGCCCAGCCTGGCTCCCAGAGGGCTGAGGATGGGGCATGGCCACGCTGGACCCTCTCCTGCTTCCACGGGCCCCAGGGACCTGTCACTGACACGCACGGGCTCTCCAACAGCTGGCCCGGACAGACAACCGGGCTGTGGGGGACGTGGCGGGCAGAGGCACACACGCAGGGGCGGACGTGGACTGATGGCACACAGGACTCTTCGCCTGTCACTTGCACATTTAATCTAGAGAATCAGCACGCAGGGCACGGACACCTGCTCCAAACTCCACATTTTAAACGATTCCTCACGGGAAATTCCAGGCATTCACAAAACTAGAGTAGAACAGGCTCACGTAACTTGGGGCCAGTCCCACCCGTTTTCCCAACCTGTTTGCTGTGGGGCAAACTCAGGGCACCAGGCATGAACGTTTCGGTGCTTGTGTCTAAAAGACGGAGACATATAAAAATGTCTCCGAGGCAAATATCAGACCTAAAACAGTCAGTCATTCTCTGAGGGCCCCAAATACACAGTCAGTATTCCTGCTTCCTCATTTTCACCCAGGTTGGGTTTTTTTCAATTTTTTTTCAATTTTCTTTTCTTTTTTTAAATTTTAACTTGCTTTTTTATTTTCTTAAATTTACATCCAAATTAGTTAGCATAGAGTGCAACAGTGATTTCAGGAGGAGATCCCTTAGTGCCCCTCCCCCACTTAGCCCATCCCCCCTCCCACAACCCCTCCCGTAACCCTCAGTCTGTTCTCCATATTTATGAGTCTCTTCTGTTTTGTCCCCCTCCCTGTTTTTATATTATTTTCCTTCCCTTCCCTATGTGTATCTGTTCTGGGTTTTAAAGTCCTCCTATGAGTGAAGTTCTAGGATATTTGTGTTTCTCTGAGTGACTAATTTCACTTAGCCTAATACCCTCCAGTTCCATATGTTGCAAATGGCAAGATTTCATTCTTTTTGATTGCAGAGTAATATTCCATTGTATATATGCCACATCTTCTTTATCTGTTCATCCATCGATGGACACTTGGGCTCTTTCCATACTTTGGCTATTGTTGATAGTGCTGCTATAAACATTGGGGTGCATGTGTCCCTTCGAAACAGCACACCTATATCCCATGGATAAATGCCTAGTAGTGCCATTGCTGGGTCGTAGGGTAGTTCTATTTTTAGTTTTTGGAGCAACCTCCATACTGTTTTCCAGAGTGGCTGCACCAGCTTGCTTTCCCACCAACAATGCAAAAGAGATCCTCTCTCTCCGCATCCTCGCCAACATCTGTTGTTGCCTGAGCTGTTAACGTGAGCCATTCTGACAGGTGTGAGGTGGTGTCTCAGTGTAGTTTTGATTTGTATTTGCCTGATGATGAGTGATGTTGAACATCTTGTCATGTGTCTGTTGGCCATCTGGGTGTCTTCTTTGGAGAAGTGTCTATTCATGTCTTTTGCCCATTTCTTCACCGGATTATTTGTTTTTCGGGTGTTGAGTTTGATAATTCTCTATAGATTTTGGATACTGACCCTTTATCTGATATGTCACCTGCAGATATCTTCTCCCATTCTGTCGGTTGCCTTTTACTTTTGCAGATTGTTTCCTTTGTTGTGCAGAAGATTTTATTTTGATGAGGTCCCGAGAGTTCATTTTTGCTTTTCTTTCCCTTGCCTCTGGAGACGTGTTGAGTAAGAAGTTGCTGCGGCCAAGATCAAAGAGGTTTTTGCCTGCTTTCTCCTCGAGGATTTTGATGGCTTCCTGTCTTACATTGAGGCCTTTCATCCATTTTGAGTTTATTTTTGTGTGTTCACCCAGTTTGTTTTAACCTCAGCATGTGGCGAAGTTCACGCCCGGGGCTCAGATGACATGTTAGTGACATCTCGTGAGGTCTTTCTGGTCCTTTCTGTCCCTCCTCCTTCGTCTGACTTTTTGTTGCTGAAGAAGAAACTGGGCTTTTGCCCTAAGAGTTTCCCATGTTCCCGTTTCTGCCGACCCTGCCTTCGCAGCACCAGTGACCGCGCTCCTCTGTCCCCGCACGTCACGGCCACTGGCGGCCGGTGCAGAGGCTGCTCAGGTCGGGCTGTGTGTCCTGGGCTGCGTGGGTGGCGGGCGTCTCTGCGAGGCCGTGTTGGGGCTGCCAGTGGTTGTTCTGGGCTCGGGAAACGGCGCTGTTGGGGCCCTGTCGTCTTCCCTCACCTGTGAGCTGGGGCAGCACACTCATGGCCCCTCGGAGACATGGCAGGGACGGAGTGAACGTGATCTGATGGCCCAGGATCCTCCCAAGGAGAGACGTGAGAGCTCTGCCTTCTGAGCATCAGGACCACCCCTTGGGTTGGAACATGCTCCCTGTGTTTTGGTCCATTGCAGCTACTGGGGCTTAAAGTGTCCCCCTTTGGCCCCTGGGAGCCTCCCCAGTCCCTCCGACGGCGCTGCTTTTCTGGCACAGCGACACGTTCTGGGCCCGTGCGCCCGTCTCCCGTCCCTGCCCTGGTCTCCTGCGGGTCCCGGCTGCTTCCGGGGTCAGTGGTACTTACAGGCCGCGGCCAGGGCGCCGTGCCACCCCACGTTTAAGACGCACAAGATGGGAAGTGAGCGGCTTATTTACGGGGCACCGTCCGTCCCCATGCTGTCAGGTCTCTGCTGGGATGCGGGGTCCACAGCGGCCGCCAGACATCCCGGCGCGAGGCCACCGCCCGATGGAGGACCTAACCGCGGCCGTGCGTTTGCTTGTCACACTTATTCTGAAATAACATTTTGCTGCATAACAAGAAATGTTGCTTTGTGTCACGGGATGACGTTCTGTTCTCAGGACCCCTTCCCCAGGACCGTGCACAGCACCCCCGGACGTCACCTGAAGGACACACGCAGGGCGTCGCGATGTGCATCTCCCGCTTTGTCAGCTGTGGTGCTGCGGGGAGGAAGCAGGAGCAGGCGGACAGCCGGGCCGCGGGCTCCTGTCCCCCAAAGTGGTGTGAGAAGGGGGATTTGGAGACACACGGATGCACACCCCGTGCTGTCAGAGCACCAAGCCCCCTGACCGGGCGCCTGTCGGGAAGGGCTGCAGGGTCCGCGGTCAGGGCAGGCCCAGCTGGCGGCCGCGGCCGACCCTTCTTCCCGAGAGTTCTCGGTGCTCCCGCCTCTGTCCTCTCGGGGCTGGGTTTCCCCGGGGCGCCTGCCAGGACCAGCACGTTTCCAGCGGGCGACCCCGCGATGCCGGCCTGTCGCAGTGGGAGGAGGCGGGGCACAGGAGCCGTCGGGGTGGCGGACGAAGAGCCATCTTTTCCGGAAGTCCCCGCGCACGGCACCCGGGCCCTTATCTCTCCTTTCAGACCCCGCAGGAAACAGCCACGGGAATGAGAGGAACCCGCTTGGCTTGGGTTGAAACCCCCCCACGCACCCGTGCTCCCTGGCTGGGATAAAGCGACCTGAAGGTCGGGGCCGAGAGTGCCCTTTGTGGGCCTGGCCCTGCCTCCTTTTGCTTCTTCCTTGTGTCACTGATTTTGTAGCGAAGTTTCCTGGAATGAGGGCTTTCTCTTCTACACTCAATTGATTTTATGGTACTCAGAACTGTTTTTCATAAGCACCTCACTGGAAAAATATTCTTCAGTAGTGCCTGCCAGCATGTTGACATAAAAAAAAAGAATTGAACTCACTCGACCACTTTCCCATGGTTTAATCCGTTGCCCCACTTCTGAGAATTCAGGACGGTCCAGCCAATAACCAGAATCATTTGTGGAAAAGACCTCAATCACAGTGGCACGGGGCCCTGGCGAGAAACACACTAGGGTCCTGCCCGCCGAGAAGCTGGAACCACTGTCCGACCCCTAGGCCCAGAGCACAGGCCCCCGGGGCGCGTGACGCTCACTCCCCAGCCAGCCCAGGCCCAGGACAGAAGCAGGCTCTCGGCAGTGTCTCCAAGGAGCGGTGACGAAATCCGCTCCCATCTGCCTGTCCCGGCGTCCCTGTGTGGGGACCGACCCTGATACCACCTCTCCCTGTCGCGTGGTTGTTCAAGGGCCGCATCAGTTATCAACTGTCCGAACAAATCGCCCTGAGACTTAGCTCAGACTTTCCGTGGGTTGTGGATCCGGACGAAGCTCACGTGGGCCCAGGGCGTCAGGGTCTCCTGCGAGGCCGCGAGCCGGCAGCCGGGGCTGCGGGGTCATCTAAAGGAGCCCCCGGGGAGATACCTGCTCCTGAGGGGGCTTCCGCGACTGAGGTCCGGAGTCAGTCCCGAGAGCAGGTGGGGACTCACGGCCTCGGCTCCTGTTGTGGAACAAGCCGTGTGCGGCCTGACCTGAGAGGCGACAAACCAGGTCGCTTACTGTGTTCGGTTCGTCGCCGTGAGTGGCCAGGCCCGACTTGCGCTCAGGACGGGACGTGCACCCGGGGGAAGGGCGCGTACCTGGCACGCACAGCCGGCCGCTGAGACACGCAGGGAAGTCGGCCTGGGGTTCTGGAAAGATTTCTTTGTGATGGAAAGCAATGGCAAGAAAGGGCCTCTCCTTCCACCGGATGCGGCCGTACCTGGAAATGACGCCTGGAATGAGAGGTGCCAGTGCCCACCCAGGGCTGGGGCCCGGGGCCGGCAGGGAGGTGGACGTCCGGTGGTGGGTGTGATGAGTTGTGTTGTGTGGCCCCAGGAGTCCCGGCTCCCATTCCCCGCTGCCACGCTCCCGAGCCTGCTTGCTCAGCGCCCGACTTGGGTGGCTCAGTGCACCCCGTTCACCCGTTAGGCCTTCCGGCCTCTTTCGGAGGAGAGTCGCCCGGTCCTTGGGCGGGTTTCATTATCGCCACCAAACCAAGTCTGTCGAGAATGGGTTAAGACAACTCTTCTTACCTTAAAGGATCAGCTCTCAGGCTCAATCTCGTTTCTCAAGTTAGTTGGCTGTCTTCCGAGAGCTGGCTGTGTAGGCTGCTGGAACGCGCGGGGAGGGTCCGCGGGGCAGCCGTGGTTTTGTCCAAGGGCGGGGGGAGGCCGGTCACCGTCAGTCCCCACGGAAGCGTGCGGCAGGAGGCCCAACAGCGCAGACGGACCCTGTGCACCTTGGGGGCCCCCGGGCGAGGGGTGAGCCGGGCGCCGACAGACCACGGGCATTGCAGTTACCGGAGAAGATGCCAGAGGGCTCGCTCAGAATCCCCGGCTAAGAGGCCGCGGGGCTGGAGGGGGGTCGGGTGGGGGGCCTCAGCGCCTGGCGGAGCGGCGTGCTCCCGCCAGCAGGGACCAGCAGGAGGCAGGTTGGGCAGAACCCAAGCCCTCCGCGGCCTTTGCAGGTGCCCGAGCCCTGTCTGCCCGTACGCATTTCTCTTCTGCAGAATGAGAACTGAGCCTAAAAGCAAAGCTAGAAATCAGTCCGTGAAGTTAGTCACGTGGTTGAACAGAAACCACTTCACGAGCTGCGTTCCAGACTGCGGCACCCATGATGGCAGTCCCCGCCGAACGCTCGGCGCTGTAGACGTTTGTGTGAACACCTCTGTGCCCGGCCCGTGGGCTCCTGGCCACCCTCGAGCCGGACACAGTCAGGACGAGTGGCCGCGCAGGGCGTGGCCCGCCAGCCCCTGCCCTGTGTATCTGGAAGTGACCCCTGGAACGCGGGTCCCTCCTGCTCTGCCCGGGCCCTCTTGAACCCCGGGTGGTGGCGGGTGTAACTCCCCGTGCCCCCTGCCCGGTGGACGGTGGGAGCTCATGCACGAGAGCCCATCACACCGGTGACAGGCTCAGGGATGGCCTCAGATTGCCTTCTGTCCTCGTCCTGGGCTTTTCCTGGGCCCCACGCCTGCTTCCCCCAAAGAGCCACGCACACCACCGTTTCTGGGTGAAGACTCAGGTAAGATGTCTCATCCGGGCACAGAAGCAACTCTTGGAGGGCCACCGATGGTAGAGGCAGGGATTCTAATGACCGGGGGGAGCCCCTGGACGGTGGAAATCCCACACTTTGGCTCCTGCACACTTTGGCGCCTGAGCTACGTGCTGCTATGTCCCGTGGTGCAGACTAAGCACGTTTAGGATATTACAGGAGGAGACAAGAGCCGTCTCAGCAGGGGCTCCCCCAGTGCCACCGTCCCCTGCAAACTCCTCTCTTGCGCGTGGGCCACGTGGCCACTGCGGCGTGGAGATGCGGTCTGCTTTCTGCACGTAGTGAGCTGGCGTCTCCCACACCGTCCAGAATGGAGGAGGACTGGAACACATCCTTCCCGAATAAATGAACTGGTGAAATTAAGTAAATGAACGCTGCCATTTGTGGAGTTTTTACTGTAAATAGGGACCATCAGAAGCAGTGGAAGTTAGGACAAAAATCAAAGGTTTTATGCTGGAATATTCCGGAGTCACCGAGAACATCACACATCCATGAAGATTAAGTGGAGACATTCCCTTGATGAGCCAAAGCTAAGCAAACCTGGGAGGGAACAGAACGTTACAGCATTCTCCCAGTTTCCCTAGGAATCTGTCGAGTAGGACAAAAATAATTTGCAAACGTGTTACGAGTTTTATGACACACGTAGACAGATGTGAGATGAACGCACGCGGATCCGGAAGGGAGGGCCGCGTGGTGTGTGGGGTGACGCGGTATCCGCTCAGGGCAGACTGTGCGTCAGGTGCCAGGGTGACGGCCGGCGGGGCCGCTAACACACACGGCCAGGCAGCACAGCTGGGAAGTCAGTGCGTGTCTGGTGAAGCGAACCGACATTCACGAGGTCCCACGAGAGCAGTTTCCTGTGTGTGAGAACAGAACGTGTCGGAACCTGCTGGAAGGAGCCGAAGCCATCTTCTTCGGGAGCCTGCGGCCTTCGATAGATGTATTCTAAAAAGTTGGAAATCAATGATGTTTCCTGCTTGAGAGTTTAGAAAGAGGGAGGGGAAATGAACGTGAAGAAAAAGGAAGCAAATAACAAAAGTAAGAGGAAAAAAATCAATACACTATAAGCCAGATAGCCCATAGAAAGAAACAAGGCCTAAAGTCGGTTCTTTGGGGAGTTAATAAAAATTGGCACGTCCCAGAGACCCATCAAGAAGACGTCAGGAAGCACAAATTGCCAATATCAGGAGGCAAACAGGGGGCGTCCCTGTAGATCCTGCCGACGTGAACAGAAGGGCCAGCAGGTGACACGTCCAGCTTCGCGCGCAGACAGGCAAACCCAGCGCGCCCCGACCCAGGAGGTGCCCCTCACCTCCTCCCCGTCAGTCCCACCCCGACTCGGTGTTTCGGTCTTCTCTCCCCCCTCTCCTGTGCCCGGGCGCGCGCGTATATTTACACGTGTATGCGCTCGAACTCAAACAAATGTCTAAATAGCGGCCCGGGTGCCGTGGTCGGGGCACCACAGAACCCGGACGCGGCCGTGAGCTTCGCAGATTTGGGCATCACACGCACCTCACACTGCACAGCACGAAGGGGGTCGCGCGCACCCCGCGGCGCTCTCACCTCCTCCTGTGAGGAGCGGAGGCTGGCTCTCCCTGAAGGAGCCGTGGCCGGCGTGGGGACGTCGGCAAGGGCTGGAAACGTGCCCGCACGTGGGGCCTCCCTCCCCGGCTGGGGGGCCCTGGCCACCATGTGGGTGTCCCCCATGGCCCAGCCGACAGCTGGCCCCACCGCTCTCTGGGAGCAAAGCCGTCCTGGACGGCCCCCTGGCCGATGCGGCCCCCCTGGCTTGTCCTCCGCCGAGGACGGACACGTGGGTACCACTGTGGGTGGCTCTGAGCGTGGCTTTGTCCGAAGCTACTTGAGTCATTCGGTGGGCGCTTGCAGGCGTACCTCCCTTGGGCCAGGGTCCACGGGCTCCTCGGCCGTCCAACCCCGTTCCGCTGGCTCCTCCACCTCCTGGCGTGGGGGCAGGGCGGGCCGGGTGCGCGTGGGGGCTCGCAAAGCAGGAGCCGGGGGGTTCAGTGTGGCCCCGGGGGGGTTCTGGTCCAGGCTCTCACTGCCCTGGTGGGGGGCTGTGTTCCTGGCTGCACCGTGGGCTTGCACGTCGTGGGCAGTGGGCCCAGGGCAGCGTCCAGATGTGCTGTCCCCTGTGCACAGGAAGGGCACGCTGTGTGGTCAAAGCGGGTGCCACGGGCCCAGCGTGCGTGGAAGCCGTGGGCAGGGTCCACCCCGGGGTCCCCCTGACTCCAGCCGTGCTGCCTCGGAGCGGAGCGCCTGCCGCTGCCTCTGGCCTCCACCACCGCGGAGAATCTGCGCTTTCGGGGGGCCGGGGGGGCGTTTCTCCCATACCTGGAGCCGCGCCCTGGGGAGGGGGCTCCCCTTGGCTTGGCCGGGCGATCGCGGACAACGCGGGCCGGCCGCACGTGCTCGGGGTCTCCCAGCTCCAGAGAGGAGCTCTTTCCCTGTCTCTGTTGTTTTCTTTGTTATGATCTCATGTTTCAGGAGACCCATTTGAGTGGAGCCTGGAGACGCGTTATGAAACTGTTAGTTTCCTCCAGGAAAAGGGATTTACGGCAAACAGGAGGCCTGTGACTTTAGGAGCGCGTCTCCTCAGTCCCAAGTGTTTAAATTATGCACCGGAATATTAAATGCTGCCCTGTGTAGTTCGGATGCAGGCAGAGCCACCCAGGGCGCGGGACGCGGGGAGACGTCTCCGGGAGCCGCGCCCGCGTGGGGACCTGGGTGCCGCAGACACCGCGCTCGTTCCCGCTGCGCTCCAGGGATGTTTTAAAGCTGAGACTTCTCCACGGTCACCCCGGAACATAAAGATGATCTACGCGCAGCATAGAGGGTTCTCATTAAGTATGCGCTTGCTCCATAAAGAAGAAAATCGGACGGACTTCCCGAGGAAGATTATTTACAGCGGACTTTTTCTCCCCCTCCCTTCTGTTCCTCCAAAGGCAATGAAAAGCAATTCTGAGAGCACAGCAGAAAATCAGTTTTTAATCAAGGAAAACGTGTGGGAAGGAGCGATGTGCGGCTCACCTCGGAGACGATCCAGCGGCCGCCGGCACGCAGGGCTCCGCGGGGCCTCGGGGACCAGGAGGGCGGGCGAGCTGGCGGGCCCCCGCCGCCTCGAGGGCTTCTGTCCCCGACGCGCAGCCCGAGGCTTGTGCCGCCAGCCCGGGACGAGGACACCGTGGCCGCGCGGACGGCCTCACAGGCACTGCTCGTGGACGTGACTTCTCTGTGGGCTGGTTTCCAGACAGGTGCAGAAGCCGGACGGCGGCCCTGCCGGGACCCCGGACGCCAGGCCTCCGGGCCCCGGCCTCTCGGAAGCCGGTCGGCCCCGGTGTGGCGGGTCTGGATCCCCCGACGCGCCCACACTGTCAGGAGGGCCCAAACAGCCATGGGGGGCACTCAGTTTGGGGTGTTTTGTCACACGATACACAGGAAGGGGACAGTGTCCAGGCAGGTCAGCCCTTCCCATCTCCCGTCTCTGTCCCGTGGGCGTCCACAGCTGAGTGGGCAGAGCTGGCAGGACACCCAAACCCTTGGCCCTCAGGAGGCCCCCCGGGGCCCACTGCCCGCTCTGCTCAGCCCGGTGAGCGAGTGTCACAGCCGGAGGCCAGCGTGGGCACCTCAGCTGTGCCCTGCCCCTCCCGGGAATCCCAGCACTCACCTCCTCCTGGGACTATTGGGAGCGGCCTCCCTGCCCTACCGACACCTTCCCCGGTGGCCCCGGGGACCCCGCCTCTCGTGGCCAGCTCACCCGGCCCCCCGGGCACCCGCCGGCTGAGTCTGGGTGCTGCTGCTTGTGGGCAGATTCTGGCTGACCGGCCAGTCCCCCCTCCTCCCTCCTGGAGTGGGTCTTCCGAGGCAGGCCGGCTCACCACGCGCGCTCCTGATGGTCCAGGGGCTTCGCAGCCCCGAGGGGGCCCCACACGTGAGGCTGCTCAGCAGGGATGGGCTCGGTCTAGAGTCGGTGAGTGAGGGCCAGGCCTCGTGGGCCCTGGGGTCTCAGTGAGCATGGCCGTGGGTCCGGGAGCCTTGAAGTGACCGAGGGCCAGTGGGAGGAAGTCGGGAGATGGGGACATTCGGATGCCGCGGGGGTCAGGGTGATGGCTGGTTGGGGCGTCTAAGGGAGCCCAGCCCAGGCGGGGAGTGCCGTCTTTCACAGAGAGGGAGGTCTGTTCCCAGCTTTGTGCGTGGCCATTGCCGGTGAGGGCCAGGAGCTCTGAGACCTTAATGACCAGCCTCGCTGTGTCACCTCTGCTCTCCTGTGTTTTCCCGAAATAAGTGCAAATATTTTCATTTCGTCCTAAAGGAACTAGAGTTGACTTTGAGAAAAATGTGTCATTTTTTCTGGGAAGGGGAGCCTGGCAGGACGGAGCAGTAACGTGCTCCCTGGACACCACACTGGGACCGACGCGGTGACCCGTGTCAGCGGAGCCACTGGACATCGATCGGACGCCACGGGCAAAGTCCGCACATGTGTCCCCTGCAGCTCGTCCCCAGCCGGCCCCTGCCAGAACCCCCTCCGCGACACTGCCACTCTCACCAGCCCTCCTCCGACCTGGTGCTTCAGACCCGCTGTGCCCTCGAGGTGGCCGCACACCCCAGGCTCCCTGGTCACTGTGAACGCAACGCCCGGTGCCCTTGACCCCCAACATGTGCCCTGGACAAAGTCAGCATCCGCCGTGCCGCTTGGCCCCCTGCGTGCAGAGAGGGGAGGGTGAGCGGCTCCATGCCCTGAGCTGGCGGGACCTCTAGGAACACCAGCGTCCCCACGAGGGACCTCTAGGAACACCAGCGTCCCCACGAGGGACCTCTAGGAACACCAGCGTCCCCACGAGGGACCTCTAGGAACACCAGCGTCCCCACGAGGGACCTCTAGGAACACCAGCGTCCCCACGAGGGACCTCTAGGAACACCAGCGTCCCCACGAGGGACCTCTAGGAACACCAGCGTTCCCACAGAGCCTTCCAAGAGCCTGGGACACTGGCTGCCTCCTGCCTCCCTCTGCTGGCCCCGGGATCGGGCTCTCGAGATGTGTCTTTATTATCGTCCCTCCCCCCTCCCTCCCCATTACCTGCTCTCCTTACTGTCTCGCCTGAACTCCCGCCCTCTGAGTGGGTTGGTTTAACGACATGACAGCTTTTACCAAAACATGTATTTTGAGGGCGCCTGGGGGCTCAGTAGGTTAAGTGTCCCACTCTTGATTTCAGCTCAGGTCATGATCTCACGGTTCGTGAGTTCGAGCCCCATGTCGGGCTCTGTGCTGACAACATGGAGCCTGCTTGGGTTTCTCTCTCTCTCTCTCTCTCTCTCTCTCTCTCTCTCTCTGCCCCTCCTCTGCTTGCTGTCTTTGTCTCTCTCAAAATAAATAAGTAAACTTCAAAAAAATGTAAAAAAAAGTTTTTTTTTTTTTGGGTAACAGTTACAATATTCATTCTAGAAAGTTTGGAAAATGCAGAAAAGATTAAAGAAGAAACTAAAACTGACAGAAAGTTTGGAAATGCAGAAGAGACGAAAGGAGGAACTGATTCATTCTAGCAAGTTTGGAAAATGCAGACGAAAGGAGGAATTAAAACTGACAGGTAGTTACAGCCCTCAGAGACGACCACCGAGCAGGACTTCCGTGCAACGCTGGTAACTCGAGGCTGCCCCCCCCCCCATCCTGTGGTGCACCACGTGCGGCCCCTGGTCTGTCGCGGGGTCCACAGGCTCTTCCCACCAAGGGCCGGAAGGTAAGCTCTTTGGCCTGCGGGGCCGCGTGGCCTCTGTCACCACCACTCAGCGCTGCGTCACGGAGAAGCCCCTGGAGATGCATGGATGGGCGGGCTGCGTGCTTGTAAAACCTCACCCACAAAATCAGGTGGCGGCCCGGTACCCATCACGGGCTAGGAAAGTCTCCAAACAAAATCCGTGGAATCGAAGTGTGTTCATTTAGGAGAACACAGTTTCAAGGACTGTTTCCATCCTTCCCACGTTCTTCTCCGCGTGCGTGCTTCGTGAAATATCAGAATGCCACTTGCTTCCCCCGGGCCCTGTTCCCAGCGAGGGAGACGCGACCTTTCCCAAGATCTCCGTGCCCCGCGGGCTGGGGGTCAGGCAGCGGTAATGTTCCCCCAGCCGGATCTTCATCTCCAGAAGGTGAACTGGTTTGAAACTCATTACTTTTCATGAGAAAAATAATGAGCCACGGAAACGTGAGCCTAGCGGGCACCTGTGTTTGGGGAAAGGGCATCAGACGGGGCCACGCAGGGAAGCCGCTCAGCCAGGCCTGCTCCTGGCGGGGGGGCTCCCAGGGGGGGGGGTGTCGGGAGTTCTCCAGGTGGGGTCACCCTAGCCTACGGCCCCTGGCGGGTGGACCCTTGGAGGGGCCCGACCCCAGCTGAGGCCTGCCTGCCCCACCCTTCGCCTCTGGGCACAGACGCGGGCAAATGTTCGACTCCCAGGTCGGGTACGGGGAGGCGGCCTCGGGGGGTGGGGGGCGTGTGGAGGTCCTGGCGGTATGGGGGTGTCCTGAACATGTCACAGGCTGGGGGCTGAGAGAACTGGTGCATCAGTGTCCTGAGGCCATGACGAACGCCACAGACGGGTGGCCCAGGACCACGGGACTCGACGTCCTCATGGTTCCGGAGGTACACGTCGGAGTCCACGGGGCTGCGTTCTGAGGGAGGCTCCTTCCTGCCCCTTCCTGCTGCTGGAGACTCCAGTGAATCTTCCTTTGAACTAATTTTTGTTCTTCCCACAGTTTTGGCATTAAAATATACTTTCAAAATGGTGTGTGGGGGGTAGATTGTAGTGGTTTGTTTTGTTCAACACCCTTGCTTTTCAGCATGGTTTTATTATTTCAAAAATTAGTATGAGCAATGTTCAAAACCAAACAATACTGAAAGGCTTGTACGAAAGTACAATGCAGCCCCTGCCCATCTCCACTCTCGTTCCTCAGAGCACCTCCCCTTCCTGTGACCCATTTCAACTATTTGCCTCTATTTACGGATAATACCGTCATCCTACTGTGTACTGATTTCTGCCCTTCCCTAGGTCTCTTTTCCAGCGTGCCTCTCTCTTCCTAACACACTTTTGTCACCAGTTTTGGATAAATCACTTTCACATCCTGCGAAGTCAAGTTATGCCCTGCGATTTTTCCTTTGCTGTGTGACTTTGCATTTTTCCTGGAGTTAATGTTTGCGTGATTGTTTTCACGGCCTAATTTTCTATGCGACCAGTATTGCATTTCCCACACGCCCTCATCCTCTGCCAGATGCCTGGTAATGATGTCTCTAGATGTCCGAACACATCAAGTAATGTACTAGCCCCCCGACCCCCCCTCCCGCCCCAGTACCAGGCAACTGCTGGTCTGCTTCTGTAGTTTTCTGTCTGTGTGTGTTCTTTCCTTTTCTAGAAATTTCACATAAATGCTCAACTCAATACCTGCTCTCATAGGTCTGGTGTTTTTGCCACCACATTTTAATTTTTTTAGCAAGGTTTTGAGGTGCGTCCCTGTGGAGCGTGAATCAGTGGTTTGTTCCTTTTTATTGCCAGTCTGATTCTGTGGGTGGCTATTGCCACATTTTGTGGACAGATTCAGTGGCCGATGGCCGTTTGGTTTGTTTCCAGTTTTTGTCCGCTATGAGCCGGGGAGGGGGGCGGGCCTGGAGTCTGTCTTGACGTTTTCATTGACTCACGCACCCTCATGGGGTTCAAAATGGTTTGTGTGTGTATCATTTTAAGAAACCTCAAAATTTATAAAGGAAAGATGAATCCTCACAGAAGGGCCTTCGGGGCCTCTCTGTCCCCTAGCCTTCTTGAGGATTTACTTTATGGGAGTCCGGGGGGTGACTCCCTGCCCCTGAGCCGGGTTACCCCAGCCAGAGGTGAGAAGCCTCTGCAGGGAGCCTTGTGCCGTGTCTTGAAAATGAAGCAACAGTCAGCTGGAAAACACGCTGCTTCCTCTCCTTTTTTTTTTAAGAAAAGACTTAAAGTTGGATCCAAAGAAGACGTTCTCCTAAGAATAGCGGACAAAAGCAGCCAGCAAGTCTCCCACCTAAAGGGACTTGGGCTCACGTGGCCCTCCATTAGTGCACCCGGACCGCCACTCAGGTGATAAAATCGTGTCGCTTCCGTCTGAGTGGACGCCGGCCGTGGCCTCCGGAGGACCCGTGGCTGCTACTCGGGGACGCTCTTCCCTTCCTGGAAGCGGTTAGCGGGGTCTCAGCAGACCCGCTGCCATTACGGCGGCCTCCAGCTTTGCAGCCACTGCACTTCCAGATTTCCTCCCCGGAGCCGGTGGGAATTCAGCAAGCGGCGAGGAGGTGGCTTGAGCGGCCGGGCGTCAGGACGCTCCTTCTTCCACTTGGCGGGGCACGGCCCCCCCAGGGCCCGGGTCCCAGGCCTCCGCCTCTCCTTCCTCTGGGCCTTCCTGCCTCCTGCCTGCAGAGGCCAGGGCGGGGGGGGGGGGGTGGCTTCTGTCTGTGGCCCGTGTGGAGATGTAGCCTGACTCGGTCCTCATTGCAATGGAGTGACTTTGAAGGTTTTCCTTCGGCTGGGAGTTCGGGGCGAGGGCTTCTGGTTCATTTCCTCCCTTCGGAGAATAACCTCTCTGCATGTTTGCTGACACGTTTCCCAGCGTGACCGAGGGAGGCCACCTGTGCCACGTGTGCGTCACGACAGAAGAGCTCCTGATTCCTGATTCACTTCTACCCCTTCTTCACTCTTCCTGGTGGTTCGAGGCTTTGTCTGTTCTTTTTTTAGAGACGGAGAGGGAGAGAGAGAGAGAGAGCAAGGAGGGCTGGGGCAGAGATAGAGGGAGAGAGAGAGTCCCAAGCAGGATCCACGCTGTTGGCACAGAGCCTGACGTGGGGCTCCATCCCACGAACTGTGACATCGTGACCTGAGTGAAACCAGGAGTCAGACGCTTGACCGACTGAGCCCCCCAGGCGCCCCGACAGCTTTGTCCTTGCACTGGAAGTCAGAAGAACCTAGCCAGCGTGACCTGCCCGACAGGCACCGAGCTTTCCGCCGGCAGCGTCTGGGGCCCGTCACACTGGGGTCCCGCAGGGCAGGACCCCGTCCTCCCCGCCGACCCTCTGCCCGGGGCCCTGCTTGGTGCCTGGAAGGTCATGGCTTGCGATAGGTACTTTCTGGCCGATCGGACAAATTCATGAATGATCTGAGTTCATGAGTGAGAAGCGTAAGTGTAGCCACTTGGCTCAATGTTAACGGGACCACATCCTAGCGTCGCTGTCGCTGCCATCGCCGTTTTTGTGAGAATGTTAGAAATTTGGCTGCGATGTTTGGAGTGGTTTTGAACGCGCAGAGTGGCAGTCGCGGCCTCGCTTTGCCGTCCGGCCGTCCCTCCCCGCCTACGCCAGAATGTGTCCGGACAAGGCGGTGGGAACTGAGGCTGTGCACACACCAAGCCCCATTCTGCCTCTGGGACTCTGAAGGGCACAGCGGCCCGGGGAACGCAGGCCAGCCGCACCGTCACACGGCCCGTGATGCTGATCAAGCTGGAAGTGAGGGAGGAGACCTAGAGTGCGGAATGCACGTTGTTAAGACCTCAGCTAAACTCCCCCCAACTTACCGGGTGGACAGTCACTGAGAGCAGCGAGTCTGGTGTCTGGAAGGAGGGGGAGCCCGGCCGACGTTGGGTGGGGGGAGGGACGCTCAGCGGCCAGATTGGCAGGATTCTTGCCACAAGTGCGCTGGCGGCCGGGGGTCGGCCCGGCATCGGGGGCTCGGGGGACCCGAGCTGACATGCCGTCCAGGAGGTGCCCTTGATGGGTGCCCACCATCCCAGGACGCGTTCTCCAGGACCCACACCGGCTCCGTTACCCTAAAGACCCACCTGCCTGGTCACTGTCCACACCGGTAAGTCCCCGCCCGCCGGTGCTTCTGGAGGTAGGTCCCTGGCTGTCCCCATTGCAATGGTCTTGGGTGACATCTTGTTTTCTTTTTCTTTTTCTTTTTCTTTTTTTTTAATTAGACTTTCCTTCTCTCTCTCTCTCTCTCTCTCTTTTTAATGTTTACTTATCCATGAGACAGAGACAGAGCACGAACAAGGGAGGGGCACAGAGAGAGGGAGACACAGAATCCGAAACAGGCTCCAGGCTCTCAGCCGTCAGCACAGAGCCCGACGCGGGGCTCAAACCCATGAACTGTGAGATCATGACCTGAGCCGAAGTCAGATGCTCAACCGACTGAGCCACCCAGGCGCCCCTGACGTCTTGTTTTCAACGGGTGTCTGAGGCATTGTCTTCCACACCTGGGGGCACCGAGGACCGCGTGACAGAGGTCAGGGGGACGGGTCACAGGGGTCTCTGTCTCACCGCAGGTGAGACCTTCAGGGTCGGCCCGGGACCCCTGCCGCCCTGTTTAGCCGGGCTGCCGAGAGCAGCCAGCTTGTTGAGGAAGCCATGGTGGCCACGGGGACTTGGGGGCTGTTTCCTCCCTTGTCCACTCACTGCAGGTGGACAATTGGCGTGTTCTGTCACCATTTTCATTCAAAACTGCAGAGCTTCACTTTCTAAAGCACCATCCACAAAATGAGCAGATCTGCATCGGTTTCTAGCATGAACTTCATTGGTGCTTAGCACACTATTTGCCTCAAAAGTTCTTACTGGCTGTTTTCTCTTTGCAAAAGGGGCACCGAGTGTGTGGAGAAGCAAATAATAGTAATAATAATAATAACGAAACTCACTTCAAATCCCGGAGATTTGCCAGTGGCATAGCTTGGCGTATGTGTGTCCTCTCCACTTTACAGACAAATTATTTGAACAAAAATCCCCCTTTCTCCTCCTGTCCCCGTAGACAGCTGCTGCTTACGTAGGGGAGGGGAGAGGTCCAGTCGGAAAGAGGCTTTGTCTCCATCCAGCCTGGATCTGTCCACGCCTCGAGGCAAAGGCTGCGGGTGGATGCGATGGTGCCACAGACTTTGCAGGACGCAGGGACGAGGCATCGTCAGACCTGCACCAAATCCCTGGGTCTCGGGCCGAGTTAACAACAGGCACCTGCTGCCCCATCACTTCCGAGTCTTTCCTCACATGCGCTCAGCGTGGCCTCTGTCCCTGAAGCCTCGGGCACTTGTGGGGACATGGGGACTGTCATGAGGCAGGCTTGAGGGTTTTTATGGTTTTATGGTTTATGGTTTTATGGTTTTATGGTCATTTATGGATTAAAAAAAAAGTTTCCTGCTTTCAAGGTCCTTTTAGCATCAAGGGAAGGGCTGTGTGTCTGGGGGCGGTTTCTGTCTCTAAGGCAACAGTGTGTGTGAGCCACGGGCTCACCAGTGGGTCCAAAGCCCCCGCCACGGTTTTTTTGTGGCATTAATTTCCGTCATCATAAACCCAGTTAATATGAAAGGTTTTAATTCCCAGTATTTAAGTGTTTTCTCCGCGGAGGCTTATCCCTTCCCTCGAGGGATGTCTGGGGCACGTAGCCGATGTCGATGGCCACGGTCACTCTCAGAGTCAGGACGCGTGAGGGAGCAAAGCACGTGAACGAGTGTGAAAGGCACAGTGTAAGCACCCACACTTGTCTCATGTTTGTAAGAAAATAACGCCAGGTCCTTATCTTTGGTCTTACAGCCAATCGTCCATCTTGAATTTGTGATCGAGAAGTACAGAATGAACACCAGGTGATTTAATTTAAATATAGAGTGTTTTTAAAATTTGTAGCATCATCTGGTGAGTTCAGCCGTGGCACCACAGCAATTCCTGTCCAGTGTGAACGTGACCGGCTCGGTGGCTGGCCGACCTGTGGTGCTTCTGCCCCTGCCGGGCGTGACCGCCGGTCAGAGCTGCTGTCCTCTGAGTGGCCTTCGGTGCTTTGACCTTTCCACTCGGGCAGGTAAATAATTGAACAGCGAGGTTTGGGCGTCAGGTTCTTGAGCTGGGAAACTGTCCAAGGGCCAAGTCATTGCTTAAACTCATTCAACAAATAACGTCCCTCAACGGGACTTACGGACGCCTGCGGTCAGGATGCTCGATACTCGGAGCGAGCAGGGAAATGGGTCCTTCTCGTGCCCGGGAAATAATCCCTCACTCACACGGCGCCACGTTGCGAGTGCGCGGCCCACGAGGGAGCACCGTGGGGCTCGGGGCCGCGGGGTTTGACGGTCAGCTTCCCGCGCAGACTGGCTCTGGGGCCCCAGCGCCCCCAGCGCCTCCCACGTGGCCTGGCGGGAACGTGGACCGCGGGCTGCCAGAGGCCTCCCGGTGCCAGGCAGTTATGGTGACAAGTGTTTACCAAGCCCCGTCCACGGGCCTCAGCGGGCATCGTTCAGGTGTCAGAGGGGAATGGATCACGCCATCCAGCGGTGGAGACTTCCAGAAGGTTGAGCCCCAAGTGTTGCCGCCTTTTGGCAGATAGACAGCTTCCCGGGTTCAGGCTGTCCTGGATCCCCCAGACCTCCGGCTCCTGGGCCAGGGAGCGGTTCCCAAATTGGGGTCCCAGACCCGGCAGGCGGAGGCCCACACAACAGGAGTCTCCACGCGGAGCTCGCGGCTCCCACTGGGGCGCGGAGCCCTTCCCGGGGGGCTCGCACACGGGGTCCCTCTCGCTCCCTAGCGCCGCCGGCTCTCGGCACAGGGCGGGCGCCGTGAGAAGGTTAATGCGCAGGCTGTGCCTTGACACGCGCAGGCGGGGGCTCTGACCGTCCCGGCGACCCGACCCGCGGACCCGCCAGCCCTCCTCACCCCGCACCAGACACCCCCCGGCCCCGAGGCCGGCCTCCGTGCCCCCCACCCTACCCAAGCCGCCTCTCTCGGCCCCTGAAAGGCAGCTCCTCTGGGGCTCCCTCGCCCCTGCCCCGTCCGACAGCCAGGCCCCCGGCTGGACGTCCCCCGCCCGCCCAGTGGGGGCTCCACGTCCCCGCAGGCCGCCTCCTGCCCCGACTGCGCACTTCCCTACGTCCACTCCGTGTGCCCCCGGCTGTGGTCAGGGTGCCCCCTGAAATGCGTACCCCACCCAGGTCGTTCCCAGCCCAGGACCCTCGCCGGCATCGTGTCACTTGGGGGAAACGTAACTTCCGTCTTCCGCCGCCTCGTGCTTTTGACTGTGTGCCTCAGGGTCTCCTGATCTTCCCCACCACCCATCGCCTGCGCTGTGTCACTGCCCCGCCGGCACGGGAGGCGTTTGCCCTGGGGCTGTCCCGCCGCTGTCCTGCAACTCGGGGCACAGACATCAGAGGCTCAGGGTCTACGCTGAGGGTCCTAGACCGTTATCAGCTCTTGCCGAGGGGGCCGGCGCCATCACGGGGATCCTCCCGCTGTCACAGGACCTGTGGTCTTCACGGTCTCCCAGGAACCCCGTGTCAGCCTCTCCCGTCCAGAGGCCTCGAGGGTGGATGCCGGGGGACCAGCTGCGGGGGCAGCGGAAGGGACACCCACACGCCAGGTTCCCGTCCCTGCCGTGGACTCGTCCTACAGGGCGGCCGGTGGAGCATGCAGCCCGGGGAGGGCGCAAGGCCGCGAGTGGGCTGGCCAAGGTCTCAATGCTCGGGAGGGACAGCAGAGTTTCTGTGTTGTCAATGGCAAAGAGAGAAAACAAGAAAATTTCCTTTAAATGCCTCAAATCTCCTGGGTTGTGTTGTACGATGAAATGAATACATGATTCGCACCGAAAATACATCTTTCAATTTCTCAGAACTGCTGTTTACTGAGAATGCAGCTCTAATCAACTGGGATTTTGGAACTTTAGCTGCTCGAATGAACTAAAACGGAAGATATTTTTCAAATTTTCAAATCGTGCAAACAAAAGTCAAAGAAATTCAAAATGTGCAATACTGTTTCCTAAGTAATTTTATGGTTGTGGGTTCCATACGCCACATGGGAAATATTACTGCTTTATTCCAAAATTTTTGTGTCATTCAATAAAGAAACCCATCTTTTCACGGCATGCTTTTCTGATTTATTAAATGGCAGTGTACTCGTGCGGTGCCATTTTCAGGCAAGGGGCAGAAATCACACTCAGGTTTCCATCAGCCAATGTTCGAACAGCCGCCCCTCCTTGGTGTTTGAGACGCAGACGTTACCGCGAGAAGGTGCGCGTCCCCCTCACCGCCGGTCCTGGGACTCGTCGCGGACCCGTCGGGGGAGCGCGCTGCTGGGGGGGGTGGCAGGGGCAGACAACGACGCGGAACAGTAGTGTTTTTCCGCCCTTCTGGTTGGTGCCAGTGCCGGCCGCAGCTGAGGACTGGCCTGTGGGTGTTTATCACGTGATCAGCGAGGACCGTTCGAATACTCATTGTCTCACCTCTTGAAGTACAGCTGTTTTTAAAGTTTCTTTCTTTATTGCGAGGGAGAGAGATCCGAGGAGGGGCACAGAGAGGGAGGGAGAGAGAGTCCCAAGCAGGCTCCGTGTGTCAGCGCGGAGCCCGATTCGGGGCCTGAGCTCGTGGACGTGTGAGATCATGACCTGAGCCGAAATCAAGAGTCGGACGCTTAACTGACTGGGCCCCCCAGGTGCCCCAAAATACTGTGTTTTATAGGCCCTTTCTTGTAAGACCTTAGGAAGTGTAGTGGGAGGCTTTCTGACGTTCGCCAGAAACCTCTCCTCACCTCTCGGCTTTGGTTCTTTACCGGACGCTCAAGTCGCTGGACCCGCCGGGCATGGTAGTGCTCTATGTTGTTGGACAGTGACCCCACCCGACTTCCGGCGGAACTTCTGTGAGCACAAGGAGCTTGGCTGTAGCCCAGGAGTCGTTCTCTTTGCAGGAAGGGACTCAGCACAGTGGCCTCCCGCCCCTGGCCCCTGCACATTTTCTAACCGGAACGAGGACATTTGCATGATAAGAGTAGGCTCTGGGAATGACAAATGTCACGGAAAATCAGGGCTCGGGGGGAGCGGGGAGCCAACTGAAGCCTCTGTCTTTGCACAAGGCTCCAGCCGCCCCATCTTGGACACGGCTCCTGGCCAGCAATGTGATGAGATGGGAGGGGGGCTACTACAGAAGATGTGCCTGCTCAAAGCGGGGTGAGGGATGGCAAGCGCACTCGCTGGCCCCCAGCAGCCATGTCGTCCCATGAGGCACAAGCTGCCAGCTGCTCTGTCAGGGCCCCCTGCTCCTGGGGCTTCTGGTTCTGCCCTGTGAGACACCTTCCTGCTCCATGAGAAATGGCAAATGTTTGCAGACCAGAAGGCTTGTCTGCATGCTTTACGCACCCAAGAAAGGTTGGGGCGAGTCCAAGAGCTGTATTTTTACCATCTTGACCTCTTTCGGTCCTCGCTGATACCTGTTCCTTAAAAACCTCGTGGGCTTCCTGTTGGGGGGCAGTGCCCCCCTTCCCCAGGCGAGACCCAGTGGTCGGCCTGTGTCCTGTCGGCTGACGGAGATCCACCTGTTCTCTTGTCGTTTGATGCCTGGTATGTTCCATCTGAGTTCCGCCATTTAATTTTTTTGACGTTAACTTTATCGACATTTTATGAAACTTAAAAATATGTGGCAAAATAGAAAGAATTTTGTGATTTTATAATAAATACTGTAGGACCCCCACATTGGCTCGCTCAGTACCCTTTCCTGCACTGGCCTTATGACATGTTCTCGCATCTGCCACGTCGAAGTAGAGGGGGACGGGCACGCACTGTCTCTCCACACGTCAGCAGCATCATTACCTGGAACTCAGGACTTTCTCAGTTGCTGTTCTTTGGAGAAAAGTATTATAAATATTAGCAAGTATAAATAAAATGTCCAAATCTCCATGAACCTTCTCTGTGTTTTGACAAATGCAAACACCCATGAGGCCCAAACCTCTGAAAAGTCAGAGCACTTCCTGGGGCGCCTGGGGGCTCAGTCGGTTAAGCGTGGGACTCTTGATTCGGCTCAGGTCCTGGTCTCACGGTTTCTGGGTTCGAGCCCCACGTCGGGCTCTGCGCTGACAGCAAGGAGCCTGCTTGGGATTCTCTCTCTCTCTCTCTCTCTCTCTCTCTCTCCCCCTGCCACCCCCCTCTGGTCGTGCTCTCTCTGTCTCAAAATAAATGAACTTAAGAAACAAAGTCAGAGTGTTGTGCTTCTCCACCAGGACCCCTTGGCCCCAGCGGCAGGCTGTGTTTCCCATCTGCTCTATTTTTCCGTCATGGTTGGTGTTGCCTCATCCAGAACTCCACGTGTGGTGGAGTCACGGTGCAGGTGCCACGGCGTGACACTCCTTTCCGAGACTGGTCCGCACAAGGTCCTCCACTGCGGGCGGGGTGGGGTGGCCGTGCAGGGGACGGCCGGGCTCTGTGCTGCAGCCTGGCACGTGTGGATCAGGAGGAACGGAACGTTCACACCAAAGAGCTGAACAGGACGATGCGTGTTTCCAGCGCCGGGGCGGGCGGTGCCCTCCGCGTGACGGACCGAAGGGCGGGTGCGCGCGTGCCTCCGTTTGTTAGACGTCCCCGAGCGCGCCGAACACTTAGGAACACGGTTTCGCCGCTTTGTTGCAAGTATGTTGCACGTGGGGTGATTCTCCCTGGTTGCGGACGAGGGACCGAAAGTCTCGGGGAGGCCGACTTGGGCTTCTCCCCCCAGGAGTGTGCCGCCCGCACCGCTTGAAAGTGGACACTAAGCGTCGGGGGATGTCGTCTCCTGTCCCCTCCCGTGGCGGCCGCGGAACTGGCGGAGGGGCCGTGGTGCCCCCCCTGGCGGGCGGAGGCCGCCATGGCACTTGCGTGCGGCTGCAGCCACGGCCCCTCCTTGCAGAGCTCGGGGTGGAGACACCACAGACGCACGCAGCGGGAGGCCCACGTGAGGGCTCGGCGGCTTTTGAGATCCACCGGCTGCGGCTGCGTCCTGGGTCCTCGCAGGGTGGAGACAGGGCGCTCACCGAGCTTGCTGCCCTCACCACCACGGGGGAACGGTGTCCCGGCTGCGCTGGCTTCCTCCTGCGTTTGGGGCCGGTCGTGGGGAAGGCGTGTTTGTGGTGTGCACCGGGAGGGCAGAGGATCGGGGAGGACGTCTGTGCCGGGGGAGGACGTCTGTGCCCGGGGAGGAGGGAGGCTTGGGGAGGACGTCTGTGCCGGGGGAGGCCGGAGGCACGGGGAGGACGTCTGTGCCCGGGGAGGAGGGAGGCACGGGGCAGGAGGATGGCCGCTGTGACGGGAGCCACAGGCCTGCTTGGGGCGGTGCGCGGGAGGGAAGCGGGAGGCTTTTGCTCATTCGGTCGGAGGATCTGTTTTTATGGCTCATCGGCTCTTTCTGGGAGCGGTTCTGGGTTTACGGGA
This sequence comes from Acinonyx jubatus, assembly GCF_027475565.1. Lineage (NCBI taxonomy): Eukaryota > Metazoa > Chordata > Mammalia > Carnivora > Felidae > Acinonyx > Acinonyx jubatus. The sequence goes on along the minus strand of NC_069380.1, from coordinate 234,966,119 downwards.
AGACTGAACAGGAAGTACAGGGAGTCCCCCCCCCCCCCCCCATTCGCTCTCACCCACCGACAGCTCCCCCGGGTCCCAACGTCCGGCATGAGTGCGGGCGCGGGACGCGTGTCGCAGCGGAGGGACCAGCACTGACATGCTGTGGCGCGCCATGGGGCAGCGTGAGTTATGGCCACGTGATGTGTGACACACTGTGGCGCAGTGTGCACCATGGCTCACGTGACGTGTCCGTCGTGGTCGTGTCGTACGAGTGCCCCTGCCCGGTGAGCCCTCTGTGTTCTGCCCGCTCACCCTTCCCCCACAGCCCGACCCCACTGAGCTCTTCGGCGACCCCAGTTTTCCTTTTCCAGAAGGTCCTGGACTTGGTTGTACACCGTGCGTCCTTTTCCGACTGGCTCCCATCGTGGCGGAACACGCATTCGAGGTCCCTCCGTGTCCTCGGGGCCGGGGCCTGGCGGGGCCGAGGGGACGGGTGCAGCCTGTCTGTGTTTTCCTGCGAAACCTCCCTGACGTGGGCTCTCTGTGCTTTCCCTCCTCTTGGGGCCCAAAGTGATGAAGTCTATTTGAATCTTGATCCTTCGGGTGGCCCCACGTGGCCTGCGGGGAGCTGTGGGTTTCCTCCTCACTCCCCTAGAGAGAAACTGAGGCAGAGGGCCTCACTGTGGTGAGCTGCCCTGGCCACACGCCCGGTGACCGTCCGGGGTTGGACTCCCAGTCCCTTGAGTTCCACACGACGTTTGCTGTCAGAACCGCAGGTCCCCTTAAGCCCTGAACCCTGTGGGCGGCCGGGCCGAGAGCCTGCAGCCCGGAGACACGACCGGCCGGGCTCCAGCGGTGTTTCCCCACCCGTGTCAGCTCTGGGAGGTGGGGTTCCGGGAAGGACAAGGGCCCGAAAGACACGTTGGTTTTCTTGCCAGTTCGATGGAGGGGTGCAGGGCTTTCCTGCTGCCATTTGCCCAAACACTCCTCCGGGTGGTGCAGCCAACGTTGTGTAGATGGGCGCAAACTCCAGAGTTCAGTGACTGAGTAAAGGAGGTTATCCTGCATCATCTAGGTGGGCCTGGTCAAATCAGTTGAAAGGCCTTCAGGACAGAGCCGAGGCTCCCCCGAAGCAGAGACCCTGCCTGTGAAGGGGGCCCCTGGCCGGCCTTCCTGCCACATGTCAGGCTGGTCTCGCCACACCTGGGTCTCCTAGGCGGGTGCCTTGTGGTCCATTCTGCCAGCAGTTAATGTCTCAGCGTCTCACTGCGGGTCCTGATGGACATGGGAGCTGAGGCAGCGCAGGGGGAGCAGCGAGAGGCTGTCCCTGCCATCGTGCGGGGCCAGGAGGACAAGAAACACACAGCGGCCGGCCGTGGGGAGCTGGGGAGACGTGGTCAGAGGGACCTCGGTGGAGACGCAGCCCCGGCAGGGCCTTGCTTTCCCAGAGTGAGTGTCCACAGGGCCGTCCCTCTGGTTCCCTCCCGCACCGGCCGTCTGCCTCCTGCTGCAGCCCTGGGCTCCCCCTGCGGGTGCGCTCACACCCCAGGGTTGGTGGGGGGGGTGGGCTGCGGGGTGACACCCACCCCGGATGCGCCCTGGCCGGAGTGGGTCCGCCCAGCCCGTGGTGCTGCTCTGGCTGCACAGACGTTCCCCGCAGATTTTCTTCCCTCTGTGTTCCGAGCAGAGGCCCCGACTTTCCTGCAAAACTGTCATCTGATTCCACGTTGGCTCCAAAGGAGAGTAAGCAATGTCTTCACCGTGGAGGGCGGGTTTGGACAGGTTTTCTGCGAGCCGTGAGCAGCGGCCGTGGCACCAAGGGACACGTCACCCGACAGTGTCTGTGCTCTGGGCTCGTCTCCAGGATGGAGGCCCCTTCTGTCTTTCAGGTGCTCCGACCCCACACTCCCAGTGACGTGTTTCTCTTTCTCTGTGGGCTCGGTGACACAGAGGCCGCTGGTGGCCCAGCGGCCGCGTCAGTGCATCATCAGGCTGCATGAGCAGACGTCCTCAGGTGAGCGACCCCTCGTTTTCCTGTCCCTCGAGGTCGGGATCGCCGCTCTCGACCCAGCGGGCCTCCCTCCGTCTGTGGGTGCGGAGCCCTCGGGAACGTCACTGCAGGGACGGAGGGGGACGGTTAGACTCGGAACGACCCACGGCGTTTCTTGTGTGCGACACGAGTCGTGTCTGGGGAACGGAGAACAGCCACCTGAATACTGTCAGCAGTACGACATTTAAGGCGTGAGGACAGAGAGCCACAGCTAGTTGTCATGGGCTCTTTGAGAAGCCAGCCCCAGGCGTGCGCCCCCGTCGGGCAAACCCACCACAGGGCTCGTGTGGACGCCCGATCATCACGCTTCCCTTTCAAGTCGGGGAAGGGCCCCTCCCTGGCCCCGGAGGGCGAGGCGGGGCGGCTCTGCTGGAAAGGCTGGCAGGCCCTCGGCCTTTTGTTTCTTTTGTTCACGCTCAGCAAACGGCCCCCCCCACCGGGGCTGCTGCTGGGGCTTCTCCAGGGGCGCGCACCTGGGGCCGTCCGTGCACGCCCTGCACCACCACCTGGGGCCGCCCCAGGCGGGGCCCTCATCACAGGGCTGGGCTCCCGCCCCTCGTCTGTCATCGCCGGTTCCCACGGCTCTCCGCTTCCCAGCGCCACGCCTCCCACCTGCCTCCCCTCTCCCCGCACCCCTCCCCTTGCCAGCGGACCCGGTGCCAGACGCCCTGACAGAGTCCAGGCGGCTCCCGGGTACGGCGCAGGTCCAAACAAGAAACAAGGAAGAGCAGGGTCCTGGGCCCCCACCCATCGCCTCGGGATGGCACACGATTTCTTTTTATTTTTTATTTTTTTATTTTTTTCATGTTTATTTATTTTTAAGACAGAGGGAGACAGAGCATGAACGGGGGAGGGGCAGAGAGAGAGGGAGACACAGAATCGGAAGCAGGCTCCAGGCTCTGAGCCATCAGCCCAGAGCCCGACGCAGGGCTCGAACTCACGGACCGCGAGATCGTGACCTGAGCTGAAGTCGGATGCTTAACTGACTGAGCCACCCAGGCGCCCCAACGATTTCTTTTTAAACATCGGGCGGGGGGCGCATGGGGGGCTTGGTGGGTTAAGCATCGACTCTTGACTTCGGCTCAGATCACGATCTCATGGTTCGTGAGTTCGAGCCCCGTGTTGGACTCTGTGCCGACAGCGTGGAGCCTGCTTGGGGTTCTCTCTCTCCTCTCTGCCCTTCCCCCACCTCTGTCTCTCAAAAAGAAATAAACTTAAAAAAAGAGCAGTTTCTCCTGTGATGCTGTCTTTTTGGTACGACATTTGACCTGCATCATCACCTCCTAATCTGCGAGCCCCAGACCTCTTCCTAACCAGGACCCGATGTTTCCTAGGTGGCCTCGTTGATCTTCGGCTGTCCTTGGGGAAAACCTTGTGTTCTACAGCACTTTAAAACATGCTTCGAAAAGGAAGTTCCTAGTTCGTGGAACGTTTCACTCGGTCGAGTTTTGGGGTAGAGTTCCCGCCACGTGAGCCCTTTCTCCAGGGTCTGTGCCCACCGTGGGTCGGTTCTTCCGGGTCCCTGCGACACACACAACTGGTCTTCTAGAACGCTAGATTGTCCCCAGAGCTCCACCTGCGTTTCCCACGATAAATCAGAGGTCTGTTAATCTAACGGCCTCAGCACGCTGTTAGATGTAATTACGCTATCACAGGTCACTTTCCGATTATTAATCGCTTACTATAAAAACGAACCCAGAATATTATGATTTATAAGATGCTCAGAAGAGTATGAGGTCCTAGTGGCTCAATGTAGGTATCGGGCGTTACTGTTTTCAAGGGATCGCGTAATTTCTCGGGCTCAGCTTCTGACTTCAAACGTCAGGATCACCATGGGGCATGTGATATTAACACGATACTAACACAGTCTTCACCTTTCCTTGGAAAGGTTATTGCCGCCGCCTTGCAAGAACCAGGCTGGGCAGGCGTAATTCTCTCACAGGAAAATGTTACCATTCTAACTGGCGCGTGTCCCTTGAGCAAGTTCAGGATGCGTTTATCCTAAGGGACAGAGCATTGTGCTGGGCGAACACCCGCTGCACTCCCTCTCAGACGAGGCAAACCGCGAGGGGTCGGGCCTGGCAAGGTGTCCCGACGTCAGGTGAAAAATCCCGCCGGGTCGTCTGCACCTGTGTGCCTTCCTCTGTGGAGTCGCTGCTCCCCCCGCCGCTTTCCCAGCTGAAGAGAAGGGGTGGGGGGAGACCAGCAGGCCTTCTGAGAGGCCACGCCTGGCCGCGAGCCCCGCCACGCCCGGTGCATCGCTCTGGGTCCGGCCTCCTTTCTGGGCGTCCTGACGCCCTCGGGTTGCGAGGGTTCCATGACACCTCAGACGGTTCACGACCCCGGAGTCTCAACTGCGGTGCCCCCTCCCCTAGGGGCTTCTCGGAGCCCCCACACTGCTTTCTGGGGCCCTGATGAAGAGGGTAGTTGAGCGCCCTTGCGGCCTCGTTAGTCACATGACGTGCTGCCGGGTGTCCTTCCGGAGCCGTGGCCGACTGGCTGCCCCACAGTCAAGAGTGACTGTGTGGCACAGCATCCCCGGGTTCGGGCTCAGTCAGTCCTGCCACCTGCCGGCTGTTGACCGTGACCTTCGGCTTCATCATCTGCGGATCGGGCCCCACGGAGCCCACGACCTGGGACGGGGGCGCCCGCACACCGCCATGTCACCTCGGCCCCTGCAGGACCCAGAGCCCCCCGTCCTGAAGGCGTGAGTCCCAGCACCCCAGGTGACACAGGGCACGGCCCAGGCTGGAGCCGACCTCTGTCCCTGGACCCCGGGGCCCTGTGGGGCAGCTCCCGTGTCCGTTCCCCGTGGCATCTCTGGCAGGCCACGTAATGTAGCGTAACCGGCGCTGCTGGCAGGGTTGGGGGGCCGCCTGGGAGATGGTGGCCGTCACGCCAATGGTCCTTGTCGTTTGGTCTGACGTGCCTTCGAAAGCGTCTCCGGAAAAGCTGGCCACGCTTTCAGAGTGGCGGCTGCTGGAGAGGAGTACTTCCTGCTTCTCTGTCTTGGCACAAAAGGAGATTCTCAAGGCTCTTCAGTCACAGAATCTAAACTCACTGAGTGAACGTGTTTGTTCGTTTTCAAGTGATATGTAGGGCTGTTCACACACTAAAACTCAAGTCCTAAATCCTGGGGGATTTGGGGACAGTGCCACGCGGTCTACGGGCCTCCCATCCACACTCATCGGAACCACCCAGCCTGACCAACGAGTTCCAGAAACCAGCCGGCCTGTCCTTTCCTGTCCTTTTTCGGGCTGGGGGTGTGACGACAAGTCTGCTCAGCCCGGAGTTCACAGACGGCTGCGGGGACCCTGGCAGAGGGAGGATGGATGGGGTCCGGCCCGGCGGGTCCCAGGAGTGCAGACCCAGCCAGTCTGGGGGCCCGGGAGCAGGGGCAGGGGGAGTTTGGGGCTGGGCAGGGCTGTCACAAGGGCACCTGGAGAAGGAAGCCACTCGGCTGACCGGGGCTGAGTCCTGGCGGCCGCCGCTGTCGGAACAGCATGCATGTCACCTCCTGCCGCCTGCTGGGCCGGCCCCTGGCGCTCGTTTCCGGCTCTTACCTGGATTCTGCCTGACCCTCGCTAAAACGGCACGCGCTCAACTCTGGGCCCCGGTGACCCGATGCGTTTCTCCACATCTTCCCACTGGTGGGGCGGCTTGTCTGTCCCCAGGTCCCCTCGTCCACCTGCTCTTTGAGTTTGGGGCCCCAGCATCCTGGCTTTTTCTCATCCACCCCTGTGGATTTTCATCTACACTAGTGATGCCCACATCCGGGCCCGGAGGGGAGCTCCCCGTCAGCTCCAGGCCTGGGCCCCCCTCCTCCCCAGAGACTTCTCTGTAGCAAGGTAGCATGGCTTTTGTTTATTCTAAAATGAGGATGCGCTTTGCTTGCATCATTTCCCGGTACCCCAGGAGGCGGCCAGGGCCTCTAGGGGCGTGCTGGGGCTGGTGGCGGAGAGTGGCTGTCACCAGGCGGGGAAGGCGACCTTCCCTGGGACGGAAGTGCGGCTGGAGAGGCCGTGTCTCCAGACCCTGACCTTGGCCGCGTCCTGCAGAAGGTCAGAGGGGCCTCTCCCGGGAACTTTGAAGTCAACACGAAGGGGCCTGCCCTCTGTTCGTGTTGGCGTGCTCACCACTGTTGCTGTTACTGCTGTGACTGAGGTCCTTGCGAACGCCGGAGTCACAAGAGGACGGCAGCCGGCCTCTCGGCCTCCTGGTGGTGTCTGGAGGGCGGGGCTGAGAGACGGGGTGATCGGGCTGCGGGAGAGGGGCCCCACGGAGCGGGCCCTGTGGTTTCCCGCACAGCTGTCCTTGCAGATCTCGGGCCACTTTGCGTGGCCCCGTCTCCGTGGATGACAGACACCCCAACAGCCTCGCCCTGGACCCCAGGGGCCGAGAGGAAGCCGCCTTCCCACAGAGCCCTCTCCTGACCCCCTCGAAGGAAGCATCGCGGGTCTGAAATCACCGTTAGCTCATTAAGTTTTCTCCAGGATCTCTCTTTTGTGGTAACGCACCTCCGAGCTCCCAGGGCCGGCCACCCGTGCCTCAGCGGCCACGTGGCGCCCATGCGCTGGCGGGAACCCACCTCGGAGGCCTGGCCAGCCGCGCTCACGGACCCGGTCCTGCCTGAAGTGGCGTGGACCCTGCAGGCGGAGCCCCCAGGAATCAAACCGCGGTCCAGCGTTTCTGGTACTTGTTCGACTTTGTGGTCCCACCGTCCGGCGAGTGTCGTCCTGGTGGAGCGTGTCTCACGGTGCTGTGCCCTCGGTGCGGGGGGGCCTGGGCCCCGGGAGGGGAGCCGCTGCCTCCCAGACTCTGCCTGTGGGGACAGATGCGGTTTCGGTAAGTCCCCTCCCTGTCGGTCAGCCGAGGGGGTTAGAGAGGAACCCCGGAGTGCCGTCCTAGGACACGCGGGGCAACCAGTCTGCTTCGGAAAGTGTGATCACAGCCCGCCTTGGAAATCGTTCTCATCGAGGCGGACACAGCTGTTAAGAAGTGTTGCAGCTCAAATCAGAAATGATTTCCTACCATACATTGTTTGCATTTTACTTTACTTGGGTCCTAGGCCCCCCTTCGTGTTAGATTATTGAAACCCTGCTGGTTCTCCTGCGGCTCTGGGGTTGGGCCAAACCTCCTGCTGCAGCTGGGAGCGAACCTCACCCTTGTGTCCATTTGTCCCGGACGGTGAGCACGTTCGTGGACCCGGAACGCCTTCCCGGCGCATCTCTGTCTCTCTCTCATCCCTATTTAGGTACGGCCTATCTGACCTGTGAGACCCACACAATTCTGGTCTCTCCCGTAGACGCTCCCCTGGTCTTGTGGTTCCCCTGGCCTCCCCTGGGCCCCGAACTGACACAGCAGCGTGTCTGTAACTCACGTACGACAATTGTTCACGTTTTCTGTATCCAACTGGGCCGGGCCACGGCCTCTGGCCCACGCCTTCCCTACAGCCTGACACGCTCACAGACGGGAGACCCTCACTGTTCACCTGCTCACTGAAACTGATACGTACCCCCAAATCAACACCCATCACAGAGTGTGGTGTGAAAACGTTGAGTCTCTGGACACCGATGTGCCCACGTGCCCAGCAAGGTGACGCTCTGCTGTCTTGTCCGGGCTGTCCCGCAGTAGGCAAGTGTCCTTCTCGCGGTCGGCTCGGAACCATGTTTTCCACACGTTCTTTCTCATCGGTGATGTTGTTGTTCACTGTGTCCCCGGAAGTGTGGAGAAGTCTGTCTGGTGTTCCCGAACGTGGGAGGACACTGACACGGCCCCTGGGGTTAGCTTCCTTGAGGCCTGTCACCCGTGCTGCCCTGTGAGATCAACGTGTGTGAATCCACGTGTCGTTGAACAGAGACTCTCATGAAACAGAGCTCTGTACTGACCGGAGGAAGGCTCTCAGAGCCTCCCCTGTGCCTCGCAGGACTGGCGATCCACAGTCACTAATGCACTGATCTCAGGGACGTCTTAGGACACAGTACCATGGATAACTGCAGTGGGTGGGGCCCATAAGTCGGCGGCTAAGAATTCAGGACTTACCCTGCAGTGTCCTAACTTGGTCTTTGCCCCACAAAGGACAGGGTTGGGACTTCGGGCATCCCGGGTCACCCGGCACATGTCAGAAGTGCCCCCGGAGGACCCTCTGTGTCCAGCTGGAGAGGTTTACCCGGATGTATGGCTACGAGCCCGTCCCGGGGGCCCCTGCCATGCCAGCCGCTGTGGAGAGTCTCACACGCGCACACACGTGCCCACACCACGGCCGCCTCACCCCCCTCCAGCATGTTCACGACGTTCGCCTCATGGCGCAGGAGGAAACTCCTCTTTGTAGAGTGTGAACGGTCGTGAACCTGGATTCAGCAGCAGGGTCTGGCCTGTGCAGCCCACGGGTCCCACCGTCTCCTCACCGTCTCCCTGAGCTCGGTGCCCGACAGACGGATGCCCGTGGAGCCACAGCTCACACCCGGGGAGCAAGGCAGGCAGGTAGGGGCGCCTCCGGCACAATGTGGCCGACGCGTGGTGGGGACGGCAGGGCGGCCATGGGAAGCCAGCCGCCTTGGTAGCACATGGTGGGAGCGTCCCCGGTGCCACAGGGAACAGTGAGCTGGGCCCTAGGCGTCTGCGTCTACAGCTACATGTTGTGCCAGCACCAGGGCAGAGGGAGCAAAGTGGCCGGCGGCCTTCAAGCTAACGGTCTTGGTTCTCTCTGGTGGACGGGGACCATCGTGGCGGCAGGGGCCACGGCGGTTTGTAAGATAACTGTTGGCGATGGAGATGATAAGGGGTTGGCTGTGGGGGGCGCCCCGGTCGGCCGGCTGTCCCCACGTCCACACCCGAGAGGAGCTGGCCGGTGGCGGCAGCCGGGAGATGGGAGAGGCGGGAAGGCAGGTGAGGTGGCCACATGCAAGCGTTGTGGCACCGCCACGTGTGGGGGCACGAGACTCGCCCCGGGAGTGACGAGCGGGGAGCTTGGTGGATGGCATTTGGAAGGTTGTGAGGAGGGGACGACGCCACCTCGAGGGAGGTCCTGGCAGAAGATGAGTTCAGGGCCACCGGCAGCTCACGGGTCAGTGGTTCCCGGTGAGCACGAAGCAAAAGCTCGCAGCGCAGACCCCCCCCCGCCCCTGGGTCTCAGAGCGCACAGGGTCGTCGTGGTCACGGGGATCCTTGGGGCAAAGCTTACCTCTGGGCCCCTTGAGGACGCTGGCTTCTTGTTACATTCCTCCCTGTTGGTTAGGTTTGTGACTTGATCTCCCTTATTTAACCACCTGAGCACAGGAAGTTAAACACCTTCTTTTGAACAAAAGCCACGAACACCCCGGACCGTACAAGGTGCTTTTCCGCAGCAGCTGGCGCTGTCCTTTGTTTGTTGGTTGGTTTGTTTATTTATTATGTGTGAGAGAGAGAGTTTGTGCAAGCCAGGGAGGGGCAGAGAGAGAGAGAGAGAGAGAGAATCCCCAGCAGGCTCCACACTCAGCACAGAGCCCGCCTCAGGGCTCCGCCCCTCCACCGTGGGATCGTCTCCTGAGCCAAGATCAAGAGGCGGACGCTCCACCGACTGACCCGCCCACGCGCCCTGCTGACGTCCGTTTTAACACGAGTCAGCCCCCTGTTTGCCCACCTCCCCCCAACATGCTCGCCCCGGACCCCGCTGCGGTCCTCCGGCTCGCGCTGGCCCCTTCGCCACAGTCCTCCCCAGCCTTGCCCCCCTGCGGGCACCCAGACGCGTCCCTCCTCAAGGCTAGAAAATGACAGGCGGGCGTCCTGCGACAACGGCCACGTCTCGGGGGCTCACCAAGCGGGCGGGCAAAGGTCTTTGACATGGCCATCCCGGGAGCCGCGTTCCGTCTGCCCGGTGGCCGTCAGCCCCCGACCCTCCGCTGGGCCTGCCCGGGGCGGAAGATGGGCAGGGGCACACAGGCGTGTCACCGGCCAGCTCCGTGGGTGCCCACGCCTGGCCCTCCCTCCTTCCCTCGGTGCGCGGCCGCAGCCAGGCGGGTTCTCAGAGCCAACGCGTCGACCCCTCCAGTCCCGCCAGCGCACCCAGCGCGTGGCCCCGTCACCCGCGTGTCGCTCGGGAGCGTGGAGTTAGACCCGGCCGGGGGTGGGGAGGTCCAGCAAGGACGGCCTCAGGCTTCTGTCCTTCCCGCCTCCGTCCCGCCCCGTCCCCGTGTCCGCCCAGGACCGCTGCCTCCTGGTCTTCGCGCTCCGGCCTGTCACCCCGCTCAGCTCAGACGGTCCCTCCTCCCCACGCCCACCCGGCGGCGCTGCCCTGCGTCTCTTCCCGGTCCTTCGTGGCGCCGAGCGCTATCGAGGACAGTCCCGTCCGGTCCGTCCGTCTACACGCCTGTCACCTGCTGTCTGTCCGCACGAAACGTAAGCTCCGTCAGGGCAGCGTGACTTCCCGTGGGCGGCGACAGGGCAACGGTCACCTGGAGAATGGAGGCAGGGAAGTTTGCTTTACGACCAAGTTCCCCGAAAGGCTCCTCCCTCCCAGAGACACGGAGCCCCCGTCGTGGCGTTTCCGGAGCCTGACTCCGTCATGCTGCCAGGCTGCTAATTGGTAACACAGGAAAACCACGGCTACATTTTGGCAATTTGCTCAAACATGCAGCGGAATCAAAATCATTTCTCTGCGGCTACGAACGACTTCATACTCTCTTCCATCAATGCAGACCCAGGACGGCGCTCAGCCAGCCACGGAAACACGCTTCCGCCTGGGGAGACCTTCTCTTCTTTCTTTCTTTTCCAAATGAACCTTACTTCATCTTAAGGAGTTTTGCCTCGTACGCTTGGGAAATATCTTGGTTCTTGACAAGGAAATTTGTGTAATTGGGGAATGGGGATGGAGGTTATTTTTTTCCAGTTTTTCCAAGTGGCATGTTTTATGCTTTTGTTTGTAAGTTGAGTTCTTAAGAGTGCAGAGTTCTTTCCTGGGGACGTGGGACAATTGGTACAATATGAAGGCATTCTAGGTCAGCCCTGCCTCCTAGAAACAGAATGTGAGCCACGTGGGGGTTTTAAATATTCTAGTACTCACAGTGGAAAAAGTAAAAAGGCAGAGGAAATTGATTTTAATATGTATTTTATTTAACCTGGAACATCCAAACTATTGTCACTTCAACATGCACCTAATATAAAAAATGTGGCGAAGTGTTTCACGTCCCTTTTGTGCCACTTCCTTCAAGGCCCACATCCCTTTTGTGCATTTTACATTTATACATTTCGTGTGCCCAGCGGCCCACAGAGCTAGTGGCCATGGAGCTGGATGGCACGGCCACGGCCACGGCTTGCAGACCAGGTTGGGCCGTGGGCCTGTCCGGTGAAGCCCACACGTCAAGGAAGGTTTTCACGTTGTTAAGCGGTTGAGCGAAGAAACAGAAGAGGTAACAGGGGTGTGAGTTGCGAGTCTGTTACGGTTACTTTTAAATGACTTAAGTGCATATTTAATTTTTCCTCGGCTTTAATTTCTTTTCATTTAAATTCAAGTTAGTTTACATACAGTGTAGTCAGTCGTGGCTTCAGGAGTAGAACCTAGTGATCCATCACTTACGCAAAACACCCAGTGCTCATCCCAACAGGTGCCCTCCTCGGTGCCCCTCCCCCACCTGCCCCTCCCCCGCCCACCACCCGTCCGGCAACCCTCAGTTTGTTCTCTGTATTTACGAGCCTCTTATGGTTTGTCCCCTCTCTTTTTACCTTATTTTTCCTTCCCATCCCCTGTGTTCATCTGGTGTGTTTTTTAAATTCCACGTATGAATGAAATCATATATTTGTCCTTCTCTGCCTGACTAATTTCGCTCAGCATAATATCCTCCAGCTCCGTCCACATAGTTGCAAATGGCAAGATTTCATTCCTTTTGATTGCCGAGTAATCCTCCGTTGTGTGTATAAAGCACATCTTCTTGGTCCATTCATCCGTCGATGGACATTGGGGCTCTTTCCATACTTTGGCTACTGTCGATGGTGCTGCTATAAACATTGGGGTCCACGTACCCCTTTGAATCAGCATTTTTATGTCCTTTGGATAAATTCCTAGTAGTGAAGCAAAAGCTCTATGGGCATTTGAGAGCCACAGGTCTGGTCTGATCCCAGGTAAGGTGACAGCCGGCTCAGGGAGTCACTAGACAATTAAGGCAACACTGCCTGCTGCCACCTGGGCTGATACCACATCCCCTGGGGCCACGTCACTGGGGTCATAGCCCCTGGGACCCTCACATTCCCCACCACTCCTCTCTATGCCCCATCTTGTCCACGACATCTCTTGTTTGCAAGGGTCAGGTTAGTTTACTTCATTTTCACCTAAAGTCATCGCAATAACGAATATTTTCTGTCTCGTCATGTATTTTGGTTGTCCTTGCCCTCTTTAATAGGCTTCGGTTCAGCCTGAGAAATCCGCCCAGATAAAGTGCGCTGATGTTTCCTTTAAAGACGTTTCCCGCGAGTCAGAAAGGAGGCATTGTCTACACCTTCATTTTACAAGATTACCGGTCGTTATCGCTTATGTCTTAGGTGACCTAATTTGGAACCCTATTATTAATTTTCTCTTAAAATCACCCTGGCAGAACATGAGAATGTGTGCGTAGCACTGGCAGCAGGAGGGCGGGCCAGGCGGCTCTTGGCTGACCCGGGCGGGTTTCGATCTGAAGATCTCCTCCCAGTCAGCCGGGACTTCCCTGGGCCTCCTCATCTGGTGTCTCTGAGATCCTTGCTCTGAACCCCTCCGCCTGGTCCCCGTAGGGAAGCCCGGCCTCTCTCAGGGTGGCCGTGGGCACCAGTCTCTGTGTTCCTCCCCCACTCAGCTACGCCAAACCCCCGGGAAGCCCCGGTTTCCTTTCGCCCCACTTGGGGACCAGAGCCCTGAACGTTCTCCCCAGCACCCCAGTGTCCCTAGAGTCCCTGCTGAGACCACGGAGGGTTCAGGGAGGCTGTGGGCATCCGAGTCCCACGCTCGTTTGGGTGGTGGGTGCACTTCCTTGTACTTGCCCGTCTCCACTTGTTAGAAACAGATAATTTTGAACCACTGGCCGGGAGGGCATTTTATCTCAGCTCTGGTCTCCCTGCGTGGGGGCAGGCAGCTCAAGCAGCCGTGAGGACCCCTGGAGCAGAGGAGAGGAGTGGGTCCGCTGGGCCCCGCCGCCCAAGAAGCTGCATTCCGTCGGCTCCACCGGCCTGAGCTGCATCAGACCAGCCCCTGGGCTGCCTCCACTGAAGGAGCCGCTGGGCGTTAGAGGCTGGCTCGGTGTCTTGTCCTGCTAACGTCCCCGGTCCCGAGGGCAGGAAGCGACCTGCCCACCGTGCAGCCGTCTCCTTCAGCAGAAAGTACGGATGCCTCTGAGCCAACAGGGGTCACGCACCGCCGCGCACACGGCCGACGACCGGTGGGCACAGGTGCACACACCTGACCCCTGGACCCCAGGCGGGCTCTGTTCCAGGGCACTATTCATGCTCCAGAGGAAAGCCAGTTCCCAAAACAAACCCAGCCTAGGGCACCTGTGTCACTACGCCGGCTGGACACCAGCCGGAGATGCAGATTCTCAGGTCCCACCCGGACACACTGAATCGAACACTCTAGGGTGTCTGCCCACCTGGGCCGGAGGCTCCTGCAGGATGGGGCTGGCTCTGGTCTGCAGCCGGACCCCTCTCTGCTCAGATTCACCCCTGCCCCACCCCGCTTCCCTCACTGTCCCTTCCCTGCAGCATCCCCCCACCCCTAGCTGTCTCTGTGCAAGATCCTCGCCCCAGGCCCTGCTTCCAGGAACTGAGGTGACTTTCTTCTCGCTGCACCAGGCTGTCTCCAAGTCAGAGAAGCTGTCAGCCCTCCCCCCACCTGCTCCAATGCACACCTTTCACCTTCAAAAATTCAATAAAGTCAAAGGGAAAAAATACCAGAAGGAAACACATCTATTAATTGGGATATTCTTTCAGATCATGTAAATACCAATCTTATAGTTGACATAAGGTCACACAAGAGCATCTCAACTTTGTCTGCAGTCAGCTGTCCACTGTGGCAGCCACTGGCCGTGTGTGGCTGTTGAGCACGTCAAGCGTCTCTGCTCAGCACTGAAACGTGTGCTACCGATGAGCTCTGGGATATCAGAGACGGTGCGCAAACAGAATGTAACGTGCCTCAGTAATAACAGGTTCGCGTTGATTCCGTGTTGAAATGATAGTATCTTGGATATACTGGGTTAAATAAAATATGTTATTAAAATCACTTTCACCTGTTTCCTTTTATTTTTTGTAATGTGACTGTGGAAAACTTAATGACACACATGTGGCTTGCGCTCCGTCAGACAGGGCTGGTCTGGAGGAGACGAGAGCAGTGACGGGACTCGATGCGCTGCTGTCCCACGTGCCAGAGGAGGCTGAAAACCAAACCAGAGGAGACCCTAATGGCCGTGGCAGCGCTGGGCCCGTGGCTCCCTGGGTGTGAGTGAAGTTTCTAGAACAGCGTTTCCTCTCCCGTGAGGGTCCTCTCACCGGTGTCTGGCCGCTGGATGTGGTGCCGTGAGCCCTCATCTATGAGCCCGGTGATTCCAACCCCACACGAAGCACATCTGGCATAAATGGCTTGGGAACCGTCGACTCTGTCTGGACCGTGGCAGATCTTCGAGGGGGAAATTCCACACCGCCCCGCGGGTGCGTCTTTGTAATGCTCGACAGCCTCCATTGGCAGGAAACTCCCCCTCATATTTGGAGTTGAGACAGTTTCCTCCTGATCTTTCCAAAAAGCAGAGGGAGAACACTTGGTCACCACCCTCGATGTAAAGTCCTTCGGGCAAATCAAAGGTCAAGCTCGTTTTAGCCTTTGTGTTTCTGTTCCACGAGCCAGATGACCCTGGTTCCTTGAATAAAGAAAATTGTGATTTGTTTCCGATAAAAATCAAAACAAAGGCAGTCTGGCAATTGTCCATTTGATGAAGTACTTAGGTGAATCATGAGATTTGGCCATCAGAGGAAATCTGAAGCCACGACGTAACGCGATTGTGCTATCCACACTATCCACAAGTTAACAAACTCAGCGGAACAACATTTGGAAGAGTTCTCTATTTTGTTGCTCATGAAGTCCTTATATTTACCTCGAAGAGCTATGCGTGAGTATGATTTTAATCATACCGGGTGACCATCAGGTAATTCCGGATCCTCCAAAGGGCAAGGGGGGTCCTTGGGGTCATGGCACTGGGCCTCTCTGCCAATTGCACTGGACCGGGCACGTGGGTACATGGGCAGGGTGCCATCTTGGTGTTGTGCCAGCACGGAGCAGGCCCTCTGTGGTGATGCTGTGGATGGACAAGCATGTGGCTGTTTCCTGGATCCGGCGGAGACACAGCCGGCCCGACACGAGACCCGCTCTGGAATCCGTGGCCCCCAGTAAAACATGAAAGCTTGGGACCCCTTGTTCAAAGTTTGTTGAGAGATTCAAGATGGCCAAGCGCAGCACTGGCCCCAAGGGGAAGTGTCAGGATGCCGGAGGGTCATCTGGGAAGGAGGGCTGACGGACAGACACGGACCAGGAGTGCCCGCCAGGAGGTCGGACGTCATTTTCCTCTAGGCTCTCTGAGCAGAGAGAGAGGAAACAGTTCTTGTCGGAGAAGATAAACCACCCCAGAAAGCAGGTATCTTTGTTGCACTGTTTTCTCGTCCCTCCCCTCCATTTCTCTTGCCCTTAGGGTAGCCATATTTCTGCACAGGTTAGGAACTTGAGGTAGGGTGCTGAGTTTAGTACCCTTAAGACAATTACAGCAAAATCACCCCCTCTTGCCGCATTCAAGTTACAGGATATGGAGAATACAATTATATCGGACCCCTGAACAAAGCAGGCGTCAGGGGCACTGAGCCCCGTGCAGTCAAAAGTTCACGCATAACTTCCGAATCCTCCCAAACTTAATACTAATGGCTTACGGTTGACCAGAAGCCTTACAGATGACAGAAACAGTCAATTAACGTATTTTGTGTGCTATACATTCTGCATTGTGTTCTGACGGCAAAGTAAGGTAGAGGAAAAAAATGTTACTCAGAAAATCATAAGGAAGAGAAAACACATGTAGAGACCTGTCCCGCGTTTATGGAAAACAAGCCGCGTGTGAGTGGGCCCCGGGCAGGTCAAACAGCCATGCTGTTCACGGTCGACCGTATGGTCTGTATCTGATACCGGAGAGCTGTCTTGAATCTTTTCCTTCTCAAAATCATGTTTCGTCCCGTGGGTTGGTGGCTCTGTGTTTGCGCTAAATAATCGTGCCGCTTCCACGTTTCATGCAAGCCGCTTATGAATGAGCTAGCCAGTGGCTCAGTCCAGACAGGCTGCTGGCTTTAAACAAGGCCAGGTGCTCATCGTTCGGAAGAGCCTTGGACTGGTTTTGTGCGTATAGGCGTAAGCGGACCATCTTGGTTTCGCCTCCCTGGCTGAGAAAAATGGCCCCCTCGTGGATGCACGCCATCCGATGTCAAGTCAGGCTCCCCGAGGTTAGGCACTGCCCGTTGTGCGTGGGTGATGACAACGACTCTGCTTCTGTGTTACTTCTGAGTGGGGACTCTTCCCTCGCCATTTGCCCTGGCACCTGAAAGCACCCAGGGGTGATTATCTGATGTAGCATCCTCTGTGCCCAGGTGCTGGTGACTCAGCCACTCTCCCTGTAAACCAATTCATTAAGCGTGCTTCATTTGGGATGAGCTGAGAGAAAGGGTGTATTTAAAAGTGGCTTGGCAGGAGCCGTGTGATTTTACAACAAGGAGGGGAGGCAGAAGCGATTCAGTTGTGACTTGAACACCTGTCCGTGGCAGCCAAGGAATGCAGCCCACGTCAGCATCCGGCTAAGGGGGCGCGCAACACCCAGATCGTGTAATTTTCAAAATTAGGTTTGTAATTAACTTCACAATATCTCCAGGGAATTCTGGAAAGCAGAGAAAACCTTGTCCTGTCCTATCGGATACCACAAGGCATCTCAGGAAGCTTCCCCGGGGACAAACAAATCTCCCCAGAGGAGAACGTGAGTTCTCCTGTGCTCTGCCCGGGTTGGCTGGCAGCCAGCAGTCCTGTCGTGTCCGAGTTGCTTCACGCCGTCTTGAGAGTCCCTTTCTTCAAGTTTTGGGGTTGGCTGTCCTCCGGAAACACCCTCTTCATGAGCTTTTAAGTCCTTCAGAATTTTTAAGGAAAATTGAATCTAAAATTGTGTGAGAGCCACCTGAAGGTCAAAAAATGCAGTTAGTTCCCTCCTTGTAGCTTGTTTTATTGCATCTTCCTTCTTAGAATTACGTCTGTATGTTTTCGTGGCCGTAAAATGATAAAATGGAAAAGAACCCAGAGCCCCACATCAAATGCCCTCGGCTGTGTCAAGAATTTAACCCTCTCAGGGTCTGGCTGTTGCATCATCGGATGTAATAATGGAACGAGTTGTGCGAGAGGGAACAATGAAAGGCTGGCTGTTGAACAATTTCACGGCCCCGGAAACACGGAAGAATGTTGGACTGGATGGATGAGACCTGACATGTCCAGGAAGCAGCAGTGGAGCAGAGCGGCTTAATGTACTCGTGGAGATCGCCCTGGGAGTAGATGCCATCCTCCCCCATTACATGTTAACCTGCTCAGGGAGCCCTGCCCAGGACGCGCATGCGTGGGACGCGGAGCCTGCTTTCCGACAGCTTACAGTCGGTGCTGATTCGGTCAGAGGAGCAGAACTCAACCATCATCTCCAGCATGGGCCCCGGGGCACCTGCGAGCTTTCCTTGCCTCCTTGGTGCTCTTCTGGAAGCTCCCGTCCCCAGGGCAGCAGGAAGCCACGGCTGTAGGCGCACACATTCAGAACGCGCCCTCGGAGATCTGCTTTGTAGACCTAATTCCTAGGGAGTCTCCCGGGGAGAATGGTAACGCGCATGGTAAAGGGCAGGGGCGGCACCGTGGGCCTTGTGACCAGAAAACCCTCGAAGTGGCCACGGGAGAGATCACTGTGTGTGCCTCCCCCTTCGGGCTCTGGCTCCCCCAGCTTCTCATTGGACAGGAGGGGAGGCTGGGGTGACCGGGCTGGGCGTTCCTCAGTTTTCGCCACGTGGATGGACACTCGGGCTAGTCCAGTGTGGACTGGGTTCCACAGAGGGAGGCACGGCCCCGCCCCTTTGAGCGTTAGCACGGGACGTGGTGCCGGAGGACACAGATGCCCACGGTGTGTCTCTTTCTCCAGGGCGCACGGCCGGCCGCCAGCTCCTGGTCCCCGTGCACCCCCCTGTCCGAGAGATGCCACCTGCAGCCCACGGCAGAACCCATCCTCTCCCCTGCTTGGCCAACTCAGGCCACGTGCTGCAGCTGGCCAGGCCACGTGATGCCGGGTGCCCGAGGGCAGCACCCCACCTGCCCCTCCAGCGTCTCTGCCCTGTGATTTGAGAGAAGTGAAATCTTGTGTTGTCAAAGTACGACAGATTTGCGTGTGTCGGGCCGTTAGTGTGCCCTTCCCAGAGCGCATCAAGTGCGAGCACGGGAGGAGAGTGTCTTCTTACAACGCTTCACGGCGAGGACTGAATGAACACGTGGGGGAGGGTTGTCAGGGTATCAGGAATACAGGGAAACGCAGAGGATTAAGGCTTCAGGAAGATTCCTCGTATAAACAACATGCTTGCCGTGGTAACTTCTTTCCCAGCCGTTTCGGACGTGAGCTAATCCGAGGGCCTCTTTTCCCTCCCGCCCTGGACGTGGCCGCGGTGTCTGCGGATCGGGCTGCCGACAGCGTGGGGTCTGGAAGTGTATATTCTTGCAGTTAACTTCGGCTTCTGTTGCACACCTTTAGGAACCCGAAAGAGAGGAAAGAAAGAATACCCATTTGCCAATCGATCAATGCCTCCTCCCTTTGCAAACACAGAGGGGTGAAAATTCAGTGTCTGAAAGGAATCGGAAACGTCCTAAAACAAGCCACGCAGCCGAAACACAGCCAGGAAAGTGGGTAGAGTCCTGGGTTATTCGTAGAGCCTGCTGGGCTCCCCAGGTGACATCCACCGCTGTCCCTGTGACCAACCCGAGAAACGTGGCATCTATTTGCAGGCGGGACCGGTTTCGTTTCCAGCACAGGTGCCTGGGTATCTTCCCGCACTGAGGAGCTGTGACTGTGGTCTAGGTCCCACACCGTGCAGCTCCTGGCACCGTCCTGTCACTGTGGCGACCGCGTGTGCACACAGAGTCGACGGGGGAGCCCTCCCGCGTGAAGGTGGGGCTGGGGGCTGGCGGGTTCCCTGGGGTGGGGCTCCCTTGTTTTGTGATTTCCAGCTTCTCATCTGCAAAGTGGGGGTGCCGCCCCGGCTCGGCTGGCTGCCAGGGTCTTGTGACGCCAGGTCCCCTCGCCCGGGACGTAAGCCTCGCATCTTCTCACGGGCTCTGAGGGCAGCGCTTTCGCAGACACGCCGGGACCGTAGCTTTGCCGGAGCCCCCGCCACGTGGATGTGTCCCGAAGCTCAGTCTGCCACCACCTATCCCTTCCTCCAGCTCTGCCTCCCCGACCTCCGGGAAGAGGCTGCCCGCCCCTTGTCCGTGCCCCTGCTTGGCTGATGGCAGGTGCCACGTCTTACTCTGCGTCCACCGCATCCCAGCAGCAGCCTCTGAAGGAAGGAGAGAAAGAGCCTGTGGGTCAGGTGGGCGGAGGGTTCTGGAAGCCCTGAGGCACCACGGTGGCCACGCTCCTCCGTGAGGCGCTGCAGCCTCACCGTCAAGAGCGCCGAGCCCCCGGGGAGGGGGTGTGGGGCCCCGTGTACCCAGGCTGCATGGCAGGTGCCCAGACGGTGCGCGGAGCAGGACGGAGCTTCGAGCAGAGCGTGAACGGGCGCCGTCCGGCCAGCGTATGGGCCTGGGGCTGCAGGTCCGCGTCACCTTCTCGAGCCGTCTTGTTCAAGTGAATGCCTTTCCGGGATAACCGATTTCTCTTTGGCGCTCATGGCTCAGGATGGTCTTCAAACGAATGGTGCATCCACGTGCTGACGTCGGCTTTCTGCAGGCCACGCACAGAAGCTAAGGCGCTCAGACTGTTTACCTCAACCGAGCACAGGGCCCCCTTCCCTGTGCCTGTTGCATTGACGGTTAGACCACGGTTCGCCAGGGGACTAAGATCAAGGGAGAGTCTCCTCCACCCCTAGCTTGGGACTTTGATTTGATGACGTCTCAGCCTGCCTGTTGGCGGTGGGGGGGTCACGGTGTTTTCACTGAATGACAGACGGGGGACGATGGGTGTTAACTCTGCGATGCTCAGAGCTTTGCTTTGAGCAAATGTCCCCCGCGGCTGGAGCCTGCCCCCAGGAGTCACATAAGCGTGCAGAGAGGCAGTGGAAGAGACAGCAGGCTCCGTGAGCTTCCGGAAGCAGGACTGCTGATTCTCCCGGGGCGTCTGGAGCCAGTCCCCGTGGGGGACAGAAGTGCGGTAGTGACAGAGTCCCGTGGTCACGGAGAGCCTTCCTGTAGCACCGATTTGCTTCCACTAGAGGCAGCGGCCTGGAGGGACAGAGGCCACCTGCCTAGGTCACAGGGAGGACGCCCCCACAAAGAAGCTGGGGCCCCTACAGTCACCAGCCTCCGTGTCCACTGGGACACTGTTTTGTCTCTGACTAACCAGGTGGGGCACGGCTTCTTTTGGGCAAGTCTCAGCTGCCACTTTGCCCAGTTATGGGAGACGCTGTCCTCTGGCTGGGCTGGGGACGCTCACGAGACGCTGTTTCTGTCCAGAGGCTAGGAGTCCACGCTGACGTCGTTATCGCTGAGCGAGAATGCCAAGCCCCGCGTTCCTCAAGGTCCCTTGCAGTCAGCCTGCAGGCTCTGGGTCCCACCTGTCGGGTGAGGTCCCACCGGCCTGACATCCTGCGCTATGGCCGGAGTGAGGCCTGGTCTGCTGGCACTGGGGCGGGACTGGCCGTGCTGGGCAGCGGGCTCCAGACCAAGGGCTCTCCATCCAGCTTTCTGTGCTCGCAGGGGCTTTGTGATGTCAGGCCCGAGCCAGGGTTCCCTCAGAGCATAAGATAAGCTTCCTCAGCCTTGCCAACAGGCAAAACCCTAATTCCCTTTCTCGTTCTCATAATCTCAAAAGCGCATTCTTCCCAACGTATTCTCTGAAAATACAGCCTGACCAGATAAGCCAAACAGGTAGAACAAAAATTCAATTCATAAAAGCCCAGCAGGGCTGTGTGGTGCCGCGGTGAGGCTGAAAGGCCAGTGATACCGATCAGGTCTCTCAAGCGTTGGTGTTTCTTTCATCATCGATTCTTTGCATTCGTGCTTATTTCCTAAATGATTGCACCTCAATATTGTCTGCTAGGTTACTGACTCTTACTGACGGCCCTGAAAATTTTGTGCCCGGGCCAGCACCCCCTCACCTTCACGCTGATCGCCGTCCTGGCTGCTGGAACCGGGAGATGCCTCAGAGAAAATCCGAACAAGAAACGTGTAGGGTCTGGACAAAGACAGCTGGAGACTTCACTGAAGTGCAAAAGCATTATTTGAATGCAGCGAGAGGCACACACACCACCTTGCACTTTTCCATCTTCCCTAATCTGTGAGTTCAAGGCTTTAAATATCTCCTTGTGCATAAATTACGCGTTGTCTGTGCATTTGAATGCGTAGGGTGTTTGTGACTCTCCGTTCAAAATACCGCGAATGATTGATGCATTTCTGTCCTGACTTCTCTTCCGACCCATGGCTACTGAGGACTCCACTTCTTAATTTCCAAACATACGCGAATGTTCTAGTCGGCTCGTCGTTGTCGTTTTCTGAGCCCACCATGTTGTGACAAGGCAACATCCTTCAGAGGATTTCGGTCCCTTGAGGTTTGTTATGATCTAACTTACGACCCGGACTGTGAAGAGTCGTTGCGCACCCAGCGCGTGTGCTTATAAGAAATACACGTTCTACAGCTGTCAGGTGGATCCCTCTCCCGTGCCAGGTAGATCAGGTGGTTTCTCACATTGTTCTGACTTTCTGTATTCAGATGCTTCAGTGTGTGCTTTTCCTGGTCTCACTGAGAGTGTTGTGTGAAAATTGTGCGTTTGAGTACTTATGCCTTTTAATTTTTTCAACTCTTACTTTATTTATTTGTAGCTGTGGTATACATGCGTAGTGATTTGGAAAGCTACACTGTTCTGGTGGATTGACAATTTCATCATTACGAGGGGCGTAGCAGGACCACATGCGAAACCATAAATCAAGTCTTAATCCATTTAAAAAGACTGAAATCCTACAAAGTATCTTCTCCAACTACAATGAAATAAAATGAAAAATCAATAACTGAAGGAACTCTGGAAGACTCAGAAATACGTGGAAATCAAGCAACCAATTCTTAAGCATTCTTAAACAACCAATGAGTCAATAAAGAAGTCCCGAGGGAATTTAGAAAGTACTTTGCGATGAAAAAAGTGAAGATAATGTGGCAAGGCTTTGGGATGTGGGGAGAGCAGTGCGCAGGAGGATCCTCCCGACCATGAATCCCCTGGGGAGAGAAGATCTCAGATAAACAGCCTCACCTTCCACCTAAAGGAATTAGAAAAAGAACAAATCAAACCTGATGCAAGTGAAAGGAGGAAATAATAAAGATTGACTCAGAGATAAATGTGCCACTGAGTAGAAAGCAGCAGAGAGAATCAATGAAAGCAAGAGTTTTCCTTTAAAAAGATAAACACATTGACAAACTTTTGGTTAGACTAACCAAGAAAAAAAATAGGGACAACTACGCTTACTAAAATCAGGCATGGAAATAAGGAAATTACTGACTTTACAAGAATAATTGCAAGACGATACTATGAGCAATGTTATGCTGACAAAGTAGATAACCTAAATAAAATGGACAGATTTCCAGAAACACACAGAATACCAAAAGTGACTTAGGAAGAAAGAGTAAACATTAAAATTTTTTTTTAATGTTTATTGATTTTTGAGAGACAGAGAGAGACAGAGCGTGAGCCGGGGAGGGGCCAAGAGAGAGGGAGACAGATTCTGAAGCAGGCTCCAGGATCTGAGCTGTCAGCACAGAGCCCGACATGGGGCTCAAATGCGAGCCGTGAGATCATGACCTGAGCCTAAGTCGGAAGCTTAACCAACTGAGCCGCCCAGGCACCCAGAAAGAGTAAACCCTAATATATTTACAACAAATGAAGAGACTGAATCGATAACAGAAAACCTCCCAGTGAATAAAATCTCTAGACCAGAAGGCATCGCTGTTGAATTCCATCAAACATTTAAAGAAGAAATTACCACTGTTCAATTTCAAATATTTTCAAAGTATGACATAAGAGAACAGTACCTAGCTCCTTCTATACACAGACTATTACTGTGATACCAAAGTCAGACAAAGACATCAGATGAGAAGAAAACTACAGGTTTATATTCCGTACGAATACAGATGCAAAAAAATCCTCAACAAAATACCAGCAACTCAAATCCAGCAGCATATTAAGAGGATTAAACACCATGACTAAATGGGATTTATCCCATGAGTACAAAGGTGTTTCAATATACAAAAATCAAACCATGTAATGCATCATATTAATAAAATGAAGGGGAAAACAATTTCAATTGATGCAGAAAAAGCATTTGACAAAATCCAACCTCTTCATGAAAAAAAAAACACCTGATAAACTGGAACTAGAGGGAAGCTTTCTCAACTAGATACAGTATCTATGAAAACCCACAGCTAACCTCAAACTCAGTGGTGAAGCCTGAAATCTTAATTCGAAGGTTAAAAAGAAGACAAGGGTGTCTGTTCTCACTGCTTCTCTTCAACATTGTACTGGAAGTTCTGGCCTGGGTAACTGGGCAAGAAAAAGACACAGGCACCCACACTGGAAGGAAGAAGCAAATTATATCTAGTTATAGAGCACATAGTCTTGTAGAAACTCTGAAAGTCCACAGAAAAGCCATTGGAGCTAATAAATGAGTCAGCCAAGTTGCAGGATATGAGATCAACTTACACAAATCAGTTGCATTTCTATTGGTAAACAGTAGACAATCCAGAAATGAAATTATAAACTGAGTTCTATTTGCAATGGCATCAATAAGGAATGAGATACTTAGGAAAACATTTAGCTAAGACTCGTATACCAAAAATCACAAAACATTGTTGACATTTTTTAAAAGAACTAAATAAATGGATGACAACATTCTCAAATACAATCAAGTCAATCCCTATCAAAATGACAGTGGCCTTTTTTTTTTTCATAAGTAAAAATCCTGATCCTAAAATGCACATCTAATTGCAAGGAACACTGAATAACGAAAATAATCTTGAAAAAGAAGAGCAAAGGTATGTAAAAGATATACAGATTGGGAAGGAAAAAATAAAACTATCTTTGTTTGCAGATGACACGATCATTTGTGTAGAAAATCTGGAGAGAATCAACAACACAAAACTTCTGGAATTAATGAATGATCACAGCAAGGCTACAGACATGAGGTTAATCTACAGAAGTCAACTGCTTTCATATACACCTGCAATGAACAAGGGATATAATGTAATATGGGTAACATCAGCATTCCCCAAAATGAAATGCTTGGATATAAACCTAGCAAATATGTACCAGACATATGCAAGAAAAACTACAAAACTCCTATGAAGGGAGTCGAAGAACTGAGTAAATGGAGGGATATCCCACGTTCATGGATAGGGAAAGTCAGTATTGTCCTCAGTTTTGCTCAACTTGATTTGTAGATTCAACGTAACACAAATTAAAATGCCAGAAAATTATTTTGTGCATATCGATGACCCGATTCTAAAGTTTATATGCAGAGGCAAAAACCCAGAATAGCCAACACAATATTGAAAGAGAAGAACAAAGTAGGAGAAGGGACTGGACTCCAAGACTTGCTGTAAAGCTACAGTAATCAAACCAGTGTGTTACTGGTGACAAAAAGGACAAATATATCAACAGAACAGAGGGAGACCCACAAACAGACTCCCATAAATATAGTCAACTGATCATCGACAAAGGAGCAAAGACAATATGACAGTTCTATCAACACATGGTGCCGTGTATAGGCTATGGATTTGGGCAAATTGATAATGATATGTATCAATCCTTATGGCATTACTGTCATATCAAGTTAAACATAGGATAGACGTATGATCCAACGATTGCACTCGGTGTGTGTATGTGTGTGTGTGTGTGTGTGTGTAAGCATTATTCACAACAGGCAAAAGGTGGAAACAACTCAAATACCCATCATAAGATGAATGGATAAACAAAATGTGATATATGATATATACACACGGTGGAATATTATTGAGCCATAAAAAGAATAAAGAACTGACACTTGCTACAACTTGGATGAACCTTGAAAACATTATGCTAAGAGAAAGTATCTGACAGAAAAGACACATACTGTGTGGCTCCACTTATCGAAACATCCTAAAAAGGTGACCCCTTAGAGGCAAAATAGCACTTAAGTGGTTGGGGGGGGTCTGGGGGACAGGGAAATGAGGGCGACTGCTTAATGGACATGGGGTTCCTCTTTGGGGTAATAAATGCCCTGGAATTGGATGGTGTGATGGTTGCAGTGTGTCACGAATGTACTAAAAGCCACTGAATTATATGCTTTAAAATGGTTAACATGGTAAATTTAACGTCACGTGAATTTTGTAAAAGACTGATATAACAATCCCCACATGTACAGAAATATTAGCTGGAATGTTATTTTGAAGAGTGAACGACTAGAAACAACCTAAATACCCAATAATGACACATGGTTCAAACACTACAGAACTTTACTCTGTGAGCACTGTGTAGACATTTTAAAGATTATTAGGGACATGCAGCAAAATGTAATAATTACATTCAGAAGAAAGAAACAGTACAGAGTTGCATATATTCTGTAATAGCACCCTTGAAAATATTATATATGTCAGGTAAGACTGAAAAGGAAAAAATGAGATTAGTTCCCTGTGGTTGTGGGTGATTTTAAATGTTTATTTCAATTTCTTTCTTTTATGATAGAGAAGGTGTCACCACTCACTTAGCAAACACTGATTTAACATTCACTTGTGCCATCAGAAAACTTGAATCTGAGATAAAAGAACAAACAATACCAAGAGATAAAGCACTGTATCGAAACATTCAGCAGCACACATTTTGAATTGTTAGCGAGTGCCACATGGCCTGTGCTTTCTTTGTGGGGTTAGTAGTTACGGCAGACTTAAAAATATTTCATTTTATTGACTGTTTAAATGAGGAAAAGGAACTTATTTATTTCGATTTATCTTAAAATGTCTAAGCTTACTAATATTAATAAATATGATGTTTTAAAGAGACCAATGTCTTCATTCATTCATTATTTTGCTTATTCATAAAAATGTTTATTTATCATCAACCATATGTTAAACAATGTTGGGAAGAAAAGCGAAGTAAAATGTGAATATTTCCCTCAGGACCCTGTGGTGTAATAAGAGCAACAGCACGTACCAAGAATCGGATCCTTTAAAACAGGTGTTTCATTCGAATTTCAGCACTAACGTAGAGAACATTTGTTCAGATAAGTACATTAAAGAAAATGGAATCGTATTCACGGATTTTGTTTCCAGTTCAGGACAGTCGGACTTTATCCTTGGCCAAAATTCTGTCAATCCTCATTTTAATAAGGCGCCACCTGAGGACTTCTCTGTGAAGCCTTGTTCCGTTGAGTATGTAAGTTTTGTGGTAGTTCACTGTACAGTCGTTTAAGGTGATCATCGCTGAAACGAGGAAAAGGAGCCCTGGTTGCATGTTGCAGATTAGAGCCAACAGCAGCTGTGAGGGACCCCCGGGAAGCAGACGAGGTTCCGGAACGAGGTATGTGCCACGCAGACTCTGTGCCACCAAGGTGCGTGAAGACTCTGCATAGCCACACCTTTTATTTCTTGTCCCTGACCGTGGCTTTCCGCTGCGGCAGGAGGGATTGTCAACCAAGCCCAAACTCCGGTGGCCACGGTCCCTCTGGAAGGCACCAGCTTGATGTCCCAGAGTGACTCCAGGGGGACATCCCACCAGCCCTCAGAGGTGTCTTCTCATGTGCGGGAGCCCCAGGCTCATCGCCAGTGCTGGGGTAACTATTGGGTTACAGAATGTGCCATGTAGAGACAGGGACATGAGTGGAAGAGACCTCTGCTGGTGTTAAGGAAGACAAACCAATTAAACATTCCAGGGAGGGGCGCCTGGGTGGCTCAGTCGGTTGAGCGTCCGATTTCGGCTCAGGTCATGATCTCTCGGTTTGAAAGTTTGAGCCCCACGTCGGGCTCCGTGCTGACGGCTCGGAGCCCGGAGCCTGCTTCGGATTCCATGTCTCCCTCTCTCTCTGCCCCTCCCCCGCTCATATTCTGCCTCTCTCTCAAAAATAAATAAACATTAAAAAAAATTTTTTAAATGCATTCCAGGGAAAATGAAAATCTTTGTTACGTTTAAGTCGTTAGACCCCTTAGAGCCCTCAGATTCATTTTTACTGCATTACATAAAACGTACAGGTGATTTGTTGTATCGGTTGATGTGATTTTGGTTAAGTTAAAGAAAACTGTTCTAGCAACAGTTAAAAATTAACGAGCGCAATTTCAAATTAAAATTTGAGATATCAAATTCTGTGCTGAGCTTCAGCTCTCTACCAGTATTTCAGAATATTATAAAAAATCCACGTGATATAGTGTAGGAAAAACAGGAAGTTGTTGGTTTTCGGTAATTAATGTTTTTAATGCGATGAAACAGAAATAGAAATCTCTCAGGTTAGAAAATAAATAGGGGGAGACGTGGAAAACATTGGACTCCCTGCATATAGATGTAGCCACACGGAACCTTTCCTAGTAAGTTTTGGCTGCGAAGGGCTTTCCCGACACTTCTCGCAGAGTCCGCAACAGTCCGGGCGGGAAAGTCCGTGCATAGTGTGTGGTTCGGACACGGTGATGACCAAGGGGCCAGGCCTGACCCCCAGCTCCTGCGGGAATGCCGCGGACACGCTCCCTAACACCTGCAGAGTTCCCCTCGCCTGTGAGCGGAGAGCACAACTTTCACCTCCCGTCCATGGTCCTCGACGCTCAGTTTAATTCGAACTTCCACGACGCACGCCTCCTCCGTGTGGCTCGCTGCACGCCACTGGGGCAGTTGTGATCAACGAACCACCCCGCGGTCGCCGGCATCGTGTTTTCTTTCCCACTCTGCGTCCTTCTGAGTCTCGGGTGATGGAGTCAGCTTCTGCTTCCCTCCGTGGGGGAACCCCGACCCTCCCGTTTTTGTCATTGTCATCATCTCCGTCCTGAGTGGACAAGGCACTGTGCTTCCTGCCCTCGGTCACTCCTGAATAAAATCTGTCACCAGAGCCTTCTTTTGCTTTGTCCCCTGAGGCCACCTTCATGAAGCAGGACCTTTTCTGCCACTTAGCCCGGTGGCAGGTGCCACACCGGTCTGTGGTCTCTTATGGCCCTGCGAGATGGTAACAAGATTTCTGGGGAAAAGTTCATTATTAATGATATTCCTATGCTAAAAGTCACTAAAAATTTTTGTGCCAAAATGGCAAACATACATATATGATGATTTTTGTAAATGTTCAGTAATTTGTTTTAAGCAGTTGCTGGTGACCCTCCAGATGAGACACAATCTGGGCAGGAACCCACAGGGTCAGGACAGTAACAATTTGATGATGTGGGTGGGGGAATATTTTTACAAATCTTCCTAGATCATATTGTTTGAGGAGGAAAATAGCCATAGGCAACTTAATTTTCATATAGTCAACCTACAGATAACTTGAATTCTGATCATTATAGATTAAAATCCTAGAATGTATATTGCAAGCAAGATCTGGACTGTTTTTAATGTTTATTTATTTATTTTGAGAGCGAGAGAAGGTGCTTCTGGAGGAGAGGCAGAGGGAGAGGGAGAGAGAGAATCCCAAGCAGGCTTCATGCTGCCAGCACAGAGCCCAACTCGGGGCTTGAACTCACCAACTATGAGATCATGACGTGAGCCCAAACCAAGAGTTGGACGCTTAACCGACTGGACCAGCCAGGCGCCCCAAGCCTGGATTTTTCTATAGGGACCGACACACAAAAGCCAAGTTGTCCGTTGGTGTGACTGCAGTCTGCTCAGGACCTTGTTGGTGGGGGACACTCGTACAGCTGAGGTGATGAAGTCATCTGGGTGAGTACGTTTTTGTCCTTGTTGCCATATAAAAACGAAGAGGGAGTGAAAAGAAGGGCTAGTATCCGTGATCGGACCCTGGGCACATCGGCCGTCGGGGTGGGGCTCCGGCTGTGCTCCTACCTTGGGCGGAGCCGGGCGCGTGGCTACCTGGTTACCCCTCGTGTGGCTGCCACCCAAGACTGGAACTTACCAAGCGGCTCCGTATTAAAATGTTCCCATTATGATCCCGGTGTGTCGGGATCGCCTTGCTGATGGCAGCCAGCACCCAGCCGCGGTCGCAAATGGGAGCGGCTGGCCGAGGCGGGCACCACGTACTTCTTCCTTTCCCTTTCACCTCCCCAGTGTGAGCGTACACGGACTTGGCGTGGAACGTGTCGTGAGCCATGCTTAGGGTTCTGATGTGCAACGATCACGGGTCTTTGCCGCCAGCGAGGCGGTGCACGCGGCTGGATGGGCCACGGGGCAGACGCGCGGCCTACGCCGAGGGGCAGCGGAAGTCTGAGGACGGTGCTTTATCTGCTGCTCCGCGTGGCAGCCCAGTCGTTCCACACAGACACCCCCACACCCCATCGACGCCATTAGTTTTCCTCGATGCTCTGAGTTTTCCTCCACAGCCACGAACTAGGAATGTTGTGGGCTGTGTTAGTGACACCCAGCAGCGAGGCAGTGGGCATGTTTGTGACGTCCTTACCCATGTCCTTGGGCGACTCCGGTGTCTTCCCCTGAACTACGGCACCCGGCTCTCAGCTGCTCCCGCCCTGCTGATGGCTGGTCACCTGCCACGGTCGGTTCTGGACTCTCTCTTTCGCACCAAACCCTTGGGTGTTTTCCAGCTGTCGGTAGAGAAAAGTCCTTCTATAAAGAGGTGTTTTTATAGAAAACAACCTGGCCAATTTGTACGATTAGAGTGAGTGGTCAATGTTTTAATAAAATGATGAATGCTTTGATAAGATAATGAATATTTTAATAAAATAACAGTTTTATTGAAATTGTCAAAAACCAAACGGTGCACATTGAATAAAACAAGGCAGAAAGATGAGCTGATTAGAAACCTTTGCTCTACCGGCCTGGAAACCCAGGGCTGTGGGAGCCACGAGCTCCAAGTTGCTCACAGACTAAGGGGCTTTTAGGGGACAAATGGGGAAGTTATTTTTCCAGCTGATTGGTTGCCTACTGGTCTTCTCTCCTCCTCGGATCGCAGTAGCTGAGTCACGGGAGCATGAAGCCCAGAGATGGCACTTGGGGACTAGCTGGTGCCCTCTGCCGATGTGTGAGAGCAGCTGTGACTTCCTGTAAGGCGAGGTTACTTCTTTCCTGCACCTGTGTTGACTGTCTCCATCTTGTCGCTGACATAAGGGACTCCATTTTAGTTTTGTTTTTATAAAATATGTACATTAATTTAAACTATTCTAACACAGCATTGTGGTTACGGATTGAAGCGTGTCCCCCACCATGAAAAAAAGAGACGTTGCTCCTTCTGCGGAAGGTTTCTGACGAGGATGGCACGTGCTCAGCGTGGAGTCGGCGAGTCGTTGTCGGTGTGGGTGTGACGGTCACTGCAGTGACTTACATGGTCATATATATGTAGGCTGCTATTAGCTCAGTTGTATGACTTATGCTGTTATAACACAGTGACGTTTTCTGTGAACATTTAAGTCACTGGACATTGACTCAGCCTCCAGCCCCTCTCTACCCCCCCAGAGGTGGGGGTGGGGCCTGAAAGTTCAGCCCTGTAGTCCCATGGCTGGCTCTCCTGGGGACCAGCCCACATCCTGACATGGGGTCCCAAAGCCACCCCACTAACATAACAAAACACATAATTAAAAGTATATGTTCTGACCACAGTGAAATTTACCTAGAACTCAGCAACAAAAGAATGTCTAGAATATCTCCAAGTATTTGGAAATTAGATAACAAAACTCCTAGATAATCCATGGGTCAGAAAAGAAACCAATTAGAAATTAGAAGGAATTAGAAATTAACAAAAACAAAAACACAGCTTGGCACCATTTCCAAGGTGCATCTAAAGCTGTGCTTACAGGAAATATTGTAGCACTAAATTCCTAAATTGTTAGAAAAGAAGAAAAGTTCCAAATCAGTGATGTCAGGCTCCACTTTAGAAAACAAGAGCAAATGAAACCCAAAGCAAGAGAAGAAAAGAAAGAGACACACCCCCAAGATACTGCCGTTTCTTTCAGAGCACCACAATAAGGCGAGTCAGGTGAGTTTTTTTGTTTTCTAGTGCACATAAAAGTTGTGTTCACACTACCTTGAATCTATTAAGTGTGTAATGGCATCATGTCTAGAAAATGTACACACCCTAAATAAAAAATACTTTATTGCTAAAAAATGCTAACCATCATCTGATCTTTCAGCCAGTTGTAATCAGTGATCACAGATCACCAGAACAAATAGAAAAATAAAAAGTTTGAAATATTGAGAGAATTACGAAAATGTGACACAGAGACAGAAAGTGAGCAAATACTGTCGGAAATGATGCCGATGGACTTGGCTGATGGGGGGTCGCTGCAAACCTTCAGTTTGTAAAAAACACGGTCTGTGTGAAGTGCCATACGCGAAACGCAATTAAGCGGGGTGTGCCTGTAACAAGCATCAGGGCGGAAATCAGCACATTGGAGAAGGCAGAAAACGTTAGAGAAAGCCATGAAACTCAAAGCTGGTTCTTTGAGAAGATCAGTAAGACTGATTAACCTCAAAGTCCACTCGGGGGAAGGAGGGAGAGAGAGAAAATACAAGCACCAATATCAGAAATGATAGAAATAGCATCACGGCAGGTTTTAGTGATATTCAAATTATAACAAGGAAATAGTTGGAATAAATTTTACGCCAATAAATGTAGTGATCTTTTTAAAGTGCTAAAAAATTACTTATTTATTTGTTTATTATTTATTTATTTGTTATTTATTAAGAGAGAGCAGGCGAGTGAGTGGGGAGCAGAGAGGGGGCGAGAGAGGGAATTCTGCACTGACAGTGCAGAGCCTGATGCGGGGCTTGAACTCACAAACCGTGAGATCATGACCTGAGCCGAAATCCAGAGCTGGACACTTAATGGACGGAGCCATCCGGGAACCCCTGCCAATAAATTTAAAGATGTGGCTAAAATGGATATACTCCCTGAAAGACGGCAAGACCAGAACTCACTCAAGAAGAAATAGATCTCCTGAATAGCCTTATACACATTAAATACACTGAACCTGCAGTAAAAACCTTCCCACAAAGGCTGCAGGCCCAGAGGGCGTCCCTGCTACCGAACACTCAGAGAAGCGGCCGCTGTGGCCCGCGTCACACTCAGAGCCCGAGTCCGTCCCCGTGAGGCTGGGGAGGATGTCCTTTCTCAGCGTTTCCACTCAGCCCTGTGCTGGAGGCTCCAAGTGGGAGAAGACACAGCTCAAGGAAATCACGGAAGACGTCCAGACCGGAAAGGAGCAGAATCGTCCTGATCCCCGATGGCACACCTAGGACCGCCCCCTCCGGCCGCAGAGCGTCCGGAGCACGCCGTGTGGCCCCTCGGTGTCTACACCCCCAGGTGGCTCTCGCAGTTTTCACTCGGGTGTTGTGGATTTCCTCGCGAACGGTCAAATGTCCCGAAATGAGAGCTGGCACTCTGCCTTTACGGCAAGTTTCCCTCTGACTCCCTCCCTGTTTCTTCCTCAGTTTGCGGCCAGGCCGGAATTCTGAGCAGAGGGCGAGCCTATCGAGAGCCTCCCCAGGCGTTCGGCCCGGGTCTGCCCGTGTCCGTCACATCTCCACTCGGTGCACGGTGTCCGTCTGTATCACCACAGGGAGGCATACGCAGGACAGAGTCCGCGGGGAGCTGGATGCCGCCACAGCCCCGCTGCGTCCCTGGCGGCCCTCACTCTGGGGCTGAGAATGCAAACCCTGGACTCTGCCCCTTCCCCCCTCCCCGTGGGTTCTCTCGGTTTGCAGGCTCCGACTCCCCCGTGGGCTCCCCCCAGCCGAGGTGATCCGCGAGCCTCCTCGCTTGAATGCACTAACATGACACCGTCTATAGCTCCCCCTCGGTGCCTGCCTTATTGCCGTGGCTGGGTCCCAGCCTTTGTGGACTCGTGGAGGGGTGGCGGCGTGGGGTCTGACGGTACAGACAACGCGCACCGGCCGCGTCGTCACTCCTCGCCGCATCCTCTCTAGGCTTCCCGTGAGCGTGTGCGTGTCTGCACGTGTACTGAGGGTGAACGCGGTGTGTCTGTTTGATCGAGTTGGTGCCACGGCCCTGGGCTCAGTGAGTTCAGCTCCTTCCTGCGGCCCGTAGATGTTCTATTTTGTCAGCGTCTGACAATGGTTAAAACTAGTTTCTATGCTCTGTCGGGCGACTATTTTTTATCTACCGGGTCAAGCTTGCCAGATTTATATTAAAATCCTCCTTGTTTTAGATACTTGTCTGCTGATGCCTAAAGTTGTGTAAAAGGTTCCCCTAGATACTGTGGGTCTGTCCATTTCTCCTTGTATTTATAATAGCCTTTGCAATATTTCTTGGTATGTATCTCTGTTCTTGCGGGAGTACAAATTCAAGGCTGGTGAGACCTTTCCCTTTATAGAATACCCATCTTTTCCCGTTGTCTGTGTCTATCGTACTTTAACTCCCCCCGATTGTCACAGAGGCCCCTCTTCTTATCTGCATGGGCCTTGTTGATTTTTCCTGTATCTTTATTTTACATTTTTTATTTTGTCTTTTAATTTTTGGAATTAAATCAGGTCGTCCTGCTGGGGCACCTCATGTCCTCTGAGGGAAGGCTGGGAGCTGGGTCACTTGGGGGTGGAGGTCGGGTTACTGCCCCTTGTTCCTGAGCACATGATGTGGGGCTCTGGGCAGCAGCGGGCGGTGGTCCCTCAGCAGTGCCAGGTGCTGGCTTTCCGGCAACTCAGCAGAGACTTGGGGAGTCCAGCAGCACAGCTGTTTTTTTTTTTAATGTTTTTATTTATTTTCGAGAGAGAGAGAGAGAGAGAGAGAGAGAGACAGAACATCAGTGGGGAAGAAGAAGAGAGAGAGGGAGACACAGAATACGAAGCAGGCTCCAGGCGCTGAGCTGTCAGCCCAGAGTCCGATGCGGGGCCAGAACTCACGAACCGTGAGATCATGACCTGAGCCAAAGGCAGATGCTTAATGGACTGAGCCCCCCAGGTGCCCCTGTTTTTTTTTTTTTTTAATTGTAAAGCAGGTAACTTTTGGTCCACTTGAAATATGCGGCGGAGGACCGGGGCGTGGGGGCAAATTAGGGAAGACTGATGTTCTGACAAACCGGAGTGTTACTTAATGACTGCATGACTTTTTAAAAATCCATTTTAAAATCCATTAGAACATCTAGAACTTGAGCAAACTTTTTGGGTTTCCAGCGGAGGAAATTTAAATATCTTCTCGGCAGAGGTTCAAGGTCTTGGACAAGCGAGTAATTTCCCAACAATAAAGAAATGCTTTGTGTGTTTTGAACATCGGTTCTCATCATTTAAGTAATGACAGGAAACTATTTTATTGCTGTAGAGCGACCGTAAGCAGGAGCCTGAAGGAACGCTCAGAACGTATTACATTATGTTAATTGTCTGCATTATCTTTTGATACTCGGCACACCAAATGGGTTAACGACTGCACTGTAAATAAATGGGCAGCGTTTAAGGCAGTATTAATTGAAACGCATTCATGCAATTACAAATCCCAGTGTCAGGCCTACGGCCTCCGATGCCCACTCTTCCTGAAAGGGTTTGTATGGCGGCTACAGGATATCTGAGCCCTTTCCTCGCTCTTTTCTAACGAATCTGCCCACAGAAGCTGCTGTTCTCGGTGGTGCCCAGGCATCTGTCCCACTCACCAGGCACCAGATGCTGGGACACAGCGAGGGTGGCAGGTGGTCTGGCCCCGCACACCTGGGTGATCGTTGCGGGGGCCGCGCACACGCACACACACGGGACCCTTGCTTCTCCGCTCACCCGTCTCGTTGGCGTGGCATTTGTGTCTTCCGAAGCCGTGACCTAAAACCACTGCACAGCTTCTCGGGGCTAGCCCCTACCCTGCACCCTCACCCAGACCGGGGAGCGGCATCCCAGAGTGGCCAGTGGGAAGACGATGCTTTACAATTGTGGACGCGCTCTGTTAGCGCACGGTGGGCGTCTCACCGTGGCTCGTGGGCATCTACACATCTCACCGGAGCCCGGAAGTGAGCCTGGTGCATGGTTGTCGCTGGGCTGGCCCATGAGTGGCTGAGCTGAGGCCAGGAGCCCATCCCTGGAGCCCCAGCGAGCGGCCTGTGGTTCCCTCAAGTATGAGGTCTTCCCTTGTGGTCCGCCCCACGATGCGCCCCCTGCATGACCCTCTGAGAGGGGCCTGGCGGTGGAGACACTCAGAAGTGGGTGGCCCCTCGAGGCCTCCGGCTTTCTCTGAGCGCACAGGTTCGTGGGGAAACCCTGCTTCGTGGGGAGGGTGGGACACTGTTCCAGGAACGCCCATCCCTGGGCACGCACGGCTTTCTCTCAAGACAAAGGAGGCCCAAGTAACGCACGGCGGGTGCGTGTCCTGTGGGTACGCCGTTCCCACCTTGTCCTGTTGTTCAGGACTGTCCTCCCGGCCTCTGGAGCACCGGTCCTCAAACGCCCCACGACTGCTCCGTCAGCCCTTGGCCTGACAATCTGTCTTCTGGAGGCGCAGCTGGGCCCGCCGCCTGGCCTTCCTGGAGAGGCCATCTGTGTGGGTCATCGCGCGGGGGGACGACACGCCGGCAGCAGAAGGACGTGCCGACCAAGGTGGGAGCACCTCCGGGGTTGGCTGCACACCTGCGAGGGAACAAAGGGAAGGTGGTTTGATTTCAGGGGAAGGAGTTCCACAGGGAAAACAGGGACTTATGTAGCCACAATATCAGTTCTAAAAATGCAATTTCCGGATTAATAACAAAGATGCTGTTGTAGCTTGCTGACTCCTTTAGGACGTGTGCCTGTGACCCACACAGCATATTGTGCCCCGCGGCTCCCGGCTGAGTCGTGACTCGACGCTCCTCCCCCTTGAATGCGTGATGTCGATTAAAACAAGGCGCTGCTGGTCCGGCCCCGTGGAAGCAAGAAGCACCCGGCGGCCTGGCCTCTGCTTAAAGGTCAGGGCTCGAATCTTTAACACTTGTGTGTGTGTCTACACTGCTTTGTGATGGAGAAAAACTCACAAAAGGACAGTTTCTTATGTGAAACCCAACACCCAAGCGATTTTGACTTATTTTTTCCTACTTTGGTAAAGTTTTTACACCCAGGGACGGCCTGGACACACAACAGAATGTATCAAACACACACACACAGACACAAACACATTATGTACATACCTGGGTATGCTTACACACACACTAAAATATTTATTAACACGTGAGGCAGTGCATACTTAGGGTGTTTCTCCGTTTGTATCTTATCGGCTACCTTTCGGAAGAGTGGGGAGAAAGAGCAGGTTAAGTTAACGCAGAAACGATCAATTGAATAAGAAGCAATCACACTGCAGAGGCGGGCGGTAAGCCCGCAGAGTCAGGAAACGCGGGAGACGCCACACGAGTGTCTCCGCAGTGGCCCGCCCGCCGTGTGGGGCACGGGAGGAAGTGCTGTATTTTAAGGGTCAAAAATCAGACACGTGAAGCAGAAGGAGATTCAAGACGCGAGGCCAGGCCCTTGGGAGGACGAGGCACGTATGGCCCGCCTCGGGAGAGGGCTGTTGAAATCTAAACGCAAGATCCACATTTCCAAACTGCTAAGATTTGTGTGGGGCTCCGTGGACAGCGACTGAGCCCCTATTTTTAAGAAAAGACAAAATGCGGACAAATATTCGTCCCGACCGTCGTCCGTTGTTGTGCTAGACAAGGTGGGCGTCGTTTTCTCACGTCCTGGGTCCGGTGTGGCGCACAGGTCGATAAATGGCACTTGTTTGGAAACCCACATGTTGTGAATTGAACCTGATTTGCTTAAGGGAAACGCCAAACGGGTGCCGGATTTCACGGTGAACCGCACCAAATCTCCCAAAACGCTGCTCCCCAGGGGGTTGTTGGGTCCGGGCTCCTGTCTCCACTGGCCTGGGGCTCCGGGGGGTGGGGGGTGGGCGCACAAGCGGAGGCAGCCGCCTGTTGGTGCCGGCACAGCCTCTCCGCCAGGCTCTCGGGGGCGTCCGAGAGCTGCCAGGCACGAGCAGAGAGGAGGGGGCCGTGCAGAGCGCCCGTGACACCGCATCGGCTTTCTCCCCAAGAATGATGTCATCCTGGACCCCACATGACACACGTGTCTGTCCTGCGTCCCGGACTGAGCCCCGAACACGCAAGGGGAGGAAGTTCCAATCCACGGCGGGCAGTTCCGCAGTCCTGGTCAGCGGCCACGGGCGATGGTCACGAGAGGTCACGGTGAAGGTCGTGGGCGAAGGTCAGAGGCCGCTGTCAAGGGCAGTGATTGTGGGTGATGGTCGCTGTGTTCGTGGACGCCCAGCAGTGGCTCAGTCGTGCAAACATCTCAGACGGAGCTCTGAGGGAGGACTGGGCGAGCCGAGGGGCTTGAAGGGGGCGGAGTTCAGTCAAGACGGGGCAGGAGGGACCCGCCGGCACCGGGAGCAGAGGGCAGTTCAAGGGTCAGTGAGTGACATCCAGACGAAAACCTGCATCTAGATTCAAAACGTCGTGGTTTCAGTGAAGAAGTTCAGGGACACCGACCTGGGGCTGCTTTCTGGCAGGAAGTTCCGGGAAATGGAAGCTAAATAAACCCCCACGTGTGTCAGGGAGAGCCCGACCAGGTGCAGCAGGGCCAGTGGGAGGGGCCCGCAGGGACTGGACAGGACGGGACGGGGTTGGGGGGGGGGTCTGCAGGGACGGGATGGGGGGGCCGCGGGGATGGGGACAGGGGGGGGACGGGACGAGGGCGAGGGGACGGGACGGGGTGGGGGGGAGTTCTGCGGGGGACAGGGATGGCGGGGGCGGACGCGGGGGACGGGGACAGGGGGGGAGGGGCGGACGGGGAGGGCGGGGACGGACGGGTGGGGGGAGTTCCGCGGGGCCGGGATGGGGGGCCACAGGGACAGGACGGGGGGGGGCGGGATTCCACGGGGACGGGATCCAAGGGGCGGCCCGCGGGGGCGGGATGGGACGGGGTTGGGGGGGTCTGCAGGGACGGGTTGGGGGGGCCGCGGGGACGGGACGGGGTGGGGGGAGTTCCGCGGGGACAGGATGGGGGGCCACAGGGACGGGACGGGGGGGGTGGGATTCCACGGGGACGGGATCCAGGGGGTGGCCTGTGGGGGCGGGACGGGACGGGGTTGGGGGGGCGTCTGCAGGGACGGGATGGGGGGCCACAGGGACGGGACGGGGTGGGGGGAGTTCTGCAGGGACGGGATGGGGGGGCTGCGGGGACGGGACAGAGGGAGGGCGAGGGGACAGGACGGGGGGCGGGATTCCGCGGGGACGGGATCCAGGGGGCGGCCCGCGGGGTGGGAGGGGGCAGGGGGTTGACTGCGGGGGCGGCCTCCCTCTCCACAGGAGAAGCACAAGTTTCAAGGCTCATCTGGTGCCCAGCTCTCTAGGAACCGTGAAAATAAAGTCAGGACGCTGAATATAAATGCTTAACACGCAAGCCTCGATCCTGTGATTTCCTTGTACGCATGAGAGCTGGCAGCCAGGGGTCCTGAGTCACCAGCCTCAGGGGAACACACCCGGGTCCCCTCCTGGAAGACCCTCGGAGCAGGACAGCCACCCCCTGCCCTTCAGGAGCCGCGTCAGGAAAACCATAGGCTTATGTTTCAATAGTTTGAGATATTTTGGTGAGGGATTGAATCAGAGGGTCCAACAAAAGTGCATCCTCTGTGGTTTCCCAAACTTACTCCATCTGTGCGTCCCTCCCGCCAGCCTGAGGGACAACGCCACGCGGGCAGGCGGGAGCTCCGAGGGGACGATGACACAGGGTGTGCGTGAATCGGAAGGTGGAAGTTGCTGGACCAGAAATGAGACACGTGCCGGGAGGCCAGGAGCCTAAGAGGTTCCATCCGGAGGAGCAGAGATAATACTAACAGGTAAACAGTGGGACACGCATTTCTCCAAAGCAGTATTTCCGAATTCTGCGATTTACTCAGGGAGTTGTTTTACTTTGAAGATGGTGTCCAGGCGGGATCCAGGCTTCGGCATTGGCCTTGCGGCCCGTGGCCCAGCGGGTGTTTTCACGTCCCTGAGCCTTGACCTGCTGTGACCGGGCTGGGGTGGGGCAGCTCACCGGTGCTGGCTGTCCTCGGGGACTTTGGGCAGAGAGAAAGGAGCACACGCAGTAATGGCAGATGACGGGTCACAGAGGACCCGGGAGCCTGGGGCAGGTCCAGCTGTCCGTTCAGTGCCCCGGGTGGATGTCCCCGCCGGCCAGCCTCACACCGGGATCTAAGCCCGCAGGACACGTGGGGACACTGTCCTGGCACCAGCCTCCCCAGGCCGGCCACATCCCACTGGTGCCACACTTCTGGAGGCCACGGGCTCAGCCACCAGTCATGCACCAATCACCCCTCCACACTGACAATCACTAGATGCCTGATGTCCCCTGTGCCCCGAGTGCCCAGCCTGCTCAGGCTTCACCCGCAGGGTCACTCCAGGGAGCACCAGGACAGTGGGGCTGTGAGTCTCAGCCCTCCCGTCGTCTGACGGCTGTGGCGAGGCCGTGTGGGTGCTGCTGTCTGTGACCCCTGTGCCGCATGAGCCCTCATTCTTGGGACAGAGTGTGGATTAGGGAATGGGGTGGGCCAGCTTCTCCATGGAGAAGGGACAGCAGGACAAGAATCAAACTTGACGAGATTTTTCAGGAGGAAATACAAAATTTAGAAAAAACTTAAAGAGGGTTCAGAGAAGACAGTTGGGGTTGGGCCAAGAGAAGTGTGAGGTGGGCCCGGGAAGCTGGATGAGCACGAAGGACACGTGGGGCTGGTGGTGCCTGGGGTGGTTGCCCACGAGGGAGACACCACGGAGAGATGAGGACACGAGCCGTGGCGGAGCAGGGAACAGGCACCGGGACCCCAGAGGCACAGGAAAGCCAACGTGAGCAGGGCGGTGCCAGCCTGCGCCCAGAGCACGGGGTGCACACTCAGACGCACGCGGGGCACACTGGGCTCACCGTTAGTGCGCGTGCGGGCGGCCAGCGCGGCCTCACACGTCCCGCCGCGCAGGTCTGTCGTGGCGCTGAGCTCTGGTCTCCACGTCGCCAGATCGGGCAGCTGGGTGGAGGCCTGTCCTGCACAGGTGCGTCCTCTGTCCTCCTGTCTGTCCGCAACCACGAGGGAACCCGGCCCCTCTGGGAGGACAGGCAGGCGGGGCGGGGCGGGGGCAGGGGTGGAGGCCGCTGGGGACGCTGAAGAAGGCCAAGTATTTTGTGGTCGCACCTCGGGACTCCCCGCCCCCGAGCCGTCGGCCCTGAGCTGCCTTCCCTGTGAGGACCATCACCACGGTGGTACCTCAAGTACAGCTGCCTGAGGCCCGGAGGCACCTGGAGGCAGAGCCGGGCTGCTGTCTCCATCGCAGCGCAGCCCTGGGCGAGCACGGCGGGGGGCAGGGCCACATGGACCCCTGTGGGAGGAGGGGCTGCCTCAGGGGAGGCCCGGGGGTGCGCCCCGTCCAGGGCCATCCAGCCTCTGCGAGCGTCAGCTGCTGCTGCGAATCGGCCGCCCCGGCTCGCCGTCTGGTGCGCACTTCCCGCCTCCGCGGTTGGATTTGGGGAGCCCCGGGCGGCCGACTGGGGGCTGGTCCTCTGCCCCGAGGTGTGTCCCACCCTCCCGCCCGCTCTCCTGGACTTGCTCACGGGGTGGGGAGCCTGTGACTTGCTTCTTTCTGATGGCCAACGCAGGTCACAGGGCCAGCGGGGTTCGAAAGGGGGGGGGGGACAAAACGCACCTTTCAGGGAGGCGGGAGCTGTGAAGTCACATGGCCCAGCACGTGGACACCAGTGGCCAGTTTGCAGTTACTCTAACCCACCTTCTGCCCCAGCCCAGCGTTCTCTTCCAGGGGGCGGTCCACGCAATGTGAAAATGGGACCACGTGGTGCAGGGGCCCCTGGTTGGTGAGGCGGTGGGGGCTTTAGCCTGGGACAACCGTTTTCTGCCTGGTGCTCCAGCCCCTCCCAGCCCCTTCTGCCCCGGGGTCACCGTACCCGAAGGGGAGGCAGAGGGAGGACCCCGCCAGGAATGGTCGTGCCTCCCACCATCCTACGCGTGCGTGGGAGCCTCAGGACACCCGTCTCTGTGACGGCTCACACATCAGTCGGAGGAAATCTAATGGAGACACGTTACTGAGGCAGAATTCGCGTGCAGTAAATACCCCCGTTTGGGGCTATAATTGGGTGCTGCACTCCCCGCAGAACCGCCACCAGTCAAGATGGGGAAGGGGTCTGTCCCCCCGAAGGTGCCTTGAACCCCTACGCAGCCAGCCGCACCCCTGCCCCGGGCCTCCAGCCCTGGGTCGTCACTGCGGTTTGGTTCGCAGAACTTCTGTTTTGAGAGATGTTATTGACTTGTTCTTTCCCCCATTTTCTTTAATTTGACCTTTCTCCGTTTAGTCCCAGGTATTTGTTATTGTTGCAACAATCTTTAAGGCAATAATGCAAGGAAAAGTCAATTTTCAGCTTTTTACTTCCAAGATAGTAATAGCACGTTGGATTCTACGGCAAGACAAACATCTCAGGAAACAGGGGTTACCACGAGGAAAGAGGGCTTTTCCCAAATTCCAGATGCCCGTCCTCACAGGGGAGAACAGAGACAGGCGGGCCTCGCTTGGGCCCAGGGATCATCCGCCACGGGAAGAGGTGACAGAGGCCAGGACGCCGGATAGGGCCGATGCTGGTGGCAAACAGTGCCCACCTCGACCGTTAGCCTCTGTCGGTGTGTGTGTGAGTGTGTGCATGCAGGTGTGTGAGCGTGTGCACATGTAGGT
This sequence comes from Acinonyx jubatus, assembly GCF_027475565.1. Lineage (NCBI taxonomy): Eukaryota > Metazoa > Chordata > Mammalia > Carnivora > Felidae > Acinonyx > Acinonyx jubatus. The sequence continues at coordinate 234,924,059 of NC_069380.1, read as the reverse complement.
GCGTGCTTGTGTGTGAGTGCCCCTGCAGGCATGCGTGTGAGTGTGTGCCCATGCAAGTGTGTGTGTGTGTGTGTGTGTGTGTGTGTGTGTGTTTCTGTATGGATATGGGGGCGAGGGCCGAGGGCATGGGTGTCCTGAGCACCCTGGGTCCCGGGGGCCCGATCAGGGGCTCTGGAGGGGAGGCAGGGCTCCGGGAGGAAAGAAGGAGTCACAGGGTCCTGGGCGAGCCGGGGCGGGGAGGCCACAGAACAACGTGGGCAGATGACAGAACAAGCCCGTCACATGGGCTGGGCTGACGTGGGGCACACAGGACGAGGTCATAATTACTCCCACTCAGTGGAGACCAGTGTGGCCCCAGAGAGCTGTGTGGACCGGAGCCACCCTCCAAGGTCATGAGGGCATCCCCCGGGAACAGGGACCAGCGGGGAGGAAGTGGGGGAGGGGCACCTGGGGTGGAGCGTGTGGACTTTGAAATAATTGGTGCACATCGCTCTTCGGGATCCTGACTGGGGACAGTCACAGAAGGACAGACACGGGCCCACCTACACGAGGTTCCTAAAATGGTCAAAGCCACAGAGTGGTGATTTGCAGGGCAGGGCAGGGCAGGGCAGGGCAGGGGTGAGTGGGGGGGGGTGGCTGCCAGTTGGGGCCTGCGTTCTTGTTACTCAAGGAGATTCCGTTCCAGACACTGGCCATTCAAGGCTGTGTCTGTACTTAGCGATACTGCTCGTGCCCTTAGAATCTGTTCAGATGCTCGGTCTCTGGGAAGCGTTTCCACCCCAGTAAAATATATGCATACGGACCAGAGGCAGGTTCAGAATCGGCTGGATTTGCCCCAAGCTCTCCTCCTGGCGTGATGACCGAGCGTGTCCTCTCCAGCAGGAGCCTGGCGCCTGGAGGGCTGGAAGGGTCTGTGCCCGTTTCGAGGGGGTGCCGGTGGGAGGTGGCACGGGGACTCCAGGGGAGCCGGCCCAGCCCCGGTCTGGTTTCGGCGGAGCAGGTGCCTTTGGTTCTGGGAGGGACCTGTTTCCCAGAACCTCAGTGACTCTCGCAGACTCCGTTGCCGAAGCACCGGGTGCCTGGAGCGCAGGAGATCCTTCCAGCTGTAGGATCGCCCTCCAAGGAGCCGAGAAGTGTGGGCACCTCGGGTACCCCGGGGCCGGGCGGCAGGGGACGGGTGGCGTACAGGCTTCCGAGGAGGCAGGCGGGGGCGCGGCGGGCGGAGTGGGAGACACTCGCAGAGCAGTTTTCGCAGACACTGGAGAGAAATCTAAAATTGGAGCGTGACAGTAAGTTTAGGATTCTTTCCATACGCCTCCAGCCATCCAGTGACGGCTTCCCGCGAGGACAGCCCCTCTCCTGGAACCAGGCCTGGGATGGCTCAGGGCCAGGACCGGGGACGGGACACACAGCCCCCGCTCGGCCCCTCGGCTTCCGGACAGCTGTCACTGCTGGATTGTGAGTTGGGTGAGGACGAGAGAGTGTCATGATTTCCCATCTCCCCGCGTGGATGGGCTGCCCTCTGGACTCCGCGTCACCACGAACGGCCGGGCTCTGTCCCGCCCCGCGGTCTGCGTCTCAGGCTGGCGTCTCCCGGCTGCGTGAAGAGCACACACAGTCACAGAATGCGGGCTTCCGGGACGGAGAAGGAGGAGCATGGGATCTTCTCCGCGTGGATGGAAAAGTCCCGTGGAAAAAGTCACACAAAACTCTGTAGAGCCACCAGAGACAAAGCATGGCCTAGACCCTCGGTATTCCTTTACCGTTTAAAAAGCATATTTTCGCGTCCTGACTGCTTCTTGACTGCCAGCCACGCCAGCACAGAATTAGGAGACCCCTGTGGAGAAATGCCAGCGAGGGCGGGCCGTCCTAGGCCCTCAAACTCATGCGTCCCTGCCTCCTTGGGAGTCGACAGCCCGTGGTGACCCGGAGTCCCACGAATGCTCTACAAACCGTTCCGAGAACTAATTCCACGTTAACACACATCTAATTCATTATTTATGTAGCAAATTATCTTCCTCCACAGCAAGCAGAGAACTGGCCCAATAGGCCACCACTGTGTCTTCCTGAATTTCTCTTTTTTTGGAGGGCAGAGGGAGTTGGGCACACAGTGGACTGAGGACCGCAGCCACTGTCAGTCCTGAGGGCCCGTCTCCTTTGCATGTGACTGCCTGCCCCGTTGACCTGCTTTCGCGAGATCCTGCACTTGGCTCTGCTTTGTGCCTGCTTCCAGCAGCCCTCGGGGACCCAGGAGACCCCCCCCCCCCAACTGCCCTGGGCAGGGGGTGTATTGACCACCTTCCAAGCATCAGGCAAATGATGAAAACCCAAGCCTGATGGGCCTCATGAACCCCTTGAGAGAACTTTCTGGTGCAGAATGTTTATTATTTGGGAAATGCATGTTTTTAAAAATTTTTTCAATGTGTGTTTATTTTTGAGAGAGAGAGACAGAGCATGAGTGGGGGAGGGACATAAAAAGAGAGAGAGGGAGACAGAATCTGCAGCAGGCTCCAGGCTCTGAGCTGTCAGCACAGAGCCTGACTCAGGGCTTGAACTCATGAACTGTGATGCGAGATCATGACCTGAGCCGAAGTTGGACGTTTAACTGACTGAGCCATGTGGGTGCCCTGGGAAAATGCATGGTCTTAAAGCTGTGTTACTGAGTGGCAGGGAATGATGGCGGAAGTTTGCGTGTGGGTGGGAGGGAAATGCTTTGTTCTGTCTTCAGCAGCCACAGGGTGCAGCGAAGGAAACGACCACCGCCCCCCCCCCCCCCCCACCACCGGGGGTGCCTGGGGCTGCTGCGAGCATGGCTTGTAAGACAGATGCACTTGCCAAGGGCCCTTTCTGTGGTTGAATAACAATCTTCCTTGTTCCCATGGAAGCTAATTTACATAAAGGTGGCATCAGCCTAGACTAATGGCTTGGCCACTAGCTCACCTGCCAGCTCCAGGCTTCTTTGGAAGGATGCGAGTTTCATCTTCAGTTTGGTTTGTGACTCAGGCTGTTGTCGTAGGAAAAAATGAAAGCCAGTAAGCCTTCCATTGTGTAAATATTCTGTAATTTTATTTTATTTTTTAAATGTTTTATTTCTGAGCGAGAGAGTGTGGGTTGGGGAGGGGCAGGGAGAGAGGGGGGCAGAGGATCTGAAGCAGGCTCTGTGCTGACAGCAGTGAGCCCAGTGTGGGGCTTGAGTTCACAAACTGTGAACTGGTGGCCTGAGCCAAAGTTGGGCACTCAACTGACTGGGCCACCCAAGTGCCCCAATATTCTGTAATTCCTTTGAAAACCTCCTCCAGCTCTATGGGCGTAGGAGTGTATGAATACATTAATACCTGGAAGGTTCCCCTCTCGTCGAAGAGTTTATTTAGGGCCCTTTTTGTGTGCATAGATTATTTCAAGAAAACCAGGATGAATTCTATTTCTAATGTTAAAATTGCAACAGAAAGTGATGTTTTCACTTCTTAAGGCCATCCTGGTACTGCTTAATGATGGTCAGTTCCAGGACATTCAACGTTACCTCCAGTTCCTAAGACAAATTCTCAACATTGGATCTGGTGACTTGGGTGGTGGGTCTGGTGCAGGGGGGGTGGTTGGGACAGGCAGCCTTATCCAGCTTGACAGATTGTTGTCAAGTGCCTGCTCTGAGCAGCTCCTTGGCCAGGTGCTGGGGATGCGGAGATCCTCATGCTTCCAGAACTAACCGTCTACCTGGAGGAAGATGGCGGCAGGTCATCAGGAAGAGGCTGCAAGGAATATGTGCACACCTCAGTGAGGCTGGGCGTGCATGCTCACGGGCTGCTGTGTGTCTCAGCCATCATGTCAATGGTCATTCTGCACTCTGATTGTCCAGTCTGCAGGTTCCCACTGCTGTTGCCACTGGGACTCCTGTTCAGGGTCTGCTTTAGCATCTCTGGAGAGGAGGGGTGGGAACGATGGGCTCTGGGACCAGGTCCTGGTGACAACTACATCATCCATCAATGATTCATTTTATGTGCACTTGGCTGGGCCATGGGTCCAGCTTTGGGTCAAACATTGTTCTGGGAACAGAATAGAGAGCCCAGAAATAAATCCATATATTTTCGCAAATCAGTTCATTTACCACCAAGGAGCCAAGAATACGCAATGGAGAAAGGATGGTCCCTCCCATGAATGCTGCTGGAAAAACCAGACAGCCACATGCAAAAGAATGAACCTGGGCCACTGTCTCACGCCGTACACAAAACTAACTCAAAGTAGATAAAAGAGTTGAGTGTGAGACCTGGATCCATACAAGTCCTAGAAGAAAACACAGGTGGTAAGCTCCCTGACATAGGTCTTGATGCTGGTTTTCAACAATCTGACACCAAAAGTGAAAGAAACACAAGCAAAAATAAACTATCGGGACTACAGAGTTCCTGCGCAGCAAAGGAAACCACCAACAAAATGAAAATACAGCTTACTAAATGGGAGAAAGCAATTGCAAATCATATGTGTTAGGGACTAGTATCTAAAATACATAAAGAACAGATACAACTTAATAGCAAAAAAAAAAAAAAATCCAATTAAAACTGGGCAGAAGACATGAATAGACATTTCTCCAAAGAAGACATCCAGATGGACAGTAGACACATGAAAACATGCTCAACATCACTCATCATCAGGGAAATGCAAATCAAAGCCACGATGAGATACCACCTCTCACCTGTCAGAATGGCTAAAATTAACAACTCAGGAAACAACAGATGTTGGTGAGGATGGGGAGAAAGGGGAGCCCTCTTGCACTGTTGCTGGGAATGCAAACTGGTGCGGCCACTCTGGAAAATAGTATGGAGGGTCCTCAAAAGGTGAAAAATAGACCTACCCTATGATTCGACAATTGTTATTAAAGGGCATTTTCCCTCCCCAAAAACACTAATTCGAAGAGATATATGCACCCCTATGTTTATTGCAGCATTGTTTATTATAGCCAAGAAATGGAAAAAACTTCAGTGTCTCTTGATGGATGAATGGATTAAAATTTGGGATATTATATATATCTCAGCCATAAATAAGAATGAAAGCCTGCCATTTGTGACAACATGGACGGACCTCGAGCATTACGCTAAGTGACATACGTCAGACAGAGAAAGGCAGATACCATGTCATCTGTGTTGTAGGTGGCCGTGGGCGGCCGAGCTGGGTGGTGGGGAAACTCAGCAACACCACGCAGCCTCCCCCCCCCCGGCCTGCCGTCCCATCCTCTTCAGGCTCGAGCTGGGCCGGGTGCCCTCAGCAAGTGCCCTGGGGCTCTGGGAGGGCACAGGAGCTGGCAGTGCCATTGGCCATGCTGACCCACTCAGAGGAGGTGACTCCTGACGCGTCTCAGCCCGGCAAGCCCTGTGGCAGCGAGGAGAGTCGAGAAGAAACCGGATTGATGCCGGTCTCCCTGGCTCTGCTCCGGAACGCTCGCGATTTGCGTTGTGTTCACTGGCTTCTGCATCAGCACAGCCTGATCAGGCTTCTTCCCGCGGGTCTTTGCAAGCCGGGCCGGCGACGGGGTTGCGGCTGAAGGGGAAGCCTGTCAACAGTGCCCAGCGTGGTGCCCCGTCCACCGGCCGGCAAGGACAAAGGGCGGGACCCACACCAGAGCCGCCCCATGCTGCCACTGACCTGCCACAGACGTGCCCAGATGATGCGCCCCTGGAACCCTGATTGAAACAGGACAGGACAAACCAGGCACAGTTTTTTTTTTTTTTCAATATATGAAATTTATTGTCAAATTGGTTTCCATACAACACCCAGTGCTCATCCCAAAAGGACCAGGCACACTTTTAATGTGAGACAAGAGCAGGTAGTTTCCAGAAATTGTTACGGGTTGAACGGTCTCCCAAAAAGCATGTTGAATCCTAACCCCCAGGACCTCGGCACATGACCTCACCTGAAAACAAGGTCATTGCAGACATAATTCGTTGAGGCTTTGATCTGAGATAACGGTGACTGTGTAAGGGAAGGACCAGAGGCACAGAGACACAGGCACCGAGGAGGGCGCAAGGCAGCCAGGTGGGAGAGTGGGACCATTGTCCGCAGCCCTGCAGCCCTGGGGCGCCCAGAGTCTCAGGGGAGCACAGTCCTGTGGCCGGTGGACCAGGCTCCCGGCCTCCAGAATGTGAGAGAATCAGTTTCTGTGTCCTAAGCCGCCCAGCGTGCCATGCAGTCCCACGTCAGCCCCGGGACCAGGCAGGAGTCGGGACACTTTCAACACTGACGATAGTCATCCCTGAAAACGTAACGCCCTGAGAGAAACACTTGGTGACAGAAAAACGCTTGTGCCACAGAAAATTAAAAAAAAAAAAATCAGAGTGCAAACAGCAGATACCGTACGATCTTATTTTTGAAAAACAAAATGCATAATTTTGTTCACAGAAAAAGAAAGTTTGGGAAACATACTCCAATGTTAACTGCGATGTTCTTGCTCGTGATAAGACTGGGGTTGATCTTTCTTTTCTTTTTGTTTTAGTTTCTAGAACATTCACATTGTCCATGCATCATCTTGATAGTAACGCCACATTTCTTGTGTGCAAATGACAAGCACAAAGCTGTGTGCAACGCTCGTGGAAGACAAAGGTTTACTGTCCCTAAAGTGCATGAATCGACTCAGGGACGCAGCCTTCTGCCGAAAAGCCGGCCTTGCCCCTGCACGAGAGAGAGAGAAAGGGCACACACCGCAAAACGCGCAGTGCTTCCCCAGTACGAGGGTGGAAGTGGAAACAATTTCCTCCCGGGAAAGTGTAAGGGAAGCGATAATGCTCAGAGCTTGATGGACCCCGGCGGGAGGGCGCCTCGCGTCGGGCTCCCGGCGGGACGCCTCAGACCGGGGCTTGGCGCACAGACGCTTGCTCCCCATCGTTCTGGAGGCTGCACGTGTGGATCCAGACGCCGCTGCTCCGGGTTGCGGACACTGCGCCCTCAGCGGACCCTCCCACGGCGGGGACACGGAAGGAAGAAGCCGCATCCTGCTTGTTCTTCCGCAGGGCACTGACCCCTGGGGGCTCCACCTTCAGGACCTAAGTGCCTAGCAAAGCCCCACCCCCTAACGCCATCCCATTGGGGGTTGGGATTCCCAGGTGGGAATTTGGGGGGACACCCCACTCGGTCCACGGCAAGGGGGGCATGGGCCGTGAAGGTTCTCAGGATGGCCTTTCGGGGAGATGGATGCTGGAGCTCTGAGCGAGGTTCCATTGATCCGACAGCCACTCCTGCCGGTCTTTCCTGAGAAAGTGATTCTAGACACGAATGGTATTTTGAGAAGATGGCTGCCACATTCCAAACCTGCAGCCACCGAACATTCCGTCCAGGACTTGGCAAGTCTCCGTGCAACTGGTTGCAAGGAGTGGGGGCCGTTTTTAACAGACGTTACCTGAGACAGGCTTGATGTGGGTGAGTGTGAGCGTTGCCCCCCCGCTAACAGTAGGTATTACGTGATGGCTAAACGTCCTTTGTCCTAAAGGGACTTGGGCAGCCGTGGTCTGGGGGTGCGGGTCCCAGAGCGGACGTGGACGGTGCCTCGGTCTCCCTCTCTGTAACGTGGGGCTGACAGCAGCCTAGTTCTCGGGAGCTGTGAGGAGGGGATGCCCACACAAGGGTTTACCAAACAAAAGAAGAAGGAAAAGAAGTCAGGGTGGAAACACGTCAGATTTGCCAGTGCTCCTGTTGGAGTAAGTGTGCTGGTTGGGGTTCTCCAGGAGGATCAATCAGTATAAAGAGATTTATTTTGAGGACTCGGCTCGCATAACTAAGGAGGCTGAAGTCCCCACGATCTGCTTTTCGAGGGCCGGAAGCCCAGGGAGCCCACTGTGCGGGTCCAGGTCGAGTCTGAAGATAAGGGCCCACCGTCCCAACTCGCAGGCAGAAGCGATGGGGGGATTCCTCCTTTACTCTGTCCCGGCCCTCGAGGATGGGGAGATGTGTACTCCCTGAGCCCCGGGGTTCGAGTCCGAATCTCACCTGGGCATGCCCACAGTACTATTCAGCTGGGTGTCTGGGCGCCTCGTGACCCGGTCAGGTTGACACACAAAATTTACCATTGCAAGACTGCGAGGTCACTTTTGCCTCCGTCCTCCAAAATGTTAATGAGCTTACAGGTTTTTCCTTTTATGGAAATGGAAAAAAACCATCCAACCTATGACATCCAACCTTCTAAAGGAAGGTCCGCGGAAATCGCAATGTCCACGCGGTTTGCTTCGATGTTACGTGTGTGAAAAACCCAACAAAATGTAGGAAATGAAAACACATAGCAGAAACTCGTCAGACACATGAGATGGCAACCGGTATATACAGTGATCCCAGAAGACCCCTGTTAGTAGTAAAACGCTACAGTGAAACAGTAGAGGAACAGTCTTTCGTCCAACGGCCGGAAGCATGGAGGTAAGGTTAGAGGTGAAGTCTGTAAACAAAGGACTTCCTTTGAAAAATAATCTTATTAAGAGTCAACCTGTGTTTGTGTTTTTTTCAGCTCCCTTCAATGCACCCAAAAACAAATCAATGGCTCGGCACCCAGTCGATGGCACTCCCCAGGGCTGGCTGATTTGTGAACAGACCGGAAGCCTTCTCACACGTACCTGTATTTGAGCCATTTAAAAATGCGTTTCACGGCCGCCTCCCCTGGCGGGGATGAGCTGCCCGCACTCCCGTGCGGACGGCCAGCGGGCGTGCTCCAGCGGATCAGGAGAGATGCCACCGGCCGGGCATCGCGAGCGCTACGGCTTTGCGGCTTTAAATCTCAGTTCCAATTCTGCTGGCTGCTGAGACGGACCTGTTTGCTCCCACATTTTGAGCGCCTCTGTTTTCCCTCCTGTGTAATGGGGGTATTAATGGCCTCGGTCCCAGCCTCGTCGCTGGGCCCCCACGAGCCAGGATAACCTCTGAATTCAGGACTTTGGCCTTACAGGGCAGGTACCGAACAGAGTATAGCAGGCTGTTTCGTGCCAGTGAACTTAATCGGCTTTTTCACAAGAGGCCGATTTGTCCGAATGTATCTTGAGTGGTAGCCAGGGGACATGAGGTTCTTCTGCTTTTGTAAGCCTCAAAGGAAGGCTTTCCGGAGGAATCTTGGGAACACGGTCCCACATCCGCAGAACTGGGGGCAAACCAGAGGGCCCCCCCACGAGCACCGGCTTTTGGAAAGAACCATCTCTAGAAACGGTTATGAAACATCAAGACACTAAGAAACATCTCTTAGTGAACGTTCTGCCTTCTGACTGTTGCCTGGATATCCCTGTGCAGGGAAGGAGCTGGATCTGGGCCACCCGGACCGTGGACACCTGCTGCACATCTGTGGCCGCTCCCTTCCCTCCGCTTCGGGGCCGAGCACTAGTCTTCCCAGTGGAGGGACCCTGTGTGCGCACTGCCGCTCTGCACCGAGCCGGCCCGTGTGTCGGGATGCCTCCCGGGAGGGCACAGAGGGCGGGTGACAGACCGACCCGAGGTGCCCCTCCATCAGTGCAGGCACGAGTCTGCCTTCTGTCTGGAGACACGAATAGAGTCTGCTTTTTGAGACAGGAGCCACGGAGAGCGCGTCTGCGGCCAGTTTTCCGGGTGACGGAGGCTGAAGGTCAGGACTCTCGTGGAAACTGATGGCCAAATCTGGGACGGAGACGGGAGGAGGTAAGTGGTGCACTTGTTGCTATAACTGGCCCGACAGTTGGTTACTGAAGTCACGGGCGGCGGCATCTCACTGCCGAGTTGTGGAACACCGGTCACTCGGTCTGTCCGTCTCTGGCCGGGACCTGGGCCTCCAGAGGTTAGTGGAGGACGGGAGAGGGGTTCTGGAGCCCCGCGACCGGCCCTTCTGGGGGTCTGGCTCTCGGAGGATGTGGCCGGGCTGACATCGGAGAATGGGGACCCTTGGGTGGCATGGACTCGACTCTTACATGTTATGTTCTCAGACTCACACTCTCTGGTCTTCACTTCTCTGACACGGACCCAGTCGACCTTCCAGAACCGGGCCAGCCCCACTCTCCCTCCCACACTGGCTCCTCCCACACTCCTGCAGCCCACTGTGGGGCGATTAGGGACCAGCCCAGGCCCCTGTGCACGGGCTTCGCACTCACTGTTGAGGAGGCTCCGGGTACTTAAGGGAGCCCAGGGAGGCTGGAGCTCGGTGCCTCTGGCCATTTCGGGGTCAGCAGGAGGCTCCCTCTCCTGGGCCCACCCCAGACAGGACCCTCTCCCCCAGGGTGCACGCTGGGCACTCACGGGGAGCCCCCACTTGACTCAGGGCCGCGGTCAGTCTGGCCAAAGCCGCCTCGGGGGTGAGGGCAGGGAGGCTGGGCCGTGCCGCTCAAGCTTTCCGGAGGCAACCAGCCATGCCAAGAGCAGACACAGCTCGGCCAGCAACGAGTGGGAGACATTGTTTGGTTAATCCTGGAATTTTCTGCATCTCCCATCCGAAGAGCTTGGTCGTGTGTAGGCTGTCGGCTAGTATCACAAAGTGCGGCCCAAACCGACGCTGGCATTGGGCACGTAGGCCGAAGGGCTCCTACGTGTGTGCTCCTTGAAGAAGAAGAGAAGAGGACAGTTCCTCCCTGGTTCCCACACCCTGACGGGGCGGGCAGGTACTCGGGGCCTGCGTCTCTCTGGAGGAACACGCCCGGCAGGCTCTCTCCAGTTCAAGCAGTTATGAAAGAACCTACCAGAACGTCTGCATGGTTGAGGCCCTCTTGGGTTCACCCCCCTCCCCCCAGAAAGACTTTTGCTAATACGTTACTGAATTCAGTTCCTGGGGACACACCTGAGTTGTTGGTGACACGTGCCCGCACCCGCCAGGCTAGCGTCTTCCTTTCCCCCTCCCCCTCGGTGCTTCCCCGTCTTCCTGCGGTCGTTGGCAGCTGCAGAGAACACATCTCCCCAGAGACCTCCTCGAAAGAAATCAGGTTTCTGAAGGTACAATTCTAAGCACTGGTTTGTCTACACAGTTTGCCTACACAGTTTGCAGTTTGTCTGCACTGTGTCTACACAGTTGTTTCTCCTAATCCGAGTCTCTTACCGTTCAGACGTCACCAATATGGGTGACGACAACAAATTGTCACCGAAGGGTGTCCCTGTGCACAGGTGGCTGAGTTGTGTTTCGGGCGTTGTAAGTGCCGTCGTGGGGTGACACCCAGTCCCGCCCGAGCCCGGCGCCCGTGGTGGGGACGCGCCTCTAGGCGGCACTTGGCATATTTGCAGCGACTTCTTAGTCCACCATCGCCTCCCATCTCCTGGCCAAAGCGGACTCGCTTCCTTGGAGAATCTCCCCTCTCGGTGATAGGAGGGCTGCGCCCACTGGCCGTTGTGTTTCGTCCCTAGGAACCTGGTGGGTTGGCCTCAGGGTCAAGCGCCCAGCCGGTCGATCAGGTTGTCTTTTACTTGGGTTTTTCCACGGTGACGCGAGGTCCGCACATTTTTCTCTTGACTACTTAAGTGGCCCTTCTGGGTTACACGGTGAGACGGTGTAAGTCCGGACAAGAGCGGCCTGTTCTCCGCTATGCAGAGAAAGCTCCCTGGTGCTGGCTCAGGGGACCAAGGCACAAGGGGGCCCATGACTGGGCCCGAGAGGGAGAAGAGGGCTCGGCCAGGGGCAGTGGCTGCCGGGCAGGGGGGGGGGGCCTGGGCGCTGCTCCGCCCCCGGTTGGTGTGGGAGCAAAGGCACCCCTTTGGGCACCAGTTACATCTGCGTGAGCTCCCGCTGGGTTTCCACCTGCCAGAACGGAAGGTCTGAGTGGGCTCGCCTTGGGGTGGGGGGCCCGCGCGTCCCGGGCCCCCGCCCAGTGTTGCCCCAGCATCAGCGGTTGTGAGGACGCTGGGGGGCGCCGGCCCCATCGCTGGGGGGCCTGCTGCGGGCTCCTTGCTGCCCTTGCCGGTGCACTTCCGTCCAGAGAGCAGGTGTGCTTGGCCCTCAACTTCCAGACCAGCTGGCGCTCCCTCCTGGGTCCTCGCACACGCCGCAAGAAACATGGCTGGACTTCCCACCGTGTTCAGCACTTTGTCTCCCTGCCTGGAAGTTCTCAGACTCATCTGAACATGTCCAGGGCGGGAAATTGTCCCCCAGGGGCGGGCCGTAAACGTTGGCTACAGAAAAGAAACATTCCTGGCTAATGGAAAGCAACTTGTGTGCGTTTCTAAAATGGACTAAACTTTGACTGGAAGGGAGAACAGACTGAGGGTCGCTGGAGGGAGGTGGGTGGGGGGTGGGCTGGATGGGGGATGGGCACTGGGAATGGAAGGGATGAATCACTGAAACTTACTCCTGAAACCAATACCGCCCAGTAGGTCAACTAAGGAGAATTTAAATTAACAAAACAAAAGGACTGAAATGTCTTCCTGAGGAGCTTGCGGATTCTAACGCACAGAAAGGACGGGCTCCACTGCGCAGTGAGCGGTCAGCCTCCCCTGTCTTCAGGTAAGGACACGGCACCGCGGTCTGGCTGGGACGGACGAGAGCCACCCACTTCCCAGAGGAAACCCAAACAGCCTGGGATTGCAGAGCCAGCAGAAAGCACAGTTGTCCACCTCCCCCGGACAGCATGACACCTGGAATTTTCTTTCTAACAAGGCAATTGAATGGTAGCGTGTTACACGCCATCGTTCATGGTAACTGTAGTATTCGTACTTCACATTTATAGAGTGTTTTCCTCTTTTTGAGCCGTTTTTATGAGAGCCCACTAGAGCACGCTAATCGTGTGATGGAGGGCCGCAAATGCATCGTATTTTGTAAAATGTTCCTGTTTTATAAAGTGAGAAAACTTAGAAGTTTACTTTGCGAACAGTGCAATAGAAGACGGGGAAATTATTAATTATTTTAAGGCCATTGTGTAGAGAAACTGCTTAAATCTACATAAAAATAGACCTCAATGCAGAATTCTAGTAATTTCATAAAAAACTCTTGCAAGCATATGGAAATTAAAAGTGGGCTTGGATTAATGGTTGTAGAGTTACACGCTCTGGGGCTTTTAATCTTGATTTTGTTTTTTCCTCTGTGTAATTACACTGAAACATGAAGATAAAATACACTAATTTTGGGTGTGATTATCCACCTCGAAGGGAGCAAATACAGTAGCTTTCAGAGTGTAATTTTATACTTTCCACAGTGATTTTTATTACGGAAAGGTTTCCAACGCTCTGCCCTCAACTGCTCAGGGGGCACTTCTGACCCTGAAACTGTTCAGAAACAGAATTACTCAGGACAGATGACATCGTACTCGTGAAATATGTATGTTTAAAACACGACATTTCTGAGTTAGTTCAACCCCCACATACTTCTTTATAGGCACTTTTCATAAAAAATAAGAGTTTTAAAAACCGACTCTAAGTTGGACCTTGCATTAATAACACGTCTGTCGGCAGAGGCGCCCTGGAGCCCACGGCCGCATCGGAAATCGATCGTGTAATCGCTTTCTCGGGGTTGGACACGCGGTGAGCTATTGACGTTTAAGACAGGTGGCGGCGGAATCCAGCTGAACTTGATAAATCGGTGCCAGAGGAAGAGGGCAGCGTGGCTGGCGCTGGCTGGGGCGCAGGGGCAGGGCGCGGGGCCGGCGAGGTCAGGGCCCCAGAGCGCACGTGGAGCGCCACACCCGGGGGGCCCCCAGAGGATACGCGGAGAGTCCCATGGGGGTCCACAGAGTGCATGAGGAGCCCCCCACTGGGTCCCCCGAGAGTGCACGTGGAGAGTCTCACAGGGGCCCCCACGGGCCACGGAGAGCACAGAGTCCCACGGGGCCCCAGAGCGCACAGCGAGAAGAGCTTTTGGAGGGGGGGGCTTCTGGTGCCGATTTTCTAGGACCCTTTCCTGGGAGATCGTTTTGCTTGCTTTCTGCTGGCAGCCTCCACATAGGAAGCCAGTGTGGGATTCCCTGTCCAGAAGCGCGTGGGTCCCCGACCCGGGAGCCGTTGCACGGTTTCCGTCGCCCCGGGACAAGGCCTCACAGGGACGCTGGCCCCTCCGGAGGCTGGCCCAGCCATGACCCCAGCTTCTGACAGCACATGGGGCCCAGGCCTGGCTGCCGATCACATGCTATCTGAAAACCAGTAATCCCTGAAAGACGTGGCAAAGCCCTCCTGCCCCCGTGCGTGTGGGTCAGGTCTGCGGGCTGTGGCTCCTTCTGTGCTGCTTGAGGCCCGGTCAGCGGGAGGCCGTGGCCTCGACCGTCCCCCAGTCCATGTGTCAGGGGAGCCGGAACCATTTCCTCCTGAAAGCAATTCAGCTCAACGGTTCTTTTTCTGTCACCAAGACAGTCTCTATCCTTCGGATTGATTCAGTCTGAGTGGAGTTATAAGTCGTGCAGCTTCTGTTTTGTTTTGCTTTCTTTCCTTCCCTTGTTTTACACGTCAGTTGCCTTTAGCTTGCGGATAATCAGAAGATGGCTGCCTTTAGCTTGCGGATAATCAGAAGATGGCTGCCTTTAGCTTGCGGATAATCAGAAGATGGCTGCCTTTAGCTTGCGGATAATCAGAAGATGGTTGCCTTTAGCTTGCGGATAATCAGAAGTTTGTTACACATATAACCCGCGTACGGGCCTCTGCCAAGTGCAGCGAGAAGCGCAGAGAAGCCCTTTTCCCAGAGATGGTTTGATTGAGTGGAAAACGGAGCCTCTAACAGTGTTGGAGGCGCCCACTTTGGGGGGTTTTCCTTTATCTCGAGAACAAGCACATGTTCACAGCGTCCCCGATGACACTCCCCCAACAGGCCTTGTTCCCGTCCCTAATTTGGACTGGCTCATCTCGGAGGCTCGGTTGCTCTGCAGGGAGGGCGCCTGGGAACGCCCCGGGGGCGCTTGGCAGGCCGTCCTCCCAGGGCAGCAAGGGTCCTGTGGTCCCATGTCGAGCGTGAAGTGTGTGGAGCCCAGCGGGGCAAACTGGTGGGGGGTGGGGAGCTTTCCCCAGGGGGCGGGGAGCTGCCCCCCCATTCCCGGGCCACAGGGTGGACAGGCTCCCGCCCGCCAAGCAGGGCCCACAGAGCCGGGACGGGGTGGGCCAGGCCCAGGCAGCTCCTGCTTTGCCCTGAGAAGGGACACGGGGTCCTGGGGACCCCCAGCTGTGTTCCCACCTCCGCAAGAAACTGCCTGCCCACAGCAGAAGGGGCCCCTGAGCCTGTCAGACCGACTGCCCCGACAGCGTAAGAGGACGTCCGGGCGGGATTGCATCTGGGAGGAGGCAGGGTCATTGGGCTGCAAGCCGACCACTGGGCCGGAATTCCCCCGGGGGCATCGGGTTGGGCAGTGAGAGCAGGGACGGGGAGGGGACGCAGGGAGACCCCACAGCAGCCTGCAGGAGGAAGGAGGAAGCCGGGGAATGGGGAGGGGGGGCCGTTGTCCTGGGACCTGGGTCACGGAGGACACTCAGCCTGTGAATAGAGGGAAAATGGAGCAAACAGACCACAAGCTGCACGAAAGGTGGCAGAACGCCTTACCAGTGCAGCCCGGGTCAGGGAGCCCCGTCCGGCCTGGGCTGTGTCCTGCTGCCCGGCCTGCAGACTGCTGGTCCCTGCCTGCGGCGCCTGCCTGCCCTCCCTCCCCTTCACCCGGAAACGATGCTTCTCACGCAGGCCCTGGACTCTGCAACCTTCCCAGACGCGCCCTGCGCCTGCTGCCGAGGGCTCGTTTCCCAGCCAGGGCGCTCGTCAGGTGGGGCTAGGGGAAATCGAGTCCTGGCGACCACACTCGTGGGCCGGTGCCTGTTGGCACTTCCGTAGCCGTTGGACGCCTCTCTGGGACACACTCCTGGACGCCGGGGGCGTCAGACGCTGCTGAGCTCCACACAGGAACTGCAGGGGGCCGTGGGGACACGCTCACTTCTGCCTGGATGCTCCCAACCGCCTAGAATTCTCTCTGGGCCAATTATTTGTCGAACGAATGGACATTTATGAAGAAAGTTCTTTTGATGGCCTGCAAAATCCTACGGAAGCTGCCAGTCAGGGGCCGCAGGACCGTCTGCACTCACGTGGGCCCACACGACCGATTCCACACAGGGGAGCCGGGAGAAGGCCCCACAGGCCACCTCCGGGCTCCGTGTGCTGCCCCCGTGGCTCCCCCTCCTCCCTTCCCCGGGACCCGGGGCGGAGGCCCAGGCACCCTGGTGGAGCCCCTGCCAGTCTGGGGTGTATGTGGCCCGGGCCTCCATTCTGCAGCCCCGAACTGCTCCGTAGGTGAGTGGAAGTAAGCGTCTGTCCTACCAGACTCCTGGCCGTTTGAAAGTTTCCTGTCTCGGGCGCCTGGGTGGCGCAGTCGGTTAAGCGTCCGACTTCAGCCAGGTCACGATCTCGCGGTCTGTGAGTTCGAGCCCCGCGTCGGGCTCTGGGCTGATGGCTCAGAGCCTGGAGCCTGTTTCCGATTCTGTGTCTCCCTCTCTCTCTCCTCCCCTGTTCATGCTCTGTCTCTCTCTGTCCCAAAAATAAATAAACATTGAAAAAAAAATAAAAAAAAAAAAAAAAAGAAAGTTTCCTGTCAGAGTGGTTGTTACCTTGGCTTACATACGGGTAAGTGATGCCATCATTCTATAATCCGCCGCCAGCGCTAAGTTAATAAAATCACTCTCTTTACTTTCCAAATCACTTCAGAAAATGATAGCAAACTGAAAATTCTGTATAAAAACAGAAGCATTGAACAAGCGTTGGGAGCAGAATTTCAAATATGGTGAACTTCTTTGAATGCACCAAGCCCAGAGCGGGTCAAATACAAAGGGTTTAGCAGAGGCAAAGCTGAAACGGAGCAAAAGAGAAGTCTTTTTTTTTTTTTTTAAATCTAAATGTTTTGATTTATTTTTGAGAGACAGAGAGAGACAGAGCGTGAGCAGGGGAGGGGCAGAGAGGGAGGGAGACACAGAATCCGAGGCAGGTTCCAGGCTCCGATCTGTCAGCACAGAGCCCGATGCGGGGCTCGAACCCGTGACCTGAGCCGAAGTCGGACACTTAACCGACCGAGCCCCCAGGTGCCCCTAAAAGAGAATGTTGAGCACCAACCTGAGCAACAGGAAAGGGCAACCGTGACATCTGTGCATTCAAGGCAGAGGCTCTCACTGGGTCCGCTCACCAGTGATGGGCACGTGGCTTGTTTCCACTCTTTGGTTTTTGGGAACAGTGTTCCGGACCTTCGGAGCAGCGGCCTCGTGTGGTCATTTGTCCTCACGTCCCTTGAGTGAATACCCAGCGGTGGAGTTGCCGGGTCCCCTGGTAAATTTGACCCTCCACTTTTAAAGAAGCTGGCGGTGCGGGTGTCCCATTTTCCCGTGCCGCTGGAGAAACTCGTCACCATCCTCCCTCCTGGCTGTAGCCGTTCTACGGAGTGCGAGGTGGTGTCTCACCATGGTTTTGACTTGCGTTTCCCTGGTGACTAATGGTGTTGCGCACCTTCTCTGTGAGCTTCACGAACCATTCATATATCTTTGCTTTGGTGAAATCTCTATTTAATTGGCTTTTTGTCTTGTTATTCCACCGTAACCGTTCTCCATATACCCTGGATACAAGTCCCTCATTGGACACACAGCTCCCCTCAGCCGTGGGATGACTTTTCATTCCCCTGATAGCATCTTTCACTGGGTGTCATTTTCCCGAGTCCGGCTTATCGATATTTTCTTTTATGGATCATGATTCTGGTGTCAGATCGAAGAACTCCACCTAATACCCTATGTTTCCTCCCAAACGTTTCACAGTTTCACGTCTTATATGTAGGTCTATGACCTGTTGGGAGTCAATTCTTATATGTGTACGAGGTAGGGGTTTAAGTTCGTCTTATTTCTTGTGGACGACTGGCAGTCTCAAGCCATCTGTTAAGACTGCTTCCACTCCATTGATTGTCTCAGCGCCATTGGTGACAATAAGTTAACCGTGAACGTAAGGGTTTGTTTCTGGACTCCTGCTTCTATTCCAGTGATCTGCACAGTCACCTCTATGCAAGTCCCACAGTATTTTGATGACTTTCAATTTACAGTAAGTTTTGAAATTGAGGCATAGAAGTCTTCTGACTTTGCTTTGGCCATTCTGCATCCTTTGCATTTCCTTATAAAATTCAGGATCAGCGTGTCCATTTCTGCGTAAACAGTCAGCTGGGGTTTTATGGCAACTGCAGACCTCCAGGTCGGTGTGGGGAGAAATGCCTTCCTAGCAGGGCTGAGTTGTCTAATCCACGGCCATGGAGTGCTTCCCCACGTTTTAAAGCTCGTCAGATTCTCTCAGCAATATTTTGTTATTTTCTCTATGCAAACCTGCCACCCCTTTTGTTGAATTTCTTCTGAGTATTTATTCTTTTTGACGGGCTCACGAAAGGAGCTATTTTCTTACATTTATTATTGGTGGTTTCATGATGGGTGTATGGAAATACTGTTGATTTTCTATCTTGATTGAGGATCCTGCCGCCATTCTGATCTCATTTATTAGTTCTAGCAGACCTTTTCGGTGAACCTCTGAGAATTTCACACAAATGGCATTATGTCATCTGTGAATAAAGGCATGTTTTATTTTTCCTTTCCTGTATGAATGTCTTTATTTCCCTTTCTTGCCCGATTTCATTGGCTAGGACGTCTGATACAATACTGAATGGAAATGGTGGGAGTGGACATCCTTGGGTTGCTTCCCATCATACAGAGAAAAGTATTCAGTCTTTCGCCATTGAATTCAGGTTAGTGGCCCATAAATTTTTTGCGGGAGTCCTTTTTTAGGTTGAGTGAATTTCCTTTCATGTCTAATATGTTGATTACTTTTATCATGAATAGGTGTTGAATTTTGTGAAATGTGTTTCTGCATCTATTAAGATGATGATACATTTCCCCCTTCTTCATGCTATTAATAGAGTTTGTTACATTAATTTACTTTGAATATGAAACCACTTGGTATTTCTGGGTAAATTCCACTTGCTCCTAGTGTGTAATCCTTTCTATATTGATGAGTTCAGTGTGCTTTTTATTGGGAATTGCTGAGTCTATATTCTTGGGAGATACTGGTCTGTAGCTTTCTTTCCTTGTAATGTCTTTATCTGGCTTTGGTTGTAGGATCATGCCTGTCTCATAGGATGGGCTGAGAGTTTTTCCCCCAACTTCTATTCCCTGGAAGAATTTGTAAAGATTGGTATTATTTCTTCATTAGTGGTTTGAGACGATTACTGAGTAAGTCATCTAAGTGGGGGACTTCCTTTATGTGAAGACTTTTAAGATTATCTTTTAAGAGCAGTTTTAGGTTTATAGCAAAATTAAGAAAAAGTTAGAGATGTCTCAGGTACCCTCTGACCCCACTCACACACAGCCTCCTCCACTATCAACGTCCCCATCCAGAGTGGTTGATTTGTTACAGTCAATGAGCCTGCATAGACACATCACTGGCATCCCAAGTCCATAGTTTACCTTCAACCGTGATGCTGTACCTTAACCTTGATGATGTTTGAACGAATGCATAATGACATGTTTTCACCATAACAGTGCCATACTCTCCTCTACACCATACGTATTCACTGCCCTAAACATCCTCTGTGGGCTACACATTCATCCACTTCCCATCCCCTGGCAACCACTAAGTTTTTTTTTTTTCTCTCCATAGTTTCGCCTCTTCAACTTGGAATCATATAGTAGGCAATGTTTTCGGGTTGATTTCTTTCAGTGAGTAGTACGCATCTAAGGTTTGTCCATGTCTTTTTACAGCTTGATAGCTCATTTCTTCGTGGTGCTGAATAGTATTTCTTTGTCTGGATGCACCCGTTTGTCTGTTCACGTACTGAAGGGCATTTTTGGTTGTTTCCAGGTTTTGACAATCATGAACAAGGCTGCTATAAACATCTGCGTGCAGGTTTTTGTATGGACACGTTTTCGCTCCCTGGGGTAAATGCCAAGGAGGGTGGTTGTTGGATCCTATGGTAGGAATATGCTTAGTTTTGTGAGAAACTGCCACGCTCTCAGAGCTGCAGTCCCAGCAGCCGTGAAAGAGTTTCTGTCGTTCCACATCCTCACCGCCATTGGTGTTGTCAGTGTTTCAGATTTTGATCATTTAATGGGTGTGTATGGCATCTTATTGCTTTAAGTCATGTTTCCCGGATGATATTAAGTGTGGAGCGAGTTTTCATATGCTAATTAGCCACCTGTATATATCTTCCTTGCTTAGGTGTCTCTTAGTGTCTTCAGCCCATTTCTAAATCAAGTTGTTTGTTTTCTTGTTGTTGAGTTTTACGAGTTCTTTGTATATTTTGGATGACGGTCCTTTATCCAATGTGTCTTTTGCAAATATTTTCTCCCAGGCTGACTTCTATTACTCTCTGCCATTATCTTTCAGAGAGCAGAAGGTTTTTATTTCAGTGAGGTCCAGCTTATCCGTTCTTTCTTTCGTGGATCGTATCTTTGGTGTTTTATCTAAAGAGTCATCTCCACTTCCAAGGTTTATGATCCATGTTGAGTTAAGCTTTGTATAACGTCAACGTCTACGTTCGGTTTTTTGCTTGTGGACATCCCGGTTTTCCAGCGCGTGTTGAAAACACGAGTTTTGCTCCACTGCATTGTCTTTGCTCTGTGTCAAGGATCAGTCGACTCTATTTGAGTGGGTCTATTTGGGTCTCTCTATGCTGTTCCAGGGATCCGCTTGTCTCCTTTCATCAATACTGTATTGTCTCGACTGCTATAGATTTATAGTGAGTCCTCACAGTAGGACAGTGCCGTCCTCCAGCTTTGTTTTTCTCCGTCAATATTGTGTCGACTATTTTAAGGCTTAAGAGAAAATTACTATTAAATTACTAATCAATATCTTTATTTGTAATATGTTTATTCATATTTTCCCTTTCTTGTTAAGACTTTGGGCATTGGTATCTTCCTAGGAACTTGTCTATTCTTCCTAATTAGCCTAATTTGTTAGAGTAACATATTCCCCTTATAAGCCTTTAAATTTCTATGAAGTTACTGGTGATAAATGCTCTCTTTTATTCCTCATTTTGGTAATTTCATTATTTTTTTCTATGCATCAGTATAAGTAAAGATTTGCTAAATTTCTT
This sequence comes from Acinonyx jubatus, assembly GCF_027475565.1. Lineage (NCBI taxonomy): Eukaryota > Metazoa > Chordata > Mammalia > Carnivora > Felidae > Acinonyx > Acinonyx jubatus. The sequence continues at coordinate 234,903,102 of NC_069380.1, read as the reverse complement.
GGTCATTGTAAGGAACGAACTTTTGCTTTCACTGATAATTACTCTGTTTTTTTCCTGTCTTCTATTTGATTGATATCCACTCTTATGTTTATTATTTGCTTTCATCTGATTGCTTTGGTTTAATTTGCTCTCTCCCTCCCCCTAAGTTTATAAATGGAACCTTACGTTAAATGGTTTGGGATATTTTTCTTTTCTAATACAGACTATTAAAACTAGAAATTGCCTTCTAAACACTGTTTTAGCTGTATCTCATAAATTTCGATATGTTGCATTTTCATTTTTATTCATTTAAAAAATATTTCTAAATTCTTTTGTGATTCCTTCTTTGATCCATGAGTTATTTAAAAGTTATTAATTGCCAAATATTTTTAGATCTCATAAATTTCTGTTGGTGATTTCTAATGAAATTCGTAATTTTATTGTGGTCAGAGAACATACTCTGATTTTAATCCTTTCAAACCGACGGCATTGTTTTATGGCTTAGTATATGGTCTATATTGAAGACTATTCTCTGTGCACTTGAAAACGTTATATATTCTACTGTTGCTGAGGGGTGAGTATTTGCTAGATGTTAGTTGGGTCAAGTTGGTTAATAATGTTGTTCAAGTCTTCTGTATCCTTGTTGATTTTCTACGTAGTTTTCTATCAATTATCCAGATTTGGATACTGATGTGTCCAACTACTATTATGGAATTGTCTGCTCTTTCAATTTTGTTAGTTTTGCTTCATATATTTTGCATTCTGTTGTTAGGTGTGTATTTGTCTGTAATTGTTATGTCTTTTGGGTAAATTGATCCTTTTATTATCATAAGAATCCTTCTTTTCCTTTGGTAATGTGTTTTGCCTTAAAGTTCATTTCATCTGGTATTAGTATGGCTCCTCTGGTTCTTGTATGGCTCTTATTTGCATGGTATATTTTTAAATCATCTACTTTAAAGCTTTTTGTGTCTTTGAATCTAAAGTGTGTTTCTTATAGAGGGAATAACATTGGATCTTATTTTTCTTGTCATTTTGTTTTTAATGCAGCCAATCTCTGGTTTCTAACTGGAGTATTTAATCCACTTATATTTAATGGTTTTGTTAACACAGTGGGATTTATTTCTGCCACTTTGCTAATTGTTGTCTTTTTGTTCCCTTGATCTTCCTTTAATGCTTTATTTTGTGTTAAATAGCAATTTTCTGATGTAATATTTTTTAATTCCTTTTTAGTTCTATTTTCTTGGGGAAACACTGCTCTAGGGATTACAGTAAACATATTTACTTATCACAATCTGCATTATGTTAACATTAGCTTAATTCTGGAAAAATATAGACACTTTTCTCCAATAGGGATTCATTGCCTTTGTGCTGTGACTATCTTACATAATACATTTATATATTATAAGGTAAACAATACAGTTTTCTAATTATTATTTTGATTCATTATATTCTACATAACTTGAGAAACAATAGAAAGAATATATTTATATTGTCTTTATGTTTATGTGCATAAAAACTTTAGTGGTGTTTTTTATTCACTCATGTTATCATCTGGTGTCATTGCCTTTAGTATGAAGGATTTCCTTCAGTTACTTCTTTTTAAAAATTTTTTTGAATGTTTATTTATTTATTTAGACAGAATGCACACAAGTGGGAGAGGGGCAGAGAGAAGGAGAGACAGAATTTCAAGCAGGCTTAGCAGCATCTTTTCAGAGCCCAATGTGGGACTCGAACCCATGAACCGGGAGATCATGACCTGAGCCAAAATCAAGAGTCCAACACTTAACTGACTGAGCCACCTAGGCGCCCCTACTTCAGTTATTTCTTGTAATATGAGTGTAAAAGAAGCCAATATTCTTAATATTTGTTTATCTAAGAAAGACTTCTTTAAGTCTTTGAAGCCTAGTTTTACTTATTATAGAATTCTTGGTTGACAGGTTTTTTCTTTTGGCACTGTTAATTTATCTCAGTACCTTCATGCATGCATGATTCCTTATGAGAAGTCAACTGTTAATCTCACTGTAGTTTTCTTGTATGTAGTGAGTTGCTTTTCTCTGGCTCCTTTAGAAATTTTCTCTTTGGTTTTGTTTATGAGCAGTTTGCCTATGACGTGTCCAGGTGCGGATCTCTTTTTATCTCATTTATAATCCGTTGAGCTTCTCAGGCATGCAGAATTTTTCATCAAATTTGGGAACTTTTCAGCTATTATTTCTTCAATAGTATTTCAATATTGCTTCAATACTTTTTCAATATTCCTCAACATTTTTCTGCTACTTTCTAACCCTTCCATGAGTCTTCTTAAACATATATTGATATAGTTGATGGTGTCCTGTGGGTTTCAGAATCTTTATTTTCTTTACTCTTGTTCACTTTTGCTTTTCAAACTGCATATTTTATTTTGATCTGTTTTTAAGTTTGATGATTCTTTATTTGACCAGAGTGTTTGTATACTCTGTTGAGTGAAATTTTCATTTTGGTTATTGTGCTCTTTAACTCCAGAATATTTCTTCTAATTTGTCTTTTTAAGAATCTCTCTTTGTTGGTGACTCATTATCATTATATTTGTTTTTAATTCTTTCAGTATGATTTCCTCAATTCTTTGAGCATATTTAAAATAGCTGCTTCGAGGACTTTGTCTGCCAGTTTCAATGTTTGGGTCCTCTCAGAGAGTTCCCTCTCACCCCATGTGTGGATCACATGCTCCAGTTTTCTTCCATGTCTTGCAGTGGGTAGTAAAAACTTGATTATTTTAGGTGATATATTGTGGCAGCTCTGGGTTATGATTTCCCCTCTCTGGGGTTTGTTGTTTTTGCTGGTTCTGTTTGTTTAGTGACTTAGACTAATTCTGCAAGTTATGTTATCCCTGAAGTTTGTTACTTCTTATATCTTTGTTCCGTTTTTAAAAGCTCTTGTTTTTGTATTTAAGCTTGGTTTCACAGGGGTCACTTCTGGCTGCTGTAGCCTCACAGTCAGACAAGGATTGATAAGAAGTTGTTCCCAAATACCTTGAGCTAATGAAATTTCCATCCTTCGCCAGTGAATCTGTGTGTGGGTTGGGTTGTGCATTTCAACGCGGGGCAATTAGAGGACTTGCTACAATGTTCACCTTCTGTTTCTGTTGTTGTTGTTGTTGTTGTTGTTGTTGTTGTTTGGGTGGCTTGCTTGGTTTTGCTGCAGGATGGCTTTTCTGTTCAACACTGCACATCACTCCAAATGAAGCCAGCTCCTCCACGGCCAAGGTGCTGGTTTCCACTGCCCACCCGGCGTGGGGAAAACCGTGAGCCACCAGCCCCTGGAAACTGGGGGTATGCGGGGTTGAGGAAGCCCTAGACAAACACCACACGCCCCAGTGGCATTTGATGTTCAGCAGTGTTTCTTGAATACATGTTTCTCATTTCCGGTATGCTTTTATTTGATTTCTAGAGTCCCAAAGAATATTGCCCTGGACAACATTGTCCACTGTGTCATTGCTTTTGGGGGAGATTTGAGTAACGTCTCACTCCACCACGTCGCGTCCATCTAGGATAAAATTTAAGATAAAAAATATGTGTTAGTATTTCCCGGTTGATATCAGCACCACAGCAGAGCACTAGGGAGAAATATTGCATTATTGCTTGTTCCAAGCCATCTTATGACTTCTCGATATTATTTCTCTAAGAATTCCAGTTTTACCCAAGACTAATTCTGGAAATGCAGTGTCATGTTTTAAAGTACCAGGATGTAGAATAGGCACAGTTCAGAAGTCCTCAGGTATCACCGTTGTTTCTTGCAGAAGGTGGCATTATTAGAAGTGTTGCCCTGGAAACAAGACATCAGGCAGAAGTTCCTATCACCTCTCTTCAGCATTCTCAAGACGTGTGCTAAGAATTCCACGGCATTATTTCAAATCGGGATGACCTCAGTGTTGCCCAGGCTGTTCCCAGCTAGAAGAGCTGCTCCCGTGTGTTATGTGACAGCTGCATTTGCCCACAGGTAATACACTTGTGTCATTTAATCATCCGCACGCTTGATGCAGAATTCATTGCCACGTTCAAAGTTAGGTACAAATGCATTCTTCAGACCTACAGGTGGAGGGTGGAAAGAGCTGAATCGATTGTTTATTTCATCAAGGTATGATCTGAAGTCCTTAGATTTCTCAGGAGAACCTTCCAGCTCAGCTTACTCAGCAGTCAGGCCCTGGCCCTCTGTCCACTGACATAGAGAGTTGTGAGAAAAAGCGATTTAATTTAATTAATTAATTTATTTATTTATTTTTAAATTTCATTTTAGAGAGGGAGAGAGAGTGCAAGCAGGGGAGAGGGCAGAGGGAGAGAAAGGGAGTCTCAAGCAGGTTCCATGTTCAGAGAGGAGCCGGATGTGGGGGTCCATCTTAGGAACCTGGGATCATGACCTGAGCCAAAATCAAGAGTCGGATGCTCGACCGGCTGAGCCATCCAGACGCCCAGGAAAAGCTATTTTAAAACAGGAGCTTTGTCAGGGCACCTGGGTGGCTCTGTTGGTTAAGTGTCTGACTTTGGCTCGGGTCATGATCTCACTGTTCCCGAGTTCGAGCCCCGCATGGGGCTCTGTGCTGATGGCTCGCAGCCTGGAGCCTGCTTCGGATTCTGCGTCTTCCTCTCTCTCTGCCCCTCCCCCACTCATGTGCGTGCACGCTCTCTCTCTCTCTCTCTCAAAAAATAAATAAACATTAAAAATTTTTGATCATGACCTGAGCTGAAGTCGGACTCTCAACCAACTGAGTCACCCAGGGGCCCCAATATTAAAAAAATTTTAAAACAGAAGCTTTGTAAAGTGTGATTCCCCTTGCTGATTTTACATCTGAATTCAAAGATTGTGGAAAATCAACTTTGGCATGGTTAATACTCAGCAATGCATAGTTTATACTTACAGAGTTTATACATAGTTTAATACTTAGAAAACAAGTGTTAATGTTTTCATTTCAATTTATGTTTTCCTTATTCCAGAAACATTTCCTCAGTATAGAAAATTCTGAAATTATAAATGAGCAAAGATGAAACTTAAAATCAACGCTAGCGTCACTCCCAGAGGTAATTCCTGGGAATGCGTCAGTGACTTTCTGTAAGGCACTATGACGTGGCGGTCAAAGCATTTCTTCTGTCATTCGGATTTGTCTGGAACTTGATTTGCAACGTTATGTTCTTTCCTAAGACTCCGTCACAATCTCCTCTGGCTTGTCTGTTTTGTTTAACTACTATCTGTTCTATCTCAATAACACTTTGGTCCATAACACTTTTTGGGACTTTGGAACATGTTTTAGACTCGACACCCGAAGTGGGGAGTTTCTGGGTGGAAAGACAGTAAAATCGATGATTCTGATGGGCGTTGTCTGTCGCCTTCTTGAGAGGCTGCCCCCGCATCTGCTATCTGTTAGTTTGTAGCAGCGTGGTTAACGCTCTAGCTTTAAAATACACTCTACTTCTCAAAAATGTTTCGGATTCACGGGAAAATTGTGAAGTTGGCACAGACAGCCCCCATGTATCTTGCGCTCAGCTTCTCCTATTACTAACATTTTCTATTAGAATGTTTATTCTGTTGCGTGTGGTGAACTAACACGGACACATTGTTATTAAGTACAGTCCATATTTCATTCAGATTTCCTTAGTTTTTACATCACCTCCCTTTGCCGCTCTGGAAACCCATCCAGCATTCCAGAGCATATGTATGGACCATGTCTTGTGTCATGAAGGATGAAATAAAGTTTCGCCAACAGGTCAGAAGCTTAGGGCAAGTTTTAGGAAAAGGTCATAGACATAGGTTCAGAAAATTGTTATATACGACGTCGGGGGTAGGCGGACGGGAGACTGAGCACACACGCTCCGTCTGGTTTCCAGGGTCTGTGTGCCGTACGACCATCGCGCTGGCCTCTCTTCGGAGGCTGGCTGCTTCGGAATCTCCCTGCCCAGGGCCTCGAGGTGCCGGGGACTTTCAGCTCTCACTGCACAGCCTGGGGAGGACTGGCGAGTGGTGTGACAGGGTGCAGTATGTGACACGTGCAGACCTGGAGTCATGGCGTGGGACAGCAGCCTTGCTGGGCAGGTGGCTGCCGGGTGGCCCCAGGGGAGCCGCCTCGCCTCTCTGAGGCTCGTCCCCTTTTTCCAGAAGAGGTAGGTGTCCGGCAGGCACCGTGCTCCTTGAGCCCTACGTTCCATCCTCATTCTCACGTGGACCAAGACTCTTGGACACAGGCCACGTTCGCTGGTGATTTTACAACTTTCCAAATGAGCAAACATGTTGACAACTCATGTGTGCGTTTTCTGCTGCTTCCCTGTGGCCGGCCATCCTCGTGGGAGTCGTGTCTCCTCCCCAGCTTTAGCTTTGGGGATCGACACTCTTTGCCACGTGACAACAAGGGAAATGGAATTGCCGATCTCTAGGAATGACTCTTGGCAAATCGGCTGTGGACTCTACCTCATCCCTGATGTTCATCCAGGTAATAGCGAATGACCGTGCTATGATTTGTCCTCATGAGTTGCCAGGCGCTGATGTTAAGTGACCACTGAAGATCTAACTGGGTTCTCACTGTTTGCTCAAATGGAAAAAAAAGTTTTGCCCTGTCCCTTAGCAAACATCTTGGATTTTATCTGCCATGAGGATTTTCCAAAGACACTCACTACTTAGAAGTTGTGTGGTGACAGAAACTAACTCCTACAGGATTCTTGAATCAGAGCCTAAGATGTTAATAAAAAAATAAGCAGGAAATGTTTGTCCTGTTGCTAAGATACAGCTTGTTTCTCCTCCCATCTGCCGACTGCTGAGGGTCGTCTGCGTGTCTCGACAGACAATCCCAGGCTCACTTTCTTACCTCTGGGAGGGAAAAGGAGATGTAACCATGATGTTTAGGGAGGTCGTGGGAGGTTTTCAGTCCCTGGAAGTGCTGGGAAAAACGCACGCGCTTACACAGCAGAAGTGTGAGGTACCCTCCTTAGTCTCTCTCCCACTTGGCTTGCGTCACGTCATCGGAAATGGCCTTTACTCTGTTGAAACTGTCTCCCAGACAATGGCCGGGCCACGTGTGCCTATGAACGTGCAGTTTCCTGGGGACCTTTTCTCCCAACGTGCCTGGGACCTTCCAGTTTTCTGCACAGGGTCATCCCTCCCGTCGACCTGCCACCCTGCCTCCCTTGCACACTCGTGACTCCGTTAGCTTCTCGTCCCCGGCTCCCAGCACAGCGTGTGGCACGTGGTGAGACCCTGCTGTTCTCTTATGGCCGCGAGCTGCAATGGCACACATTATCGTGGTCTTCACCGTACCAGACGTGCAGGCCCACTCTGGGAGACCAGCAGATCGCTCAGTCCTCCTGCAGTCCCAGACTGTCACCTCCATTTTGCAGAGGGGCAATGGGGGCTTTGCAAGGGTTCTGCCCGAGTCCATCACTAGCGCGAGCTGGACTGGGTTTGGTGGAGCCACCGAGTGTGGGACGTCATGCTCCCCTCCCCCTTGGCTGCGGGGTGGTTGCTTCTGCTCCTCTTAGATATCGGGGTCTTCACTCACGTGCTCCAAAAGCAAGCCATCCCTCCCTCAGGGCTCCCACAGTGGCTCTGCCACATCTTTCCCTCGGGTGACCATCATTTGCATCTGGCTCAGGGTTCTCCCCCACCGCCCTGTCCTCCGTCCTGGACCAGGTCAGCATCCACATGGCCTGGCCTCGCCAAACTGCACATCCGAGAGTTACTGTCTCACGACTCGAAGACGGCCCTTGATCTTGGTGGACACGCCCATTCCCCAACCCGCTTCCCTGTTTCTTATCCGGCTGAGACTCCATGTTCCAGGGGCCAGCAACGTCCTGGTCCGGTGTCACATTCCCACATGTGGTTCGTTTTCATCCTAACCCTGACAAAGCCTGGCACTGGCCAGGCCCTACTACTTTTTTTTTTTTTTTTAAATTTGGAATTGGAATTTCTTTGATCACTGACCCCTTAGTGCTGTCCTTCTCATACAGCCCGCTGAGATCAGCACTTCCGGAAGAAGGTTCCAAAAGTTATGGCGTGCACTGAGACAAATCAGATTGTAAAGTGCTCTGAAAAAAAAAAAAAAGATTCAAGGAGGTAATATAGGAAATAGGAGATAATGAATTCTATTGGCAATGGAATGAGTTGAGACTGGCATAATTAGAATAACTTCAAGAGTTCAACAGGAGAAACACTGTACCTGGAGGTGTTCTCCCAGTGCCAGAGGCTTACCCTGGTGTCTCTCCAGGCTGGTAGTGACATTGGAGATGCTCAGTGAGCATTTAGTCATGGCGCTGCTCCTTTAAGCTAAGCCCCCTAGAAAAGGGACCTAAGTCAGAAGCCGGTGCTCGGGAAGAGTCCCACGGCAGGATGGCTGGGCCTGCTTACACATCCAAGGAGCCCTGGCTGCAAATAGACCTCCTCATCCCCAGTGTCCCCCTCTGTGCTCATGACCGCTTGTCGCCCACCCTCGACTCTGCTACTCCCAACCTCCTGTTCTCAGAGCCTCCTCCCAACAGCGCCCAGCTTTGGTCTCATCTCCCGATGTTGGAGATAACAGAGACCGCCAGAGATCAAGTGCCACCCTTCGTTTGGTTTTTGTTCCTGTAGAGAAGCTGTACGTTTCCCCACAAAAGTATTCTTTCCACCTGGTTTCAGGTCCCAATCTCACTAATTCATGAGACTTGCCCTGTGGATTATACCCTTTGGCTCTCGAACATGCCACCTGTCACCATCCTTGGTATCTTTGCAATTATGCTCAGGCTTTTCCCATGGTGGTGGTGTTGAGGGCCCCTCCTCGGACCACACCTGTTTTCCTATCCTGTCGCCCTCGCTTTCACAGACAATTTCTAAAAGATAAGCATGCGCGTCCTTCCATGTACTTATTTCACATTTACTTCTCCAACAAGCTACATGTTTTTCACTTTTAGCATTTTAAATTAGTTCTTAACATTCAGTTGTCCTTGATTTATGGTGGCCCTTTATACGTTTCCTGTTTGCTCTTTTTTTTTTTTCAATGTTAAACATACGAATCCTAAAGTTCTCTTTAGAGTGTTTTATGATTTCTATTTCCTCAGGAGTGAATTCTTCCAGTTGCTGACTTTGTTTTAATGGTGCTTCTTAGCATGTTTACAATTTTGTTTTCCAGAATGTCCCTCGTGTTCTATCCCTCTGTGAAAATGTATTTTGTGATTGGTTTCCTCTTTTTCCACAAAACCCACAACTCAAACCCTATGTTTCAAGTGCACTTTCTCTTGCTCCCGAGTCCTCTAATTTAAACAGATTTCCTGCCACACACACAGCACAGAGCAGTGACACTGAGTGAGGGATGCCGTGATGGACCCCCCTCCCCCTGCTCTGAAAGGGGAGAAGGAGGTGCGGGGAGCCACTGGAGACACTTTTTCTGAATCCTTCCAGGCACGTGTCATCACTTCTGCCGTGAGTTCCCAGTCCCGCCCAGGCCCTTGTCAGTCAAGTGTGTTAATTCATTTAAAAACTCTGTGGGGTTTTATGTATCAATTTATAATCCATTCCATTAGACCAAGGCACATTCACTAATCTATTCAAGATAAACCCTCATCTGCCTTGGCTGCCTGTGAGGCGGCACAGAGTAATGTCCTGCCGGGTCTTTGAAGCACTACTGCCCGTGGGGCTATTTTTGTTTGTTTGATGGAGAGGGTGTGTGATATCTTACCTTGAATCATTCTGATTCACGTTTGAAGGGTCCCAGAGCTATGCCTTGAATTCCCTGAGGTTCTATTTTCCTGACACTTTGACCTTTGCCCCAGGCCAGCTCTGCATTGTGAGCCATTTGCTGGCTGCAAAGACTATCCTGGCCCCTTTACGTTTCATGCTCATTCTGCTAAAAAGCTAAGTCCACTGTCTCCACTCCATCTCTCCTCCAGCCCCGTCTTCACAAGCAGCAAGGAGGTGGGAGGTACTTCTAGTATTGCCCCTCAAGATGTCCTCGTGACTGTCAGGTACATTTTCTACAAGCCTGTGCCCCACATAACAGGGGCTCCTTTTCTCTGGCTTCTGGCCCCACCCTCCTCTCTGTCCTCGAGGCCTTCCGACAGTCTCGTCAGGGCCGTTCAACTTCTGTCTGCACCTCGTCTCAAAACCAATGCCATGTTCTCAGGTTTTGTTCTCATCTCACCTCCTAGGGCCACATTCTGCCCCGGGCCTCTAATACTGTGCAGCAAAACGCCAACGTTTAATGCATACAGAGCGACAACCGGTTGTTATGGCCACAGGGTCTGTTGGGCCAGGAGTTCTGGAAGGGCTCATCTTGGTGATTCTCGCTCCGGGTTGCTCACATGCTGTGGGCAGGTGCAGGCTGGGCTGCAGGCGTCTGAAAGCTCAGCCGGGCTGGGTCTCCAAGGTGGCCGGCGATACCGCCTGCTGTCCGGGGGCCCTCGGTGACGGCTGCTGCATGTGGCTTGGGCTGCTCTCAGCACGGCGGCTGAGTTCCAAGAGCGGAGGCAGGAACGAGTGAGTCTAGACACCGCGGCCACAGCCGCAGCCTTTCCTCACCTGGCCCTGGGGGTCACGTGGCCGTTCCCTCTGCAGTTACTCCTCGTCGTGGTGAGAGCCTGGGGCCAGCCCTACATGGAGAGGAGAAGGAGGAGATCGGGGCTCTTGGCAGAGTTTATGGCCATCCTTAATCGATCTGTCCTAGCACGGCTCAGCTCTGCTGTCCCTTCCTTGGCAAGTTGTGTCTGACCTCCCCGGGAAGGTGGAATCTACCGTGATGTCCCAGAGCCCTGTGCACTCCTCAGCCACGGATGAGCACAGGTCTAACTTTACATGCATTTGTGTGATTGACGACTCCGTCAGTGTTCCCACTAGACTAACTTCTTGAGGGCCACAACCTTCACTTTCCCCTAACATTTGTGGCCTCGGCTCCCAGCATGGTGCTCAGCAAACGTTAGACATGTAAGAAGCATTTGTTGAAGAATGGATAGATATGCTTGGAAATATGTAGGAAAAGTCTGAAAATGTTCCTTCTGTCCCGCTATTCTTGACTCCTGTCTCTGTAATCACTTTCTGTTTTGAGTGGTCGCTGACCCACGTCTCAGCCATCTCTGCCCTTCTGGTGCCCAGCGCTGTGCCTAAAACTTTCAACAGACGCTGGCTGGACAGATACTTTAAAAAGGGGCTGCATAATGTTACACCTCCGTACACGGTGTAATTTGTAGAGCATTCTCTAAAAAACAGTGGTCTTTCTTCTTACTATTTGTGCTTGGTTTCCCTCTTTGCCTTGGGGTACATTAAAATCTTCACTCATCTTTTCTGGGGGTACAAAGGCCCCAAGTCACGGTGTCCAAAGAGTCCACTATTCATGTGCAGCCTGCTCAGTTGGATGCTCAACTGACTGAGCCACCCAGGGGCTCCTAGTCTGTCTCCATTTCTATATCTGCTTACTGGGTACAGCACCATGTTGCTGCACTGAGGGTCCCAGCGTTTGAAAATTTCCACTTTGAACTCCCATTATTGAATCTCAGTTAGCAGTCTCTTAAAATACTCTATTGTGATTACTTCTCTTGTTGGAGTGACTTCTTTTTCTTGGCACAAGAATGTTATCTTTGCATAGTCACTTTTACTAAGGTTCCCACTAACCTGTAGGAGATTTCTTTACTCCTCATATTAAAGACCTTGGGCTATCGACTGAAATTTGTGTCCGTTCTCACCACCCTGTCCTAGGAAACACGCAATTTCAATGTCACCTGCTGCTGGGCTGTTTCACAGAGACTTGTGCCACGTCTTCCGTTGCCAGATTTTGACCCATTGCTTGGTCAGAAGGGCAGGACAGCACTGTCCCCTTCACTTGTTTGGAGGGTGGGGGAGGTGCTGTTAAGAATGCTACGATGCACATTAATTATTGTTGACACTTAAAACCTGCTGTCACCTGTAGGACCCAGTTAAGTCACTGAACTTGGACCCCATATGGAGGTTCTGTTAATAAGAAATAACGCTCCCTCTTCCCTACCCTACCCTACCTCATTTCAGCCCTGAACTGAGGCTAGCTTTCTCATAACCTAATTTTGTATCCTAATATTTGATGTATATAATGTATATTATATATTATGCTTTTATTTACATACAATATAGAATATAAATATTCTGCTAACAGCCCTACTTAGTGTATATATAATCTGGAATATAGACAATTCCTAGTTTTTTTAACCTATGTATCTATAAGTAGCATATATAAAATTATACATGAAATTATATATTAACATAATTAATATTATACTAATATAGTATTATATATATAATATATATACTGACGACAGTGGAATATCTCCTGCTTTTCTGCACTCCTCACATTTATACAGCCAAGGTATCTCCGGATACATTTTTGTGAGTCATAAATGAGGTGCATTTTCCCATTAAGGAGCTAGGTGTCTTTAGCTCATGCACACAAAGTTGTAGACACCAAAAATATACCAATAAACATGAACCACTAGAGAAGATTTGCTGACCACGGTGAGCGATAAGATCCCTGCTCTATTCAGTGACAGGAAGGGAAAGACACGTGTGGCACGGAGGGCAAGGGGAAGCGAGAAGGACCCAGCATTTGCCCTCAGACTGAAAGGTGTGCCTTGGCATTCCATATGTGTACATTTAAAACGTTCACCTTCTATTTCTATGAATAGGATGTCACTAGCTGGAACTGGGGGCTCCTTTCATGCTTTTGCGGTGCACCCGTTTCATGACAAAATACGAACTGGGCACAACTGGGCGCTGGGAAACCCCACCTTGCCTCCACCACACGCCCCCGACCTGAGGTGGAGACGGCAAACACCCACGTTGCTCCGAGCTTTGGGTGGGTCCCCGCTCTCCTCTTAACGGGAACGGGCGGCGGGGTGGGGGGGGGGGCGCTGGCCTGGGAGCAGAGCCACGCCTCCCGTCACCCTTCTAGGTATTCAGGATGCCAGGTTAAGACCAGGAGACACAGGGGAGACCAAATGCCCCGTGCCTTCAAACCCAGTACCTGAAGAAGGGGTTACAGCTGACAAAATTAGTTACAAACACCGTTGTCTGTCAGTCCGAACTCCAAACAGTTCGTGATGTCCGTGACCGACCTGAGTAGTTTACACAAACACGTCGCAGCCGGCACGTTTTCCAAAAGATACATTCGTTAAAAAGATCGAAAATCCACGCGCGTAGGGAAGACGGAGACACACGGGTTGCCATTTGTAAGTTCTTTCCTCCCCGTGACGATAACGCACGCTAGTCAAACCCTGAACGTGAAGAAAACACCAGCTAATCTAATCGAAACATTAAATTACAGCGAGATTAAGTTCAGAAGAGCTGCGATACTAAAAACAGGGGACGTACCCCGCGTTCCGCTCCCAGAGCAGCGCGGCCCCGGCCCCGCCCGCCCGGTGCACCCCCCCTCCCTGGAGCTGCGCCCCCGCCAGCCAGCTTGTGCCCCCTCCCGGGCCAGCGCCCACCCAGCCCCCGGCTCCCCGGGAAGCCCCCTCCTCGCCCGGCGCGTGCAGTGCGGGCGCGGCGCCAACAGGTGGCACAAACGCATTTGGCTCGCGCCGCGCGCCGCTCCTCGCCCAGCCGGTCGGGAACCCCGGGCCCTCGGCCCCCCGGACTTCCGGCCGGGCGGGCACACTCCCTTTGACTCTGGAGGGGTCCGGGTCGGGGTCCGAGTCCGGGGTGGGGGTCCGGGGCTGGATCCGGGGACGGGGGGCGGGCGGGCTGCGGCGGCCCAGCGCGGCTCCGGGAGGCACGCCCTCTGCTGGCCACCCGCGGACTCGCCGGACTCCGTGGGCGCCGCTCCCTGCCTTGGGGCCGAGCGGGGCTGGGGCCGGGCAGGTGCGGGGCTGGGCAGGGTCAGGCCGCGGGTGGGAAGGGTCGATCGCCGACTGGTGTTGGTCTGGACAGTCGCTCCGTAGGTCTGGGCGGGCGCCGCGCCCCAGGAATTCCCCGTGGGAGCCCCGCCACCGACCAGGGGTCCGGAATTAGAGGCTCCTCCTTGTTCTTGTTACTAATTATTCCAGGACCCAGTTCAACCACTGGCCCGGTCTCTGCTGGTAATACAGGGAGCACTGAGAACACAGTGTTCCAGGAAAGCCCCCCACCTGCCCCTCCCCAGCCCTTCGTTCTGGAAGCCTCCTGTCTGTGCCAGCGTGTGCAGGAGGGAAGGCAGGCCTGTCACTTCAGAGGTTCCAACTCACTGGAGAGGAGCCTCGCTTGAACCTGTTTTTAATGTGTCAAATCACAAAGTCACTTCCCGGCAATAAGGTGTGAAGGGGTTACAGCCTCCCTCGGGTCCTCCAGGCAGACGTGCGGCTGGAGTGACAGGTTTGTTTCCGCCACACCAGGCAGCCCGCGGTCGGCCCCGGCTCCCCGGTCTTTATCACGGTTAGCAGCGCGTGCTGTGCGGAGGGCGGTTCTCGGCGTCCCCTCCTCTGCCCGGGCCTCAGAGCCTGGCGTTGCGAGGGGCGTCCTCCGGCCCTTCAGATGCCCCGGAGTCACGCCCCCACCCCCAGCCCGGCAGGTTGTAGCTGGTCCTGTGGTGACAGAGCAGAACCTAAATGGAGACCTGGTTCATTTGCTGGCTCTTACAGTCAGGAACAGATTTGTCCCTCGGTACCACCGAGGTGTCATCCCCCGGAGGGAGATGGAGACACAGAGCCTGCCTTCACGGAGGGTCCCCTCGGGCTCTGGCCCTGAGCTACCGGGTCACGTGTACGTCCAGTCTTTCGGGGCTCATCAATGCTTCCCTTGCTGCCACTGATGAGGAAATCGAGGCTTCCAGCGAGCGACTCATTGGTTTATCTGCAGCTGAGCAGAGCTGCAGTGTGGGCACAGTCACGGCACATCCCGGGCACATCAGCAGGCCGCGTGTCCTCCCGGGCGAAGAAGGGAGGGGTGAGCCCTCATTAGCCTCATGCTGGGGGCACGGGACCCAGGACACTTCAGTTCCGTCCCATAGTCAGAGATGAGCTCCTGTCATTTCCAGTGGACTCGCCTGGCGGTGACTCCCCAGGGCCACCCTAGGTTCCCCGTCTGTCCCATCTCACTGGCTTCCAAGCCCGACCGGGGTCTGGGTCCAGGTCCGGGAGGGGGGGCCGCTCTGAGGGGAGTACAGGGCTCACAGCCCCCGATGCCAAGGCAGAGGCGGAGGTCGTCACTTTAGGGTGAAAGATCTATTCTGGGCATCTAGTAAACCTTCGGAGACTAAAAAGTTATCCTTGATTCTGTCTGCACCAAAACTGTAGGTGTTTTTTTATGTTTTAACCCCAGATTACTGGATTTGGAGAAGAAAAAATGAGTGAGTAGAATTTAAAGAGGGTAGAGACAGGGAATTTGAATTTCATCACTGCATCCAAACCCCAGGCTTTTTACAGACAAGGACGGAATGTGGTTTTTGTGGGACCGTGGCTCAAGGCTCCAAACGTCCTCATGGCTAAGTGAGTATCTGGTGAGGGGTGATCGGCACCTGGGTTTGTCTGAGGGGGTGAATTTATGAGCTTGACATTTCAAGAAGTCAAAACCGGTGGCACATATCTAAAACCGTATTGCCTTCTGGTGGCGGTCCATTCAGGCTGAAGTCTGACTTTGAAGTAGCATTGACCTTTTAAACGTCTCCGGAAAATGCAATGTACGAGGCCCGGGGAAAGCACCGAGTCCAGTCTTTTCCCTCTTTAATTGAGACCATTTCAAAAATGTTATGCAAGGACCAGAACATTAATTCCAATTATTTTCCTAGAGGTGGGTAAGAAAAACATGAAAACCAAGTGGGAGAGATAGAAACAGTCTAATCAGGAAAAGAAATCCAGAATGCCCAGTATACTTTTGAAAAATGTCCAGCCTCATGGTGAGAAAAGGCATACAGATTAATAAAATTTAAAAAAATTAAAAAGACCATTTTTCACCCTTTGCGTTGACACTGAGCTTCGTGCTAGTGTCCAGTGTCGGTGACGGTGCCGGGAAACTGGTCCCGTGGCTGGGTGGGTGGGGGGCGCAGAAGTCGGCTGAGCCCCGCCACAGAGCCTTTTGGGAGCTCTTATCCAGAGCTCCCATTTTGTTTCATTGCTTTGACCTTGTGATTCCCCTGATGGAAAAAGAAAAACAAAAATCCCAAGGACACCAGAAAGTCAGAAAAACATTGATGTAAGTCTAACCTCAGCGGACCTACTAGAAAGCAAGGGGAAATACTAGAAAAGACCCACCCCCGTGAGGTCCGGGCGATGCTGAATTAGCCCAGGCCAGTGTGCCAGATGATGGGGCACCCCGGCGCATGGAAGTCGCATTTTAGCAGCTGTTCAAAGACGCAGGGATAATCCATTGTTTTGATGTTAAGTGAGAAAAGCAAGATAGTAAATTGTATAAACAGGACACTGAAAAAATCCACGAAAACCATATATACACACACACGTGTATTTATTTACATATAACCCACATTTAAATATGGCTTTTGTAAACGTACGTGCTCTTTGTCTATATTAAATCCATCTATCCACATTTTCGAAGGCTGAGGAGGAAAATAAGACGTCACAGTGAGTGCAGGGGTAGGAATACCTTGGTGAGGAGGCTTAACGGTCAGCTTAGAAAGGCTTATTAGTTGACGTGTTCCCAAGTTGCTAAAGATCCGTTTTGCTTTCGTGGTGACAAAACACAACCCAGGTGTCTCACCGAAGAGCAGCCTGCCCACTGCCCACCTGCCCCGACGGTGTTCGTGGCAAACGGTGTGTCTGTCCGTTGCTGCAGATGAAGCGTCCTACGGGGCGCGCGCCTTCCCCTTCTCCCTGACGCAGCTCTACCGGCACCGCCCAAGGCCCCCGAAGGGCTCCTGTCCAGACGGCCGCCTTTCCCGGGCGCACTCGGGCCGTGCCGCGAAGGTCCCCGCCAGCTGACACGGTTCAGAGCGGACCGCTGCCAGCCCAGGAGCACCCGGAAATCGGCCGGATCGATCACAGAGCCGCCGTCCCTTGTAACATTTCGGAGAGAGCCGACTTCGGGAGGGGGACACGGGAACGCTGGCTGGGGGCCGGCCACAGCTTGCCCGCCTGTGTTGAAGTGTCGGCCGAGGGGCCACCTTTGGAGGGAAGAAGACACGTGAATGTTTCCAGCCGACTTGCCAGAGCAGCCCTGTTTTAACACACGTCGGGGGGGCGTGCGTCTGCCTGGCGGGGATCTCCTGCACGTGTGTGCAAATGCAGACCGCGCACCGAGGCTTCTGAGCCCGGAAGGAAAAGCGGCAGCCAGAGACGTCCGGTCCTTCCTCCACCCGCCCTGGCTGAGGAACCCCTGACCGCGTCCATCTCCATTCAGGGGCTCCTGCCTGTGGAGAAGGAAGGAAAGGTGGCGGCAGGAGGGCTGACCCAGCTGGGTCTTTGCGGACGCCCATCCACATCGCCATCGCCTGTGCTGTTGCGCCTGGGACTTGGGGAGGGTGTCTGTGCCTTGAGCTTCCCTGTGGGGATCGAACGGGAGAAAGTTCACAAGGATGGAGCCCAGAGCCTGGGCCCTCCTCCAGGTCCTGGGCACACCCCACGCTCCCCCCATCCCCTGGGCCCTAGTCTGTTGTCATCGGCTCACATTCCAGTCTCCCTGGTGGCCTATAAGCTCCAGGAGGGCAGCGTTCACGTCCTGTCTATCACCAGGGACTCGTGTTTGCCGATGACCCTGGGAGACAAGGGGTCCAATCGGTCTGACTTGCTCTGGGATTTACTGAGTCTGCAGGTGTCTGGAACCATCCCAGGCACAGGCAGAGACCCCCTTCTATCTGCTGCAAGCTCCACATATGAGTACACGAATGGATGAGTCTGTCTTCCCGGGCAACAACTGCTGGCTTTCCCCCCAAGATTCTACAGGAAACTGAAACATGAAAACCAAGCGTGGGGCTTGGAAGAAAGATTGAAATGTGTGTGTTAACGTTTAACCATGTCTCTTGTTCACTAGATAGTGACTCATCAGACTTCCCTGGGTCAGTTCTGGGTCCTTCCATGAGTCAACCTGCTTCCCACCGGAGGGATCAGCAGCCATGCTCTGAAACGACACTGCCCAGGGGCACCCGGGGAGCTCAGTCAGTTAAACGTCTGACTCTTGACTTCGGCTCTGGTCGTAATCTCGAGGTTCACAGGTTCGAGCCCTGCATCGGGCTCCGTGCTGGCAGTGTGGAGCCTGCTTGGGATTCTCTCTCTCTCCTTCTCTCATCCCCTCCTCTGCACTCTCTCTGTCTCTCGAAATAAATAAAAATTAAATAAAAAATATTAAAATAAAATTAAAATAAAATAATAATAAAATAAAATGATAAAGTAAAATAAATAAAATAATGATATAATATAAAATTATAATAAAAATAAAAAATCAAATAAAAATAATCAAAATTTAAAAAAATTAATAAACGAAACTGCACTGCCCAGGCTCAGGCCTGCCTCAGCTATGTAGAGTACATGCAGTATTTAATAGCTCTGAGCCTCAACCGGGAAACATGATGTTAAGGTAGGAACGTCCTTCTGTGACATGTGGGCTGGTATCTGGAGTTAATGGAATGCAGCTGAGGGGCAGAATTATAATAACAAACACCTTAAACATTTCATTTCCTTTTTAAACCAGTGTTTGGCACTGACCTGCCAATGTTCCAGTGCGCAGTTCAGGCTTTTTCTCTGAGCACAACTTTACTGACTGGAGTTGAGCAGATTTTTCTCCCCTCTTTTATACATCTGCATAGTATACGATTTCAGTTTAGAGGCTGGGTTTCCTCCAACTGGGTCAAGAGCATAGAAGCACTTGCACAACAACTTGAGTGAAGTATCCTTCTGGATTCCTAAGGCATTGTTCCAATCTTTTAGGGCTACTTTATCCAATATTAATTTCATAGTAATTGTTGGAAGTCACTCTTCTTGCTAGCAAATATTACCCTGCATTTAAATTGGCTTTCACAGGGGCGCCTGGGTGGCTCAGTCAGTTGAGCGTCCGACTTCGGCTCAGGTCATGATCTCGCGGTCTGTGAGTTCGAGCCCCGCGTCGGGCTCTGTGCTGACCGCTTGGAGCCTGGAGCCTTCTTTGGATTCTATGTCTCCTTCTCTCTCTGCCCCTCCCCTGCTCATGCTCTGTCTCTCTCTCTCTCTCTCTCTCTCTCTGTCAAAAATAAATAAACATTAAAAAAAATTTTAAATTGTTTTTCACATTCATCAGATTGCATAGCAGTTAATTACTTTACATATTTATGATAGAAATAGGATTGGCATGAACAAATTTTAGAAAAACTAAATATACCTTTTGGAAAGTGTCCAAGGAACGTGGTGGCAGACACAGACATGTACATGACAAACAGCCTTTCAACTGAGACACAGTCCTGCGTGGGGTTGCAGAGGATGTGTGGCTGGATCTGAGATCCGGGGATGAGGAAATGAGCCAAGAGGGCGTTATGGCTGAATTGTGTTTTCCCCAAATATATGTTGAAGTTTTAATCCCTAGTGACTCAGAATGTGACCTTCTTTGAAAATAGGGTCTTCACAGAGTTTCTCAAGTTAAGATGAAGTCACTAGGGTGAGCCATAATCCAATATGAGTGATGTTCTTATAAGAAGGGGACATTTCGACATGGAGACACACACACACACACACACACACACACACACACACACAGAAGGGACAATGTGAAGGGACACAGGTAGAATGCCTTGTGAGGGTGGAAAGCTGGAGGGGCCAGGTGCACCTGGAACACCAGACATGCCACAGATTGTCAGCAGACAACCAGAGGCTGGGAGAGACCTGGAACGGACTCTCCCTCATGGCCTCAGAAGGACCCATCCCTGCAGATGTTCCCACATAAGACTTCTGCTCCAGGACTGGGAGGGAATACATTTCTGTCCTTTTCAGCTGCCCGCTGTCACTGGTTCTCCTTCAGTCCTCTAGGCTCAATTCCTGGACCTCTTCTCTTTGTCTATATTCTTCCTCTCTCAAAGATCTCATTTGGTCTTGTGGCTTAAACAACATCTAGAGACCAACAACCCAGACAGTCATGCCTCCAGGTCGGACCTCACTCTGAAACAAGACTTGTATCAAATGAACTGCCTATTTGGCACCCTTGCTTGGAGGTTTTTTTTTTTTCTCTTGCTTGGAGTTCTTATAAACATCTCAAGGAACATGACCAGCTCTCAGTAGATTTCTTCCCCAAAACCACTCTTTCAAAAATAATTAAGACAAGTATCAGGAAGATAATGAGAGCCAGAACTCAAATGTGTGGGAGTTGGTGCCTCGTAGAATAGCTATCTTAACTCCGGCACTTTGGACTTTCCTAATGTAATGACTGGTTCACAACTAACTCAGCCTAATGTGAAGTCTGTTGGTTGGTGAGCCCCACCTGTGTGCATCATAATCCAGGAACTAGGACAGCCTAGCTCTGGGGAAGAGGAACAACTTAGGGAACACAAGAACACATTGACCATAGCTCTAATAGTCTCAGAGGAAATGACAGAGATACTGCATTTTTAAAATAATCAAGAAGCAAGGAACTTATGCTAGAATACAGTGAGCATGAACTTACTTCTAAGAGAATGTTGTTTTCCATCTAGAATTATATACCTGCAGAGGCAGACACCCTTGTGCCCTCATATACCCCTTTGCCATGAACTTCCCTGAGCAGATTGATGCTTCCTGGTATGACACTTGCAAATCTTTGCCAAAGGGCTTTCTCTGGTTGAAGAAGCCAACCTTCAGGTTGGAAGTTCTAGGCAGTTAACACTCTTGGGAGAAGCCCTCTTATAGTGCCTGATGGTTGTTGTTGTTGTTGT
The DNA here is from genome assembly GCF_027475565.1 of Acinonyx jubatus. Classification (NCBI taxonomy): domain Eukaryota; kingdom Metazoa; phylum Chordata; class Mammalia; order Carnivora; family Felidae; genus Acinonyx; species Acinonyx jubatus. Next base: position 234,882,386 of record NC_069380.1, on the reverse strand, counting down.
TAATTACCCTGATTGAGATAGCTTGGAGGACATACCTATCAAACAGTCTCCCAGAGGTGCTCGCTTGCTCACAGTGGTAACCTACACACGAAGGCAGAGGATGCTGGTTTGTTTTTTCTTCTTTTCCTCACTTTCCTACCTTCCTACCAGAACTTCCTGGGAGTACTTCCCCCCAAAAGTGCTTGCATCTAATGCCTTGTCTCAGGCTCCCAAATCTTAGATATAAATCAAACTAACTATGAGAATAGTATAAATAAAGTGTAAATGTGTAAGCATTCATTGCTTATGTCCCACACACCAATCTTTTGTAAGGATATTACTCGAGGAGGTACTCCAAAACAAGAATGTGGAAATCAAAAAGACAATCAAAAAGACATGGATTGGGGAGAACAGTGGGTACCACTCAGGACACTGAGAAATTTAAGTCCCGGGATGACAGGCCTAGAGAAAAATAAGCCCCAGAGAACAGAGGTCTCTAGGAGGGAAGTCCCTGGGGGAGAAAAAAAAAATCATGATGGTGGGAGAGTTCATTGATTTCATACGCCCTTAAAATATTATTTTTTAAGGACAAAGCAAAATCAATTGATTCAGAAAAACAAGGCAATTAGAAACTCCAGAGAAACCAAAAAGCTATAAAAGGAAGGGAATACAATTAAAACGTATGATTCTACTTTGCAGTTAATAATGTACAAAGTCCATAATGTAAACATGGTTCAGTGATCTCCCAGGCTTTGGAATCAATCAAACAGAAATCAGAGAATATTTAATTACGATATTATGGAATAAAATGCCAATGGCATCAAGGTTGACAATATAAACGTAAAATATAAAGAGGATTTTGGAGGTGGGAAGGAGGGATGATGGATACATGGAAACGTGAAGCTGTTACAATCTTGCATTCCGAGGTAAGGAAATATTTTCTCCATATTTAATGGAACAAGAAGTAGAATTCTAATGATGTGATCTCATGTGACAAAAGTAATTAACATGGGAGCTGAAAATAGTCAGATGCAGAGAGGGAGAGGCAGGGTGAGGAGCTAAAATTCTATCTCCCAGAGTGGGAAGTCAATAAATAATACCAAAAATGGATATTGCAACAAATATGCTATAAACATGTTATTAAGATATATGGAGGTAAAAATAGACAGAGGAACTAATAATAGAAATAATTAGAAGTGACCTTTTCAGGGGATGTGTGGTTGAGCTGTGCAGAGGGAGATGTGTTGCTGTTTTACAATTTGATTTAAAAGTCAACATATTTTAATGTTGTTTTTATAATAATTCACAAAATTTGGTAATTTAATAACCTACAAGTTATCTTTTTCCTGTTTTCACTGTGCAGCTCATTTTAAAGGTAAATGTACATTGTTTTTAATTGCCTGTCAATCGGGTTCACTCCTGCCACTGACCTCCTCTTGTGATGGATAATTGAGAACTGGCTCTGTAAAGGGACAGAGAGCTTAAAATAACTGCTGTACAAGTGAATGGCACAGCATCATGACGGGATAACTAATTCCCAATACAGAACTCTTTCACAATGACATTTCCCCTCTGACACCTGCTTTTCAATGACAAGAAGGCATCTGAAAGGGGAGTACGCGGCTCATGGAGTGGTTGGTGACATGTCCTGCCCCATCTGCTGTCACTGAAAGCCCCCCATCCCGGAGCCTGCCTGCCGTGTGGACCATGCCTTTCCGCAGCCCAACTTTACATAATTAAACCTGACCAGAATTAGCCTCATTATGGCCCATCTCCTGATAACTTCTAAGCTACTCGGTTCCAGGACCTTGTTGTAACAAGGAGGTCCTGTGCTATATTTGGCTTTTACGAATGAGGTACTTTTCCCACACTGCAGAAGTAGACAGATAAAAGGCACAGGCATGAATCAATCCAAAAGGAGAAAAGCCATGTGCTTTTTCATTTCGTGGAGTGGAGCTGGACGACGCCAGCTAGCACCTGCTTAACTTTGTAACTGGAGTTAGCACACCCTCCGAGGTCATTAATTGGGTGGAAACAACCACTTTTCACCACTGATTTGGAACATCACAGAATAGGTGCTGGTAATAACTTTGGGTTCCCCTAGGCTCCCACCCCAGTTTCCGAATGAGACATCAGGGGTCACAGAGTTAAGTCCATTGGACTTCCGACCCGTCCCCATGACCGTAGATCAAGTTGCTTGCGTTATGTCACTGCAGCTGCTTGGAACTTCATTATTTGTTTGCAGATTGTGCTGTGAGGGAGCCAGACCAGACGTAAGCAGTTTATGCTTTCAGTAGTGTTGTTCCAAGTAGCTGAGTAGCTGTATAACCACTGTAAATGCCAGCAACAAAGGGTTTTTTCCCCCTCTGCAATATGGCATTTTGTATAAAAATGGGGAATGGAAACTTGGATACTTTACAAGGTCAGAGCATGCACTTTTTGGAGAGGCAGCCCAGGAGTTGTGACATCCACAGAGCTGGAAGCCAGACAGACCCACCGCTGACGGGCACTCGGCTCGGGTGGGTGTCCCATTGTGAGTGTCACCCAGGAGCCTGACCTCACAGCAAGGCTGTGAGGGTGGCATTAGGTGATTCTGGAAGACACCTCTATGGTCCCTGCCCTTCACAGGAGCTTCAGAAGTGGCAGCTGAACATCGGAGACTTTGGTGCAAGTGTAAATGGAGTGAAAGTGCCATGCTATTGCCCGAACATTTGCCCGGACCACGGCCGCCCCGGGGCAAGCTGAGCACAGCCACGGGCGGGCTGGAACAGACACGGCACCTTGGGTGCCAAGGTCTCACTAGGTGCTCTGTTGAGAACCACCCCAGCGTCCAGACTCGCTGCAGAGTGGGTAATGTGCACACGAGGCCCCACAGTCGAGGACAGGTCAGGCTGTCCCAGAGCTGGCTCTGGGAGGACTAGAGCTGGACCCGTCCCTGGTCCCTTCCCTCCATGGGGGCGAGGGCAGGGCAGGCTGCATCAGCGCCACCTCGCCCTCCCCAACCAATGGGATGACAGGAAGGGGACTTGGAGCATCTAGTCATTGAGTCACCTCTGACTCGTGCAGATGACATGCAAACGGGCCAGGAAATAAAGGAACCCCCTCCTGGCCCTGTCTGGGACTCCCAGCCTGTCCCGGAAAAGGCTTTCTCTTCATCCTGTTACTGTTGAGAAGAATCATTTGCTTTTTTTAATGCAAGGAATACATGCCTATCATAGAAGATTGAGAAAACACCAACTTACTGAAACTAAGATGTTCTTAAGAAATACTAAGTGCTTGTGTTCTTCTGGTTTCAGTAAGATTTCAGCATCAAGGCCATTGATGGAGGTGTCATGAAATCATTCGAGATCTCCTTCTCCCCCGATTTGGCCAAGCATGGAAATTCTGTGTTCCTTTTTTTGTTTTTTTTTTAATGCTTTTATTTCTTTATTTGGAGAGAGAGAGAGAGAGAGAGACAGAGCGTGAGCAGAGGAGGGGCAGAGACAGAGGGAGACACAGAATCCGAAGCAGGCTCCAGGCTCTGAGCTGTCAGCACAGAGCCCGATGCAGGGGCTTGAAGTCACGAACCGTGAGATCATGACCTGAGCCAGAGTCGGACGCTTAACCGACTGAGCCACCCAGGCGCCCTGGAAATTCTGTGTTCCTTAAAAGCTTGAAATAATACAGCAGGGAAAACCCGACAACAATTCTTTCTTTCTTTTTTTTTTTTAAATGATAAAAGCACTTAAATATTTATGTTTTCTCTGAATTCAGCTTTTGCCATATCCTGTTTGTTTTCTTGTGTCAGGCTCATTTTACTTTTTAAATCAGTCTTTAATTGGAGTCTTTATTTTCTCTTTGAATAGTGATTAGGATTTTATTCTTCAAATTGCATAATTGATTTTATTTTAAACCCCTGTTATTTGTTTTTAATTTTCTTTTATTGTCTTTAAACTGTGGTACGAATGCATCAGCCAATAAAATCATTAATGATTCCTTTGAAAACTTGCATAGGATTATTTTCTACAAATGTTTGATTATTACTCTGAGCGACAGGGAAGTGTTTGTCTTCCAGAAGCAGTCTGCTCTATAGCTAATAATTTACGATTTATTTATTACATTTCATAGACCCTGTTGTTTTCCTCTACTTGATCTGTCTGAGGCTGAGAGATGTGTTCACCTCTGATAACTCTTGATGGACACTTAAATCTCTCCTTGTATTTCTAACAATTTCCTTACTATAACATCTAGCTAACTAAGATGTATGACAATGGTTTCTTCTGGGAGCGCCACAGAGCTTCTCAGTTTAAAACAACATCTTGGGGCACCGGGTGGCTCAGTCGGTTAAGCGTCCGACTTCGGCTCGGGTCATGATCTCACGGTTCATGGGTTTGAGCCCCGCGTCGGGCTCTGACAGCTCAGAGCCTGGAGCCTGCTTTGGATTCTGTGTCTCTTTCTCTGTGCCTCCTGTGCTCACACTCTGTCTGTCTCTCAAAGTAAATAAACAAACATTAAAAAAAAAAAAAAGACTCTCTCTAGTTATTGGATGCTTTTTGGTCCTGCGTCTGGCTCTGGTGGCTGTTAGTGTTGATATCCACGTGCGGAGACTGGACCACTGCCCCTGACCGTCCACGCCCTCCCTGCTATGGACTTGTTCCTGCCGTGCTCGCCAGCGCCCCCTGCTGCGGCTCCCGCAGCATCAGCGGAGACCCCCCCCCTCCACCCCCATGGTGAACTCTGGACACGGGATGTTACAATCCCACAGAGCCGACGGATCCCAACCCACAGCCCAAAGCACAGACCCCGAACGAGAAGTATGGGCTGGTGATCTGAAACTGCTTGAATTTTCAGGTTGTTCGAACAGCTTTATGTCAAGAGAAGTCGAAGGCATGATGCTTCCAAGTTATTTCAAAGGCCTTTGCCGCAGACTGCCCAAATATCGAGGTACGTTTTCTTGTCGGGAAGGTGAATCCTCCCAGATTCAGAGCTCGTGTAAAAGAGCCCCAGACACCCTGGCTCTTCAGACGTGCTGCTTCAGGTTTTTGTTTCTTTGTTTGTTTGTTTTCAACTCATTAACTCTTTTATAAGTGACACTGGCGTCTGAGAAAATCAGATGGCCGACTTGAGTTACATCAACTTACGGAAGGACAACAGGATGACTCTGACTTCACGAGACGCACACGTGGAGTAGCGATGGCCGCAGGGGACCCGAATCCACAGGGAAACTCAGGAATTTAAGTTGTAACTTTCCCGGTTGCGTGTTCAGGTATTAAATATTCTTTAAGCCACGTAAGTGTACCCATGTTCCCTGCACAGAGGCCACCCTCCAGTGGCGACGTATCTGTGCGCAGCCCTGCACAAGAGGCCGAGACATGCTTCCGGGCCGCCGTGACAAAGGCGCAGGGGTGGCTCAGGGAAGGACGTGGCCGGTCCTGCAGCCGCCTGCTCTCTATCTCTGCCGCGTCTGACACGTGCGTGCAAGCCCAGGCCCGACGGTGACCGCGGTTCCTTGTGACGAGGGCGGGTAGGGAACCACAGTGGGGACACCGACTTCTCCCTTTCTACCCAAATGTAGTTTGTTTTAACTTTGAAAAACATTTTCACAAATTCCTCTAATTCGCTTTAGGTTTCACGAAACATTTCACACGTCAAAATAATTTGCCTCCACGGAGACGGCTTTCGGGTCGCCCTCCCCGTCTCCCCTGCTGGCCCGTCCGTCAAATGGTGTTCTACGTGCTCGGCCGTCTTTGGAAAGAAAAGACGCCCTGTTTACGAGCGTGGGCTGTGCAATTTGTCCCCCAGCTTGGGACGCTGTAAGGACAGAGCTGACGCACATGCCGGGGAGCAGGACGTGCGTCGCAGAAGACAGTACACCAGCGGGGCTCGGTGGCACTTGGTGGGCTCTGTGGGCCCTGGGCTGCCGGCCCCTGGGGAGGGCGTGAGTGTCAGCGGGCTCCTGACTTTATCAGCCACACGTTCCGGCAGATTGGGGGGTGGGGGTGGGTGGGAGAAGACGTGGAACAGCTTTTCTGGGGTCCAGGACGAGGTACTTCACCATCCCGTAGGAGGTTAGAAGAAAGAGGTTGGACAGAAATGTGACCCGAATGGTCGTCTCTTCTAGCGCATGTACGTCCCCCCGGGAATTAAGTGCAAATGGCCCAGCGGCCTAAGATGAATGAACCAGCAAAGGGCGTGGTGGGGTCAGGACAAAGGTTTATCCTTCCAAACATGTGTCCGGTGAAATTCTACTTTAAATAAACCCAGCAGAGGGGCGCCTGGGTGCCTCAGTTTGTTAATCGGACGACTCTTGATTTCAGCTTAGATCGTGATCTCACGGTTCCTGGGTTTGAGTTGAGCCCCATTTTGGGCTCTGCGCTCACCATGTGGAGCCTGCTTCGGATCCTCGTCTCCCTCTTTCTGGCCTTCTCCCGCTCATGCCCTCTCTCAAAAATAGATAAACATCAAAAACATTAAAGTTCCTAGTAGAGAATATTCGCGTTTTAATAGCTGCGTTTCTTTCCTCTTATCATTCATGGGTGATCAATTAGAGAAGGTTTCTTCTGCACCCGGTTTTTCTTCTGTCTTTCCCAATCTCCTCTGTCTCCCCCTTATTTTAAGCTGAGATGAAAGGACCCAGCGTGCCGGTCTGGGCACAACCCTCCCTGACGTGCGCCGCCATGGGAAGGGCCGTGCTGTGCAGAATCTGCTGCCCCTCAACCCGTCGGGACACAGTCCACTGCTCCTCACCTGTGCTCCCCACTCCTTGGGCATCCTGCTGACACCCGTCTCCTCCCTGCGAGAGCCCACTTCCCTTAGGGAAAGTCGAGGCTCTGATGCCGTGCATGTTTGCTCACGTTTCAGTTTCACCAAGGCTTATGAAGCCACCTGTGTTCCTCTTTGGGGCTCTGGGGACATCTGAGTTCCTGCTCATTTGAGGTATTGGCAGAATCTAGTCCCTGGGGCGGGGCAGGACTGGGTCCCCCCCTGTCCTTGCTGGCTGTCAAATGGGGACCGTTGCAACCCCCAGAGGCCCGCCTGCCTTCCGTGGCTCAGGACACTGGTCTGCAACTTTAGACGCTTTCCTACTGGGACTTCCTCCTTCCCTGTCAGCTCTGACTGCCTCTCTGCTCTTGGAGACTCACGTGGCGGGGTTAGATGAAGCTGACCCAGAAGGCACAGGGTATTTGCACGATTTTAAGGTGAGCTGAGTAGCAACCTAAATCCACCTGCAGACTTCATTCCCACGTGCCATGTAGCATAACACCCAAAGTCCGGGCACATGGACATCTTTGGGGCAGGTGCTATAATACGGGACCCTCAGGAGAATGATGGGGTCAATGAAAACTGAATTCAGATCCAGAAAAGGGGCTCAGGAGACAGTGGCCCAGCATTGTTTTGTACACGAGGTTGGCTTTCTGTTCCTGCTGTCTCCATGAAGGAAAGGCTGTGTGACCTTCAATACGTTGCTTCTTGAGTTTTCTCTGTTCTTCTGTTTTCACTTTCGTTGGTTTCTACTGTTCGTGACTTCCTTCCTGCTTTTTCCTTTGGGCTTGTTCCACATTCCTGTCCCCAGACTGTGGAAGTGAGAGCTCACGTGCTGACCTGAGACATTTCTCCTCTCCCGGTGGACGCGTTATTGCCGCAGATTGCCCTCTCGGCTGCAAGTGTTCTCCATGAAGTTTGGTCATTTGCGTTTTTGTTTTTATTCAGTTCGATTTTTCAAAGAGACTTCTCTTGAGCAATTTATGGAAAACATGATGTAACATGACCAGTGAGGTTTAACCCAATAACGCGAGGTTGGTTTTCAGTTGAAAACCAATTCATATAATTCACCTTCTTAACAGAATAAAGGGCATGGGAAATATGATCTTCTCGATGGATGCAGAAGTTCAGCACCTATTTCCATTATAAACAGCCAGCAGGCAGGGAGCCTGGGGGCTCAGTCGGCTAAGCGTCCGACTCCGGCTCAGGTCACGATCTCGCAGTTCACGAGTTGGAGCCCCGCGTCGGGCTCTGTGCGGACAACTCAGAGCCCGGAGCCTGCTTCGGATTCTGGGTCTCCCTCTCTCTCTGCCCCTCCCCTGCTGGTGCTCTGTCTCTCTTTCATGTGAATAAATAAACATTAAAAGAAATTAAAGACAGCCAGCAAGCTAGGAAGAGAAGGAACTTCCTAGGTCTGATGAGGGGCATCTAGAACATAATCACACATCATAATTAAGGTGATTCTAGACGCGTTGCCACTCTTGAGCTGGAACAAGGCGGCAGCGTCTGGCCCCAGCACGGCTTTTACTACTTGATTGTAAGTGTGCAAGGACACAGCCATCGGCACGCGTGGCCTTAGCACAAGGAAGGAAAAACGAAGCAGTCAACAGAAAAGTGAGGCCAGAGGAGACACATTCAGAGCCAGCTTATTTCTTGACAAAGATGCTGAAGGAAGTCAGTGGCGTCGAGCTAAAGGGATATTTGCTTGGGTAAACATGAAACTTGAGGGGCACCTGGGAGGCTCAGTGGGGTGAGTGTCTGACTCTTGGTTTCGGCTCAGGTCATGATCTCACGGTTCATGGGTCTGAGCTCCACTTTGGGCTCTGCACTGACAGCACGGAGCCTGCTTGGGATTCTCTCTCTCTCCCTCTCTCTCTCTGCCCCTCCCCCACTCATATGCTCTCTCTCTCTCTCTCTCTCTCTCTCAAAGTAAACAATGACAAAAAATGATACTTGAATTCTACTTCTCATCGTACTCAATATTAATTGAGATTGAGCATAGATCTAAACTTAGAAGCTATATAATTTCCAGAAGTAATCTTAAGAGACTATTTTCATGACACGAATGTACACAAAAAGTTAATAGAAAAGACACCAAAACAATAAACAGTCAAAAATTATGCAAAGTTACAGTACATCAAAAAAAAAAAAAACCTAGCTCATCAAAACACATCGTGAACAGAATCAATCGGTAAGGCAGAACCTGGCGAAAATTCCTGCAGGACGTACATCTGATAAGAGGCCAGTATCTAACATGTAAGGAAGTTCCACAGCATGACAATAGAAAGCAAACAACCTAATAAAATAAACTACTCGAAATGACACTTGAGGACCATCCGCTGGCCGACGGCCCTGCGCAGCGATGTTCATCATGACAGTTTATGAGGGGGCATCAACCTTGCAGCTCCTGGAGGCGGCTGGGTCATTTCTACTAAAACTCACCGTACCACCACCTGCGATTCAGCAACAACCACGAGGTATGCGCCCACAAGAAGGAAACGTTTATCTGGGCAAAGGACTCACACAGGGTTCGCAGCAGCTCGATTCATCACAGCCTCCGGCTGGAAACAACCCAGATGTTCACAAGGAGAACGGGGGACAGACCCCGATTGTGTGCATCCGTGCCACAGAATCACAAATCGTCAGCGAGGGGGCAAGCTGTTCCTTTAGCGGCGGCTTGGGCGAAGCTGACAGACACCGAGGGCACAGCCACGAGTCCATTACACAAAGATCAGAGGAGTTGGCTTTGTGGAGGAGGAGGGGTGACTGTGGGGCACAGAAGGGAATTTTCGGAGATGCCGGGAATGGTCGATATTGTTATGGCTTCATGGGTGCGTGCAGCTGTCAGACTCCATCAGGTTATACGCTTAGGGTTTGTGCATTTCCCTGTATGTAAATTGTAAGTAAAAACAAAGAAGGCCTGCAAATATTGAACTCTGGGCACAGCCTTGCTTTTATCACGTTTATGGGTTAACGTACCTGAAACTGTTTTTTGTGAGTATTCCAGGCCCCAGCAAATGAACAGCCATCTTGAGGATCACAGAGGCCAGTGTTTCTCTGCTGGGGAAAGGAGCCACAATTAACAAGAAGGAAAACACTGGAACGTGTCCTGTGTTTTCAGACAGGAATTAGAGGCATCATCAGTCGACTCATGATTTTGTTTTTACGGTTGGAGAAATGGAGATAGATATGTATTGACGTACCTGTTCCCGTGTCCATCTTGTTTGTTTCCTGGCTTGGTCTGCTCAGAGGGTGTGAAGGTGGTGACCCATCTGTGGCACGAACGCTCCTGCCACCAGGTGCCAGGTCTCCCTTTTCGATCATGTTTCTGCGCTGAAAAGAAACAGGGAGCTTGAAGAACAGACTGACCCAGGCAGAGGCCAGGAAAGCCCAGGGCACCTTGTTTTCCAGTAAGTACGAAATGGCCCCCAAATGACAAGGCCTCCTCCTCTCATGCATGACTTTGTGACAAATCACCTTAAAACTTAGTTGCCTAAAATGTCAACTTTTATTATGTCCCACATTCTGTGGGTCACAGGCTAGATTGGAAGGTTCTTATTTGGGGTCTTAGATAAGACAGCAATTATGTGCCCCCTGGGGTTCAAGATGATTTGTTCCCAAGTTACACAAACACTTCCTTGGGTTTCATTCTTAGACTGGTGGACTCATGGCCAGTAGACAGTGGCCGAAGCCACCGGACTCATCTCCATGCTCAAGGGGAAGGCCGGGGGAAAGGAAGGGCCCGGGAGCGGGGGCCTGTCCCTTTTCTAAGAAGCAGTGGGGCATCTGGAAAGCCCCAGCGGCATTCCTCCACCATTGCTGAGCTAGAACTAGGATCATGGAAAAGTGTGGCTGCAAAAAAGTGTTGGGTCTTCGAAGTTTTCTCTTTAATGGGGCAGGGAAGGCAGAGGGAAGAGCCGTCGATGGAACCAACCAATTGTGCCTGCCTCACCAAAATGAAGAAAAAGTTAGTAATGTTAATAATATTTGTGACAACATGGATGAACCTGGAGGACATGATCTTGAGCGAAACAAGCCAGACACAGAAACACAAAGACCGCATGATCCCACTTCTAGGAGGAATCAAAGCCAGTCAGACTTGGAAGCGAATCTCTACCGTAGTGTCTCTACTGTGATCTCTCCGCTGTAACTTCTCTACCATAATGTCCTTACAGTGATCTCTCTCTACTATAATTCAGTCTGTGACAACAGGATGGAAGCTCTAATCTGAACATAAAGCAGCCGAACAGTTGGAAAGATGCATGGGGACTCGTCTGGATGCCACTCACAGCCCTTTGTTCCCCCGGCTCAGCTTTGTTTTGGTGTCTGAAAAACTGTAACAAGTTGGCGTTGAAAAGTCTGGTTAGAACACATCGTGAATTGAAAACAAAAGAAAACGAAAAGCACGTGTAAGAAAATGTGTAGACTCCCGTCTCCCCATATGCGTTCTGGGGTCTCGCAGAGGGAAGCGTTCCTTGTCTCTGGCCGTTACTGACTTTAATGCCGTTCCTCTGGCACACGCTTGGCTGTCGGACTGTCCATACTCCTCCAGATACTCTGAGCGCTCTGGAAGGAGCCTTTCTGGAAAGGAGGAGAAGCCGCCTGTCCGCTCGTCCTGGGGCCGGGAGCGGGGGCAGCGGGGCGTCCGTCCGTCTCGCTCTGGTTGTCCGTCCGTCGACGTGGGTACCGCACCGGCCTCATCCGGAAGCGGGGCGGCAGCACTGTCAGTGGCCCCTGGGCAGGCGTGAGCTCCCGCCCGCTCAGCCGGGGGCATCCTTCCCAGTCCCGTCTGGGGCACTCCGGGTAGGGGCGCGCACACGGACCCGGCCTCTGGGGAGCCTTGCGTGGCCTCCGAATGGCTGCCACCGCTGCGTTCGGCGCCGGTGTCTTGGGTCTGTCTTCTCTAGCGCGTGGGGCAGGACTCTGCTTTGTGCGCCGCGGAGCACGTGTCTTGCCTGTCCGGACAAGGTTTTAATGGGCAAGTTGACAACATCAGCACCAGAGGACGTGTGCAGGCAGAGAAAGCCAACTGTGAACATAATCATGACTTAAGGAGGACTACTTTCTTTTTTTATCCAGGTGGAAATCTTTTCCACTCGGACAGGTTATTTTTAATTATCGCGTTCTCCTTCTTCAAAAGGAAAATCTGTTGTCTGGAATTTGCAGTTTAATGAATTTTTCTGCTAATGCCAAGCAGCTGGGGGAGACGGGCCGACGCCTGCCGCCCAGCGCGGGGTCCTTGCCGAGGCAGCCGGAGAAGGATTGTCGGACTCCCGGCCCGTCTCCAGCTAAGCCCAGAGACCTCCTAGACTGCCAGGTCTGTAAGAGATTCCAGGGCCCTGCTCAGGGGCAAGGGGGGGGGGGTGGCCCTTGCTGGCCGGCCCTGCTCTGGATGACGTGGGTCAGCCAAGGCTGGGACTCCTTGCTGGGGCAGCGGGGGAGGGTCTCTGCACGCAGGTGCCTGCACACGTTGGTCTCGCGTTCTCTCCGTGGCGTCCACTAGGCTTCTGTCGGGAGCAGGTCTGTTCTGCCTCTTTGGTCTGGCAGCCCAGTTACCTCACACACATCCAGGTTCGGTAGACTTTGGAGATGAACACAGGTTGGCTCTTTCCAGACGAGTTTTAAAGGTTGTCCAGAGAGGGGTCATTTCTTCTTTCTTCTACTTTTTTCCCCCCTCTTCCTACAAAAGCACAACAGAATAATTCAGAGGAAAGAAAAAATAAAAGCACAAGAGAGGCTTCTGCACCTTGCCTTTGGTGACGGCTGTGCTGATACCCTGGTGTGAGGACACGGGCAGCAGAGTGAGGCTCCTGTGACCCTGGGCTGGCCCCTGGGAGGGGCTCCTCCCTCCTGCACTCAGTCCCCCAGCAGGGGACCCCCCCCTAGTGCCCCTTCCCAGGAAAGATTATTGCCCCAGATAGAAAGCAAGATTTAACTATTGTGTCTGCTGGAAGCACATTGTTTTAAATAAAAAGGCACTGATAAGTTGCAAACACACCCATAAAAAGATACACAAAGCATGAAAGCATTAACTTAAAAAAGTTTGTTGCATTTAATTTTTTTAAATGTTTGTTTTTGAGAGAGAGTGAGACACAGCACGAGCAGGGAGGGGCAGAGAGAGGGAGACACAGAATCGCTCCAGGCTCCGAGCTGTCGGCACAGAGCAGGACGCGGGGGCTCGAACTCACAGACCGCGAGATCATGATGCTTAACTGACTGAGCCCCCAGGTGCCCCTGGAAATATAAATTTTAAGGTAGGTCATGTGGCAATAGCAACACAACAAATTAAACTCCAGAACAAGGTAAGGACGAGGAGAGGGCACCACATAATAATAAAGGGGTTGGCCCACTAGGAGGACAGGACAGCCCTAAACGTGTGCACACTTCACGACAGAGGTCCGCAATACAGAAGCTCCAAAATGACGGACTTGAGGGAGAAACAGACAAGCCCACATTTATTCGTGGGAATTCTGACATTCTTTTCTCAGCGATTAGTGGACCACGTGGACAGGAAATCAATAGGGACGTGGACCACCTGAACAGGAGTATTAGCAGGCCCCACCCACCTGACACACGGGACCTTCCTCCTGGCCCCCATGGGATATGTGTTGTGGCGGGGCGTTCGCCATGAGAGACCACACGCTGGGCCACGAAACGGGTCTCAGGAAGTGCGGGAGGATTAAGCCGCATAGCACATGTGCTCTGACACGATGGACGTCAACTAGAGATTCTTACAACTCAAGAAGATGACGAAAACAGGAGCCGGGAAAATGGACACATATTTGCCAAAGCATTTTACAAAAGATGTATGAATGGCCAACTGTGCACACAGGATAAGATCATCAGTCTTTGAGGAATGTAAATTGAAGCAGTAATGAGATGCCACCGGACATCCAATAAAGTGTCCCACGTGAAAGTCCCTGGAACACACATGGCCGTGAGGTCCCAGAACAGCCACCATCCATGTGTCACCGGTGTGGCCAGAGGTGATCCAACCGCTGTCAGAATGGTTTAGTGGCTCCGTCCATGGCTAAGTGTATTCTCACCAGATGGTGTAGTAATTCTATCGTACAGACGTCCCTAAAGGCGACCAAAACGCAGGTCCTCACAGAGCCTGATGCGTGAATCTTCCTAAAAACTTTAGTTGTGATAATCAAAACCCGGAAACAAGTCCAATGTTCAGGAGAGAAATAAACGCAATGCAGTGGAGACGTGCAGTGAAATGCTACTTAGCAATAAATAGGAATGGACTGTAATACAGGCAGGGGAGTGGATTAATCTCAAAATCGTTACGTCGAGTGAAGCCGGACACAGAAGGTCATGTATGCAAGTCCAGAAAACGCAGCGTTATGTGAGGACCGTGACCAGCGGCGGCTTCCTTGGGCTGGAGGAGGGGAGCAGACTGCGAGGGGCTCAAGGGAAGTTCGGGGTGGGGGGAGGGTTGTGTCCCTGCCACGTAGTGGGTGCACAAGTGTCACACCTAAAATCGGGGACATTTGTCGCATGTGAACTATGCCTCCATAAATTGTAACTCCGGTACAGTTTGAATTAGTAACAAGAACACGGGCTCTGGTGGTCCCTCCCCCCAGTGGTGTGGGGTGGGGGTGACCCAGCTCCAGCAGCACCGGGTCGGAGACCTTCTCTGGTGCTCATCGTGGGGAAGGGATTGTTTTCATGCTGTTCTCTCTATACCTCGGAACTTGAAGAGGCCACGAAAGAATTTGCCACACGTTTCTTTGTATTTTCCTTTCAAGACACTTCAAGTGATCAAAAGCCACCGACCACCTTGTTCTCACTTCTCTGTGAGTGATCTTTCCTCGGTTCTGAAGCCCTGAGTGGGGGGACCCCTGACTGTGGAAGGTATTCCCGTTAGGAGCGCTAATAATTGCCAAGACTGCAGACTTTCTCCAAGCACACAGCAGAAGGGACAGGGCCCGGGACCATCTCATGCTTCTATTTCTTTCTGTTGTTGTCACTGTCATCTTCAGGATGCACTGGCCCAGACCCTGGATGCCGAGCGCTAAGGGTCTCGCTTTGTGGAACGAGGGGTCGATTTATGGAGAGCGGACCTGAGTTCAGGCTTTCCGTGGCAGGTGGGTGCCATGGGCTCACCCCTGCCCTGACACGGGACGTGAGGAAGTGTGGCCGGGCCCCACACGAGACCGACTCCCGGGACGCGGGCAGGTGGCTCAGGACGCGGGGTGTCGAGCCTGCTGTGGGACCTGACCCAGCGTTGCTGACAAGGTGGTGCCTGACGTACCTGCCTGCCCCCTGCCATGTGTCACTGCCACACCCAACGCAGGTGGCGGCCACGT
Organism: Acinonyx jubatus; assembly: GCF_027475565.1. Classification (NCBI taxonomy): domain Eukaryota; kingdom Metazoa; phylum Chordata; class Mammalia; order Carnivora; family Felidae; genus Acinonyx; species Acinonyx jubatus. Next base: position 234,867,351 of record NC_069380.1, on the reverse strand, counting down.
TCCCAGGGGTCTGACTCGGTGGGTTTGCCTCAGTCCTCCTGGGGGTGCCGAGCCTGTGGCGGGTTCAGGGGCTGCTGCTCCATGCCATGGATGGTTTTGGATGTGAGGACTCACCCTGTCATAGACCTTGGGGGAGTCCCAAACAATGACAGTGTACTTCGAATTTCCCAGCTGGCTACACCGGGCACGGTGGACCCAGCCTCTCTCCCTTGTTTCTCCCAACTGCAGGGAGAATTTGTACTTCTGTCAATAAAGGTGTCAAACCCAGGTCTGGATGTAGCGAAGGCTGGAAACGTTGCCCTGAGCTCTTCCGTCTGCCCCTCGGGCACCCCCAGCTCCCCCAGCCCTCCGCATCCCCAGAGACCAGGTCTGCCCCCTGCCCAGCCCCCCACGAGGGGCTCCTGGTGGCGGCTCCGTCCCGGGGGAGGAGCAGAAACTCACCGAAGGGGCTGGACCAAGTCCCCGGAAGCCCATTCTGACGAAGGGTTTCTTTTTCTCCTTGGGATCTCGTCTCATGAACGTTTCTGCGTTCCAACAACTTAAGAAACTCTCTCGGAAAAGTGATGCCGTGACTGTCCGTCTCAACAATCGACCATTTTTATTTTCTAGAAAGTTTCCGTAGGCATCGTTGTCACCCCTGCCGCGGCGCGGCTTTTGTGAACGTTTCCAGCTGTGGGGAACCCCCAGAACAGAGTCGTGGGGCCCCTGGACTCCAGGCCGGTGCGGCCAGGTGGTGCCCCCCGGGAAGGCCGGTGGGAGCCCGTGAGCACACTTCCCAGGCAGGTGATATTATCCTCTCAGATCTTGTGGGTGATGGTACAGAGCCAGCCCCTCCAGCGGGGGGTCGACACTGCTCTCTGGTGCCCACGAAATGCTGTGGCCCAAGAAGAAAGCCTGAGTCGGATACGGGCAGACCGCCCACACCTCGCCCAAGTCCGCGCTCAGCATCAGCTGTAGCCGCCTGGCCCCCTCCACATGCGTACTTTGGGGAGTCCCGGAGGCTGCCTCCTGGCTGTTACCTGCCCATGATTGATGGCCTCCGTCTGGATGCCCTGGGGTCATCTTGTTAGGCCCCAAATCCGGAGCGGCCGCACCGCAGAGACGGGAGCTGTCCTGAGGTCAGCAGACACAACCACCCCATTTATCTCCCAGGACGCAGCCTGTCACGCAGCAACCGTGGCTTTGAGCGCCCACGCAGCCTGTAGCGTGGAAGGACGGGGGTGAGGACACTCCACGCCACGTCTGCTGTGCCAGACGCACTCGTGGGTCCCCTCTGCCCCTCACCCCTGCTTCTGAACGTCTACTCCAGGCTCTTGCCCATTCGCTCTCCTCAAAGTTCCTAACCTGTCACTCAGCCAATAATATCTGCTGAATAAATAAGCGTTGATGGCTTCCAGTTGGATATTTTTGCTTAGAGCGACGCGAGAGCCCCCCCCTTTTTTATTGGTCCACTCTTTGGCGGGAATCAACCCTTCTGGTGTTTCCGGAGAGAGCGGTACGTGCCCCCACCTCATCCTTGTATCAGTAACGACCCCAGGGTAAGCCACTATCACCTCTGGTCCCTGAGCTCTGTGGTACCGGTTCCCCTCCGTGGGGGCCTGACCACAGCTTCTCCCCTGCTTGCCCCCCTCCCCCCTTACATGGAACTCACATGTCAGCCACTAGCCTGAGAGGAAGTTGGTTTTCTCAAACATGTATGTTCTGGAACGTTCCAGAAAACAGGCCCTAACAGGCAAATCCAGAGAGGGTTGGGAGCTGAGGGCATCGCCTCTTCCTGCTCTGCTCACTGGACCCTGGGCCCGGCCATCGGCAGGTACGAGACACTGAGGCTCGTCCCCGTGGTGTGTGGACTTGTCACCACGTCTTCCTGAAGTCTGGGCGCCCACTGCCTTCCAGAAACAGGGAGGGGCTTGCGTTTCAGCGTGAGACGTGCTCACTAGTTTCAGCGAGGCAGCAGAGGTCACCGCCGGGTCTTGGCTGCCCTCCGGCCACATTTCCAACCTCTCTGCCCCCACTCTTCAGGCTGTAGAAGGGGGACTGAGATGTGATCCAGCTCAGCGTGGCCGTGAGGATGGCCTGAGTCCCCTGCGACTTTCCCGCACATGCTGGGAACAGACACCACCCACCTGCAGCACACTTTTGTGGGTCCCCCCGGTTAAATTGGAATCCACACAAACACACTCGTGGTTTGGGACTGTCGGTGAACCAAAGCGCGAGTGAATTCCACTTGGGCCACGCTCCTTGGCCACGTGGGGCCGTCCAGCCGGACGTGTGCCTGTCAGAGGAAGGCTCCCTGTCGCTGCCTCAGCGTCTCCTCAAGAAAAGGGGACTGAGGGCCGGAGAGGCAGTGGAGAAGGCAAGGTGGGATCAGAACTCGCCTCTCTGCTCCCCCATTACTAGGCTGCGTCCATGCGGGCAACGGAGGCGGGGCAGAGGGGAGGCTTGCGGGGGGTGGGGGGTGGAGTTTGCCCACAGGTTTGTCTTGTTTCTGGCTGATCCTTGATCTTCCCCTAGATTGCTTCTCCAGGGTGCGGTGCTGGCTGCGGTGTTGGGGGGGCGGGGGCCCGGACGTACAGCCTGGGGCTGGGGGAGGGCCACAGACGGAAGGGACGGAACAGAGGAAGCAAGGACCACCTCGCTAACTGGAAATCTCTGGGCCTCAGATGCATGCCTTGGGCGGGGGTCTTCCGGCCTCCGAGGGTCTGAGGTCATGACCTCCTCTATCTAAATGGCCTCAGGCTTAGATTGTTCCCTTTTGCCCCCGAGGCTGTGGCCATAATAAGGACGTTGTCCCTCAAGCCCCGACCCCTTCTTCCAGCCTCTGGGAAGATAGACCATCAGGTCGTCAGGGGTCCCTGACCACCTGTGGGGCCGGGGCACAGCCCAGATGGAGGCGCCCAGCGCCCCGCACCCCCACCCGCGGCCCCTTTTGCCCCATCCCGAGCCCTTCTCCACAGAGGCGCCCTCCCCCTACACTCCCCGCCTCCGCTCCCTTCTGCTGGTGTCCACGATGGCCTGCTGCCTTGGTCCGCGTGCGTCCGTGCTGGGCCTCCAAGGCCCGGCCTGTGCCGTCCAGCTGCCGGGTCCCAGCTTCCCCACCTGCTGCCGTGCCCGGGGTCTGCCGTGGGCCGCGCCTGCGAACCTTCACCGCTGTAGCTCAGCTCTGCGTTTGCTAGTTCCTTCTAGTGAGGGGCACATAGGCACGTTCTTTACAATGACTTCACAATTCACAAAATTCCACAATTTATTCTTAATTTTTTTTTAATATGAAATGTATTGTCAAATTGGTTTCCATACAACACCCAGTGTATTCTTAGTTTCAAGTACATAAAACGATGTCATATTTCGTAAAATACCGTCGCACATAATTTTTGGTGGCTAACATCCTAAGCCTAAGTTAAGTCTCTAGAAGATATATTTTAACAACGTCCTACTGATTATCTGTGTCAAACAGGAATATGGATGATTTCTGCAAATTCTAAATGCTCAGAGAAACTGTGTTAACTACAAGAATGTTCTCTTCTCCTCAGGATGAAGTAACTTAAGTTGATATACGGGTTTTCTTTTTTCAGTTTTTTTAATGTTTATTTATTTTTGAGAGAGAGAGAGAGAGAGAGAGAGAGCATGAGGAGGGGAGGGGTAGAGAGAGAGGGAGACACAGAATCCAAAGCAAGCTCCAGGCTCCGAGCTGTCAGCACAGAGCCCGACGTGGGGCTTGAACCCACAAACCATGAGATCATGACCTGAGCTGAAGTCAGATTCTTAACCAACTGAGCCACCCAGGTGCCCCAAGATGATATACGGGTTTTTGAATACCACCTTCATAGGTTTTCAGAGAAACGTGGCTAATTTTTAAATAAATTCTAGTTTTCAAAATTCATAAGTGTTTAAAAAGCAATATATACCTTTTCCTGTTAAAAATATGCTCCTTAAAAGTGGAACTTTGCTGGACTGGCTTTCAGCAATTACTTTCTAACGTGATTACTGGGGCCAGTAAGGCTCAGAGCCTTGGCTGTCTCTCCTGCACTCAGGGCACGGAACACCCGTCTGGTTTCTCTGGATGCAAAGGAACCACACTGGGAAGGCCACGTGTGAGGATGTGATGTGGCCCACAAAATCGTGGACTGCCAGCCTGAGGCCAGATAGATGAAACTTTCAGGTCTGGGGCCCTGGATGTTCCCACTGGGCAGGGGAAGGTTGCATTGTAGTCCCCAGTGAACTGCGCCTGGGGATCCAGGCCCTGTGAGTCCCCTCCCCTGGGGGCTCTGGGCATGGCACTTGCTTGCTTTGGGCAGAAGGCCATCAGCAAACCCCAGGGGAGCAGGTGCTGGTGAGCCCCGTGCACGGGCTTGCCTGCCTTCCGTGTGGCCCTGAGACAGCACGACCATGACCCTGGTCAGCCTCTGGGGGATGGAAGGCCACTAGGAGAGGGCCCAGCCATGCCCAGGGCTGCACCTGACCCCCCCAGCTGGAAGAAGCCCCCCGTGGCAGCCCAGGCGAGCCCAGCAGGAGAATGGTCCAGCCAGATCACTGAACTGTAAGGGGTAAGTGTGTTTTGCTTCGAGCACTAGGCTCCATGGTGTGTGTTACACGGATAACTGAGACAACGGGCATCAAAATGAAGTTGGTGGGTTTCTATAAGGTCTATTGAATCAGTTTTGATGACACTTTTTGTGTCCATCAAATAGGATAAAAGCATTAAAAATTCTGAATGACTTTCCAAACGCGAACCTAGGTTATAACTGAATTACATCCACTTTGGGTTTTAGATGATTTTGACCACAAATGCTAATAATGTGCAAAGTAGGTTTGGGCTGTCGTGTCAGTGCCCTGGGATGCCTGAGACCCTGTACCTTGGGCCACCCCAGGCCACAGGAATCTGAAGCTGTTACTGACAAAAAGACAGAGCCCCGTCACAGTGGTGAGCTCCCTGTGAGAGCGGACCACGTTTACAGCCAAAGAGATGAGAAAATCTTTGTTAACATCGTGTATGCATAGACTGGTGATAACACCATCATCTTAATGATGTGATGACTTTCATTTCGTTCAATGACAACTGCCTTGGCAACAACCAAGCGTGTTAAAAATATCTGCTTGTCCCGTGTTCCGCCCTATCGCCATGCCAAGGGGCTGTGTAAAAGCTCTTTAGTTTCTGGCAATTTTTAACGCCCGCCTAGAGATTGTGGCTCATCGATTTGGCCTTCTAGCTGATATGAAAGTGATACAGTTAAACCGCTTATTTATTTGCATTTCTTACTCCACCCCAATCAGTGCGACTGAAACAGAAGTCCGCTGTGGAGGCCCCCTGAGGGTGGAACGCAGGTCGTTGGCCCGGCATCGGGAGTGCTGTTTTGTAGAATGAGGTACCTCAGGTGTGGCTGCCTGGACCTCAGGTGGCTGCAGCTTGTGTGCCGGGTGATGGAGAGAAGTGGGGTGTGCTCCGGAGGAGCACAGAGCGTCTCCTGAGTCCTTGGCTGCGTTCCCTCCACAACGACCTGATGCTCGAGAAAAAGCAACCCCCAGAGGAAACAGAGAGGCCGGAAGCCACACTTACAGCAATTTCGGCAAGCTGCAGGAAGAGGGGCAGCCCGCTCTCCTCGCTTGGCGAGATGTCTGTTACGAAATGGAAGTCTCGGGCAGAAGTCCAGACGTAACCAGCACAGCACCTCGGGTGGAAAGCGCATCATATGGTGCTAACAGCCCAACGGTGACAAGAGCGAGTGGAAGGAAAGTTTAGTGAACGCGGAAGAGGCAACAGAAAGTAGTTTTATAGAAAGAAAGCATCGCTAAGTTGCAAAAGATATCACATGGCTTAAAATGCATACACGATGATGATGGGGGGGGCTCACAAAATGTCTCAAAAATTATGGCCAGAAATTTTCCAAATTTGACAAAACTTTTTGTCAAAGTCGAGTTGCTGCTCGACTGGTAGGAGACCGTCTTCGAAGCGGCCAGAGGCCAGACATGCCCTGCGTGCAGAAGAACAATGGAGGAAACACATTAGCCGGAACACATGGAACGCCGTCCTCCACGTGCTCAAAGAAGAACAAACTGTCAACTGGCAAAGCTTATTCCAAAAATGGAAGAGATGTGTTGCAAATGTGTGAAGGGACCTCATGAGAGAGGGAGGAAAGAAGGCGCGGACCTGAGCAACTCGGGCAACGAGCAGTCCGTGCCACACTCTCCTCTAGCCGATAAGGTTGTCACTACGGGATGGGACGTGCCTGCCGGACTTTAACAACTAGTTAGATGTTGGCAGATGGTGGGAGCTACGTTCCTTCTGGAGTGGGAGTTTACGGATGCAGGAGGCGAGGGTGACCCGTGTGGCAATCGGTTAGGTGGAGATAGAGTATGAACTTGTGGTTAGTTTAGTGCAGATGCATACGGTTACTCGTGGAGGCATTTACAGATTTGTGTGTGTAAATGGGTCAGTCTTCTGTCCGTTGAGAGGGCCCAGAAGCAAGGACAATCCAGGAGCAGTGGCACAACGGAAGCTCAGACCTGTTCACAACACCGTTCTCCAGTAAAAGGAACCAGGCTTGTTGGAGAAGGGATTGAGTCACGAACTGTGGCAAGAGGAGCCCGGAGCACCTTGTGGCCCCAGAAAGTAAGGAAGTGCTAACACACACACTCCCCAGACCCCCAAACCCTACAATGATGGGAGCATGTCACGGAGACATAGGAACCAACTGGATGAGCTTCCAGTGGACATACTGGAACATTTTGAACAATAAAGTCAAATAGCACTGCATTATAGCTCAACGTACAAAATAAATATCCATGAGTCTATACCAATATAAGTAAACGCTTGCATCAATAATTAAACAATGGGAGAAAAGACAGGTCTCCACGCAGAAGAATTCAGAATAACATTTGTAGCTGCTTTGCCCTCGTGGAGGCGATGCACAACCCCTCCTCCTGAAGCGTGGGCTGCGTGTGGTGACCTGCTAAGGACTGAGGTGTGGAAAGGGGAAAATGGAATAAGTTTACAGGGAGGGATTGTACAAGCTCTGTGAGAGTGTGCATGCTGGATACAGTTGGTGGAAACGGTCACCTTCCTCTGTGGCCTTTCTCCCAAAACACATAACCCCAGTTTAATTATGAAAAACCAAAATCCTAAACAGATCCCAACAGAAGGACAATCCATAAAGTACATGCCAAGTACTCCTCAAAAGCATCAAGGTCATCAAGAGCAAGGAAAGTTGGAGAAACCATCACAGGAGCAGGAGGAACCTGAGGAGGGATGACAACTGAATGAATACGGTCCTAAAGAGGATCTTGGACCAGTACGAAGTCACAGTTTAAAAACTAAGGAAATCTAGCTAACTAGTTTAGTTAGTAACAATGTGTCGATATTGATTCGTTAGTGAAGGCAAATGTACCATGTTAGTGATGATGCTATTTGCATGAGAACCTTGGTGGGAGGTATATGAGAGCTCTGTGCTATCTTCGTAATTTTCTGCTCACCTAAAATTGTTTTAAAATAAAACATTTCTTTTTAAAAAAGGAAGGGGCTCCCAGTTCCTGCCAAGTGAGAATGACATAGACTAGATCTACCCTTATGTCTGGGGAAAAAAAGCAGACAAAATATACGAAATAGAAGTTTTCAAAGCACAGTGAAAAATACTGACTACTGAGATACGGGAAACAACGACGGAGCCCTGTGATTGGAGTCTTCATTTTCTCTTTAAATAGTGATTAGGATTTTATTCTTCAAATTGATGATAATGAGAGATAGAGAGGGAGGCAGGGAGAGAAGCAGGGAAAGATGGGAAAGGGAGGGAGAGGGAGAGAGAACTGTGCACTCTTGAGAAATGAGAGTGAACAGAATAATGATAATGTATATGAATGTGTGTAAGGATGTTACTGAATACTGGGTTGAAAAATGTCCAGAAAGTTAGAGGGGACAATGGTCCTTGAGATATGGGATGTTCCCACCAGGCAGAGAGCAAAACTAATTTCACAGGACATGGAGTAGAAGACTCATTGTGGTGTGCTCCCCCCAGTGAGGAGTACTTACACCTAGAGTGCTCAGTCCTGCTTAACAAACCTTAAAAGAAGGTATTCAAAGATGAAACTTTCAGAGGAACTTAATACGATCCCAGAACAAAGTGCAAGAGGATTTTTAGCAATACAGAAATATTCAGCACCCAACAAACCAAAATTTACAATATCTGGCATCCAATACAAAAAATTACCAAGATGCAAAGAAGAATACAACCCATAATGAGGAGAGAAATTAATCATTTGAAATCAACACAGGGCAGACACAGATGTTAGAATTAGCAGACAAGGATAGTAAGCAGTTAAAACTGTATCCTGATTGTTCAAAAGTCAAGTAGAGATGCGGTTAGTATTAAAAGATTCAGAAGAATCATCGAAATATGAAAAATACAATGTCTAAGTTGAAAAATATATTAGGGTGGAAGCAACATCAGATTAGACATTTCAGAAGAAAAGATTAGTAAACTTGAATATAGCAATTGAAACTATCTAGAATAAAAGAAAATAAAACAAAAATTTAAAAAGAGTGAGAGTAGCAGAGCAGTAGTGAACTCTAGAACAAACTCAAGCAGCCTAATATAGATAAATATTAGCCTAATATACAAGCCTGTGAAGACATGAGGGAAGAAAAAAATGGGTGGGCAGAAAAAGTATGTTAAGAAATTCCTACCAAATTTTTCTAAATTTAAAGAAAATTATAAGCATACAGTATTAAGATCAGCAGATAATTATTACAAGAAGCATGAAAATAACTGTACAAAGACATATCAAAAGAAAAGTGCTCAATAGCAATGATAAAAATGAAATCTTAAAAGTGGTCCACAAAAAAGACACTTCATGCATGAAGGAGTCATAATAAGAGGGACTGCCGATTTCTTGTTGGCAACAAAGCAATCAGGAAGACAATGAAACAATATCTTTAAAGTTCTCAAAGGAAAAATAAATCAATCTAGAATTCTATACCAAGAAAAAATATCTTTCCAAATAAAGGTGAAATACAGTTTTGGATATAAAAATTGAACAAATTTTATTATCAGCAGACCTGAAATGGAAAGAAAGAAAAGTTAAAGGAAGTCCTTTCAACGGTAGAAAACAATACTAGCTGACAATATGTGCCCACACAGAGAGATGGACGGGGGTGAAGGGACGTGGTAACTGTATTGTTAAACATGTAAGATCTTTTCTTATCATATAAATCTCCTGACAAAAATAATTTTTTATGTAAAACGAAATAATGGCAATGTATGTGGATTAATATATACGAGTAGAATACATGAAATAGAGCAAAATTTGAAAGGCAAGAAATGAAATTACGTTACCATAAGAGTCTTATCCACTAAACGATGTGATTCAACCTGCAGGTAGACTTTACTAAACTGTGTACTGAAAACCCAATGACCAAAACCAAAACCAAAACTAAATACTAAAACATCTAGCTAATAAGCAAGTGGAGGAGGTAAAATGTATCATAAGTATTTTTGATTCATCCAAAAGAAGGTATAAAAAGAGACAAAAAGGAATACAGATGGGACAAATAGAAACCAAGTTAAAGAGGATAGATTTAATTTAATTATATGAATAATCATATTAAATATAAATGGTCTAAACCATCCAATTAAAATGCAATATTTGTATGATTGGATAAAAAAGAAACACTCAAGTCTGTGCTCCCTAGAAGAAACCATTTTAAATATCAAAACACATATAGGTTAAAAGTTGAAAGTATGTAAGATACATTCCACAACGATCATTTTAAAAATCAACAATGCTGTCATGTCTATAGTACATCAGACAAAGTAGATTTCAGAGCAAAGAACGTTACTACTTCATAAAGATAAGAGGTATCAGTTCATCAAAGGGATATAATAATCCTAAACCTGTGGGCATATAATAACAGTGCTTCAAAATAGATGAAGCAAAAGCTAATAGAACTGAAAGAATGAGTAGACATATTCACAAATACTGACAATGATTTCAATGCCTTTGTTTAAGTAGTTGATAATAACAGTAGATAGATTATCTGTGAGTATATAGAAGACTTGAAAAATACTTTCATTTAATTTACTTAATTTATATTTGTAGAAGACTCCACAAAACAATAGCAGGATACACATTCTTCTCCAGCACACCAAAAATTTACTAAGGTAGACGATGAACCACGCCATAAAACAAGTCTCAATAATTTAAAAATGTTTCTAGTCAGAGGCCTGGGTGGCTCAGCCAGTTAAGAGTCTGATTGTTGATTGTGGCTCAGGTCATCATGGTCCTGAGATCGAGCCCCATATTGGGCTCCATGCTAAGCGTGGACCCTGCTTGGGATTCTCTCTCTCTACCCCTACCCCACTTATCTCAAAATAAATAAACCTTAAATAAAAAGTAAGTAGAAAAAGGAAGTAACAAGTAGAGAAAAATCAATGTATTAAGAAAACCCCGAAAAACAATAGAACAATTTAAATAAAACCAAGAAAATCAATAAAACTGATGAATTGTGGCCAGACTGTTTAGGAAAAAAAGAGAGCAGACATGTTTAATATCAGAAATGAGAAGGATTACATCACTACAGATCCTACAGATATTAACAGACCAAGAAGGGAATATTATAAAACAATTTTTTTCCAATTTTACCACTTGAATGAAGTGGAGAAATATCTTGAAAGTCAAAACTACCAAATCTCATTTAAGAATACAAACTGAAGAACCCTAAAAAAAGTAAATTCCTCATCCAGATGGCTTCATATTCAAATTCCACCAAAGGTTCAAGGAAGAATCAATACCAGTTCTATAATAATTCTCACAGGAAATCGAAGAGGAGGAAATATGTTTGAAATTGTTCTATGAGGCCAGTTATTATTATATATATGTAATATATAATATATATGTAATAATATATATTGTATTGTTCTGACAACAAAACCTGACAAAGATGTACATACAGGTGGCCCCTGAACAGCACAGGTGTTAGGGGCTCTGACCCCGTGCATTCGAAAACCCATGTATAACTTTGACTCCCCCAAAACTTAACTACTAATAGACTGCTGTTGACCAGAAACCACATGTTTTGTATGTCATATGCATTATATACTGTATTCTTACAGTAAAGCAAGCTAGAGAAAAGGAAATGTTATTAAGAAAATCATAAGGAAAATACATTTACAGCCTTGTACTGTATTTATAAAAAAAATCACATATACATGGACCCGGGTAGTTCAAACCCACATAGTTTAAGGGCCAAATATAAATGGCACTGCAGACCCATTACCTTCATGAACAGATGCAAACACTGTAAACGGAATTTTAGCCAATTGAATCTAGCAATGTATAAAAAGTATGATACATCGCAGCAAAGTAGTACTTATTCCAGGAGTTCAAAGTGGGCTTAATGTTTTAAAAAGTTAATAGATGTAATTCATCATATTCATACACTATAAAGGAAAAAAATATGGTCACCTCAATACAGTCCTCAAACTTTTTTTTCGTTATTACAAAAACAATTGATGAAGGTCTCAACACACTAGGAATGAGAGGGCGCCTCTTCAAACTGATAAAGAAAAACTGATGTATGGAAAAAAGCTCCACCAAACAAAAAATTATACTTGTATCTAGTGGTAGAATAATAAATGTTTTCTGCCTAAGATTAGTAGTAAGACAAGAATGCTCTCTTTTGCCTCTTCTCATTAACACTGTACTGCATTGCTTAACCACTGTAGTGAGTGAAGAAAACAAAACAAAACTCTAAAACCAAAAAAATACCAAAACAAAAACAGGTAAAAGTTACCCCATTTGGAAGTGTTGGAAGTGATGAAGTAAAACTCTTTTTATAATCAGGTGACATAGTTGTCTGTGTAAGAAACCCTATAGACTGTATAAAAAGGCTATATATACTCATGAGGTTATCAGATTGCAGGATACAAAGTCTGTATACAAATATGAATCACTTTTCCATATACTTGCAATAAACTAATTGAAATTAATTTACAATAGTGTCTGACCAAAATGTGCAAGGCTTATATACTAAAAATGAAAACATATCTTTTTTGTTGTAGATTTTTAAAATGTTTATTTATTTATTTTTGAGAGAGAGAGAGAGAGAGAGAGAGCAAGGGAGGTGCAGAGAGGGTGGGAGACAGAGGATCCCAAGTGGGCTCTGTGCTGAATGAAGAGTCTGATGTGGGGCTCGAACTCACGAACTGTGGGAATTTGCCCTGAACCGAAGTCAGATGCTCCACCAACTGAGCCATCCATGTGTCCCTCACATTAACCTGTTTCTAAGAGAAATTAAGGAACACCTTAACAAATGGGTAGATATATATGTTTACAGATCCAAGGATCCAATATTAGTAAGATGTCATCTCTTCCCAATTTGACCTCTTCAATGCCATCCCAAGGAACACCAGCAGGCTTTCATTTTTGTACACACTGACAAACTTATTTTAAATATTTTTTTCAACGTTTTTTATTTATTTTTGGGACAGAGAGAGACAGAGCATGAACGGGGGAGGGGCAGAGAGAGAGGGAGACACAGAATCGGAAACAGGCTCCAGGCTCCGAGCCATCAGCCCAGAGCCTGACGCGGGGCTCGAACTCACGGACCGCGAGATCATGACCTGGCTGAAGTCGGACGCTTAACCGACTGCGCCACCCAGGCGCCCCTGACAAACTTATTTTAAAATTAATTTGCAATTGCAAAAAGACTTCGAATTGCCAAAACAACTTTAAAAGTGGAAAACAAAGTTGGGGGGACTAGCATCATCTTATTTTAAGACTTAGAGTGACCATAATCAAGGCGGTGTGATTGGCTGCAAATCAGACCAGATCAATAGAATAGAGGGTCCAGAAAATGACAACCACATGTACAAAGAGCTGGCTTTCAACATACAGTGAAGTTAGCAGAGAAAGAAGAATCTTCTTAAGAAATGGTGCTGGAACGATTGGATATCCACATGAAAAACATGAACTTTGATCCATACATCATACAGAAATGGATTATGGGCTGAAATATAAAGCCTAAGTCTATGAAAAATTTCAGAAGGCATCATAGGAGAAAATCTTTGTGACTTTGAGTTAGGCAGATTCCCTAAATATGACATCAAAAGCATGGTCCATAAAAGTAAAAATTTGATGAATTTGACTTCATAAAAATGAAAACTTCTGTTCTTTGAAAGATACTGATAGGATAATGAAGAGACAAGCCATTGAGTGGGGAAAAAATTGCTAATCTTACATTGACAAAGGACTTGTAGCCAGAGCATATAAATAACTCTCAAAACTCTGTGATGAAAATGAGCAATTAAGAATGGACAAAATTCGAACAAATGATCCACCACAGAAGAGGAATGAATGGCAAGTACACCCATGAAAAGATGGCGGCCCATGGGTAGTGAGGAGGTGCGTCGAGGTACCACCAGGCAGCTGTCAGGTGTCCAAGATGAGAAAGTGGCTCCACGCCCCGTGTTGTCGGAAGGTACGCCAGTTTATATCTGTACCACGGGTACCCTCCGGGAAATTTTTTGAGTTCCGTGTTGTTTTGCGTTCGACATCCCCCGATGTGTCTTCCGAGCTTATTGATGATAAAGGGCTACTGCAAAGAGATGAACACATTTTCAGACAAAATACCAAGAGGTTCAGGTAGCACGATAACGGACAGAAACAAGGCAGTGTCGTTCAAGTACAGGTGAGTAAGGGTCCTACTTGCGGGCTCTCCAGGGCGGCTCCGTTCTGCCTCTATCTGTGGCACCCTCTGCACCGATTTCGTTTACAGCTTCCCTCTTTTCCCACCCACCCACTCCACCGGCGGCTCGTGCGTCTGACTTTAACACAAGCCCTGCCTCAACACCAAGGGCCAGCGGGCAACAGGGTCCCTGGACACTCCTGTCCAAAGCACGCTTTTTAAAGTCAGCGGCCACGTTCTGTCCTTGAGAGAAGCACGTGGCAATGCTGCATCAGAAAAGGCTAGAGAAAGAGGAACACCTTTGAGCAGGTGTTCAAGTGCTCAGATGTGTCTTGCGGGGGCGGATGTTAGAGACGCCAGTCCGTGTCAGCTCTGATAATGAACCCCTTAACACAGCGCTTTGAAGTTATTGCTCACAATCTTGTATTTTGGGCTTTTGCCAGAATTGCATTTGGATTATCTTTGGTTTTCTATTAGCCGAGTGAAACTTCCTTAAAGGTCTGATATGATAGGTTTCCTCTTCTTCTTATATATGTACAGTTATAAATTAATGAAATAACCAGATGAAGAAAGTTTTCTTTTTGATTTCAATGCTTGGTCATGCTGTGATTAAAAAAACAAAACGAAACTGAATTTATTGATCTAAGAGCATTTATGGATCCCATCGGCAACAGGCGCCAGGTACGGTGAGAGTCTAAGAAAACGGCGTGGTGGTATCATTACAGGTTTTCACCTGAACCTGTCGACTTTATTTTTTGTTTCTCTAATTGTGCAAAAGGACACATAACATAAAATTTACCGTCTTAACCGTTTCAAACTGTGCAGTTCACTAGTGTTAAATGCGTTCACGTTACTGTGCAGATCGTTTTTTCGAGAAGTTACACGCGCCCACTCTCTGATTCAGCCGGTCCGTGCCTATGGACCCACCCCGGAGAAAAGACAAGGTGTGTGATCACAAAGGTGTGGACACGTCATGGCAATTTGTTTGTTACAGCTAATCATGAGACCGGATCCCAACTGCCATCAACGTGTGGATGGATACACCTTGGGATGTCTTTTTAACAAAACGTTACTTAGTGATACTAAGGGGGAAAACCCAACTATTAAGGAGCTCACTTGTGACAAGCACCAGGTGTTGTATGGAAATGTGGAATCGCTAAATTGTACGCCTGCAACTAACACTACACTGTATGTTAACTGTACTAGAATTTAAATAAAAACTTAAAAAAAAAGAACAAATAACTATTGAGATGCACAGAAATATGGATGAATCCCAACACTCTAATGCCCGTGGGAGAAGCCAGACAAAGATTCCTACGTCCTGTACTGTCCTAGTTAAAGAACAGTTTATAGGGGCGCCTGGGTGGCTCAGTCGATGAAGCGTCCGACTTCGGCTCGGGTCATGATCTCGCGGTCCGTGGGTTTGAGCCCCGCGTCGGGCTCTGGGCTGACAGCTGGGAGCCTGGAGCCCGCTTCGGATTCTGTGTCCCCCTCTCTCTGTCACCCTCCCCCCACTCATGCTCTGTCTCTCTGTGTCTCAAAAGTAAATAAACGTTAAGGAAAAAAATTTAAGAACAGTTTATACACCCAGCATATATATATATACACCAAATATGTAAACTATGCAGCCACTGAGAGAACTATAGAAAATGCCAGTGTGTCTGTAGGGACAGAGAGCAGATTGGTGGCTGTCTGAGGGTGGGTGGGGGGGCAGGAGCAGGAGGGTGGGATTCAACAGGGAAACTGGAACCTTCGAGGACGTGCTCAGGGGGGTTAGTGTGACAGATCCGCTGGTTTTTGTTTTTCAACTTTTTTTTTTTTTTTTTTTTGGGACAGAGAGAGACAGAGCATGAACGGGGGAGGGGCAGAGAGAGAGGGAGACACAGAATCGGAAACAGTTTCCAGGCTCTGAGCCATCAGCCCAGAGCCTGACGCGGGGCTCGAACCCACCGACTGCGAGATTGTGACCTGGCTGAAGTCGGACGCTTAACCGACTGCGCCACCCAGGCGCCCCTGATCCGCTGGTTTTAAGGGAATGAGGTAGACTGTAAACTTGAGAGGATCCATTTTTCAAACGAACGAGTCTGACTCCTGTACCAGTCCCAAAGCTGACGCGAGTGTGATCTCTGGACACACGTGGGCCGGGTTTTAGTAAAATTCCAAGGAAATGGAAGCTTCAACGGTGCCTCAATGGGAATGAGCTAGAGGCCTCCTGCAGCCTGGCGGACCGAGGCGCCCCCTCAGCGCTCCTGTGAGGCAGGCGCCTGGGGCGGCGGGTGCCGGGGGCACGGTGACGCTGTGTGGCCTCCGCCAGGCCTTTGTGAGTGA
Source organism: Acinonyx jubatus (assembly GCF_027475565.1). Lineage (NCBI taxonomy): Eukaryota > Metazoa > Chordata > Mammalia > Carnivora > Felidae > Acinonyx > Acinonyx jubatus. The sequence continues at coordinate 234,851,351 of NC_069380.1, read as the reverse complement.
GCGGGAGGAGGCCCCTGCAGGGACAGAGGGTGAAGACCCCCAAGGGGAGGCTCGGTCTAGGAGGAGAGGCTTGTGTGCGGACGTGCCTTGCGTGCGGACGTGGCCGGGGCAGAGCTGTGGCTGCGCCCTGTGGCCCCGTGGTGACACACGTCTGTGCGGGTCTGTCTCCGGGTCACTGTTGTGCGTGTGTGTCTCGTGGCGCCTGGTCCCCTCAACAGTCAATAGCCCTTCCTTGACATATTCAGCGCGTGGTTTGACTTTAGCTTATTCCTCACTTCAAACTTGGGTGTGAGCTCATTTCTGTGCGATAAAACTGTACTTGTTTCCACTGTCAGCCCCAAACGTTTTCCGCTGTCGTAAGGAGCCCCCACTGCCGACAGAACCCAGAAGGGCCCCAAGGAGGAGGCCATCGGTGGGGAGGGGGACGTCTTTGCTTGGGGCCACACAGATGCTCTACGTGCTATAAACACCTGCCTCAGTATGCTTTCCAGAGCACAGGTGTGGGGAGTGAACTATAGGAGTTTGAGAGCACACCGTGGCCCAGTCGCCAGCGGTGGGGACGGGGCCCGCGGGGAGGGGGGGACATTCCTCCCAGAGCCCTGGCTTGGCCCGCAGCTCCCGCCTGCCCGCCAGCTGGGATTCAGTTTTCCAGCAGGCTGCCGCTCGGGGCAGGGCAGCCTGCGGGGTCCGAGGGTCACTGTCTGTCAACTTCAGGCAATCCCGCGTTCTGCGGGATATTGCTCCTGAGGAGAGCACTTTCTCCGAAGGAAGCAATGGTTGTAAGTGCACGGATTGGCTCAGTTCATGCTTCCGTAACAAATACCACAGTCTTGCTGGCTTAAGTGATGGAGATTTGTGCCTCACGGCCCCGGAGGCTGGGAAGTCCAGGGTCGTGGGGCGGGCAGATTGGGCGTCTGGCGTGGACCCGCTTCCAGGTTGCAGACTGACGTCTCTTTGAGTCCCCATGTGTCGGAGAGAGTGGAGGGCAGAAGCAGGGATTGCTTCCGCTTATGGGGTCCGTCTCACGAGCTCACCATGCCCCAACACCACCACAGTGGGCTCAGGATTCCAGCATACGGATTTGGGGAGTCGCACTCAGTGCGCTCATGAGTGTTTCAGACACGGACATGAGAGACCCACCTGGGGCACATGGCAAGGGTGACCATCTAGCCGTGGTCAGAGAAAGCCCCTGCACCCCTCAGATGTTCAGGACCTTGTATTTTGGGAGTCGAAGCACTGACCACTCATGTTTCGTGGTACCCAACCACCACCCCCCATTTGTAACTCTTTCCTGACTGGAAACCGTCAACGGAAAGTCAAGTTCTGTGACCTCAACTTTTATCTAACTATCTATCTATCTATTTATTTATTTATTTTTCAATTGTTGTTTTAATGTTTATTTATTTTTAAGACAATGTGAGAGACAGAGTGCAAGTGGTGGAGGGGCAGACAGAGGGAGACAGAATCTGAAGCGGGCTCCAGGCTCCAAGCTGTCAGCCCAGAGCCCGATGCAGGGCTCGGACTCACAGACCATGAGATCATGACCTGAGCCGCAGTCGGAGGCTCAACCAACTGAGCCACTCGGGTGCCCCATGTGACTCAACTTTTAAAGGAGCGAAATACGAAACACAAGACACAAGGAGACTCTCCCCCAGGTCTCCGTAGCATCCTTCCAAGCCGTCCCTGGGGCTGCCACGACGATGACACTCTTGTTCTGAACGTGGGCCCCTGTTCGACGCCCTGTGATTCCCAAACCTCGCCGAGTGAGCGAGGCGGGCTGAGCGGGCTCTGCCAGGGTGACAGAGGGATTTATGTGGGACGAAGGCAGGTGGAGCCCGAAGGGAGCGCTATGCCTGGTTAGCTGTCCGAAAATAGAGGAGAGGACTTGCCCCTTCCCCACCAGACCCAGGCTCTCTCTCCGTGTTCAGATGCTTCCTTGGCAGGTGCGTTAAGGGGATGCATCCGTCAATTAGACATTCGGTACTTGAGGCCTGGGGTGCTGGAGCGACTCCCACCATCGGACAAAACGTAAACCTTAGTAAGTGGTTCACACTCCCTTCTGTGTGGATGAGAGATGAAAATACGTTCCAGCGGATTCTCTCTGGAATCTAAATTGTCCATTAGTTTTGTGGTCCTTCCAACTGAGCAAAGCGTTTGAGTCAATATCTGCGACCTTCCTGCGACCCCAGCAGCAGAAACGTCTCCTGCGGCTTCCGAGGTGACAGGTGATGGCGGCTGGGACCGCGCAGTCCCTCCCCCGGCTGGGGGCGTCTCAGCGCCTCTCCTACCCCATGCCCCGCTTTGCTTCCCGGCTGCGCCCGCTCGGGCCTTGATCTCATCTCCTTCTTCAGGGAAGCTGGCCCTGTGCGGAGAATGTGCCCGAAGGCCGCCTCTGCCCCTGGCTGCGCTCGGCAGGCATTCCAGCCTCGGCTTTGCGATCGCCGGCGACCGAGGATCCGGGGTTGACATCTCTATTCTTTTGTCTGACAAAGCTGAGCACTGGCTTGTGAGAAAAATCGATACAGCTTCTCCCCGGCACTTTCTCCACAGGTGAGCTGACGGGTCGTGTCAGCCCTTCCCAGGCCCATCCCCGTCTCCGCGGTTTCCTTCTCTTGCCGTAGGGCCGAGCGTCCAGTAACGTCTCCGGTGGGATGAAACAGATGAGCTTCCACGACCTTGTCCCCTGGCGACGGGGTCCCTGGTGACTGAGCGCCGGCCGCGCCCGTGTCACCCAGGGTCTCGCGCCAATTTATGAGGCGTGTTGCCGAAGAGGCAGCATCTGTGGCTCTGCTCTTCCGCCAAAGGCCACCCCGGGCACTGTTCCATTACCCGTGTTCCAGAAGACGCACCTCTATTATATGAGCGTCTCCTGGGCCGGCGTCGGGGGCGGGGGGGGGGGGTGGAGGGGCCGGGGCCGGGCAGCAGGGAGGCTGCAGGAAATGTGACCAAAGGAACCTGCTTGTCTGGCAAGAAGATCACATTAGGTAGAAACCCCCAGGGTTTTCCTGCCCTGGGTAGCTTGTGAGGGCCCCAGCCCTCTGGGGCGGGGACGGATTGTCAGCTGCGCCCTGGACCCCTGTGTGGCCCCCCCACCCGACAACTCCCCTCGCTGCAGAGGGAGCCCAGGGTGGGGGGGGGGCTCTGAGCACAACGGAGGTTTGCGGGTCTGAGCTGGTGCCTTCCTCTCTCCCCTTCCCAGGGTGACGAAACTCACTGTCACGCCCCAGATGAAGGTCCCATGGCAGCTCCTGGGGGCGGGTGGCCTGGCTGAATGAGGCATCTGCCCTGCAGCCAGGCTCCTATGTCCAGGCCTCAGCGGCCTGGAGGGTCATGTCGAAACACAGCCACTGGTTGTGGCTCTCCCCCTCTCTCCCTCCCTCTCCCTCCCTCTCTATCTCTTTCCCTCCCTCCCTCTCTTCCTCTGTCTCCCTCTCCTTCCCTCTCCCCCTCTCTCTCTCCCTCTCTCCTTGTTTCTCTCTCTCCCTCCCTCTCTACCTCCTTCCCTCTGTCCCTCTGTCCCTCCCCCTCTCTCCCTCCCTCCCCCTCCCTTCCTTTCCTCCCACCCTCTCTCTCCCTCCCCTCCTTCCTGCCCTCCCTCTCTCCCTCTGTTTCTCTCGTTCCCTCCCTCTGTCCTTCCCTCTGCCCCTCTCTCTCTCCCCTGCTTCGCTCCCTCCCCCCTCTCTCCCTCCCCTCCTTCCCTCTCTCCTTCTCTCCCTTCCTTCCGCCCCTCCCTCCCTCCCTCTCCCTCCCTCTCGCTCACTCTTGCTGTCTTGCTCACTTTCTGCTTCTCTCGTTATAAACTTGTCTTCACTTGAGATTCAACCACTGACCAAATGCTGAAATTTATGGGGTATTTATTATAAAAATACTTTCTATTTGCAAATGGCTACAGAGAAATTTAGGGTGCTTAGTAGAAATGATACATATAATAAGTGTGGTTAAAATCTGACAATCTTCACGCAAGAAGCAGTTCTTTGTGGTAACGCATCAGCTCTGGTGACAGTTGAGAGACAAGCTGTCCCTTGGGCTCTCAGTGACCTCAGCCTGCCCTCCACGGGCTGGGGAACGATGTCCCGTGTGCACCCGCCCTCCACGGCCTTTCTGAAGACATTCTCACAAGCCGGCGCCTTTTCCTGCAATTTTCACAAAAGCTTTCCTTTGCCGTAAACAGAATCCTCAAGATTAACCTCATGGCTATTCATTCAGTCAAAAAAAAAAAAAAGAAAAAAAAGCCCAACAAAAAAGAAAAAGAACAAGAAAGAAGTGTCCGCGTTTGCAGCCATGCTCCCTGCACGGGCTCCAGCCGCGCTGACCCTCCCGAGGCGCCCTTGCGAAGGGGCCTCCGTGCCCAGGGCCCGCCCCTGGGCCGTCTTCCTTGAGTTAAGTGCATAACGTGTTAAGCGTGTTCTAAATTCACCTTCAGGTGTCTCTTTGCATCTCAAATTATTGTGGTTGCGTCTCATGCCTGAAGATTCTTCCGCTTTTGCTCCAAATCCACAGTGGGTGGCCCCAGCGTGGACGGGCCCCGGCGTGGAAGGGCCCCGGCGTGGAGGGGCCCCGGCGTGGACGGTCCCCGGCGTGGACGGGCCCCGGCGTGGACGGGCCCCGGCGTGGATGGGCGGGCGGCATGTGCTGTTTCCCCTACAGGATCCTCGTCCCAAGTAAACCCCTCAGTGGAGAGTCCTCCTCCTCAAGTGGCAACAGACGGTCCTGTTCTGACGGCAGTATAGATGAGGTCTCTGGGGCCCAGCGGGACTCCATTCTCCTGCCCCCCATGTCCGGGGTGCGCTCGAATCCCTCTTTGTGCAGGGACCTCCCGTCCTGCCCTCCGGGAGCCCAGGGCCTCATCCGGCGACAGGAGAACATGCTGGAAGACTGCCGAGGAGCCTAACGCCACACTCCTGTTACCCCGGAAATGAGACCAAGACCCGAGACAGAAAGGCAGTGTCGGGTCACCTCCCAAGCTTTGCCTCCGATTCGCATCCCTCGATAAGGTGTGGTTCATACACGCCCCCAGGACAAATCCCCGAATCAGGGGAGAAGGTCTTCCGCCAGGTTCTCTAGCACAAGAAGAACAAGACGGGGGCTCCCCAGATTACAAACTCCCCTGGGGCTGAGCTTGTGGGCGCCTTCCTGGGACCCAACAGCTGGGGCGGAGAGTGGCCTTGCGTGGACTCTCCCTCTGTGGAGAGCAGCACCCAAGGGAGCTGCGAGGTGTGTGATTTGTTTTACTTTTCACCTCTTTACCCCTAAGATGGAAGCCAAAGAAATCAGGGTAACTAATGGGCCCATGTGCAATATTCTAAAATCATCCATTTCCTGTACATGGATGGTTGGCCAGAACATTTGTGATTTCTTAAAATCTTATTTATCTCATTGTACCATGGTCTTAAGTTCTTGGGTACCTTTCTCTAGACCTTGAATACGTTTCTCAGTAATCCTACTTTAGCCGGTGGTGGGATAAGGGCCCAGAGTCGCCCGAACAAATTATAAATTCCAGTAAAAGTGAATATCGAGCAGCCTCTGTGAAAAACCGCGCTTTTTCAAAGAGTCAAAGCTAGAGCTACCGGACGACCCACGTCTGCCACTCCGGGTACGTCCCCCCGCAAGAAGTGAATTCAGGGGCTCAAGCAGCCGCTGGGTGCCAGGCGCACAGCCTACAGGACCCACAGCCGCCGAGAAACCGTCCCCTGGGCCACCGGCTGCCGACGGACAGCGACGCGCCATCTACACAACGAGGATGTTACCAACAGACGGGAAGGAAATTTTCCACGCCATGGATGTACCTTGAAAACACGCTAAGTGGGATGTGCTGGACACAGGACGGGTCCTGCACGGATCCACCTGCACAAGATGCCTGGAACCGGCAGGTAGCAGAGGTGGGGACGGGAGAGCATCACCCGGCTGCAGGGCAGAGGTGAGGCTGCATGTTGGGGCGGAAGGCAGGCATGGACCGCAGGCGTGGACCGCAGGCGTGGACCGCAGGCGGTGGTGACGGTGATGCAACATCACCATGGATTCAGGGCCACCAAATCGCCCAGGAGAAAATGGTTAACATGGTAACTGCTGTTACATAGGGTTTATCACATAAACGCGAGTGCCTCTAGGAAGCGCATGTGCTCTGAGCTCACGTCCCAACCCCACAGTTGGGGATTAGTCTGGATTACTTAGCTCGTCAGTTACGGATGGACTGACGACAGGTTCAGGACCCCATCCACCAGCCAGCGCTCCGTGACGTCAGGCCGTCTCACCTGCCTGGGTTTCCTCATCTGAGGACCAGGGATGAAAAGAAATGCCTTCCTCGCGGGGCTGCTGTGTGGACCCAGTGGGGTGGTCACGTGCCCACACTGGGGCCAGGGAGCTCAGCCGTTATGACCCGGAGTCCCCAGGTCACCGGGGCCAGGCTGTGATTCAGGAAAGGTGGGTCTCAGGAGCGGACCTCCATTTGGGGGGGGTTTGGGGCCCAGGGTGGGGGGGGGTATCGGCAGCCCCCACAGTGCCCACTGTGGTCCTGCCTGGTGCCGTGACTGTCCACGTGCTGCGGGACAGCCCTGGGAGCGGCTCCCTCAGGACTGTGTCCCTCAGGCTGCTTCGGGGGCAAATCCGAGAGGAGGGAGCAGGTGGTAGCTTCTGCTGTGGCTGTGGGTTTCTCTGCTGGTGGGGGAAGGGGACTTCCAAGAGGGGAGACTGGGCCCCTGTCACACTAGCCTCCACCCACCGCATGGCCATGGGACACTGGCAACCCAGGGTTCACGCGGGAGGCTAACTCCTGGGGATGGAAGGGGTGGCCTTCTAAAGAAAGGGCACATGGCCACGGAGGGGCGGCCTCAACCACCTCCATCCCAGCAGGAGCGAGGGGCACCACTAAATTACTTGGAAATGTTTTGGAAAAGGAAATGTGTATCTTGGGTAGAATACGGACCATTACTGAGCTATCATTATTGGGTGCTGCTGGGGTCTGACGTGCTCATGAAATGGCATGCTTAGTGACAAAAATTTAGGTCCTAAGCCTTACAATCGGTCTGAGAGGCAGAGGATAGTATTTATGTTTCCATTTTACAGATGGGGAAACCGAGGCTCAAAACACTGAAAGAACTTGCCAGGGTCTGGGCCCAGGTTCCACGAACGCCGTGAGTAGCCCTGCTTTTGGGAAAGGACCTCGGATCTGTCTGGAAGGGCGTTGCGGGAGAAAGGACCTGGGACCTGCCTGGAGGGGCCTCACGGGAGAAAGGACTCAGGACCCGTCTGGAAGGGTGTCACCAGAGACCTTGGAGCAGGTCCTGAGGGTTCGTCCTGACAGAGTGCTGCAAAGAGCACCACACTTTGTGGCGCTATGGGCAGGGTTCAGAGGCGGGCTTGGTGGCTGTCGCGCTGTCCGGGTGCCCTGCACCGCCCGCCCGTCCCAGTCTCCTCCGGCCGGGCCGCACAGCCTGGGTTTGCGGCCCTCCCTCGTCTCTGTAGGTCTGGACCGGCAGCGGCCGCCGGTGAAGGGCGATTGTGTCCCTGGGAACTGGCGGTAGCAGAGGTCGTGACAAAGGAAAAGTAAGGGACAGGGAAGGCGAGCTCACGCGGGTGAAGAAACGTCAGGAGGTCGTCTGTGTGCTGCTGGCTGTTAACTGGCCGAGGCCACACGGAGGCCCCGTGTCTCCACAGAGGTGAGCACCACTGGGAGGAAGCTGCCGCCGGCCCCCGGCTCCCCAGGACCTTGCTGTTGTCAGAGCGGCCCCTGGAGGCCCCTTGGGGGTTCCCCTCTGGAGACGCGGGTCCCGGGTCCGCCAGGCCGGGCCAGTGTTTCCTGATTCGGGGCCCTTCAAAGCCTGTCGGTCGGGGTGCCGGGGGGCCTTTCCCTCATGTTATCGGAGGCGGAGCTGTCTTTGCCCCAGATCATTTCTGGCGGTTTGCAGAGAAGGGCCCCTTGTTCACTTACTAAACCAGCCGCCGGTGACACTGAGTCCTGGCAGCCAGATCTAGCGGCTGTAGTCCTCACGGGGACAGCAGGGCCGTGCTCAAAAGCCCCAGCAGGCTGCTCGCCGCGGGCGTTTCCCTGTGTACAAAGTGCCAGGGGGACAGCGAATCAGTGCGGCAGAGGAGGCCGTCTGGGAGGCGGGAAGCCGAGCATTACGCGTGCCGGTTTGCCGCTTGCCCGGCGCGCTCACGGCTCTCGAGGCTTTCGGATTCAATGCTGGTGAACGTTCCGGGGAGTTTCCGTCTTCCCGGGACGTGCCGAGTGTTGTGCGTAGATGATGTCACTTGTTCCTCACTGTCACCTTGGAAGCGACAGAGTAAGTCTATTTTGTAGATAAGAAAACTGAGTTTCAGAGCAGTTAGCCGGCTCCCCAGGCTGCGAGGCAGATGGGGGCTGCGGCCTTGTGTGCGTCTGGCCTCACCTAACCCCAGAGCCAGGCGCCGAGCCTGACGGGGTGTGGTTCACACGCGCACCTGAGACCCCCGCTCGGGCCAGGCTCCTGGTCCGCTCATGCCGCCGTGCCCCAGAACCCAGTTCCAACTTGCTGGTTAGATACAGGAAAGGATGGATGGATGGACGGATGGACAGGTGGGACAGTGGACGGACGGACGGACGGATGGAAGTGTGCGTTCAAAACAACGCAGATAAAACGAAATAAATTCCTGGGGGACAGAAATTGGGCCTTTAAGCTTCCACCCCGTATTTCTGTGCGTGTGTTAATAATGCCGTTTCCGAGTGATCCCTTTGGTGTCGAGATACAGTTTTTTAAAAAGCGAATTTAACAATTCTGAGTTAGAAATATTTCTGCGATTTGGGCATCTCAGCAGCATGAGACACAAAGGACGTGTGTTCTCGGCTCCGACAATATAACGGCTGCCTGTCACTTGCCGACAGGAAACCCGATCCGAATCTGCAGGCTCCCCCTGCCTGTCTGAGTGTCGATAATTCTCCATTCCAGGGCCCGGTCCATTAACACTGAACAGCTTGAGAATACACTCCTCATTGATCAGATAAACAAGTCGTGAGATACTTTATTACAAAATGATGGACCAATTTAGCCATCTTTTCACCCGCGATGGACTTATGTTGAATGTGAAATGGCGAGGAGTCTGCTTCCTCAGAAGAAATACGAAGTGAAAGCCAATCATGAAAATGCTTCGTCTAACTGCATTTATATTGAATTCAACACAAATTTAAGTCAGGCTCCTGATTAACGCAAGTTTTACGGAATGCGGATTGGTTTTTCTTTGTTAATCTTGCTCTCAATCATTTGTAACATTTTGCTTTGCAGCTATGGCATAATTTTGGCTTTTTCAGGGTGTTTCTTATCGAAAAACATTAATTACGTTTGTGACTTACATAAGCATTGCTTGCTATGCTTCTTAATTCATCTTAGGTCATGAATGAGTTGATTTAAAATTTTTTTTAAATGTTTATTTATTTCTGAGAGCGAGAGAGAGAGCAGGGGAGGGGCAGAGAGAGAGGGAGACACAGAATCCGAAGCAGGCTCCAGGCTCTGAGCTGTCAGCACAGAGCCCGACATGGGGCTCGAACCCACGGACTCATGGACTATGAGATCATGACCTGAGCTGAAGTCGGCCACCCAACCGACTGAGCCACTCAGGTGCCCTTAAATGAGTTGATTTAAAAAAAATTTTTTTTAACGTTTATTTATTTTTGAGACATAGAGAGAGACAGCATGAGTAGGGGAGGAGCAGAGAGAGAGGGAGACACAGAATCTGAAACAGGCTTCAGGCTCTGAGCTGTCAGCACAGAGCCCGACACAGGGCTTGAACTCACGGACCGCGAGATCATGACCTGAGCTAAGTCGGACGCTTAACTGACTGAGCCATCCAGGCACCCCAAGAATGAGTTGATTTTAAATCCATTTCATGAAGATTTTAAATTATTTTTAACTTAAAACCATAACAGTTATCGACTGGGGCACAGAAGCAAAGACGTATTTATAGACAGCTACGTTTGTGCACGTCACAGAGATAGCTCACGTGACTGATAAAAACTGCAGAAAGCAGGGAGAATCAGGTGTTTGCGAGAAGAACAAAAGGAGGCTGGGGATTGGCCTTACCGGCATTATTTCTGGGTAACCCTCTCCTGCAGAGTTTCTGACAGAGCTGGGTGCCGCTGTACCCTGGAGAAAGCCTGTGAGTGCAGAGGTTGTAAGCCAGCACGGTGCCACCCGGGGCTGCACTGTGGGGTTCAGGGGAGGCCCCATGAGGGTCACTTCCGCCTCAGCACATACTCGTGGCTCTCCCCGGGATGCCCCAGGGAGAGCCTACAGGGCTGTGTGTGGCGGTCCTGCTTCTACAAGGGAAAGCCATCCCAGGAGCAGGTATTTTCCTGAGGGTGTCTGCTGACGTCCAGTGGGTCAGAACCTGCATGTCCAAGGTCCAACATGGTGGAACAGGAGGTGGGGCCCGGGTAGGCTGAGGGATTCTGTTAGAGGCTCCTGCAAAGTCAGGACTTGTGGGGACCAGTATCTCCAGTGGACGAGTGGGGAAGACGTGTCCTCTGGACTAGGTTGACCCTAGTAGATGGTCAAAGGAGAAAACCCTATTCATTCCGCGACACTCAAGCAGAAGCAAACACAGGTCTTTTCTGAAGGAAGACACTTTAAACAACAGCAATGACTTCAAAGAGTTTTACGGATGAAGTTCCACGAAACGTGAGCTCAGGATGAGGATTCCATAAACAAAGGAGATGGGCTGTCACAGCCAAGGGGAGGCAGAAACCACACACACACCAGATGTTGGACTCATAAAAAGGATATAAATGCATACATGTAATTCACTGAAAAAAAACAAAAGAGGAAAATTGTATTGTGAAGTAGCAGAAACTATCAAAGCCGATGCATCGAGTTGACAAAGAACCTGACAGAACTTTCAGAAATGAGAAATTGAATAATTGAAACAAACAGCGAGTGGGTCACACAGAAGTTCAGAGACTGAATTGGAACCGAAGTGCTTACATACGAAATCCAGGGCACAGATTTGAGGTAGCAGCACAGAGTGCACCACAGAGTTAGAAGGAGGTGAGGGGTAAGCAGGAGTTAAAAGAACGTGGCACATGGAGTAGAGGTGGGGGAAGAGGCAACGCGCAAGGAGGCACAGCAGGGATTTTCCAGAATCCACAGCAGACACCAGACCTCAAATTCATGAAGCTCGGTGAGTCCCAAGCAAGAAAAATAAAGAGAACTTCTCCCCCGGGTACAAGAAGTGAATGAAAACACCAGTGAGAAAACTAAGATCGGTCTTCTCGAGACGGTAACAAAGATTTGCTGCAAAGGGGAGGACTGGCAGACAGCGGGAGGCTGAGAAGCTCTCAGAACTTACACACATGTGGGGACGGCTCATGTTCCAGCCAGCTAGGGTGTGGAACCTTGTCACACATGAGGTACGGTGTGCGGGAGGCCGTCGCTTCCATGGGGCGGCCAAATGAGCCCCAGACTGGGTGCCACTGAGACTTTCCCTCCTAAGGCTTCACGAAAGTTCTCAAAAGAGCTAATTCCCAAAACTTAAATGTAAGCAAGAAAAGTACAATATTTTTTTTTAACGGAGTACAACAAAGTCTAGCACCCAACACTATAAAATGAACAGTTTCCAACATCCAGGAAATGCCATATCAGGCATGTGCCCAAGTGGACACAGAGACCCGGGACCAGGAGAAAAATCAGTCTAGGTGACAGCTATTCCAAAGCTGGCTTCTCGTTAGCAACCAGGGAGGCCAGAAGACAGTGGACCAACGTCTTCAAAGTGCTAGAAGCAAACAGCTGGTCAGGCGCAAATATTATATCCAATGAAAATATGATTCAAATGAAGATTGGAGGCAATAGACATTTTCGGCTCTAACTACAAGCACTTGTGGCCAGCAGGCCTCCTCTGCTACAGGAAATGCTGAGGGTGGTTCTTTGGGTGTAGAATGACACCACACGGAAGCCACAACACGAGACAAAAGAGAGTAGCAGAAGTGGCAGATGTCTGAAAAAAATTAAATGCTCCCTTTCTTTTGCCTTTCCCTCTTGATTTTGTATAATCCACAAAACTGCTTAAAGCAAAAGCTGTAACATTGTCTCATGGGTTTGTGATGCATATAGTTGTAGTTTACATAACAGGCTCAGGCATAACAGAAAGGGTAGGGAGTATGGACATTACTGTGGCAAGCTTTCAATATTTTACATGAAAATGGACCCATTAAAAGTTAGGAATATATATTGTAATCTCTAGAGCAACCATGAAAAGAAATGAAATTCTGTAAACTTTGTAGCTGTGCCACGTGTGACAAAAACAGGCCAAAGGACAAGAATGAAAGGGAAACAGATGACAGATACAGATAGATAGGTAGATAGATAGATGATAGATAGATAATATAGAGATAATACATTAGATAGATGATGGATAGATAGATAGACAGATGATAGCTATAGATGGATGGATGGATAGATAGATGATATATGATTATATGGATAGATAAACAATAGATAGATGATAGATAGATAATACAGAGATGATACATTAGATAGATGATAGATAGATAGATAGATAGATAGATAGATAGATAGATACATGATAGATATAGATGGATGGATGGATAGATAGATGATATATGATTAGATAGATAAACAATAGATAGATGATAGATGATATAGATAGATAGATGATAGAGACAAGGAGTGAATATATGATAAGAGATGACAGATACATAGATGATAGACAAATGGTAAGTAGATAGACTGCCATTGAGCTATTGAATCAATACAAGCGATAAAATTGTCATAAAAGCATTAAATTAATCCAAAATAAAGTAGAAATGAGGAAAACAAAGGTCAAATGAAAAATATGGAAAATACCTCGAAAGATGCCAGATTTAAATCTAACTCTATCATTAATAACATTAAATGGAAATGGTCTGAAAACTCTGATTAAAAGGCAGATGTTGTAAAATTGGATAAGTGAGACCCTAAATAAGTAAGCAAGCACTAAATCAGTGCACAAGAAACTAACTTTAAGTGTAAAAACACATATGGATTAAAAGTAAAGCACGTGCCCATACACATCACGCCGATGTTAACCAAGGATTGGCTGTATGATATCAGAAGAACAGAATTCTAGAATAAGGAATATCACCAACGATAAAGGGGTCGATTCATGAGGAGAACATATGAGAACACATGAGCAGGGCCAAAATGTGCGTGGCCCAACACCAGAGTTTCAGAGCACACAGAGCAAGAACTGACAGAAAGGAAATGAGAAATGGAATTATCCACAATTATGATTACAAATGCCGCCATTCCTCTCTTCGAAATTGGTAGAGCAAGTTGATAGAAATTCAGTAAATGAAAGGCTTGAACAACATCATCAACCGACTTAATTTCGAAAACACAGAAGAGTTCATAAGAGAAATCATATTCTGGACCTTAAGCAAGACTCCACAAATACAAAAGGATTGAAATGATAAAAAGTATATCTTTGGATGTTAATGAAATTAATATAGAAATCAAGACGGGATGCTTGAAGTTTCCTCACATCCTTGGAAGTTAGACAACCTGATTCCAAATAGCCTGTGCATCTCACCTCTACCCCCTAATATGAAAAATTAGCAAGTGTTCTGATCTGAATGAAAATGAAAACACAACTTATCAATGTGCAGCTAGAGCAGTGCATAGAGGACAATTTATAGCATCAAATGCTCTCCTTACATAAAAAGAAAGCCTCAAGTTAATTATCTAAGCTTCTCCTTATAAAAAGTAGGAAAAGAAGAACAAATTAAGCTTAAAATGGGCTGAAAGGAAGAAATAGAAATCAGAAAGACAGTAGAGAAAAGTGGATGAAAGTCAAGACTTGTTCTTTGTAAAAGTCAACTCAGTAACCAACCTCTGGTCACGATGGTCAGAGAGCCAGGGCATGGCTCATCTTCCCAGGCCTGTCTGTGCAGTGAGTGGAGTACAAGGCGCCTGGAAAGGGGTCGGGAGTGGGCAGGTGGGCTAGGACTCTGTGTAAGTAGTCCAGAAGGGACATGCGAGTGGCTGGCCCAGTTGTACTGGAGACCACCAGACCACACTAGACACACTGTGTGCGGTGCCAGGCAGCACATAAAGGACTCAAATTGGGTGGGAGGGAGGAGAGAAAACAAGGTGACATCTAAGATTTGACCCGGGGCTGGTGGTTTCATATCTGAGATGGGGAGACCAGTGCAGGTGCTGGTTTGGAGCTCATCGGCTCTGAATGTTGACTCAGATCTGTGTCCAGGAGCACAGGGTTGACCAGCTGGCCAGGGCGGGGGTAGGTGGGATCGATGTTGGGGCAGCCAGGGCCCAGAACAGGTGCTCACGGACGCGGATGGTGAGAAGGAGGCTGGAGACACAGACCTGCAGCCGCTTCGCTGTGAAGACGCAGTAGAGAACGAGAAGGAAGAGAACCCAGAGACAGAGACAGACCTGGGCGCGCCTGCAATCGATCTTCCCTGGACTTCTGAGCCGTCCCACGAGGGTCTGGGTGCGCTCTGCACCAGGCGGGTGTCCCCGGGGGACCTGCCGGCCCACTTGTGTGACTGCCATGCCCTACCACACTTTCCTGGGAGTCTGATGAGAAATGTATGAAGTTTTACTTTTCTTCTATTCTTTAGACCACGTGCATTCCCCAGTACCAGTGGGATAGCAGTAGGCCTCCTGTTGCCTACGGGCTTGCGGTGGCCTCCGTGGTCATCCACGTGCTTTTCCCTGCTTCCCCCTGGCCCTGGGCCCACCCTGGGAGCCTGAGCCTTCCAGGAAGATGGCTCATGTCCGTAGAGACAGTTCTGTGCGGGGCTGCGGGCGAGGCGGGCGTCATGCTAATGCCACGTAACCGCTGACCCGCTTCTGGCCCTGGAGCCCCTCCGTCCGCCTAGACCCGGCCTCCACAGTGGGGGACGTTCCAGGACCCCGGCTGGCAAGAGTTTTCACCTTAACTGCAGCCTCCCGGCCCCATTCTGTCCTGGGCAAGGGCATCCCCACCTGGCTCCGTTGGCTCTCGCAAGTCCCAGGTCTGCAATGAGGCCCCTTCCTCCCGGCAGCTTTGGTGGTGGCTTTCCGTGTGCAAATTCCCTGCCGTGTCAATGATGCTCACTGGGTGTGTGCGTGTGCCTGCAAGGGGGTGAGAATTCCAGCTGATACTGGCTGGCAGTCCACTCACACTGCCCGCGGGCGCTCTCTTAGCCATGCTATGAGGAGGCATCGGTATCGCTGCCCTCGTTTTTAAGTTTATTTATTTATATTTGAGACAGAGAGAGCGAGCGCGAGCGAGAGAGGGAGAACGAGCAGGGGAGGGGCAGAGAGAGAGAGAGAGAGAGAGAATCCCAAGCAGGGTCAGCGCTGTCCGCACAGAGTCTGATGTGGGGCTTGAGCTCAGGAGCCGTGAGATCACCACCTGAAAGGCTGCCGACGCTCACCGGACTGAGCCCCAGGCGCCCCTCGCTGCCCTCGCTGCCCTGCCTACACGCACCATGCGCCCACGTCAGCCCCTGCTGGGAGGCGCCCTCAGAGGCGCTGCGCTGGCCTCGCAGACTGCACGTGCCACGTGGTGCATCTGGAGCTGCAGCCCCTACAGTCCCTACCTGCTGGGGGCTCCGTGTCTGTGGCCCCCCCTCTGCCCAGCCTACTCCTGCTGCCCCCACGCGGATCCGCTGGCCACGGGCAGGTCTAAGGGCTTGTATTCGATGTCCTGAGAGTCGGGCAGGCCCCTGTGTTGGCTCCCGGCCCCCCAGACCCCAGCTCGCTGCATCTGCACACGCCCCTGGGTGTCCTCTCTTCCAAGACCTCTTGGATGGTGACGGCTTGTCAGGCCACACGACCCAGACCGGCGGGCCGTAAGCACCGGCGCTCAGCCCTCCCTCTGTGGCGGGAATGGATGGACGGGATGCCCAGGGGGATGCCGGCCAGCTGTGCTCCCCTCCTGACTGCAGAAGGTCCTTTCTGTTCCCTGAAGACACCCCTGCTTCCTCGGGGCGGTCCCTCCACGCCCCCCTCTGAGCCTGGCACAGCCTCTCCTCTGCTCCTCCCGGGCCCGGGCCGTTCTATGGCTCAGCAAGACCGTGCCGGGCACCCGGACTCACGGTCGTCGGGAACATTCGGTTTTCCTTGATCATCGGGCTCATATTTAAAAGGCGAATGACATCTGGGGGAGTACGAATGATGTGCTTGTTACAAAAATGCCTCATCCAGCAACACAGGTCAGCAGGCTCTTGCCTCGGGAAGGGGGTTTGCCGTGAGATGGAGGTTTTTAGAGGAAAAGAACTGAATGAAAAAATATAATTCAAATTCGTATAATATAAATTGTTCTTCACCCAGTGAATCCTGGTATCACAGTACTTTTTTTTTTTTTAAGAAAGGGAGCATGTTTCCTTGAACTCTGAGTATATTACATATAAGTAATAAATGTGGATGCATCTAGGTTTACATACTAATGTTTATTATAAATTGGGCGATTTCTCAGGGGATGAACAACATAAATTAATCTTGTAGGTTTTGATGTCTTAAAGTAAAAAAAAGGAATTGTGTAGTAACTCATTGATATTTAGAAAACAGTAGACATATCCTGCAGTCTATTTTTTTCTGCTGCTGGAAACATTTGGGATTTGAACAACTATTTCTTTTAAAGCACAGACAAAAAAGATTGTACTTGTGACAGGGAGATTCCCTGGAGTCGGAGCCTCGCATGGAGGAAATGTCCCTGAAGCCGGGCGCCTTCCGGCCAGTTCTCCTGTGGCTGTCGGGGTTGGTGACCCTGCTGCTGGCACCTGAGTGCCTTCCTTTCCCGGAAAAGGCATTTCAGCCTCCGTGGGGGGAGGTACCACCTTTCACCTCCAAGAGGGCTGCCCCAATCGTGCCCAGGTCGTGGCATCTCAAGGGAAGGACGGTCCGACCCCGCCTGCCGACCCGCCTGCGGTGGCCGGAACCAGGGCGTGGGGGCTCCGCACGGCTGTGGGTGCTGCTCCCTGAGGGTACCCGCACGCACGGATCCAGAGCCCCCCCCCTCCGCCCACGGGAGACATGATCCCCCCCCGGCCCCGATTACTGGTTTATGAGACCTGCTTGTGCTGATGCTCCTGGTTATTGGTTTCATTTTTGTGTTTGTTGTTTTAAAGGCAACTGTCTTCAAAACCTAAAATGATGAGGGGGCAGCGATTAGTCTGGGTGTTTTGGCCGTTTCCAAGATGAACTGAGTCGGTTTCCTGCTCCAGTGGTTTACGGGAGCCATTTAGATTGTGCAGGTGATTGAACTACTGCATCCCATCGATTGCTCCAAATAAATATAAATACAGCCGAAAGCAGCCTGCCCCCAAATGACAATAAGAGGGACGAGACGGAGTAGCTCGTAGTTGCTTTGGATACAAAAATCGATAGGATGATTCAGAGTCTAAAAAGAAAGATGTGGTTTGTCAAGTTTACTTATTTGTATTTATACTTGAAATTGAACGAAAGACCGATGAATGAATTGCCCGTCGTCACTCCCTGGATTTCTAGCAAAAGCCAAGAATTTTCCTGGACTGTAAACGATTAGCTAATTCATTAACGGGTTTCAGAGTTTGTGTGTAAGTGGCTCTTAATGATTATAGTTGATTGCTGTGGTGAAAATATACCGAGCAGAGATGATAAATGTATAGTATAAATATAATATAATCGCTGGCTTCAGTCTGTTCCAGGAAGAAACGAGAAAAAGTCCTGCCCCCGTAATGGCAAAAAATGGCCAGTATCAGAGTCGGCGAGGAAATGTGTAACACAGGCGGCAGGTGGCCCAGCGCTGGCCACAGAGGCTCCCCAGAGTGGTTCTGCGGGACATCTGCCTCCCGGATGTACGACCTTAGGAATCTTGGCTGCAATGCAGTTTCACTTCTGTGCCAGGTGGGCTCAGCCCAGAGCCCGGAGCCTTCTGGATCACGGACCCTGAGCAGACCTGGTTTGCTGTCCCCTTGCTGTGTTTCAGTGAGAGAGGACCCAGACGCCTGAAGCCCCAGCTGAGCACAGCAAACGGGCTCGCCTCGGGCAGCCCCGTCCCGGGGAGCACTCGCTGGCCTCCTCCTGGAGGCGCCACGGCTCCTCTTTGGATGCCTGGCCGGTGAGGCTGTCCGCCCACAGCAAGTGTCTGTGCTGTGGATAGCTGCCTGGGAAACAGGGCTTTTCTCTCCTCGCATCCTGAGGAGCCACACAAGAAGACAGCCTGAGGCCCAGCCAGTGACAGAGGTGAGACAGGAGTGTCTCCACTCCCTTCTGAGACTCGGTTCTGGAAGGAGGGCCTCTAGGGCCAGGGCCTGGCTCCTTCCTGGCAGAGGCACCTGCCACACTCGTGCCCAGAGTCGGAGGGCTACGGCCACTGCTGTATGACAACAGCAAAGAACAACGAAGAGGCCACAGCTAGAACCTGAGGGTGGGGTCCTGGTGAAGGTGGGGAGGACGGAGGGTCCACGGGGGGAGGATGGAGGGTCCAGAGGGGGGAGGAGGGAGGGCCCAGAGGGGGGAGGAGGGAGGGTCCAGAGGGGAGGAGGGAAGGTCCAGAGGGGGAGGACGGAGGGTCTAGAGGGGGAGGACGGAGGGTCCAGAGGGGGAGGACGGAGGGTCCAGAGGGGGGAGGAGGGAGGGCCCAGAGGGGGGAGGAGGGAGGGTCCAGAGGGGAGGATGGAAGGTCCAGAAAGGAAGGATGGAGGGTCTAGAGGGGGAGGACGGAGGGTCCACAGGGGGAGGATGGAGGGTCCAGAGGGGGAAGGAGGGAGGGTCTAGAGGGGAGGATGGAAGGTCCAGAGGGGGAGGACAGAGGGTCTAGAGGGACAGGACGAAGGGTCCACGGGGGAGGACAGAGGGTCCACAGGGGGAGGATGGAGGGTCCAGAGGGGGGAGGATGGAGGGTCTAGAGGGGGAGGACGGAGGGTCCATGGGGGAGGACAGAGGTTCCACAGGAAGAGGACGGGGAATCCACAGGGGGAGGACAGAGGGTGTACATGGGGAGGAAGGAGGGTGTACATGGGGAGGGCAGAGGTCCACAGGGGGAGGATGGAGGGTCCACGGGGGGAAGATGGAGGGTGTACATGGGGAGGGCTGAGGGTCCACAGGGGGAGGACGGAGCGTTCACGGGGGAGGCCGGAGGGTCCACAGGGGGAAGACAGGGGGTCCACGGGGGGAGGACGGAGTGTCCACGGGGGAGGACGGAGGGTTCACGGGGGAGGACGGAGGGTCCACAGGGGGAAGATGGAGGGTGTACATGGGGAGGGCTGAGGGTCCACAGGGGGAGGACAGAGGGTCCACAGGGGGAGGACAGAGGGTCCACAGGGGGAGGACAGAGGGTGTAGATGGGGAATACGAAGGGTGTACATGGGTAGGGCAGAGGGTCCACAGGGGGAGGATGGAGGGTTACAGGGGGAGGATGGAGGGCTCACAGGGGGAGGACAGAGGGTCCACAGGGGGAAGATGGAGGGTGTACATGGGGAGGGCTGAGGGTCCACAGGGGGAGGACAGAGGGTCCACAGAAGGAAGATGGAGGGTTCACGGGGGAGGATGGAGGGTCCACAGGGGGAGGACAGGGGGTCCACAGGCGGAGGACGGAGGGTCCACAGGGGGAAGACAGAGGGTATACATGGGGAGGATGAAGGGTGTACATGGGGAGAGCAGAGGGTCCACAGGGGGAGGACAGAGGGTTCACGGGGGGAAGATGGAGGGTGTACCTGGGGAGGGCTGAGGGTCCACAGAGGGAGGACGAAGGGCTCACAGGGGGAGTTTGGAGGGCTCACAGGGGGAGGACAGAGGGTCCACAGGGGAGGATGGGGGATCCACAGTGGGAGGACAGAGGGTCCACGGGGGGAAGATGAAGGGTGTACATGGGGAGGACACAGGGTCCACGGGGGGAAGATGAAGGGTGTACATGGGGAGGGCAGAGGGTCCACAGAGGGAGGACGGAGGGTTCACGGGGGGAAGATGGAGGGTGTACATGGGGAGGGCAGAGGGTCCACAGGGGGAAGGACGGAGGGTCCACAGGGGAGGACGAAGGGCCCACAGGGGGAGGACCGTGGACTCTGATACGGGCCTGGAAGGGGCAGTGTGGGTGTGATGTGACAATGTGCCAGGGAGGGTGGTGACAGCGGAGGCAGAGCCCCACCTGCACCCACCGAGGAGGGGAGAGGGAGAAGAAGAGGAGAGACCATGAGGGGAAAGAGTTGACACAGAAGGACCTGGAACAGACACCCTGTGTCACCAAGCAGAGGGCCCCTGGGGCTTCGTGTGCACGCGGGGTGGAGGGTCACCGAACAGAGGGCCCCTGGGGCTTCGCGTGCACGCGGGTGGGGTGAAGCATAACTGTTGCACTCAGAGACCTGGAGCTGTGGCCGCCAACAGCCACAGGCTCGTCCCTGAGCAAATTCCTCCTGATCTCTGTCCTTCTGGAATGTGAGGGGCTCACAGTTAAATGCACAACTTCGGGGTGCCGGGCCGGGAGAGAGACACATGCAAGGAACAGCTTTCCTGTGTTCCGGAAGCCTTCCCGCGTGGTCCCGGGTCAGCGGCAGGAGCAATGGGGTACTCACACCAGGGGACCTTGGGCAGAGCCTCTCCCGAGCAGCCCCCTGACCCGGGAAGTTTCCGCAACCGCCAGAGAGCGGTCCGGGCAGGATTCCTGGGCTTGCGGGGCAGGAGGGCCCAGAAGACGTCCGGCAGCAAGTCCCCAAGAGCCATCGCGGGAGCCGCCCACTGCCCGCCCCGGGGACAAGCGGCCGTGTGAGCACAGCAGGGCCGCTCGGGGACTGCCCGCGCCCCGATGACACCCCACACCCCCTTGCAAAGAAATGCCCTCTTGCTTCCGTATTTACCTTGCAACAGAGCGGGGGTCTGAGAGGGTCGAAACCCCGTGAGGGCTGTCGGACGCCGGGGCAGGGGCCGGGGCAGGGTGTCCCCCTGTAGCTGCCGCAACGGACCCTAACAACGGCTCTATTACCGCCCGCCCGCCCATCGGCCCTGGCGCCCTCCAAATTAGCCACAAAGAAGCCCGCCTGTCAATATTAATTCCGCCGCAGAGATGACTTGTTACGGGAGAACAAAGGTGCTCGGCTTGGGCAGAACAACTTAACTCCTTGTCTCATAAAATTTAAGCTGCTATTGATCGCCTCCTTCCATTGTGTGAAGGATTAAGGATGTGCGCACACGCAGGCGCGCACATGCAGGCGCGCACACGCACACACGCGCGCAGACACCGGCCGGGAGGGGGCTCGCCCGCGCCCCCATCGCTCAGGCGGGCTCGGCCCTCCCCCCGCGCCCCCGGAACCATTCAGCAACACGAGGCAAATTAAATCAATGGATTCATCCTAGCAGATGGCCACTTTAACACTCAGTTAGCCTTTAGATAATTGAGCGTTGACTCCGGAATCATAAAATGGATGGCTCGTTTGTACATTTTACTGAAATAGATCGCCGAGGTTAAATAAATGAAATCCCATTTGTCAGGCGGTAATAAATGGTCTCCCCTTCTGCAAACAGCTCTGTTTGGCCTAATAAATACAGGGACGTTACAGCGCTCCTCCCTTGATAGGGTTACAGCTTAATGAAATGGTCTCCCCTCTGCTTGTTTCTGCCTCCTCCTGCACCGTGTGATAAGTAGCAAACCAACGAAGCTTGTAATTACAATCTTACAGAAACCCGGCCAATCTGTATATAAATCTCACCCTCCAATTACAAGATGTAATAATTTTGCAGTCAAGCTGGTAATGAGGTCTAATACTCACGCCTGCGCTAATCCCCCCTGGATGCTGACTCTATCAGATGTTAGCTTTGTAATTATACTGGCAGAAAATCATTATTTCATGTTCAGCAGAAAAATGAGGTTGGTGGGAAGTTAATTTTCTCTATGCTCTGTGAAGCGTAGACAAAATTTTAATGATTTAATCATTATGGTTACCCCTTCTGCAATTGACCCACGTTACTCGTGTAGAAACATTGGCACATTTAAAAGTCCCTGTTACCCGATAAAGCTTGCCAGGTATGCAGCTTTTAATGTAAGAATAACTGTATACAATTAAACTATTACTCTGCTGCTAGGGACAGTTCATTGTATTTTTAGTTTTCATTATTGGCGTGTATGATTCACGGAGATGCTTATGTCTTGCCCACACTCTAATAAATGGCTAATTTTTTTAAAAAAATTGAATTATGCTTTCCCGATTATGTCAACCCCGCAAAACATCATCATAAAAGACCGAGGCAAGCAGGTGATTGCTGTGTGTCGGCCTGAGAAGTCATGGCTACTGGGTCTCCTGTTAGGAATGAGAACAAAATGGGGGAGGGGAGTTGCCAGGACCCCATTTGGGGACTGTGACTTCTCAGATAGAGGCTTTAATATTTCCAAGGCTGGATGGTGCAGTGTTTAAAACAATGCACTCTCAAATGTAAGTGAAATAATTTGCTTTTAACAGTATTTTCATTCCATATTTTTGGTAACTCTTTGGGGACATGGGGAAATCACACACGTGTGCACACACACGCATGCGTGCACACACACACACTTGGCATTTCACACGTGTGCACACACGCGGCATTTCAAGCAAGTTACAGGCTAAAGGAAAGTAACGGAGGAAGGTTATTAGCATCACACTCTCCAGGAAGATAAATTTAGTGGTAGACTTTTGAAAACATAAAACAGCATCCTCCCTGTGCTGTATTCGTGGTAAACCTAGCTTTGTTCTGAAACCCTAAAAACGTCAGAGAAGTGTTTCTGGCGGCCTGGTCTACGCTTGCCGGTAGCTTAGCTCCTTCCTTGCTTCCATTCCCCCCTGCTCGGGGTGTTGGCAATCCCACATGACAGGTGGACCGATGTCCCAGTGAGTCACGCACGGTGCTCAGGGTACAATCGCGCTCCTCGTTCCAGGTTTACCTTTCCCCCCCGTCCATGCTTTTCTGCGAAAATTAAGTCTTCTGAGTAGACTTGACCCGCCTGCCTCCCTAAGACCATCAGCTGCCTGGGGTGGGCCCCCGAGGACAGAGATGCAGCAGTTTGTGCCCTGGTGTGACGAGCAGGGGTAGCCGCGCAAAGGAGGAGACCCCAAGGAGGCGAACCACCATGGCTAGGGGCGGGGGAGGAGGAAAATTCGCAACCGGTAAAACAGCCTTTTGCTAAACCTCATCCACTGGAGAGACTGGCAGATAAAATTTCACACACATTATAATGATAATTTCCAGCCAGATGCATGTGGGTAAGTCAACCTCGGAAGTTGGTTTCTTCCTTCGCAAAAGGCCAATCACAACTCTTGGAACATCAAGATAATTAAAGAATCTGCCTTGTTGGGATGCAAGCCAAAGTGACGATTCTCAGCCGACGCTGTGTCGGTCCCACGTGTCAGCACAGCTGAGGATCTTGGGAGACACAGAAGGACCCTTGCACCGAGGTGGCATTCATTTTTTTTTTTTTTTAAGAACAACTTTCCTTCCACCTAATCCAAAGAACGGTGCATCTCAACTGCTCTGTTTCCTTCTTGAGGTAAGCAGGGTCTGGCTGTCTTGACCTTTTGCAAGATGGGAGTGAGTGGTTGGCAGATTATAGTCTGGTCTGAGGGGTGGGTTTAGAAGGTCCGAGCAGCTCCCCCCCACCACAGGTGCTCAGTCTAGGACTCGGCTCTCATCTGTGTGTATGTATGTGTGTGCGTGTGCGAGTACTTGTCTATCATCCAGCATCTATCAGCTATTATCTATCTATCTATCTATCTATCTATCTATCTATCTTTCTCCTCCTCCTTATCCTCCTCTTTCTTCTTCTTCCTATTCCTCTTCTTTTTCTTCTTCTTCTCCTTCTCCTCCTCCTCTTCCTCTTCTTGCTCCTCCTCCTCCTTCTTCACCTTCATCATCATCATCATCATCTCCTGCTGGTTTTGTTTCTCTGGAAAACCTGTTTAACCCTGTGGTCAAAACTCAGTATTTATTTCTGTGAAGGGGACAGGCATTAATCTGCAGAGTAACCAGATTCTCTACCAAAGGAAGACATTTTTTTTTCCAAAAAAAAAAAAAAAAAAAAACCCAAATAACAGACTATGTGACTAAGCACAGGAGGAGACTGGTGAAGCACACCAGAGCCGTGTGACGGCGCGTCCACTCAGTGCGCCGGGCGCGAGTGTCCCCTGCTTCTCCCCCCACAGCCTCCAAGGCTGGTCTTTGGCAGGGAGGCATCAGCTCCAAGGGCAGATCTCTGGCTCCGAAGGAAGGCAGGTTAGTGGATTTCGATGCAAATGGTTTGCTTGTATTTCTAGGTTGTTTTATTTTCGCATAGTTTCTGCAAACTCCCCCGAGTCCTTTGTGGAGGAGGCAGGCAGGACTCGTGCGTACACATCAGTAAAAAGGAAATATCAACCCTAACTAAGAACGAGATGTTTGGGTGGCCGTGGCATGCTGGGGTCAGATGCCTGGCACTGACATTTGGGGTCACAGAGGGCGCCTCTGCCACGTTCCCCACCACGTGCCCGTCGGTGCCGCCGTGGGATGCCGCGCGCACTTGCCCCAGGAAGGTCCAGCCTAGAGTTCGCTGCAGGCAGGATCAAGAAGGCAGTCAATGTGGGTTTGAGTCCTGGCTGGACATTTGACTGCACGATCAGAGAGTGAGACGGGACACTGGATAAGCGTCCTCCTTCAGGGAGATCTTCCGAGGGTCGAATGCGCAGGTGCTGTGTAGCACAGTGGCCGGAAAACGGCGGTTTCTTGGAAAACGTCGCCGCGGTTTAACCCGGATTTTGAGTCAACCCTGCCCGCGACTGACACGGCAACGTGTCTGGCGGTAGGAGGCAGTGTTCTGGGAGCGCGCTCTTCGTCAGCTACGCCCGTTTGGAGGCGGATGTGGTGCGGCGGCCGCGGGGCCGGAAGCCACTGTGCTGAGCTGAGCGCGGGGAGAAGGGGCACCGATCCGGAGGCACAGCCTGCAGACGGCGCCACCTCCCACTACTAACCCGTCCCCACGTCCTTTGCTCCTGTGCGCAGGAAGCACGATGACAGCCGCTTCGCCCCTGGCGTCTTCGCCGTGGTTACGTTGGCGTCCGGGCAGCGTGCGTGCGGGACCCGGTGGGCGCGTAAGGAGCGAGCGGGACCACGTCCACATCCTCCCCGCCCTCGGGTGGCGGCGCATCCCTGACGCCCACCAGGACCAGAAGGCCCCGCCAGAGGACTTGGCTGGTGACCTCGCGGCAGGAGACTGTCGCGGCTCAAAGAAGCTACCGGCACCAGAAGCCCAGCGCGCTCCCTGTGGACCCAGTTTCCGGGACCGTGACCCCCAGCTACATGTGGCCAGCGGAAGGGCTCGGCTCGCAGTCCAATGAGGGTGATTCTTAAGATTCAGACTTCCGAGGGGGAGAGACAAGGGTCTCTCTGTTCCATGCCCTGGTCGGTGACCCGAGGAGCGCCACCGAGCTCCTTACGGCTCAGCACCCTTCTCCCCGAAGCGCAGACCCAACAGCACTTCCCGTGGCTGCCGTGAGGTGGGGAGTGGTTGGCAGGGAACCGAGTTGGTGGAGACACGGATTTGGAGTAAAACCAGGCTTCCGCCCTCCTCCCTATGGCCCCTTCCACTAGGATGCTCCCTCACACACACACGCGCACGCACACGCCAGCACACCTCTAAAAGCAATGGAAGTGCAGAACTGCCCAAAGTCAAGAGCGGGAGAGGCCGGGATCCTACTGCGTGATACTCAGCCCACTCCATGCCCCCCTCTGCTCCGCGCCCCGGGCTCCGGGCGCCGCGTCCCCATCTCTCCCTGAACGCGTCCCCTGCCGTGTCCCCAGCAGGGCAACTCCATAGCGTCTGACCGACAGTCTGCCTTGGTCTCCTGGCCTTTCCCACATGCGGCTTCATGGCAGTGGGAGGAGGGAAACCTCCTGCAGACCCCCCGTGGGAAGCGGGGGAGGGGGCCTTTCGCTTGTTTGTGCCGAACCCTG
This sequence comes from Acinonyx jubatus, assembly GCF_027475565.1. Classification (NCBI taxonomy): domain Eukaryota; kingdom Metazoa; phylum Chordata; class Mammalia; order Carnivora; family Felidae; genus Acinonyx; species Acinonyx jubatus. Next base: position 234,825,453 of record NC_069380.1, on the reverse strand, counting down.
ACTGCCACGCTAAACGCAAATGTCCTTTCAAGTTACTGACGACCGATGCCAATTTCTGAGATGGTTTTCCTGTAAATGTAGGGGACAATATCCTGTGGTTTGCAAACCACGAGTTACGACTCTCCCTTTATATGTGTGTTGGTTGGTTTCCCGCTGCAGTGAAGGAACCAGTTTCACAGCGTGGGGCTGGGGACCCCCAGATCACCTCTCAGATGAACACAGTCCAGTTTCCCAAATTCCTGGGACTAAAAATAATTCTATCCCATGAAAGGGCAATTTTTTGTAATGACGAAATCCCTCATTAGGTGAAGGGTCCCCCCCCCCCCCCTTTAAAGTCTGGTAACTCCTTCGTTTGTTTGTTAAACCTTTCACATTAAGGGTTGAGAGATGATAAGATTCCCCATGGACAGATGGCTATGTTTTTCTACGTTTCCTGTTTTTATTTTAATCACAGATAGTTAGTGAGACTCGGTATCAGAATTGTACTTTTGATTCCTAATATACACCAAAATACATTTTATCAAATATTTATAGTAGAGTCATGCATAAAGCATATAACCTCGAGAACACGAACTATCAATTTGTACTGCTCTGGACTCCATTTGGCGAGTTAAGGGATTAGGAATGAGATTTAAGGAAAAGCCAAAGGGTACATTTGTTTGTGATAAATATTTTAAGCATCTGTCATAAAATGTGGCCAACCCTGTCTGCACTTTGATGACTGATTTCCATGTTTTATCTCTGTCCTCACCCCGAGTTCTTTTTGTACATTTTCACAGATAACTGCCCTGATTTTTCTTGCCCTGAAATTTCTGAAGTTCACTTGGAGGAACTCTTTCGGAACGGTGGACTTCGGGGGGAGGGCTTGAAAAGAAAGAGCCCAACCTCCCGCCCCCGGACAAGGACTCTGCACGTGAAGCCGGCAAGGTCTAGACGTCTCACGGCAAATCTTGCCGATGGGCGGAACCAGGCTGGACGCAAACCCCTCTGCACACTCTGATGGTGCCTGCTCTGCAATTTCTGTCCCGTCTTGATAAGGAACAGTTCTTTCTATCAGTGCGCCTGCCCGGAGGGTATACAGTTCGACACAGGCTTCATGCCGCAGGTCTTCTCACTTTTAGAAGGTCCACCTCAAGATAAAGCACTCGATTTCACCCTCGGGGTAAGCGTTGACTCCCACACATTTAGAATCTTCTTCTTGGCAGATGGAGTTTCTCCTCTCGGAGGAGAGTATTTGCATTTTTTGGATTAGGGGGAGATTTTGACAAACCGGAAGTCCTTTGAATCATAATAAAGCATGTTGGAATGTGTGTCGAACATGTTTATTAAAAATACATGTGTTTGCATTGGCAAGAAGCCTTTCAGAAAATGCCAAGAGCTCCCAGGCACTTTTCAGATTCTCTAGATAGTAAGTGATCACTTTTCAGTTTTCATAAGCGTGCCGAGTTGCCTTACGTCCTCGTGTGTCAGGAAGTGCGGCGAATAAAGAGCTGTGCCTCGCCTCCAGAGCTCCCGTTCGTTATCCTGACACCGTTGGATGTTGCTACATGATAGGTTATTTTGGGGACAGAGGTATCATTTCTTCTACATCCAGTAAAAACGACCCTAAACTTTTTCAGAAGATGAACATCCTACTTTTAACTGCCATCATAATTAAAGAGACCCAGTGAAAAGTGGGGACTATTAGATGTGCTAGTGACGAATCTCGTAGCACCCTTCCTCCGTAAACGTCTTTGTTTCCCCTCCTTCCCGCAGGCAGCTCCCCCCTCCCCAGAGGATTCCGTCAACGCCCCCCTCCTGGAGCTTGGCAAGACGTGCTGCCACTTCCTTCTGGCCACCGTGGTGGGGGGTAGAAAGTCGGAGATCCCTGGGACGATGAGCTTTTTCTCTTCTTTCCCAATGTGTTCTTCGATTTTAGTTTCTACACGTTTAGCTCGGAGCGGGGGGGTGTGGTTGTGTTTGTTTGCTTTTGGTTCATCCCGTGTGACTTTCGCTCACCTTGTATGTGGAGGCTTGTGTCTTTCAGCAAATTCGGAACGTTTCCGGCCAAGGTTTCTCCAGGCACTTTCACAGCCTCCCCTCTGCCCTTTCCCTGGAGATTTCGGTGATGTGACGCCGGGCCCTGTGCTGTTGCCGCGGTCTCCGTTTTTCCCGTCTCTTCTGTCTCTGTTGTTCCTGCTGCGTGAACCCTGCCGCTCTCCCCTCAGGCCCACTGGTTATTTCTGCCGTCTCTTCACTCTGCAGGGCTCCACTGGCTGGCCCTTTCCCTTCGACGAGTCCCGTTTGGTTATTTTTTACAACTTCAATTTCTTGTGATTTTCTTTCACTTGGTTCAAGGCAATTTGTAAGCGATTACTGAAAGATGTTTATGACAGCTGCTTTCAATTCCTTGTTGGATAATTCCGACATCTGATTCAGGTCAGTGTTATTAAGAGCTGAGCGTGTGCTGTCACTCCAGTCGTGACCGTTGCGTGATCTACCCCAGACACCCCGCCTGTCACGTTAGGAGACAGTGGTCCTACCGCAGCCGTCCTGGTTGGGTGTGGCACATGGGTCCTGGCCTCCTTTTGTGGTGCTATTTGGTGGGCTTGCCCACTGGCCCCGATGGCATCGCCTGAGAGGGTGGAATGGGTTCCCACCAGGCCCCGGCGTCTCTCACTGGCAAAGACCTCTTGGGGTGTAGGGGGACAGAGAGACTTCCGTGTTGGGCACTTGCCATGGTGGGACTCCTACCAGTGTCCCTGGATGCTTCTGGGTCTCTGAGCAGGAGACGGGGCTCCAGCCCAAACTCAATGCAGAGGGACGCGAAGACGGAGGGGATGGACGAGAGGATGGGAAGTAGAGGGAGACTGTGTCCCCAAGCGATCAAATTGGGGGAAGTCGGGGTGGATGGCTGTGACGTTTCCACTGACGATGGGACCCCTGGAGGTTAATAGGGTGCCCGGTGCCAGGAAGGTAGATGTGCTGACTTTACAGCATTCTCTCTGTATCCTCTGTTGCTGCTTATTAATCAGGAAACCATTCGCGTAGGCGGGTAACACTTTAATGTGTCTGCGTGTTTCCTTTAATACGGATTTCACAAGAAGCTGAAATCAAATTAAATCACATTGTTGTGGTATTTTCCTCACTTTTTAAGTTAACGAAATGCCCAGAGGTGCTGAGGACATATTTGACAAAGTAACTTCATTAATCTCTGGGCAGGAAACAGGGAAATACCTACAGGGCCGCACACAGTCAGTGTCCCAGCGTCACCAGCGAGGTTGTGTCTGCAGTGGGGTGTGTCCGGCGCTGTGCTCGGTCCGCAGTTACGCGATCCTACGGCACAAGCTAGGCCTGGGGCTGGGCCGTGCTCCGGCCTGGAAGGTGCCGTGCTGTTTCCAGCAGGTGCTCTGATTCTCCAGCAGGACTGAGGGCCCTTGGTTTTGCGGAGGGCACACGGGAGGGCAGGGAGGGAAGCCACCGCAGGTGCAGGAACCCCGGGGGCGAGGGGTGGGCCACACGACACCACAGTGTGCTTTGGGCTGGGGAAATACATCCTGGTTTTCCAGGAAAAGCTAACGGTGAAGATCGGTGACTTTGGTTTTTAGAGCAGTTTTAGATGTACAAGAAAACCTAGCAGAAAATGCAGAGTCCTTACGTGCAATCGTCTCCCCCAGACCATCGCGCCCCTATCACCAGCGTCTCATGTCGGTGCAGTATGGTGACTACCGTTCGCGGAGGGGCGTTACCACAATATTATCAATTACAGTGCCATCAGGACCACTGTGTTCTATGGGTTGGGACAAATGTGTAATGACACGCATCCACCAGTACGGTAAAGCGCAGAAACCACTCAGCATTTCAGTGTCTTCATAGCTGTGCACTTTCCAGAACGTCACAGAGTTGGAGTCCTTCGGTGTGGAGCCTTTTCAGCCTGGCTTCTCTCCCTTAGTGATACGCATTTTGTTTTTCCCCATATCTTTCTGTGGCTCGATAGCTGCTTTCTTTTCAGTGCTGCATGAAATTGTGCCGTCCGGACGGACCCCTCGTTGTTTATTCGTTCACCTGCTGAGGGACACGCACCCTGCCTAGTCAACCCTTTTAGGGCAAGAACGTCAAGGTTGAGACAATCGTATATTTTTAAGGGGAAGAGACTGTGGGGTCCATGCATTTTTACTCTAAGAGCCTAAGTGTTCCAAGGCGCAATCCAACTGTGCAGGAAAATCAGAAACCAAAAGGACTACATATCTAAAAACTGCTCTTGGCTCTACTGAGAGGTGTTTATTTGACTTGCAGGTTTGGGCAACGGCACTCCCAGCAAACACTGCAGGGCTTTGGCGAGAGCGCCTGTGGTCAGGGGCAGGGGGCGTGGAAGGACCCACAGTGGGGGGACCCGGGGTCTATGTCCCAGAAATGCGGAAAATCCAGGGAAATTTGCTTCCCTCAAAGCACTACTTTATACATTTATTCTTCAGTCCTTACCTTTTCACATATTAAATTCAGACTGTCTTCCAACGAAGTTCAAGCATTATCTTGAAAGATGTCGGGCAGAACACTGGCTTCACTTGTACACACAAAGATAACACGGCCCCTGCGATCGTACCGTGTGTAATTACACAGGTGCATCAGAATCAGCAGCTCTTGATGCAAATCACGTCACCACAGCTCTGTTTCAGCGGCGGGATTTGGGGGAAACGTTGTTACTTTACAAAACGCGACAATTTGAACATAAGTAGAACTAACAACTCCTCCACTTTCCCCATCGCTATAGATGTTCCGTTATTTTTACCCCCAAATGAAGTGAACGGAAACTCAGTCTTCAGACGAAGCCGGGGCTGTCCTGCAAACAGGAACACGGGCGCGGCACTTAGGAAGGTGAACCCAGATACACCTGCAGGACGGTCAAGTCCCCACCGGCCACCGCTAGGGTGTTCTCCACCAGAGGGGCTGACGTCCGTGCGGACACCATGCAGAACCCGTTTGCGGAAACTTCCGGTCACACTTGGAAAGTTTTGCAGATGGCGTCTCTTTTCCTTTGATTTTTTTTTTTTCAATTTTTTTTCCCCCTGAAACTCCAGCTCCAGGCCCTCGACCCCCCAGTTCGATACCTTTTTTGTTAATAGATCTAATCAGCAGCGTGTTAGACAAGAGAGGCCCTTTATGCGCGCAGTGTTAGGACAAGCGGAGCGCGGCTGTAGATGGCTAGAATAAACAACTCGGACCCATTCAATTACAACGCTGGGGCCCGGCCTTTATCTGGCTGTGACATCATTTCAATCAAAATGTAAAATAATACAATCCAATAGTGGGGAGAGGTAGAGATAGGACACAGGCGGCTGCACTTAGTCATTTAATAAAGAGAAGAGGAAGGTGGGGCGGCCTCCTTCTGACAGCCGGCGAGGCCTCCGGTTCCCAAACTCCATTACCTGCTATAATAGTATTCACAAGAAGCCGGTGCAGGAAATTGTCTATTACTTTTTATTAGTGGAAGCTGTTATGCAGGATACAGCCTACTGCGCTGTTTTTTTTTTTTCTTGCTTTGTTCGTTTAATTAACAAAAGCACGAAATCTCCCTATTGGCAGCTTTTCCCCCTCCAAGCAGGGATTTTATTCATTTCTTTTGTCTCCTTTGAATTTTTTTTTTTTTTTTAACAGTGATGTTTTTCAGGACTCACAGATCAGTGTGAGAAGAAAAACATAATTCAAGGGCAAATACGTCGTCTTGGCACTGGTCGGGCGGCCGAAGGACCAGCACGGTGCGTCCTTCTCTACGGCGCTGGGTGCGAAAGTTTCCCTGCCGCTTCTGAGACTCTCGTGGTCAGTCACCTGCTCCGTGTGGGGCTTCTCCAAACGGCCCTGCTGGTTCCACCCGTTGGGCCCGAAAGCAAGAAAGAGAAAAGGAGGTGACGTCTTAGAAAGAGGGAGCGAAGGGGCACCTGGGCGGCTCAGTAGGTTAAGGGTCTGACTCGTTTTCGGCTCAGGTCGTGACCTCACCGTTTGTGGGTTCGGGTCCCCCATCCGGCTCTACACTGACACCAAGGTGCCTGCGTGGGATTCTGTCTCTCTCTCCCTTTCTCTCTGCCCACTCCCCCGCCCCTCGTGCTCTGTATCTTTCTCGAAATAAATAATAATAAACTTTAAAAATAAAGAAAGAGGCAGTGAAGTTTGTCCTGAAGCAAGTTCCCGGAACCCTGGCTGTTTGGATGTGGGTGGTGGCCCTTGAACAGCCCATTCCAGTCGGTGAGTTCATTGCTTTTCCTCGAACTGTATTCAGTTTACAGCAGTCGATCATTTTTAAAGGGAAACAATCGTTATCCTTCAATGTCTTTGACCATTCTGTGCAGCAAGGAGACCCGTCACACAACAACTGACTTGATGAGGTCTGGGAGGAGGTGGCTGAAGGCAGAATCGTAGGAGCCGGCCCGCGGTCACTCGGGTGCTTTCCGCATGAGCATTTGCAGGACTGTGACACGCCAGCCTTGGGACCACTGGGTTTGGATTTCCTCAGCAGAGAGGTAAGCGAGACGCCCCTTGCCGCCTGCCCCAGCCTCACACAGAATGCAGCGTAGTTGGAAAGGTAGTATCTTCACAGAGCCAGCAAGTTCCCTTGTGACGCAGGAGCAAAACAAGAGTGTTTGTGAGGCCACCAGAAAGTCGGGTCCATGTGGAACGGGAGGTTAAGCAGGCGTCTTACTCTTGCCTCTGAATTTCTGCCGAAGCTCCACGTGAGGACACCAGGCCCTCATTCTAGAAAGGGCTTAGGCTCCTGTCTTCCCACCCACCACACGAAGGGGCGGAGCTTGGGGGCGCTCGGAGGGAGGACCTGTGCATCAGGGGAGCGCGGCCAGCTTTCCGCCCCGCCCCCGACGCCCCTGCCAGTGCAGCGGCCTCCAGGGAAAGCGGAGGCAGACACCGGGAGCCCAGGAGCCGGGGATCACGGGTCTTTGTGCTGCCCGGGGCGGGCGGACGCCACCTGAGGCCGTTCCCAGGAGAAGCGCGAGAACGACCGGAGGCTTTGGGGTGAACTTGAACACGGCGCCTTCCCAGAGAACGCCAAAGAGGGAGCTTGGCCAGGAAGCCCACGGGGGCGTGCGAGGCCGGAGGGCGCAGCCGCTGGGGATGGCGTTCCCACCGTTGGGCAGGACCAGGCTGCAGGGGTCTCCCAACGGCAGGTGGAAGCGGCAGCCGGTTGTGGGCTTGAGCCCCTTCCTCTTGGGGAGATGGGCTGAGGGGTGTGTGGGTCGCCATCAGATGTCCTTGGGGACCCCGCCCTGCATCCGGGCCCTTTTGCAGGGTGACCCAGAAGCTCCACTGGCGAACGCGGGTGTCTCCCCACCTCCTGGATCCCGGCTGGCCTCGCTGCCCCTGTGTCTTTGGGCCGAAGAATGTGGCAGAGGTGACGTGCTTCTCAGCTAGTTCTGAGCCTGGGACTCCGTGGGTGTCGTGGGACCCTGAGCACGGCAGGCCAGCCCAGTGGACAGGGGAGCCGCGCGGCCCAGTCTCGCTGGCCCCCAAGCTGACAGCCGGCTGACCCCCCGGGGGAGTGAGACCACCCAGGCCCAGCAGCCACAGCCCACACCCCGCCGATGGCAGAGGCACGCGTGTGCGGAGAGCAGCCGGGCCTGGCGCAGATCCTCCGGCCGCCCGGCTGACCTGAGGGACGTCAGGCCGCCCCTGTGAGCCAAGGACACCCCTGGGCACGGCCCCTTGGGCATCAGGGACTCCCGGAGCTCCCGGCGGACATCTTCACACGCGCCAACGCAGCCCGTGAGGGCGACCCGCCTGCTGAAGATTGGCTGCCGGCTTATGTTCCTGGAAGAGGGTTCGGGTACCACAGACCCTGAAGGCTTGACCCTCCCCCGAGCCTGGGCCTTGGAGGGGCAGCCGTGGGGGCTCCAGGAGGGAGGACAACAGACCCCCCCCCCCCCAGACCTCCCTGCTGCAGGGTCAGGCCTGGGGGGTGGGGTCAGAGCTGTGAATGATTCTGGCTTCTGGCTCAAAGGGCGGATGTCTCGCTGTCTGCAGCATGAGTGGCCACAGTCAGGGGACCACCTGGGAAGCCCAGGGACGGGGCCCGGTGTCCAGGAAGCCTGAGGCCCGGGGGAGGGGGTGATGGGGGGATGCCCGCTCTGCTGTCCCCACAGTTACGTGGACAGCGGTGGACGGTGGACAGTGAGGTTCTGGGTGCAAGTTGGGCCTTGGTTGTGGGGACTTTGAACTTGGGTCTGAGGACTGTGGGCTCCGTTTGGCCCCTGGAGGGCTTCGAGGGCAAAGAGACACATAAAACTGCCCTTTAGACACACAAACCCATCACGGGGCACCAGCACACCAGCAGGGGGACACACAGCCACGGGGAGAAAGCAGGACCTGGACCGAGGGGCAGTTTCCGGCCTGGAGCTGAGGGCGCAGGGAGGGGACCAGGGCAAGGGGATGTGGAGGTCTGGAAAGAAGGTGCTAGGAAGGCCTTTGCTGTTGCCTTTGTATTTTCATCCTTGGGACACACAGTGGTGCCTAATACTTGGGATAAACAGTGGTGCCTAATACTGGGGAGGAACAGTGGTGCCTAATACTGGGGAGGAACAGTGGTGCCTAATACCGGGGAGGAACAATGGTGCCTAATACTTGGGATACACAGTGGTGCCTAATAGTGGGGAGGAACAGTGGTGCTTAATACTGGGGAGGAACAGTGGTGCCTAATACTGGGGATACACAGTGGTGCCTAATAGAGCCCGGCCGGGGAGAAGAAGAACTCAGGTGCAGTCTCGCTTTCTGTTCTCAAACAAATTATCCAGTTGTCACCGTTGTGAGGTCAAAGTGCCCGCAAACTGTGGGCCTACAACACAAGCCACGTTGCGGAGCAGCCTGGACTGCTGGTGCCCGGGTGGCCGGCAGTGTTTTGGGGGAAACAGCAGTAATCAAATGGAAACACGGAAGAACCCAGAAGAGCTGGAAAGAGCCGGGTGCTCCAAGGTTGAGTGACGTCAGGGGAGGGCGCACTGGCGTGCGAGGCCTCACTGACGCCCGTGGCAACCCCGGGAGGGACGCGCCACGCCCACGCCGTCCCCACCGGGAGATACAGCTCCACGGGCCTCGGGCGCGTGGTGCGGGGCCCGCCGTCGGCGCCCGTGGCTGTGGCTCCTCGTGGACAAGCCGTGCGGGGTCTGCAGACGCGTCCCCAGCGGCCGATCGCAGCACGCAGGAGTGGCCACGGAACTGGGAGGTCACCACATTGGTCACTCACCAAATCCTCGACAGATGTTCACTGTTTTCTGCTGGAATAAGTGGTTCCGCCAGGGGCCCCTCCCAAGGACGCAGACGTCCTCCGACCAAGGGCGGTAACACCAGACGCCGCCCCGGGGGCGGAGCCTTCACCCGCCCACCCGTGCACCAGACGGCTCCCTCCCCGACAGGACAGGTCACACACCGCAGAGTCTGCATCCCAGCTGCCTGCTCTCGGCGCTCACTGGGGCACCCCAGCCCGGCCGCTGGTCCTCGGTGCGGGTCCGTCCCCGCCCCCCCCACCCCCCTCCGGTCTGCAGCCTGAGTCCGACGGGTCTGCTCAGATGTCACCTCCTAGCGAGGACACCGCGGCTCCTCCTCGCCCCAAGTCCCCTTTGCTTGCCACGTGATTGCCCCTCAAACTTGTCTCCCCCCCCCCCCCCCCCCCGCCATCCACTGCCATGTGTGCCCCACGATCCCAGCCCCGGTGTTCCCCGGGGTCTGTTCTCGAGAACCAGGAACGTGCCCGGTAACAGGAGTCTGGGAAAAGGTCGAGAGCTGCCCCTGCCCGGGTCCCCTCCCCCGCCCAGAGCGGCTCTTAGACAACGTGATTCTCACCTGTGAGCCTTAAGACTCGCTCGCTGCTGGGCACCGACGTCCCCACACACGGCTGCAGGCTCACCTCCTACCCTGAGGGCTTAACTGTGTCTCCAAAAAAGCACAGTTTCTTCCCTCAGAGGCACTCTGGGCAGATCCCCAAGAAAATGCACAGGGCCTCTGTTCCCATGTTCACGCTGAGGTGCTTTGTCACAGGAGATGCCCCGTTTCCCCCCGTGTGGGGCGCTGCTGTCCTCACGGGGACTCAGGCTGGCCGAGGAGTCCCGGGGTCACACTTCCATCCGAGTGGCCGCCGAGGGCCTTGCCTGCTGATGGGGCTGTGTCACGGCCATTTTAATCCGGCTCGTCTTATATTTGGCGAGGGGTTTGGAGGGCAGGGGCTCACTGCCGGAGCACCCGGGGACGTCCCGGAGCCTTGATGGCCACCCGTTGCTGACTTTGCGCGTATGGCTGGCTAAGACCTTCCGGAATGTGTGAGTGTCAGCACGAACGGAAGGAAAATGTGTAACCTCTCCCACAGGCACTCTGTCTCTTGACTTCAGGGAGCCGAATCAAGCGGGAGGGGGGAGCTGGGTCACACCCCTAAGGCGACGCCCGGGGCTCATGCACCCATGAAATGACTGCGCAGCTGCTGAGGGGCAGGGAACGGGCCCCCGGCCTCCGTCTGCCTTGGGAGAGTCAGACATGGGTGCCCCTGGGGGCCACGTGCTCCTGGCCCAGCTCCCGCCGGCATCCAGGCCCAGCGAGCGTCCTTGTAGCTGGACCGTAGTCAGGCTGTGAAGGAGCTACGTTCCAATGTCCCGCTGGCCTCCCCGCATGGCGGTGCCTTGCTCTTGTGACTGTGAAGGTAGAGTTGCTGAAGCCTGACCTCGGCACACGGGAAAGCTTGCCGGCGAGAGGGCACGGACGCTTTGGGGGTCTGAGCGCCGCTGGCTACTTATGCAGAAACATTTCAACTCACCGCCACAGACACACGGGCTCTGGAAGGACCTCTGACAGAGATGAGGCCTGATTCTGGAGTCGAGAGGTGGAAACTGGGAAGGCCTGAGCGGTCTGCGAGCAAATGTCGCTGCAAGTGCGACTCTTCTTTTTCTAGACGTGAGTGATTCTGCACGGCCTCAGAAAAATCACTGTTAACCGCATACACGTGTGAGTTCTCGTCCGGAAGCAGGGGAGACGCTCAGCTTGGCCACGAGGCCTTGGGGGCCCTGCTTGCCGTCCCTGCGGGGTCCACCCGCCCCATCTCCCTGCCGAGCCGCTGGGGCCTCTGGGGCAGATGTTCAAAGGGAGTAGCTCAGAAATGCGCAGAAGGAGCTAATTTTTCCCTGAGGACTGTGCTGGGGGTGGAGACGAGCCAGACATGCAGCCACGGGCTGCGCGTTCCCTGGAGGACACAGGCCCTCTCGGTCACGCTGTAGAGAGGCCCGTTTCGGAGCTGCAGGTAGGATCGAGGGTGCGGGGTGGAGAAGGCCTTGCTTTCTCGGCGCCTGGCCCACAGGGGGCGAAGTCCCAGGATGGGGCACAGGCAGGTGGTTCCCTCGGGGGAGCAGAATCGCTCCTGGGACAGAGCAGAGGACAGCTGGGCCCCAGGAGGCCGCACCCGTGTCACCGCCAGGGGGTCGTGAGGCTGAGCTCCTACACGGCCGCCGTGCCCAGCCCTGCTGTGCTGAGGCTCCGCCCGCATCACCCCCGAGCTTCTGGGGTCTCGGTCGGCTGAGAGCCTTCTCCTGGCTGTCCTTGTGGCGGGAAGGCTCTTGGCGAGGTGGTGGAAGGAAAGGAGCCACAGTGCGAGTTCGGGCCGGACACAGGACACAGCGGAGACTTCCAGAACACCCCTGCCCCGCACCCCCAGAAGCAAGGCTGGATGAAGTCACTGGGTGTCTGTCCTTCAGGATGCTGCGACTTCGGGCCTCTGGAGATGAGTCTTGACATCCCTATGCCTCACAAGCCACCGCAACAGGACATGTGAGGGCGCGGGCGGCTCCCTGTTCTCCCGTCGAACATCTGGTCTCCTGAGCTCAAGCAGGTTTGTCCCCTCCCTCCTGGTCTGCCTGTCCCCGCAGACGCCTCTGGTGTCCAGGGGGCCTGAGCTCCCACAGGGAAGGGCTGCTTCCACATCTTCGCATTCTGACAGGTGCCTTGTCCGAGGTCTCCTCCACCGGGAGGGGTGGATGCGAGTCTATGGACCGGACGGTGTGAGGACGTCCAACCCTCAGGGAAAATAAAGTTGGGGGCGGCTGGTGCCTTCAGTTGGGTTGTTTTCAGATTCATGGATGTTTCTGTTCTGCCTCATTTTTCCTTTTACAAGTCAGTTTGGCACCTAAACAAAAAAGAACATTTGACAGTCAGGTCAACGTGTCCCAAGACTTCGCTGGACTTGGGGGTTCGGACGGAGGAAAATCCCTCTGGCAGTGTTGGGACAGTACGTCCAGGCGGCTCTCACGGAGCTCGCTGTGGCTGTGCTCACAGCCGGCTGACAGCCCTGAGTGATTGTTTTTTAGTTTATTTGTTTATGTGGAGAGAGACAGAGACAGTGGGAGCAGGGAGTGGGAGGAAGACGGGGACACAGAATCCCAAGCAGGTTCCGCACTGTCAGCACAGAAGAGCCCAAGCTGGGGCTCAAACTCAGGAACCATGAGATCATGACCCGAACTGAAATCAAGAGTCGGATGCTCAACCAAGCGCCCCCACCCTGAGTGAGGTCGGAACGTCAGTCCGTGCGATTTGAAGCGTCCGCTGTCGTGACCACGCCGCTCGTGGTTGTGGTTTTCTGCTCTACATGGCGTGCTATGACTCCCGCCCAAACCCGCGGGCTCACCTGCGGTGTGATGGCCTGGCTCTGGGGCTCATGGCAGCAGGAGGCCACGCACAGGGGGGGGACACAGACTCTCTGGAGTGGGGACCTCGTTTCAGGATGTGGCTTGTGTCGTGTGGCTCTGGGGAGGGGACGCTGCTCCTGTCTGGATTCCATCAAGAAGCCGGACGGGTCTGTGACGGTGCGTCTGACACATCACATCTAGCGGGTGGGGGAAGACATCGCACGTCTGGTGAGGAGCATGGGGAAGAGGGTGCTGTCTGGGGACACGCTCAGGGCTGTCTGCTCAGACGTGGCAGGAGTAGGCTCATCTGGGCACGGTGCTGGACAGACCTGGGGCCCGCTGTGCGGCTGGTGGGGGGGAGCGCCCTTCCTGTCCCGGGGCGGCCCCTGGGGGTCAGAAGAACCCCCCCAAAGCAGGGGGCCCACTCGGCCCTGCTCACAGAGGTCGCCCTGCTGGCGGGAGCTGCCCTCCTGCGCTTTAACCACCGAGACCCCGACTCCAGACCTCGCGGATGGCGCTTCCCCTGCGGAGATCAGGAAATGCCCACTGTTTCCTCGGTTCGTGGAGGCTTCCCGGGAGTTTCATGTCAGCTCATCAGTGACCTTGGGAGGAAGAAGGAGGTGGTATCAGAGCATCACCGTGGCCGGGGGCGGGGCGGGGGCCAGCCCGGCGCCCTGCCCCGAGTTCTGGGGTCTCCTGAATTCATGCACCCAAGTGAAACTACAGTCCATCAGATGAGATGCCTAATCAATTAATATCTCTCTGGGGTGTTTTGCCGACCTTGGGCTATTTTCCTCAAGAGATTTTTACCTTTTTGTCAAAATGGTAAAGCACTCTTTTCTGTGAATTGCTTTCATTTTTCATTACAGTGGAAGGAAATGGTTGGAGGCTGGTTCCCCGCTGGGCGCGGCCGGGGGGACTGCGGGCACAAGCCTCTGCCGTCTGCTCCCTGCAGTTTAAAGTACACGTCGTTTCCAAAATGCCCCTCTACTTAGGCATCGGTTGAATGTTGCCTGCACGCTTGGAGGCACCCACACGCATGTGCAAGCACGTCCGTGTGCCCCTGTGCATGCTGTGCACGTGTGCAGGGGCCGTCTGCCCCTCCCACCTATGACAGCACGCCCGCCAGGCACCGTCCTGAGCCCTGCTGGGGTATCGCCAGCACATCCGGCCCTTCCCTCAGAGGGCCTCCTGGGCCACAGTCCGTGTGTGCCTCGTGGGGGGTGTGGGGCCCTTTCCAAAGGGCTTCCTTTTAATAAAGACAGAAACGTGAACAAAGAGTGAAACGCCATGTGACGATCGCTGCACTAGTGATGAGAACTCAGTGCGCACAAACCACAGATGGATGCTTCCAGAGAATTGCACCCAGGGTGATGGCCCCCATGGAGTAGTGGGTGAGCCATGGCTTCTGGGATAAATCAAGCTCACAGGGCAGGACTTGTGGCAAACAAGTGTCCCGTGGGGGGACGACAGACCCAGGAGGACCCAGGTACTAATCCACAAGGCCCTCTGGGGGCCTGTCGGCAGCTGCAGTGTGAGAGGGCAGGGCTCCCAAGGAACGGGGGCCTGGCTCTGGGCTCCCATCTGTGACAGATGGCCCGAGAAGTCCCGATGCTCCAATAGTTAGTTTTAAAAACTCAGGTTGGACAGGATCTGAACATCTCCCGTGGTCATCAGAGACTTGCTGTGGCCTGAATGTGCCCCTCACCCCCCACCGTATGCTGGAATCCTGACCCAGCTGTGGGGGCACAGCGAGAGGCCGTGACCCAGGCGAGGCCCTTACCCAGCCCCCACGCTGAGTGATACGTTTCCGTTGTGGGTAAGCCACTCTCTCAGTGGAATGTGGCCATAGGGGCCCTACAGATTAAGACTTTTCCAAATTTTTACATCAAATTCAGGGGGAAAAGAAAATAAGACCTATTGTTTGGAACTGTGATCCTAAAAATAAAATGCGCCGGGCACAGTTTTCAACTTTGTTCCGCAGATGCGCTCCGGGCATTGACCAAGTCCGTGAACACGGCCAGGCTGCGGAGCGGGGCCGTGGAAAAGAAGACAAAACCCACGCACTGGTCCACGTTCTCCCCAGAAGGTGTTCTGACTGCTGTGTGCTGCGGTAACCCAGTGGACACAGCACTGCGTCTTAGTGGGTCCAGTCCCGAAGCCTTGAATCCACCCTTCACGTTTTATTAACCCCGAGACTCACACACTAGACCTCTCCCAGGTCCCGCGGGGACAGTGTCCCTGAGGCCCCGGCCTGGGGCGGGGGACTCGCTTGGGGCGGGCGGGTCTCGGACGCCCCTCTCCTCAGTGGTGTCGACGCGGGTCCTGAACTCCTTGCTGGTCCCAGGGTGGAAAGAGAAGGTGGATCCGAGTCCTCCCTTCCGTCTTCCCGGCTCCTCTCTCCCTCCTCCCTTTTATTTCCTAAACAAGCTAAGAGTTTTTATAATTCATCACCTGGCTGACAGATGAGTTCTGCTAGAGAATATTAGAAAATGTCTCAAATCTCATATATATGCTAATGGTATGCCGAGGCCGGCCGGTGGTGTGCCGGAGTTTTAATCTGTCTTGGCCGGTGTGGAAAGTGCTGGAGACAGTCACTGCGCCCGACAATTTATGATCAAACAGCTGAATTGTGAAGGAAGAAGGACATGCAGAAAGGGAGAGTAATTTTCTGATTTAACAGCGTTGTTACTACAAATAAAGAAATCTTGATTTTGACTGCACTCGACATTAAATGAGTTTCCTGTGCCCTGTGCTGAATTTTTCATTTCCAGATCCGTATAAAGTGCCCTGCTTAGATACAAGTGACAGATAAGAAGACGGCTGCATATGGAAATCAAATGTGTATAATAAAGCCATCTTCTGTTTATTAAATAAACACATGTAGATTACTGCGGTGCCGGACGCACTGATAATTCTTCTTTGTGCCCCCCTTTCTTTGCAAGTCACAAAGAATCTTATTTAACAACCGCTAAGATCTGGGCTCTTTGGTGTATTACCTTCTCGCCATCCAGGGGGGTCGGCATCTGGAATTTACGGACAATGCTTTATTTTGCCTCTCCAGTCCCCGCTTCTGTGTATTACTTCAGTACATCATCGTGAGCACCTCGGTAATTTTGGAAGATACGCCATTACGTTGTGTCTGCCTAATATTTCCATTGTAGGAATGGTCGGATGGGCCAGTAGGCCAGGAACGCTAGTCTGAAGAGCGAGGGCAGAGCAGCAAAGTGTGTGTGCGTCAGGCGACGGGAAGGCAGGACGCAGTAGCCCGGAGCCTCCTGAGAAGACCACCGTTTGAGCACCTGAGCGGCCCAGGTGGAAAGGAGGGGCCACACCCAACAGCCCACAAGGCGTTGTCAGAGTCAACTCCCCATCGGTGCTCCCGGGGACGTGATTGGTCGTTTCGGCCGACGGAACAGGAGGGGATGTGTTTGGGCCGCAGACATCAGAAGGCGTCCTGGAGGCATGTGGAGGTGGCCCGGTGGGAGGGGCCGGCACGTGGGCCCAAGTCGTTGCTCTCCTGGGAGATCCCACATTAGCAAAGAAGTGCTGAGTTTCTACGTTCCTGGATTGGCGAAGTGACTTTTTCCAGATGTTTCAAAGGTAGGGTAGTTAGGTTAAATTGGGGTTCAAGTCAGGGCCAAAATGGGGCATAAAAGTACAAAGTCCTTCAATTTTCTTCACGTTTCAATATAAACCTAGATTCTCAAACATAGAAAGGGAATAATAAAAGTAACCTGTATTTCTTCTTACACTGTTATCAGCTTTAAAAAAGTTTAGCCATTATCTTTCCATCATCCATCCATGATTTATCTTCCATCATCTGTCTATGCATATCTATCTATCATCTATCAATCATCTATCTATCATCTGTCTATCAATCATCTATCATCTGGCTGTCTATCTACCTATTATCTATCTATCAATCATCTATCTTTTATCTATAATCTATTATCACCTATTTATCTATCATCTATCTATCTATCAATTGTCTATCAATCATCTATTATCTATCTATCTATCTATCTATCTATGTATCTATTTATCTATCAACCATCTATCATCTATCTATTATCATCTATGTATCTATCATCTATCAATCATCTATCTACCATTTATCAATCATCTATCTATCATCTGTCTCTCAATCATCTATCATCTATCTACCTATCATCTGTCTATCTTCCATCTATCATCTGTTTTACTTAGCTCACTTTATTTCCTTTCTTATCTTGAACATACACTACCTAGCTTTTATTCAAACAATTTGATAAGGAGAACAGCAGGGTACACGTTTATGCACATGGCGATCCCTTATGTTACCACAAGGTCTGGTCGAAGGTTAAATCAGTCTCACACAGTGCTTCTCAGGAGGTGGCTTTGTCCTCTGCACCTCTAGTTTCATCAGCAATGTCCGGAGACGTTGTCGATTGTTTAAACCCGGGGAGGCAGCCAAAGGGTTGCTACTGGTGCCTGGTGGGTCGGGACCAGGGACGCTGCTGTATACCTGCTGTGCACAGGACGGCCCACAACAGGGAGAGTAGGTGCCAATCTGCAAGGGCACTGGGGCGGATGTAGCAGCCTGGACAGACAGCATAGGACGTGGTCAGATGAGGAGGTGACGGGCCTGACCCGGAAGGTCGGAGAGGGGTGGTCTGGACCCCATGCCTCCTTCAGCTGTGCGAGTGTGGGAGACCCTTTCCTGTTCACCTTCCAGCTCTGTGCCAATGAGTGCATGTGACGGGGACACTTTCTGCTCCATTCTCTCTTTAGAGAAACACGTGTCCTCAGATGGGTGCTGGACTCTGACATCGGGGCTGGAAACGGCACTGGCCTGCTGTGGGCTGGATGAGCATAGCGAGAGAGGCCAGGCCAAGCGGGCCGGCTTGCAGCCATGGTGGCCGGTGCGGAGCCCCGTTTAGCCAGGTCACACTGAGATACCAACACTGACATTTCAGGACCCAAATCAGCCACCCAACTGAGAGCACCACGAGAAGATACCGTAATTTTTTAAAAGTTTGTATTTAAATTCCAGTTTGTTGACATACAGTGTGATACTAGTTTCACGGGCACAGTGTAGTGACTCAGCATGTCCATACGCAATGGGGCTCAGCACAAGTGAGACTCTTAATCCCCACCACCTGCTTCCCCCACCCCCCGCCCACCTCCCTGCTGGTGACCATCAGTGTGTCTCCATAGTTAAGAGTCTGTTTTTTGTTCCTCTCTCTCTGTTTTCTCTTGGCTTGCTTGTTTTGTTTCGTAACTTCTACGTACGAGTGAAATCATACGGTATTTGTCTTTCTATGACTGACTTATTTCGCTTAGCAAAATAGACTCTAGTTCCAACCATGTTGTTGCAGATGGCAAGATTTTATTCTTTTTGATAGCTGAGTAATATCCCACTGCGTGTGTGTGTGTGTGCGTGCGTGTGTGTGCACGTGTGTGTGTGCCACATCTACTTTATTCATTCATCACTTGGACTGCTCCTCTATCTTGTATATTGTAAATAATGCTGCAATAAATGTCAGGGTGCATGTATCCCTTTGAATCTGTATTTTTGTATCCTTTGAATAAATGCCTAGTAATGCATTTGCTGGGTCATAGGGTAGTTCTATTTTTAATTTTTTGAGGAAACTTCTCACTGTTTTCCAGAGTGGCTGTACCAGTTTGCATTCCCACCAGCAGTGCAGGAGGGCTCCCCTTTCTCCACATCCTCGCCAACACCTGTTGTTTCCTGTGTTATTAGTTTTAGCCATTCTGACAGGGGTGAGGTGGTATCTCATTCTGGTTTTGATTTGTGTTTCCCTGATGATGAGGGATGTTGAGCATCTTTTCATGTGACGGTTGGCCATCTGGATGTCTTCTTTGGAGAAATATCTGTTTGTGTCTTCTGCCCAAGTTTTAATTGTATTATTTGTTTCTTGGGAGTTGATTTTGATAAGTTCTTTATAGATTTTGGATACTAACCCTTTATCTGATCTGTCATTTGCAAATATCTTTTCCCATTCCGTTGGTTGCCTTTTAGCGTTGTTGATTGTTTCCTTTGCAGTGCAGAGGTTTTTATCTTGATGAGGTCCCAGGAGTTCATGTTTGCTTTTCTCTCCTTTGGCTCCAGAGATGTGTTGAGTAAGAAGTTTCTCTGGACACTGTCGAAGAGATTACTGCCTGTGTTCTCCTTGAGGGTCTTGATGGCTTCCTGTCTCACATTTAGGTCTTTCATCCATTTTGAATTTATTTTTATGTACGGTGTAAGAAAGTGGTCCAGGTTCATTCTTCTAAATGTCACTGTCCAGTTTTCCCAGCACCACTTGCTGAAGAGACTGTCATTTTTCCTTTGGATATTCTTTCCTGCTTTGTTGAATATTAGTTGATCATATAGTTGTGGGGTTTCTATTCTGTTCAATTCATCTGTGTGTTTGTTTTTGTGCCAGTACCACACTGTCGTCATGACTGTAGCTTTGTAATATAGTTTGAAATCTGGGATTGTGATGCCTCCAGCTTTGATCTTCTTTTTCAGGATGACTTTGGCTTTTTCAGGATCTTCTGTGGCTGCCTATACATTTTAAGACCAATTGTTCTAACTCTGAAAAATGCTGGTGGTATGTTGACAGGGATTGCATTAAATGTGTAGGTTGCTTCGGGTAGTATAGACACTTTAACAATATTTGTTCTTCGAATCCATGAGCATGGAATGTTTCTCCACTTCTTTGTGTCTTCTTCAATTTCTTTCATCAATGTTTCATAGTTTTCAGAGCACAGATCTTTCACCTCTTAATTAATTTTCTTTTAAAGTAAATGTATATTCAGAAGTTTTATTTATTTTTTAAGTTTATTTATTTATTGAGTGAGAGAGAGGAGAGAGAGAAAGAGAGAGGAAGAGGGGCAGAGAGAGGGACAGAGAGAATCCCCAGCAGGCTCTGCACTGCCAGCACAGAGCATGATGCTGGGCTTGAACTCAGGAACTGTGAGATCATGACCTGAGCCGAAATCAAGAATTGGATGCTTAACCAACTAAGTCACCCAGGTGCCCCACCTCTTCGGTTTATTTCTAGGTGTCTTATTGTTTTTGGCACAATTGTAAGTGGGGCTGGTTCCTCAATTTCTCTTTCTGCTGCTTCATTATTGGTGTATAGAAGAGAAGACATTGCAATTTTTATTCACATCAACTTATGCTCCCTTTGAATCTTGACTTCACATCCCTTTTATAAGCTATTTATTCCAGGAAACCCCATTCTTATAGTATGGCTCTAATGAGGTGCTCGGGGCATTTACAGTGTTAGCTTTTATTTTTGAAGAGAGAAGAAATTGCTTCTTGAATGTACACAGTGAAACCGCACCAACACGCTAGAACAGATCCCTCGAGCGGGTTTCGTTCTGTGTCGGGGGAGGTGTGCATGCTTATTTTAGAAATACTTCTTTGTTTCCAAGCCAAGGAGACGCTGCTACGGGTGAAGTCAAAATAGATGTCCTGTTTACTATTGGGTACATGAAGGTGTGGTTTTTCTGCTGCACATTCCTGTCTTGCCAGCATCCACCGGCTTGTGAAACGTAGGGCTGGCTTTTAAGTCCCTGCACAATCCTGGGAGGCCATAGAGCGTGGGTTTCCTCTGTCTGTACGCCCCCATGACCGCCTCTTGATTGTCTTTCCATTGATTCAGTCATCCCCATCGGGATGTGGGGCGGAGCCGGCCCAGGGCGCCCTGGTTCCCTGCAGACAGCTCTCCATTCTGAGATAATAACTTACAGAAACAGATGCAAACGTTTTTTCCCTACTTGTGTGTTCAGACCATAATCTGATATACCTGGAGCTCAGCTGTTTCTTCCTCCAGCTTCTTCCACGTGAGGACAAACTTCAAAGCGAGGTCGGACAGAGGGAGGCAGGGAGAGCACGTGCAATGAGGAGGCCCCGCGCGTGGTGTGTGGGCCATCCCCCTGCATCAGCACCGCGGCTGAAGGACAGCTCCCTGTTTCACCGCAGAGAAGCGCTTCCAGGAGGGGGACCCTGCCTCCCTTCCTCATAGAAGGTTCCGGCATTCACCTGCAGATGCTGTCTGGCCCAGAGCAGGAGAGACGCTCCTCCCAGGGCAGCGGGGACCTGGCCGCGTGCACCGCACTCACACTCCCGCGCACAACTGGCCAGCAGCGCCTGGGCACAAGGGCGGAGTCTGGCCGATGCCCTAGCGGCCACGCCCTCCAGCTTTCTTCCTCCTTGTCTTCTGTTTCCAGGAGCCCACCGTTCACGTTTGTTTTAGAAACAGCATTTCTTGACTATTTAGAGACCAGAGGAAAGCATACAGATACAAATAAGAACACATTAATATTTTCATTAGGGTAAATCCTAGTTCTCTTCTATTTTTCTCTATGAAATAAAAACAGAAACATTAGTAAAGTTAGAACACACTCAAGTAAACGTGACAATTGTGCTGTGTTCTTGCTTTGTAGGTACTTAAATAATTACACGTCACTTAATGGCTGGGATGTTCCTTAATTTGCTCAGCTGCCTCCACATCCTCAGATCTAATTTGTGATCAGCTTTCTCCCTGATGATAAGAGGGTGTGGTGCCCCCTGAACAACGCCTGGCCCCAGTCGTGCAGACCTGAGACGCTGGAGGCAGCGAGGAGGCCCCGGAACAGAGACAGCGGTGCTGGCCGCTGGAGAATCACCATCCTGGTCCCGCGTCCCTCCCCTCCGGGCGCCTCCCCGTCCCCAGACGAGTGCCCACCACAGCCCTGTGAGGCCGGCAAGGTGCAGTGAGCACCCCTGCAGCTGCAGAGGGGAGACCCGACCCTGGAGGTGGGGAAGGAACTGCACCTGCCACACCAGCCATGCCACGGAGGGGCCACTGGCCGCCCCTCCCTGAGCACCTGCTTCCCTGAGCACCTGGCTGCTGCTCCTTCTCTGCTTTGGGACCTACATGTGAACATTCTGGGGCATTCCAGACTGGCTGCCTCCCCCGTGCCTGCTGGGCCCAGCCTTCAGCCCAAGGCTCCAACCCCTCCCCATACTTGACCTTCCTGACTTCCCTTGCAAGGACATTCTCCTCGCCCCTGAGTCATCCCTCAGCATCCCGTGGTCGGACGGGTGTAACTCTAAGCTGTGACACTGCCTGGCAACAGCGTGCGCCACTCACACCCTCCCGTGACCTCCAGACCCCCCCTCCCCTGACCTCCAGACCCTCCCCCTCCCGTGACCTCCAAACCCTCCCCTTCTCGTGACCTCCAAAAACTTCCCCTCCTGTGACCTCCAGACCCTCTTCCCTCCGTGAGCTACAGACCCACTACCTCCCGTGACCTCCAGTCCCTCCTCCCCCTGTGAGCTCCAGACCCTCCCCCTCCCCTGACCTCCAGACCCTCCCCAGACCCTCTCCCTCCCGTGACCTCCAGACTCTCCCCCTCCTGTGACCTCCAGACCCTCTTCTTTATGCAGCAGATCTGAGGGGGCACCCACTTACATTTGCCCACCCTGGCACTCAACAAAAACAAAAACACAAGCAAAATCAGATAAACCCAAGACTCTTGCTGGAAAGCTCTGTGAAGGGGAGAAAACGTGCCGCTCCTGTGTCCCACTGCTTCCGTGCGGTTTGGAGACACGAAGGTTCTGGAGTGACCTGTGGACGTTCACACACACCAGGTGCACAGTCGCTCCCCTGCCGATGTGCCCAGCCTGGATTCCTCCTCGAAAAACAGGTATTTCTAGACTCAGCTTCACACGTCCCCAAAACAAACCTGTGTTTCCCCCAAACTTGTTCCATCTCTTGTGCTGATTGTTTCTCTCGGTGAAAGGAACCGCCGTTCACTGGCACGTATGTAGCTGGGTAACTGAGCTGGTGTTGGCTTTGACCCCGTCTCCCGTGCCCCCCGCCACGCCTGCTGATCACACCGTCCTTCTTACGCCCCTTCCGGAGGCGCTCACTCCCTCGGCGCCGCGTCCCCCAGTGGCCCCTCTGAGCTCTCGCCTGGACTCCGGCCCTCCACCCTGGGGCGCCTCCTCCAGGGTCCTCCCGCTCACGTGATTCTGAGCCCCATCTCACAAGTATCGGAGACTTCCTTTCCGACATCTTTCCTCCCAGGAGGATGGTTGACACAGTCACGTGGGTCCTGGAGAGAAAGCCTAGCCGTTCCCCCAGATGCCTGTTGTTCTCTGGCCTGTCCCACCCACCATCCACCCCACACTGCTTGCCCAGCGCATCCAGGCGCTTTGGGCGGGATATGCCCATCATGCAGTGCAGGATGTTTCTACCTCCAGCCCTGGCCAGGACCTCCCAGTCCCTGTGACACTCAGAATGTCCCCCACATGGGGTGTTACATGACTGAAAACCAGTGGGGTCACATTTAAGGATGTCCTATCAATCTGTCTATCTATCTATCTGTCTGTCTATCTATCTATCTATCTACTTATCTACCTAGCATCATCATCATCTATGTATCTATCTATGTATCTATCTATGTATCTCTCTCTCTTGCTCTCTCTCATCTATCTATCCATCAAGGGAGAGAGAAAGACTTTAGAAAATGGCCTCACACAGTGGTGGGTGCTGATGAATATGAAATCTGCAGGGTGGACAGTGGGAAGGAGACCCACGGAAGCACTGTCGTGTCCACGGGCCGTCTGCTTGCCTGGGGAGGATAGCCTCTGGTCTCTCCAGGCCTTCAACTAATTAGATGAGGCCCACCCATGTCAGGGTAGGGAGGGGACTGCTTTACTCAAAGCTCACCATTTTCAGTGTTAATCTCCTCCAAAAGCATCTTCACAGAAACACCCAGAAAAATGTTTGACCCAAAATCTGGGAGCGGTGGCCCAGGCAAGTTGACACAGAATAACCTGTCACAAGAAGACTGGGGCACGTGCTCAGGTGGACTCAGCAGTGCTCGAACACACACCTACTTCCTCTGTTGCTGTGGGATGGGCAGCTCACTGCTGGAACCACTCAAAACCCTTCTGCACTTTCTACACACCCTGTCTTGTGGCTCACGGTCACATGGCTAAAGGGAGCTGCATGCCTGGGGCCCGATGGTGAGCAGAGCAAGTGTGGGCAGGGGAGCAGTCCTTGTGGCCACCAGGCAGGACTCCAGAGATCACTTGGGAAGGATGGTACGAGATAGAAAATGATCTGTGTCCCACAGTTAGACGGATCCCCACGTTACTTGTTCCAGGATTTTCCAGACATTTTGTCCTGTTACGGCATTTTTCTAAGGTGTGATTTGTAAACATTTTTTAATGTTTGTTTTTGAGAAAGAGAGAGAGAGAGAGAGAGGGAGACAGAACATGAGTGGGAGAGGTGCAGAGAGAGAGGGAGACACAGAATCCAAAGCAGGCTCCAGGCTCTGAGCTGTCAGCACAGATCCCGACGTGGGGCTCAAACCCATGGACTCATGGGCTATGAGATCATGACCTGAGCTGAAGTTGGCCACACAACCGACTGAGCCCTTGAATGAGTTGATTAAAAAAAAAAAAAAAATTTTTAATGTTTATTTATTTTTGAGACAGAGAGAGATAGAGCATGAACGGGGTGGGTCAGAGAGAGAGGGAGACACAGAATCTGAAACAGGCTCCAGGCTCGGAGCTGTCAGCACAGAGCCCGACGCGGGCTCCAACCCACGAACTGCGAGATCGTGACCTGAGCTGAAGTCGGACGCTTAGCTGACTTAGCCACCCAGGCGCCCCTCCAAGGTGTGATCTGTAACTGCTTCAAGGAGAGAAAGAACTTGTGTGTAAAGCAATGCTCCACAGTGGTAACTGTCCCTCCTCCCAGCGGCTGGAGGAAGGACACGGACACACCCCATCGGGCTGGTCTGTTTCCCGTGGAAACCGCTGTCCTCACTTCCTGGGGTGGCCGCCGTATGTCCGGGTCATCCCGGCCCCACCAGACCCGCCGCACAGGGCAGGGCACCTCCCCACCCCCGTCGGAGAGGCTGAAATGCCCTGGGTTAAGTGTTATTGATCTCAGAGCAGTTGCGTATTTCTTGGCGGTGTGATCGAGTTTCAAGCTGGTTCCCATTGAATTAATTTTTGTTGCTCGGTGTTTGAAGTTCAGACAGGAATAATTGGCCTGGGAAGGAGTCCGCGTGTTCTCGCCGAGTAATGAAGCTGGAGGCAGGCGCGAGCCCACCTCTCCAGGGAAAGGTTTGATTTTGAAGTCTTTCTGTGGTTTCCAGGAGGCCGCCTGACTGCCTGCAGCGGGCAGGAGACGAGGCGGTGGCTGGGCGGGTGGGCAGGTGCTCCTGGCCCCAGCTTTGCATGGCGAGGTTTCGTCCTTTGATCGCCAGCGAGATCCGGGGCCCCTGGGATTGCGGCGTGAGTGGAGGACACGGGCCACACCCCTGCTTCACAACCTCCTTGGCCTGCAGTCACCCCGAGACAATGCCGCACAGGAGCTGGCCCCGTGGACCCTCACTTTCTCCTCTGGCCTGGTTTCCCTCCTCTGCTTCCTTTAGTTTACGTGTTGGTCCTACCCATGTTCAGGTGTGGGGGGTGCACTCTCTCCAGCCTCACCCTTCCTGGGGGACCGGGAGCGCCTCTCAGGGGCCGCCTTCCACTGGGCTCAGGGGCACCAGACGCCTTGGCTGCGGAGGAAGACAGTCCGTGGCCACACACGTGGCCGGAGTCGTGACTGTAATTCAATTTACTCACACGGCCGTGGGAGAATTCCGTGAGCTAACGTGGGAGAAAACTGTCTGAGAGACAGCTGTATAGATGTCGGCCACTGTCAGTGTCAGGAGAGCACGTATGGTCAGTGGCAGGTCCACCGTCACCTCCTGGAGGCGTCCACTTTCTACTTGAGCTCAAAGCACCAGCTGTATACCAGAATCCGAGGCAAAGCCGAGCACACGTGACCAGAGTCCCCTGGCGTGTCCATCCACGCAAAGACCAAGTGAGGGGCAACAACCATTTCATCAAAAGGTGGTGGAGTGGGTGGTTTAGGCCTTGCCCTTTCCAGTTGGAGAGCTGGAAGACTGGAGACTCCAGCTGGAGTCTCTCCACGGGGGGGGGGGGGGGGGTTCCACCCGGTGTGGTTTAGAGGTGACCCTTTCGATCGGCACCCCACATCTTAAATCGGCCGTCCCGTTGTGCACAGCTCGACACCCTCCCGGGCAGGGTCCTCGGGACCCCTGAATGCCGCAGACCCTCTGCTCAGTGTGGTAGCCGGGGGGGGGGGGGGGGGGTCTGTGCACATGACACGAAGCTCCAAGCCCAAGAAGGCCGGGCGTGGGGAGGCAAGCTGATCACCGTGCAGGCTGCTCAGAGCCCCGGGTGTTTGGGTAACTGTGCTCTCTGGAACTTTAATCCCCTGTAAAAATTTACTGCCTCTTTTATTGATTTTTAAATCCAATTGTCATTACATTAGACTTCTCTGCAGCTAATCTTATCTTCCCCCCAAATTTTACAGAATCAGGTGGAGAGACTCCTGGCACAGAAACTCTTTGATTTCAGGGAAGAGGCAAGGTCGGCAGAGGCGGAAAGGGCAGGGAGGTGCTGAGTCCTTTTTCCTTCCCTCGCCTGTGAGGGCTGCCTCACACAGCCCGGGACGGGGCATTCCCCAGAGGCCCCGCTCGTGTCTGGTTTGCCCCCCACCCTGTGTCTCAGGAGTGGACCCCGTTCCTGTTGCCGGAATGAATGAGGGTGACATCCAGAGATGACCTCATCCGACTTCAGAGATGTGTTCCCGGGGCCCTGAATCTGAGATTGGCTCACTCTCTCAGTTATTCCTTCAAAAGATGCTGTTGTGGGACTTGAAGCCCGGAAAGACAATGGTCAGCCCAGATTTATTACTATTAACCACTCAGAAGATAGAGATTTCCAAATGTTTCCAGGGGCAGCTGGGTGACTTGGTCACTTGAACGTCCGACTCTTGTCTGCTCGGGTCATGATCTCAGGGTCGTGAGTCCCAGCCTCGCGTCGGGCTCTGGGCTGACAGCACGGAGCCTGCTTGGGATTCTCTCTCCCTCTCTCTCTGCCCCTCCGCTGCTCATGCTCTTTCTCTCAAAATAAATAAGCTTAAAAAAAAAAACCTGTCCAGCCCTCACCCAGACTTTGAACCTCGGCTGCCGTGTCCCCAGCGCCTGTGTGTGAGCGCCTCCAGCAGCAGAAAGCTCACCTGATGAGCTCATTCCCGTTGTATAAAATCGCGCCGGAGCTGGGGAGGGTCCGAGGCTGTTTATTCTGAGACCCTCGTCTCACAGGCGGGAGGCTGAGGACAGGGTGGGCGTAAGATGGGTTCGTGGCGACGTCAGCCTACACCTGACGTCTCCTCCAGCTGCGGTCGTCGGATCTGTGTTTATCAGATCCTTCCCTCCCTGCCCCCCGCCCTCACCCTTCTCTCGTGCCTCTTCTTCTCCGAGAGTGTTTCCTGACCGCCCACCTCGTGTACCAGGCACCCCGCAGAGGAAGGGTGGGCCATCTCAGAACAATGGCGGGTGACGCTCTCGTGGGGACACGGGGCAGGCAGTTCCGGGGTCTCGGAGGGAGAAGAGCCAGGTCGTGGGGACAGTGGATGACAGGGACAAAGCCCAACACGGACCGGTGGGAACACAGAAGTCGGGCTCACAGCTGGGGCAGCACAGGTCACCGGGACCCTCTCCCTCTCCCGGCTCCACCTATGTTTCCGTGTTGGCTGCTTTCTCCCCCACGAGCAGTGTGGGGACCACCCCAGGTAGGCACGGACACAGACAGAGCAAGCCGAGGCCGGGGAAAGAGAGCCCATCGCCCTAAGTCTGTGAGAGCCCAGGAAAGGACCAGAACCCAGACTGTGACGGGGCGTCAAGATGGGCCTTGGCCACGGCCTACCTCTGTGGCCAGGAGGGACGGACGTTGCGTCTGATAGCACGGGAGGGGAGATGGGACAGACGGGGACTGACTAGAGGCGGGGATGCCGGTCAGAGGTTGATCCTGATGCTGCTTTGGGGGATCAGAGAGACACCTCGGACCGAAGGGGTCGGACCAGGGCGGGAATGGGGTCATTTCAGGTGGGAGCAGTGGGGGTGGGGGTGGAAAACTGTCCGGACGCAGGGATCAGCACAGGCCATGCGGGAGGGCAGGGGACATGCCAGCACGTGGTGGGTCTGGCCGGCTGGGCGCTCAGCCAGCACCGCGGGCCGGTGGGAGGCGCGTGCTGGACGGGAGCGAGGGCTCTGTGGGCCACGTTCGCATTTGTGACTTGTCGGGGATGATTTGGGACCATGGCAGGTTTAAGTACAAAGGAGATCTGTTCAGACTTTGGTCTTAGAAGGACACTCGTGGTTGCAGTAAGAGTCGAGGGGCCCCTGACGTCAGGGAGATGGGGTAGGAAGTTACTGCAAAAATCCAGGATCGCAAAGGCTGTGGTTTGCCACGATGGCGGCTGTGGTTACGACGACTTTGCAGGGATTTCTAGGCCCAAGAACGTGGGTCTCCAGGGGCGTTTCTTCCGTTGGCCTCAGTTTCTCCGTGAGATGAGGGAATTAGTCAATAACTTCAGACATCCCTCTGTCTTCAAAATTCTACGTTTCGTACTGTGTGATTAAAACCTAGGAGGAAGCCCAGTGATCGCTCCGGAAAGCGGAGAGGCGTGCACGTGTGATTGCAGCCCAGGCCTCTCTCCTGGTCTCTCCGGAGGATAATGCTGGAAATGCCATCTCAACAACATTCACGTCAATTTTTTCGCATTCAAATATTCTAAATACGATCAGTATTCGGACCTGACTGCGCACATCACAGAGCAGCGCCTCATGCAGAAACCGCCCCCCAGGTTTCATCTCTCACGGGGCCCCCGCCCGCCATCCAGTTTGCTGATGCCCCTCAGATGCTGCTCTCCCTCAAGACCCCAATTACCCGCCGGCGGATGCCGTGTGCCCAGAGGGAGGCGGCCGCCAGGGGTTAGACTCAATATTTGCTCAGGACACACATTTGCGGTGCTGACACGCACCCCCTGTTTGGGAGGCAGACGGCCAGGGATGAATTTTGAATGGGCGAGCAGGGAGACGTTCACTCTGCTCTGCTGCGCGTTGACGTACGAGCTTCGGATGCGCAAGACGAACACTCGGAGCTCCGAGTTCTTAGATTAAATGTTGTCTTTGTAAATCAAAAGTAAGCAAATCCTGTGTAATATGCCTGACATATATTTATTACAATGTTCTTTAGAAGCAATTTCCATTCTGATATGCCATTGCCGGGATCATTATTAAAGAGTTAAGAAGAATGGGGAATAGGTGATAAGAGATCAGATTTTTCAGGGACGTAACCGCAAAATGGATGGTGCGTTAGAAGGACATTAAAAAAGCAATAGGTTCAAACTATTAGGCAGAGAGATGTCAATTGACACAGGCTCGCGTTCTGACACCCCGGCCTCAAAATTAGAAAGCTGGGGTCTTGCCGCTGTGGTTTTAAAACGTCTGTGTGGGAGGCTTTTAGTGCTCTGCGGAGGAATGAATCAACTTGGAAGGAAGACACAATTATTAATATTGTTTATCCTGACTTTTCTGATTTGGAAACAAAAAATAAAACTACAAGAAAACCAGAGGACAGATAATAAGCAGCCACGAGCTTTCCACCTTAGAGGAGCAAACACATTTGCCATCAGACTTTTAATTTATTTGTGCAAGTAAGTCCTTAGTGAGTGGGGGGCCTCTGGTGCCTCCTGAGAGCCAGAACTGTCCGCTCCCCCGTCGCGGCCCCTCCTGGCCGTGTGCGGGGTCCCCACACGCTTGCACCTTTATTTATCACAAGTACACCCTTACTAGGCACATACGTTATTTACGTTAATGACCTGTATACCTGAAGATGGACAGAAGGTATTGGGCTTGGCTTTTTGTACAATTCTGATGAAACATGGGGGGTGGGGGTGCAGGAAAATACCCACCTGAGTTTGGCCATCCCCATGCTGGCTGGGAGGCACTGAGGACACTGTTCACCTCCAGGGCCGGTGTAATAAGTCACCACAGGCCAGTCGGCTTAAAGCGGTGGGAGTCTGGAGCCAGGAGTCAGACATCAAGGTACCAGTGGGACGAACTCCCTCCGGGGACTCCAGGGCTGGGTGCTTCCTTCCTCTTCCAGCCTCTGAGGGCCCCAGGGCCTCCTGGGCTTGTGGCCACATCCTCCCAGGCTCTGCCTCCTTGGTCCCGCGGCCTCCTATCTGTGGTCTGTCCCCCTGCCCCGACCCCCTGGTCAGGACACATGCGGTTGCACTCAGGGTCCCCTGGACGGTCCAGAATAAGCCCCTTTTCTCAAGATCTCTAACTTAATAATGTCTTTTGCTGAATAAAATAACACCCTCCTGTTTCCATATAAATGACGCCCACAGGTCCCCGGGATGAGGAAGTGATTGTCGGAGCGGGGACATTTGTTCAGGCTCCCCCATGGTGTTTCTTTCTCGGGACGTGATGGCCGCGCTGAGGAGACCGTCAGGACAGGACATGTATCGGGTACGAGTTTTCCCGGGGGACTTACCCAGAACTGGAGCTGCCAGACGCCCTAGTGCCCGGCGGTGCCCTGGACCCCCACACCCCGCACACTGTCCCCCACGCGGGTTGTCAGCCCAGAGTGTTTGCCACGATCAGCGTTCAAACACTCATTTGCTTGGAAAGGGCGGCTCCCTCTGACTCGTAGGAGGACACGGCGGTTTCCTGTTTGGCACTCGTGGTTGACAATCTTCTTAGTGACTTGTGTACGGCTCTTCACATGTTGTGTGGGTATTAATCTTTTTTCTCAGGGACGCGCGATGCAAATGACATCCCCCAGGATCAGAAAGATGTTTCTCTGACCATAAAGACGTTCGGAAATGTAAAGAAGTCAGTTTAGCCCATCTTTCACTTCACCGTATCTAACGGTACGTCTAGAAGAGTCCCTCCCCATCACCTCATTTTGTCTTATGGTTTCGTTTGTCGACAATCTTGGTGTATGCTGTAGGTAAAGCTCTAATTCTATTTTATTTTTGCCCATGGGAGGCTTTCGTGAATGGGTCACCATCTTCTCACCGATTCATGATGTTTCCTCTGTCGTTCGTTTCTGTTTCCAGATTTTGTTCGTTCCACTGACGCCCTCCCTTCCATGGGCTGGGACCACAGTGGGTGGTTACTGCGAATTTAAAGTAAGTTCTGATGGTGGGCTGGGGAAACCTCCTTCTTTCTTTCTTTCAACTGTTTTGATTATTCCTTCATGTTTCCTTTTATATTTGTTATTTTAAATGTGGTTTTTTTGTTTATTTTGAGAGAGAGAGAGAAGTCACATCTGTGAGCAAGGCAGGGAGAGAGAGAGAGAGAGAGAGAGAAAGAGAGACAGAGAGAGAGAGAGAGAGAGAGAGAGAGAGAGAGAGAGAGAATCCCAAGCAGGCTCCACACTGTCAGTGCAGAACCTGACACGGGGCTCGATCTCATGAACCCTGAGATCATGACCTGAGCCGAAATCAAGGGTCAGACGTTTAACCGACTGAGCCCCCCAGGCGTCCCTCCTTTTATATTTGAATTTTAGGATCAGTTTTTTAAACGTCTATTGAAAGGCCTGCGGGTTTTTGTTTTGTTTTGTTTCTGATTGCATGAAACTGAAAACCAGACTCCAGGAAGAGTTGACCCTCCATCCTGTAGGGTCGTCTGCGTCACGGGTGGGTCTATGCCACTACTTACTATATATCTTAGTTCCTGAAAAATGCTGCATAACATCCCCCACACGGGACTTTTATGCCTTCTGCTACTTTGTGCCGATGCACTCCAGTTTGGCCCTTACATTTTCTGAAGCCGTTTGCTGCCCATCTGTAGGAAGGCCGGTCACTGCTGGATGCTCGAGCCCATGGAACTGGAGGAGACCTTTAACGAGCTTCACCGTGTCCCCACGTATTTCCCGGGATGTTCCTTGCTGACGATAGC
The DNA here is from genome assembly GCF_027475565.1 of Acinonyx jubatus. Classification (NCBI taxonomy): domain Eukaryota; kingdom Metazoa; phylum Chordata; class Mammalia; order Carnivora; family Felidae; genus Acinonyx; species Acinonyx jubatus. The sequence goes on along the minus strand of NC_069380.1, from coordinate 234,793,984 downwards.
ATCATATCCATTTTTGAATCTTTTCTTCTGAACGCTAGGTGCCCAGCACCGGGCCCGTGGCGCAAGCCCTGTATTACTGGGTAGCAAGTAACCACACCATTAGAGGCCTTACCACAACACACATCCTCAATTCACCTCCCGAGGGCTGGGCCACCTCGCCTCCACGCTGGGCCACCCACACAGGGCATCCATGCCGGGCTGTCCGTGCAGGCCCATCCAGGCAGGTCCGTCCACGCGGGGCGTCCACACCAGGCCGTCAGTGCAGGGCGTCTACGCAGGCCCATCCACGCGGGGTGTCCACGCAGGGCCACACAGGCTGCTGTCCAGGTGCTGGGCCGGGGCACCTGTTGGGAGCTCCCATCTCTTCTGTCACATGGTTGTTGGAAGGGTTCAGTTCCTTGTGCTTATAGGACCCTCTCGCTGGCTGTTGGCCGAGACCCCTCTCAGCTACCACGTGGTCCTTCCAGGCCCTGAAACACGGCCCAAGAAACTTCTGTTCCCATCTTCTAATCAGCCTGTAATATAACATGTAATATAACATGACCAGGGGACTGACTTCCCACCTCCTTTGCTCTCCTCCACTGGCCAGAGGCCACCTACATTCAGGGGGCAGGATGCATAAAGGTGGGACCCACGTGTGGTGGTCATCTTAGCATTCTGCTGGCCACAGACACCATTCCCCCAATTACACATGCAGAAACATGCATCCCACCCCAGGGTCCCCAAAGGTCTCACATCCTGGCGCCCAGCAGCAGACACTGGACTGTGCGTCCCCAGAGGTCGTGGCTTCCCATACACGCCTCCACGGTTCCCCTCTGTGGTCAGACGTGGCTGGCCACCTCGGCGGCCGGACATGTTGGCCCAGGATGACCAGCAGTCAGGGTGACAAAGTGGACATGGGACAGGGGAGGCTGCGGACAAGGAGGGGTTCCACAAAACACACCTGTATTTGTCCGTGACCCCGTCTGAACGCTGAGGGCAATGACAGCTGCCTCCCCTCTGCCTTCCAAACCGTGTGCCTGGAGCCTTTCGACAGCTGAGAATCAGGGGGCCGTCAGCAGGTGCACAACAGCTCTGTTCCTGCGAGGACCATCATCACCTTGCCCCCACCTGGGGACGTTCCAGGTCACCCCTCCCTACTCAGAGTGGTCATGCTCCCCTTGACCCGGGGTAAGATCTGTCACACCCCGCTGTCCCTTCAGCTGTGGGGCAGCCACCGCAGAACCCCTCGGGAGGCATGTGCATGCCTCTCCCATGGAGGTGCCCTCAACGGACAGCCTGGTCCACGGGGCACCCTGGTGGGGGGTGGTGGTGCAGGTCTCAGCATCCCAGCTCCCTGTCACTGGATGCCTTTCTCTACAGGCTATTATAGAAGTTCTAGAATCTCAGCTCAGTTCCCCGCAGAGGACCTTTGGGTCACAGTTTCAGTTTACCACCTGCACAGGCGGTTGGAACCACTCCCTGTGGCTTGAGTCAAAAGCACGCAATTGTGCTGCTGCTGCTGCGAACTCATGAGTTCAATTCTCAGTGTATGTTTCTTCTACCCAGAGGCAGCATCCTGAGAGCCGTCTCCAAGCATTCTGTAGCTTCTGTCCATGTGAGTCGGCAAAATCTTGCAATTCGTTTGGTGCACATGGGTGTGTCGCAAGGCATCACAGTTTGCCCTCACTCCCTCTACATCCAGCTCATCTCTGCAACCCTCTGTCCCCGCTGACCCCCCGTGGCCCCAGACCTGCCTGGACTCGAGTTATGGGTGTGGAAACAATGAGAGAGCGTGGGTGTGGGTGTCGGGTGGGTCGGCGTCCCCTGAAGGTCAACGTCTGAGATGTGCTTGCGTGTTTGCCAGGCAAGGGGAGACTGACCCCCTCAGACGGGGGAAGAAGGGCTACATTCAGTATCAGAGCGCTTTGGGCAGAATTAGGGGCATTGATTTTTACAGCCTCATGGGATCCTGGCCACACGTCCCCGCTCCAAGTTTCAGGGTTCAGGTCCTGCTGCCTGATCAATGTCCTTAATGAACCGACACCCTCACAAGGTCGTGAAGCAATTTGTGTTTCATTTTTCAAAAATGTTTAAAATATTTTGTAACATTTATTTTTGGGAGAGAGAGAGAGAGAGAGAGAGAGAGCGCGCGCATGAGCAGGGGAGGGGCAGAGAGAGAGGGAGACACAGAATCTGAAGCAGGCTCCAGGCTCCAAGCCGTCAGCACAGAGCCCGACGCGGGGCTCGAACCCACGACCCGTGAGATCGTGACCTGAGCTGAAGTCTGACGCTCAACTGATTGAGCCCCCCAGGCGCCCGACATTTTATTTTTCAATTGCAGAGTTAGATTTTAGGCTTGGTTTGCAAGAGTTTTGACTGAGTACTCGCAAAAGACATACAGTTATTTGTCAAAGGAGCTTTCTGGCTCACCTGTATCTTGAACTGAACATTTAAAGCTATTGGTTTCCCAGGCGTTCCCCCCAAGTTCTCGAGCAGGTACGGGGGCCTCCAATCCACCTGCAGTCCCCCCACTCATGATCCCACCAATGTTCCGACAGAGCCCTGCAGGGACGCAGCACGGTGTCCGGGGCGGCCGTGGGGGACTGTCAGCCAGTGGGTGCGCGATGGGGAAGAATCAGGAGCGGGCATCCTTGTCGTTAGAAACCACTCAGCTCCGCCAGTGTTGCTGCTGAGTGGTGGGTGACTTTCCCGGGTTAGTCTGAGAACAGATTGAAACACTAGACTGTGAGGAGGCGTTTGCCACCAGGCTCCTGCCAAGCCGTCACTCCCAGCTGTGGCCTCTTTCGTGGCCCCTCCATTTTGCTTGGAGCCTCTCACGACCAAAACGTGCTCTGAAGTTAACAAAATGTGTAAAAATGTCTCGCCTCCCTCAGGAAGGGAAGCACGCGGCGACCCTTCTAACCGACCGTGTAGGCAGCGCAAAGGATAGTTTTCAAGGAAGAAACATACGACAACTGAGTGTCTTATCAAGCTTCCCTGATTAATCTTCACTCCCACCCCCGGGGAGACGCTTTCTCCAACATTTCAGTACAGGTGGCGCCTTGGATTTTCCCCGCTACCGAGCAAGCAAGCTCCGAGAGCTGACCCCGTTATCCTTAGTAACATCCAAATAACACCTGATGCGTATGGGGCCGCGGTCAGGACAGGAAGGAGCGGGGAGCCCCTGGGCTGTGTGACACCCTCCCGAGGTGAGTCTCAGACCTTAAAGGCGTGCTTTTTAATGAAACAGACCCCCCACCCAAAGCGTCTGGGGGGGCAGTGAGGGATGGGAGCCGGGCGTGTGTATTTGTGAACGGCAAATACCGTGGAGACGTGAGAAGGGCTCTGCTGTTCCCGCCTCTCCTGCACAGATACCTTGGGTTTGAGCTTGGTCAATAAAGTTATCATGCAATTATCATCAACTGGTCTTTAATTTTTAATCTTCACCTCTGGGGCTGTCTGTGCACTGAGTGCTGTATTTCATCGGAAGGTGGGACCCGGATCTGACAGAGAGGAGGGGGTGTGGAGAAGATAATCAGTGCCGCCATGAATAATGGAGCTTTAATAATTTTTGCTGCATTTGGAAATCAGTTCCCACACTTGTTACATGACCAAAGTGCCTGGAGCCACAAAGTTGATCAGACTCATCTCATACTTGGTGAAACTCTGCAGCCTGCATGAGAGCAAGGCATAGGTTTTCTGGATGGAAGCTCCTGGAAGAGAAGTCCAGGAAAGAGATGTCTGGGTGACCACTGTCCATCCATAGCATTGCTGGACACCCACACCACCCCGGGAGGGGGCTCTTCAGGCACTAAGATTGAGAGCAGGTTGAGGACAGGGCTGCGTCTGTTAGAACCACTTTAGCGTTGCTTATTTTAATGAGAAAAGATAACTTTTAAGTTACAAAGGTAGTATTTATTCATTATCAACAATGTCTAAAGTTAAAAAGTATCTATCGGGAAGGGAAACGACCCCTCTTCTTCCCTGTAGGGTCCATCCTAGAGAAACAAAATGAACCACCAGCCCAGATTTGGTTTGAATGTCCATATTGATGACATCGCATGATCAAGAGGGTGTGAGGTTTATTACTTACATAACGAGGTCTTCTGGGGGAGGACAGAGGAGAAACCCCAGCTGATGTGAAATGGCTTGAGGCAGCGGAGGAAGGAGACTGACTGGGGTTTGCACCGTGGTTGGGGGAGGCTGGAGGGAGGGTTTCCACGTGAGGGCAGAGGTTTGTGTGGTTTCACTATCCCACCGGTGCCAAAGGAGGGGGTACCCAGGCTTTCTGATCAGTTTACCCAGATGTGGGGCAGAAGGAAAAAAGAGAGAGGTGAGGTTAACAAGCTGATAGCAGTCAAACATCAAAAGATGGACCCACAGTATTTCATCTCTTAGCCTTCTTACTGCAAAAGGACCATTGTTTATAGTGTCCTTAGTATATATCCAGGTATTTCTATAAATGGATAAAAAAATTCTTATGTGCAAACTATATCTCCATCTTTCACCCATTCATCATCTATTCATCATCTATTCATGCATGCGGCCCTCCAACCATCCATCCACCATCCATCCACCATCCATTCATGCATCCATGCATCCCTCCCTCCCCCCCTCCATCCCTCCATCCACCATCCATCCATCCATCATCCATTCATGCATTCATGCATCCATCCATTCATCCATCCACCATCCATCCATCATTCATTCATGCATCCATCCATCCCTCCCTCCATCCCTCCATCCATCCATCCATTCATGCATCCGTCCATCCATTCATCCATCCACCAACCATCTATCCACCAACCATCCATCCACCATCCATCCCTCCCTCCATCCATCTCTCCCTCCCTCCCTCCATCCATCCCTCCATCCGCCATCCATTCATCCATCCACCAACCATCCCTCCCTCCCTCCCTCCATCCATCCATCCACTATCCCTCCATCCATCCCTCCATCCACTTATGCATGCATCCATCCATCCATCATCCATTCATGCATCCATCCATCCATCCATCCATCAAGCATCCATCCATCATCCATTCATGCATCCATGCATCCATGCATCCATCCATCCATCAAGCATCCATGCATCATCCATTCATGCATTCATGCATCCATCCATCCCTCCATCCGTGCATGCATCCATGCATCCATCATCCACCATCCATCAATGCATGCATGCATCCATCCATCCTCTATTAGTGCAAAAGTGGCATCACATTACACATACCATTCTGAATTTGTTTTCCACTCAGCAATGGGTCTTAAAATAACATTTATCTGCAGACCCACCTAGTTCTCCTGATGGTTTCATACTGCTCGATGGCCCCTAGTGGTGGCCATTTGGGATAATTCCTGTTACCACATCACGGGCAATCCTTGACCCCTGTACCTGTGCAGGTATGCTGATGAGATAATGCTCTCGGAAGTGTGACGGCTAGGTCATAGGGCAAGCGTGTTAGAAGTTTAATGGATATTGCTAAATTGCCTTCTAAAACTTGGTTCTAGAACACTGCAACCAATAGGTCACCAGAATCTCTATTTCTGTTCAACTGGGGTGGGGGAGGGACATTAAAACAATCTATCGATTTGAAATAGAAGAAAGTCCTGTTGCAGAATTAGTTTACATCTTTCCAAATAGTTATCAAGTATTTTTATTTCTTGTTTCTCTGAGCTGCCAGTTTTTATCAAGTCAATCATTCTTTGTTTATTAATCTGTAAGGAGATCCTCTCTAAAACACATGCTGCGAATGCTGTTTCCAGTTTGTCTCTGTACTGTGAGGGGACGTTTTGCTCTAGAGAACTTTCTCATTATTACGAAATCAAAATGAAGAATTTCTATTTTATGGCCATTTGTTTTGTTATTTTTAGAAACTACTTCTCTAATAAACAGTCAGTTGTTTCCTCATCACCTATAATTGTGTTCTAATAGTTTTTAATGCTAATCCTTAAGTTGGTGCTGCACGGGACTTCCCTTGTTGCTGAAACAGAATTCCTGGATTTATTTTGCCTAATTAGATAGCAGATTGTCTCCACGTCATTTAGAAATTATAGCTCTTCTACTTGGTGACCTGAAATGTCACTCTTACGGCAATCGTTCTGATTTTGTTTCATTTCTGCATTTTGTATGTTTTATATTGATCTCCGTGATTTCTCTCCTGCTTCTCATGGCTGTATTTATTGTGCTGTATTATACATTTGGATGTCAAATGAGCCATCTCCTGTGAAATATCCTTTATTCAAAACTTTTTTAACTGTTAAAAATGTTTATATCTCTGGAGGATCTTTAGAGCCATTGTGTCATGTTATATGAGTCTTCTCTTTGCCGGCAAACGTTGAAGATTCTGTTACTATTTAAATTGGAAATGCATTAAAAATATGGATTAATCCAGGTAGAGCGATGTCTGTATATAGTTGCCTTTTTAGTAAGAACAAGACTTGTTGTCATTGATTCTTTTTTTAATACAGGTTCTGCATTTTTCTTAAGCTTATTTACAGGTATTATATACATGCATGTATTTGTGTGTGTGTGCGTGTGTCTGTGAACTGAACTGTTTCTTCCTTTGCGTTTCTAATTGGTCGTTGGTTTTAAATAGGAAAAGTGTGGATCTTGTACTTTAAATTTGGTTTTGAAGTTGTTTATTTTCCAGGCATTTGATTGAACAATCTGCAAAGAGTAATGGTCACCTCCTTTCTGACATCTCCACCTTCTCACTGTGTGACCAGGGCAAGCCTTCCAGGCCACTGAGGCTCTGTTTCCTCATCTGTACAATGGGCATGGCATCTGTCTAAAGGAACACCCAGGGGGAGGGGCTCCGCCTGGTGAAGACAGGGTGCTCCCTCAGTGCCCGGCCTCCCTGGCCGAGGAAGCCCCAGTTCCCCTGGACAAACTCGTTCCCCAGGAGGTCTGGGCCGTGCGTGAAGTGTCGGGGCCGGGGAGAAAGGAGTGCAAACATATCTTGGGTGTGCACACATCTGTTGGTACAGGGGGTTTGGGGTGAGGGGCACGCTGGGTGACATGGGGAGTGTCTCCCCGGGAATGGGGCAAAAGTGGGCGTGGGGGCCCTTTTCTCTTACAGGACATGTGAATGCGGTCCACTTCCCATTTTATTGGCTCAAGATGACGAGGAAACAGCTAGATAACATCCCGATCCACGAATTCGTACAGAGCAGAGAAAGCCTGAGAACGAACTAGTTCACCTGCTTCGCGAGCCAGAGCCGTCTGACCCTGGCACCGGGGACTGCTTGGTTCCCTCGCTGCAGCAAAGGCACAGGGGCCAGGCTGGGATGAATCCCTCAGGCACTCAGGCTCGGCACAGCTCACTCCTGCGGAGGGCTCCCCACTCTGTGCCCCTCATTTCGTGGGCGAGAGCGCCACTCCAGCCCAGGTGGAGAGACTCCAAAATATCCCCTGGGCCGGGGCGCAGGAGGGGCCTGCGTTCCTCACGGCCTCGTTTTTAAAACTGCACGATGGCACTGAAGCAGGGTTTTCACCCTCCTTCCTGTGTTGTGACCTTTGGTTTTCTGCTTGCCCTGGTCTGCCCGGCAGGACAGCCTGGCCGTCCCAGAGGCCTCTGCTTCGTGCGGCCCCATCCACCCACCTGCAAGGCACTGGACACCTGTCACTCTTCCTGCTGGTCCAGCCACACCGCTCTTGGGAACCCCTCCCCCATCCCCCCCAACCCATCCTCACACACCAGCCAGGCTCTGCACAATGTCTTTATGTAACGTCTAGACCACGTTACCCATCGGTTAGAGCCCTCCCTCTAGTCTCCACAGCCACGGGAAGGATTTCGCGGCCCTGCGCCTCGATCTCAAGCCCCCTCCGTCCATCTATCCTGCTTATAGCTCTGGCCTCACCAAGGACCTCACGAGTCCTCCTTCAGCCAGGCCGCCCTGCTCTGCCCACCTGCCTGCAGGGCCCTGCGGGGGTCTCCCCACCACAGCCACCAGGCCCGGCCTGCTCACCCGCCCACCAGCTCTCCCACACTGGGGCTCCCCTGCGTGTGCTGGAGGAGGGTCCCGCTGTGGGCACTCAGAAGAGGGCGCAGGGCTTGGGGACGGAGCAGGGCCCCCATGCCCCCCCGCTTTATCCCCTTCGGCCCCTCACTCTCTGCTTTGACTTGTGCCCACTTTAGTTACTGCTTTTAGGCAAGTCCCAGACAACTCTTTACGGGTGGCCTGGTGACAGCTCACACGTGCTGGTTTCGAGTTCAGTTCACTTCTGATTTCTACACTTTTGCTTTCTGCCTCGAAACCCAAGGCAGCCATTCTTTTACAAGAATTTAAAATCTTGGTCATTTGTAGAGCACATGAAGAAACTCCTGGTCTCAGGCGAGGGCCAGCTGACCCATCCAGGTCAGAGATTAAGGGCCAGGCCACAGATAACACCATGGGGGGGGGGTGAGCCTCGAATAAAAGCAGAATGTCACGGGGCCTGTGAAAGAGACTGAAAGTGACCCGACGACATGCTCTCATGACCAGGTGCACTGGCCCGATGCTATCTCCGTCCCGTGGGGCATACAGCTCCAGCACATTTTTCTCCTGAATGATCACAAGTACAGATTTTTTTCCTGATTAATTAACAAGTTAATGAGTGTGATTAAGTACACACTATTTTTTGCAAAGATTAAAAAAGAGCATAAATATGCCTTTCTACTTCTAACGTATAAAGATGCTGCAACACATTTTCTGTCCCTGTAATTAAATGTCCATAAAACTTAATTTTGTAATTTATATTCGGTGTCTAATTGCTGTTCTTTGACCTATAGTTTTTTTTACGAAACTGTCTCGAATAATAATATAATACCATAAAAACGTTAAATACCAGTAAAAATGAAACTGAACGAGACAATCTAGAAGATTTCTTCAAAGAGCGGTGTGGGGGCCGCCCTTCTGACGACGTCACATTTTCTCACTCGCGTGTGTAAGCGTGTGCACGCATGTGTGTGCAAGGCTGAGATCTGGAGCCGGAGGAGCCTGACTGGTGGTCTGGACCAGCAGCTCCCACACTTGAGCGTCCGAGCCACCTGAGGGCTCGTGAAGGCAGGGTCTGACTCCATCCACAGCGGGGCTGATGGGGCCCCAGTTGTGCATTTCCGAAAGGTTCCCGGGTGACTCTGCTGCTGCTGGCCGGCTGGGCGGGGCTCTGGGAGACCGTACTTCACGGTCAGCTCACTTCCGATCTGTGACATGGAGGTAATGGCACTATCCCAAGGGTCAGCTGACTTAGCTGTTGGGGCAGAGTGACAGGGGACCGCTTGTTGTCTGCAGCAGATGGCACACTGTGGCATTCCTCTCCAGCACCGTGATGGGGAGGACGCACGTGGGCCCCATACAGGTGCCACGCCGCTACTCTGGTCCCCGGGCCAGTAGATACAACTCACACCCGCTTCTGATGGTCTGCCGGTTCTGAACTCCCGTTTGCAGGATGGTGACAGATCAACAGTGGCTGAATGTGGGCCTCTGGGCCTTCCTGGCACCATCAGACGTGGAGTGCAGCACATAGTGGGGTCGCAGGTGGGTTGTCCTAACCAGGCTGGCCACATGGTCCAGTCTACTGTGCCGGGGGCAGGGGGCCTCTGGCTGCTGGGGAGACAGTGCAGACCCTAAAGTCAAGCTCCCCAGAAGCTGGAAATGGCTGCCTGGGCAGGTGCCCCCCTCCCTGAACCGGGCCTCCTCCCTTTCATGCGCTCGTGCAGGCCTCAACCCTTGAGTGTGGGTGGGACCTGAGGCTTCCAGTGGGCAGAATGTGGCACGGGGGACCGGCCATCACTCCTGCGGTCATGTCCCCTTATGAAGACTCCATCCCAGACACTGGAGATGTCTCCTTGGGGGCTCAATGAGGTAGGGATCGTGCGGTGACTCACACGGTAAGGAGCAGTGGGAGGTCTGAGGATTCGAGCCTGGCCCGGGCCAAGGCCTTGCCCCGGGGAAAGGGATTCTAACATCCACAGTGAGCTTGGTTCTTCCCCAGTCCAGCCTCCAGGTAGGGACTCAGCCCATCCACACCGGGATTGGCTTCGACCCCGAGCGGGGTGCCCAGACTCCTGACCCACAGCCCTAGGAGGCAATAAATGCACGTTGCTTCAAGCTGCTGTGTTTGTGGGAACTTGTCAGGCAGCAATGAAAAACAAGTACCTTTGGAGATGTTCAGAACTTCATAGTTAGAAATTCTTTTCTTCACATGAGCCAAAAGGGGACTATTTGATAACGATGAGTGACAGTGACACGGGGGACCCTAGGATGTGATGGAGTCAGTCCTATCTCTCTGGATTATATCTGTCCGCATCCAGCGAGCAGGCTGGGAAGAGGGCGTAAGCCGCGAGGAGGGATCGTGGATTGAGCACAGACAAAGAGGGTAAGCGAGTGGGGCCGTGGGTGGGGGGCAGGGGCAGGGCTGAGCTCGGGAAGGGACTGGATGGGCCTGTCTGAGCCCATGCGGACCGTCTAGCTCGTGTTCCGGGGGGGAGAGGAGGAGATTAATTTAATGATTTAATGACTCGGCATTCATCAAAAGGCTGTTACGCGTATTTTTTAAAATAGGAAGTTCAGGACCCTTCACTGTGGGCCAGTGGAGCGGGTCCAGACAGGACCGCCGCCCCAGGGCAACTCTCAAGGCTCCCTCCCAGAAATGACGGGCGGACGGACGGACAGACGGACGGACGAAAGGGGCTCCGCACCAGGCTTGCTGGGGGAGGGGATATTTTCGAGGTCAGTGCAGAACGGAAGAGTCTGCCCGGGGCAATGGGGCTCATCGTTCAGGGACAAGGGTTGTGCGGTAAGGGGGTGCTGGTGGCGGTGAGGATGAAACCTGTCCTGCCTGAGAGAAGTCGGGGACGCTGGCCAGGGACCCTCGGGAGACCCTCCACAGGCTGGGCGGCTCCGGGAACGGGAGCCACTTGCGTTTGGGTGAGTCAGTCACATGGGGTCCGTCTGGAAGGACTGACCGCCTTACTCGTGTCCCCGCACATCTGCCCGGGTCAGTGACATTTCTGTGCCCGCTTTTCCAGGGAGACGAAGTAGCAAAATTAATAAGTGACAAAACCGAAGTATTTTCTTTCAGGCCAAGAAGAGAGAAGCAAGGAGCACAGCACATGGGCGGGGGCCTCGCTCACCTTGGGCTGACCTGTAAACTCCGCGTGGACGGATTTCCAGGGCGCGGTGCCTTCCGGAGACGAGAGCAGACGCTCCAGCACAAACGGCCTTTTTCCTTCACAGACACGTCGTGCCTTGTTGCCTTCATGCATCGCAACCTGAGATTAGAAACATTTTTGTGTGTCACCGCGCGGAACGGGATTGACGGCGAGGGGACCGTTCCCGGCTCACCCGCTGCACAGTGGGGGCTGTTTCCCGTCCGCGGGTGCTGCCAGATGCTGCCCGGGGTGGGACCCACAGCCCGGGATCCTTGTGCGGATTAGCGGGGACACAAAGTGGGATCAGTACCGGGCGGGCCGCTCCCCGGGGCTGGCTTTTACCGGGCCCTCCACACGTCCTTTGCAAGTAGGCTTTCGTTAGTTTCTGAATCCAAAGCTCCTACAGGAGAGGGCCGTCCCACGTCCCTTCCTCCCTCGCGCCCCCCGCACCCCGCCAACGCCAGCCCACGACGATCGCACTCGCTGTGATTCTCAGGACGTCCCGACAGGAAATTATCACACGTCATTACGTGGCTTCAAACACAATTTTCCAGCCTTTGCAAATCAGTCTCCGCGAGCGTGAGGGGTAATGGGAACTGTCTGTTTCACTTTCTTCTGGACGACGGACAATTTATGGTTTCTCTTTGCAGGCAATAAAAAAAATCCTGTTTGAAATATGTAAACACCAACTCAGCAGGTAATAGGATCGGGAGGAAAAAACCACCCTTGCTGTCGTCTCACACTCTCCGGTCCCCGATAACCGCTCAGAACACCCGTGCCCTCAACTCCCTCAAGCCCAGAATGTGCGTGGCCCGGGGAACTTCCATCTGGGGTTTCTCGAAGGCGCCCGGGGTTCTGGACAGCGGGGCGGGTGTGACGGGAGGGGCCGCCGTAAGGGATGGCTCTGCTCCTCCCACCCCAGCACCGCTGCTTCTGACTCTATCAAATAACCATTTGTCTGGAGGTCTTGTCTGAAATAATTTGAGCTGCCAAATCCTGAAATGAATAGGTTTTGTTAACACAAAAGGCTAAGGGCCTGGCTGGAAATTGTAAAGAGCTCCCGTCCCCGCGTCACGGAGGCCACATTGTCGGGCGCCCAGGCGTTTCTTTGTCGGCGTCCTTCTGCCTCGGTGGGTGTGGGATGATGGATGGTCTGGCTGCTGGAGGCACAGAGAAGGGAACGCCAGGCCGGGTCTGGGAATTGGCTAAGTACTTCTGGGCACTTCGACCTCACCGCGGTGCGCGGCGAGCCGGCCGCCTTGATTTATAAACTGGGGTGGTGATGGATGATCTTTTAAGTGGACAGGACGGGCCCAAGCCGCGCAGATCGGAGCCCGCAGACAGGGCCGCCACTTGCCGCGGGAGAGCGGCGGCCCGGCACGTATGTGCCCGAGGTGGGCCGACAGCACGTGCAGAGGCCCCCGAGTCTACCCACTGTGGCCCCAGGGCCCCGGGCCACGGCTCCAGGTCAGCCACCATGGGGGCAGGAGGGAAGGACACACTGGGGAGGGAGGGCAGCCTCCTCCTTGTCCGGGGCCCCCATCCTGCTGAACTGAGCTCTGGCCATGGCCACGGGTCTGGCCTGTTTTCCCAGGCTTTGTTCTTGCCTTGGGACACCTCCCCCCCCCCCCCCACGCCCCCGCCGCCCCGCTACCCTGAGGACCCTGGTCTGCTGCTGAGAAGCATGTGGCCGAGCTCCTCCCACTGGACTCCCTTGTCCACCACACGTGGGCTTCCTGGCTTCCTTCTTCCTGAGCTGGAGGTGAAATGGCAAATGTGGGGTCACGGGGACCCAGGGGAGCAGGGCAGGAAGGACCGGACACACCCCCTCGGGGCTGGGCACCGGGTCCTTCCGGCTCTCCTTGCCTGGGGAACCCCAGGGGCAGAGGGGAGAGGCCTGGAGAAGACACCAGGGCAGCACTGGTGGGGGTCGCCGTCTGCCTAGCCGTCAACCGTGTTTGTCGCGATAACGATTGGAACTGGAGCCCCAGCCTTGCCGCCGACTGCTAAGTAAACGTGGGCACCGGGAGTGCAGCTGTGGTTGGGCAGGGAGCCGATCAATAGTGGAAAAGCAGCTTCTGCTAAGAAAGAGCTTCTCCGTGTCCCCAGAAGGAGGTTCCAAAGTCATTTCAATCTGTTCTGAACTCCAGGGAAAACTTCAGTGTGTCTAAAGGAGGAAGGAGTGGCAGAGAAATCTCGAAGGCAGACCTCCCAGACGCCGGCTATAATGAACTGAGCCCCTTGCTCTGAGACGTGTAATATCTTCCTCAAACGCCTTTTGGAAGGAGAGGAGGTGCAACTAATGAATTATCCTGTGGCTCAGGGTGTCTGTGGATAATTAATATCACCTCCTTTTAAGAAGTATTGTGCCTGTTGCCTTTTGCAAAATGCAGACGCGGAACTCTAACCACTCCCAGGAGGGAGAAGTTGGAAGGGTCTGTTAAACGTTTCATCCCAGCTTCTACACAAGGAGGAGACTGGGAAGGCCTCGGGAAGGATGATATTCATGCGCATACGTTTCTGGTCCCGGGGACAGAAGCAGAGACGCTTCTGTGAAGGAGGGTCCAACCCCACCCTTGACGATGCTCCCACTTTCCTGCAGAGACGAATTTTCATTTTACGCTGCTGGTGTCTGAAGTCCACAAAACAATGTCAGTTCAGAATAGCGTTTAATTTGCGGCTCAAAATGCCTCTGATTATTTAACTTTACTTCTGTTACGAAGAAGTTTGCACCTGTTGCCCGGGATAAGGCAGGATGGACAGAAAGATGCCCCGGGGGATTTTTATAGGAATGGGGGTGTGGCTTTCTTTCCCATGAGGGCTTTGTACATACATCCTTCATAGCTTCTTTGTTTTTCTCTAATGTTTTAAATTTAGAAAGCATGTATTAATTTTATGGTGGAAAACAGGATTTAGAGAGTAGATGAGTTTCACCCTGTTCCTTTACAAGGAACCAAGGTGGGGAAGAGAAAAAAACGGCACGTCGGCCGCTTTTGGATGAAGTTTTTGAAAGAATTCAAAGGGCTTCCTATTTAATGAGTCATTTATGCGGCTTTCACCCACCTTCCCAGAAACAGTGGAAAGAGTATGAAGCTTGGAGTTTAAACATGTGGTCAAGTGCTTTTTGACATACCCTCAAATTCAAGCCAAGGGACCTGGTGATGGCGGTAAGTGACATTTCTCTCTCCCTTGGCACGCCCCTTGGGGCCAAGAGCTCACCATACCGAATCAATCCTGGTGACAACACCAGGAGAGAGGGACTGTTTTTATGGACGAGGAAACTGAGGCACAGAGAGGGCGGGCAACTTGTCTGGGGTTGCACAGCTATCAAGAGGCCGAGCTTGGCACTCTGACTGCACACGTGAGCTCACATAGATCTTCCCTGCGGGTTGTTATAAGAACCAGGCAAACGACGTGAATCTGCCAAACACAGGCTCCTTTTCTTGTGGCCAATCGGGTGGACCAAAGAGCCCAAGTTCCATGAGACAACAAGCCATCTGAGTGGCTGCTAAGTGATAATTATTTGCCACGACAATATTCTCCTTGGGGCGTAACAGTGTACCATCTTGGATTTACTCATTGGGTTCAGATTTCACTCCTGGAGGGATTGCAGTCCTTCAAACAGCAGGACACGCAGTTGCTTTTTATGAAAAGATGGTCTATCTAACCTGCATTTAGCTGTTAGAAATGTGACGCTGTGCTGTTTTACTAGGGGAGATATGCCGAATGACAATGCATGATCCGCTCACGCTGTCGGCTCCCGTTTGGTTTTCTAAAAACAAGTTAAATTAAAAACAAACGGTCACTTCTCTTGGGCTGTGTTAGAAACTGTTGTGCTTAATGTACAGCGCAGCTCAAGTCGTAAAACTTTTAAACAGGGTACAAATTTTATCCTGGTTTTCTTTTCAGGGACACTCATAAAAAAATTCCCTTTGCCGGTACAGAAACTGAGAATAAACTGAGGGTGGATGGGGGGTGGGAGGGAGGGGAGGGTGGGTGATGGGCTTGGAGAAGGGGCACCTGTTGGGACGAGCAGCGGGTGTTGTATGGAAACCAACCTGACAATAAATTTCATATGAAAAGAAAGAATAAATAAAATTAAAGAAAAAAAACCCACAAAAGCTGAACCAAAACCCAGAAACCAAAAAGAAAAAGGAAAACCAATCCACTCGCCCCCTCCAAAAAGCCCCACGGAAGCAGCCTCGATTTACTTGTGGCGCCCGGGACAAGCCCGGGTTGCTGTCACTTGTAAATCGTTCTCATCGGAGGCCGTGTTGTCCAGTCTGTTTGCAACTATCAGATCGTAGGCTCATGTGCCATTCCTGACGTTGGGGGGGGGGGGGGAAGAAAACCCGGGAGTGAACGTTGGGAGAACAAAGACCGTATTTATAACAAAAGTGCCCTACAACAGAAACTGTTCAGGGTAATTGACTCTGTGGGTGGGATCAGTGGGGAGAGAAGCAACGTTTAGGTGGACGGCCCATCTGCACCAGACGCCCGGGGCCGCGCCCATGGCCGCGGCGGCCGCGAGGAGTTGACTTTGCTACAGATTGCTTCAACTGCAACCAGTCGAGGCATCGATTTCTCTCCGCGGATTAATTACCAGAGAAGGCTTCAGACTTCCCTGAGACGCACGGAAGGAAAAGTGATGTTTTCATTTCAGTGGAGCCTGTTGGCGATGGCTCTGGCTCTTCTCCGGGGCCCCCGCGTCCGCCAAGTCGAGGCTGCGCCAGAGCAGCCCCCCCCCCCCCCCCCCCCCGGATTATCCATCTTCCCTGTGGCCCCGGAGACTCGGCACGGTCTGGGGACTCTGTAGAACGGGCCTCACGTGGTTCTCTGCTGGTATTTGTGGAAGGAGCGCTCGGCCCTGGGGGGGAAGGAAGAGAAATTATGGACGTGCCAGTCTGGGTTATTTATAGCGAGGCCGGCCGGCGGTCTGACGGGACATTTCGTCTGCTCGCTAAGACACAGACCGCTCTGAGTGGTGGCTTGGTTTAAAGTCACCTGAGAGAACAGGCCCGTGAAAGGCTCGTTGGGAGCCACTCCTGCAGATGCCAAGACTCAGGATAGCGAGGACGCACGTGTGCTTGTAGACGGGCGTCAGCTTTGAGGTGCCACCACGGAGGGTCCCACACGCAGGCTTATGGACGTCGGCAAGGCCTCCACCGAGTTCTAAAAATTAATCCATTTATTTTGAGTGGGGGGAGGAGGGCAGATGGAGAGGGAGAGAGAGAGGGCGAGAGAATCCAAGCAGGCCGCGTGCTGTGAGCACAGAGCCCGACGTGGGGCTCGATCCCATGAACCGTGAGACCATGACCTGAACCCAGATGAAGAGTCGGATGCTCAACCGACGGAGCCCCCCAGGCGCCCGCGTTCCCACCCTTAAGATCCGGTTGGAGTGGGGGTTGGGGAAGAGGGTTGAGTTTCCAGGCAAGTCAAAGGAGTTTTCTGGTGCTGACGGGCTCTAAAATGCATTTTCTAGGATGTCATCATCCCACAAGGAGTTTAAACATGGCTATTGTCTTTATGCTTTTTTTGTTTTTTAGCATAAATGTAACAAGAAGACCATAAAAATGTCATTGTGTTGTCAAATAGAAATTAGGTAGGAGATGGAAATAAAACATGATTTGTGTGCGTATCTTACACCCTCCCTGAATCCCTGTGAATGATTGTATGTTCTCTCTACTTTTTTTTCCAGATGCGCAACAGCAGAAAAGTAACACCCTCTTGCCTTGTGTTGCGAACGTTTTCCTCAGGGAGGCGCATCACACGTGTGTCCTGTAACTCCCCATAACATCATTTCTCACGGCTGGGCACTGTGGGCAAGCGTCGCCGTGGGTCTCCTGTTTTCTTCAATTCCTTTCCTGAGTGGATGCACTTAGTGTTTCTATCTCTACTGCAACCGTCCTGCTCTGAGCGCGCTGGCGGTGGTCACGTGATCCACCCCCGCAGAAGGCTGGCTGTCAGAGGTCGGGACTGTCCCCTGTGGCCGAGCATGGGGTGGCCAGCCGGGGTGCCATCAGCTCTCTCCACCAGGGCCAGCCGGCGGTCTCCTGCTGATTCACTTTGTCATGTGTGGGGTGGGATTTTTCGTATATTAATGCCCATTAGGATCTTCTTAAAAATCTTTTGTGAACTGGCTCTGTGTTTATATGCCTGCCTGGTTTCAGCTGCAAACTTCATTTTACTATGTTTTCCCACATGAAGTACCGTTTTGTTTTCATTTACTGAAACCCATCGAATTGATTTTTCTGCATTTGGTGATATGCTTAGAAATCGCTCCCCTCTTCTAGGTTCATATAAATCTTCACATGTATTTCTTGTATCATTTTACACCGTTACGGGGCTACATGTAAAACTTTCAGTTAGGTTGGGGCGCCTGGGTGGCTCAGTCGGTTGAGCGCCCGCCCGACTTTTGGTTTCGGCTCAGGTCGTGATCTCACAGGTGGTGGGATGGAACCCCACGTGGGACGCTGCACCGGGAGTGTGGAGCCTGCTTGGGATCCCCTCTCTGTCTCTGTCTCCCTCTCTCTCTGCCCCTCTGCACCTCTCTCAAAATAAATAAATAAGTCTAAAAAACCACTCTATCTGGGCAGGACCGTGACAGACGATTGGGTACACTCTGACTTTGCAGATTGCTTGTGGGCATGGGTAGAGAGCGTCCCCTCCCAGGGGGCTCCACGCGGGACCCAGGAGTGTGTTGTCCCCATGACAGCGGATGCAGGCATTGAGTCACTGTGACTTCACAGCACTTAGAGCCCCAGAGCCTGTCTTCACCGTGCTGTCCCAGCCTCCTGTCACCTCCCAGTTCATCCTTTGGAATCAGCTCACCTGCTTAAAAGCACCTTTTATGGTTCTTACAGTTCTTAATTATGTTGTTTATTCTTAAAACGTTTATGTGCTTATTATTTTCTTACTACTCATGTTAGTTTACATACTTACTATTAATCTGTTCATTACAATGGCTCGCATTGCTTCATTAGTTGGGAAGGACATGGCATTCAGATGGGCTCTGTTTGCTGTGGGTTTTTGCCTCTTCTCGTGGGTGCCCCCCTCCATGCCCCGGCTGACTGGGGGTCTTTCTCTATGTCACAGAAATTCAGCAAAGCAGGGGCACAGCGGGGGCCAGCTGGCATGCTGCCTAAGGCCCTAAATTTCAAGCCTGTCCCCCTGTGATGAGAATACAGGTATTTGATGATGGACGGCCTCTGCGAGGGGCCCTCTCGAGTCTGTGTGTTTCCACGGAGTGGACAGCTGGCCTCTCTGGCAGATGGTGGCACAAGCCTCGCCTCGTGGGCACTGCCCTGCCCCGTGGGCTCCCCCGCGGGCAAGGAGCGGCAGCGTGGCCCCCGCGGCCGTGCGGCTCCTCTGGGAAGCCAGAGGGGACTGTGCCCTGCCCTCAGATGCGCCTGGGGCCGGGCCACGCCCCTCTGAGCCCCCAGAGGGGCAGAGAAAGGGACGGTCACAAGGCGCAGTGACAGCAGGCTGGCCTGGCCCCGGGCAGTTGTTCTCACACCGGGAAGTGCGTGGGGGCCTCCCGGAGGCCTCTGAACCCAGATGGCCGGGCCCCTGCAGGGTCTACCCGGGGCCCGCAGAGGGGACGAGGACGGGCATTTCCAACAGACCTTCCAAGGGACCCGATGCTGCAGGCCTGGGGGCTGAGCCGCAGAAACGCCAGGTTGGAGGTTGGGTCTCTGTCCCAAGCTGTCTCTCCCTCTTTAATCAGATGCAAGATAACAGTTCATTTTCTCCAAGTTTCCCTATTCTAGTGTAAAACAGTGTAGCGTATGTGAGAAATATTTCTTGCAAATTCCTTCAGGAAGAACTTCTTAAGCCTGGTAGTTAATTTCCTTAATGGCCGAAACTGAAAGGTATCCATTTTCTTCCTTCTGATGGGCTCCCTTGTGAGGTGAATTCGTACCCGTGCTAGTACGACTTGAGGCATTTAAGTGGATCCCGAAAAACAGAAAGACAACACCAATGACACAGGTCGTGGACGCTCCGTCCTGTGGGGCGGTCTCCACCGCTCCTCTTTGTTGCTCGGAACAAGTCGGTGCGTCGGGCAGAGAATTAAAGAGATGTGGAATTAGGCGGTCTGACTTGCATCCAGGACAGAACCAGTTCTGCTCGGGCAAGTCGCAACGGCTGTGGGAGGATCCGGACCTTTCGAGAGTGCTTGAATCTTGCAGATGGAATTCTGGATAAAAACATGAGTCAGAACATCAATGGCCGATCTATCATTTGATCACACGCTGGGGAACGGCCAGATTTATTTGTAAGTGCTTGCTCATTTTCTCAGCCATAATTACTGTGTTTTGTAATGCGCACGTCCTACGACTTATTTAAAGGTAAATTTATTTCAAATAACTGAATTTGAATGTGAATGAAGTGCAGCCTTGAAGGGAACCCTTTCAGGGCCCTGCTGCACAGGAAGTTTGCGGAAATGCGCGGTTGCATCCGGCCAGACACAAGCCCCGGGGTGGAAAATACGTGATACCTTTCAAGCTGTTCCGAGCCCCACCTTTTCTGCCTCCAGCTCTGGAGGCTGACCTCTGACCCCGGGCCTTGACAAGGAGGGGCCGACCCAGTTTCTGGCTCCATATTCCCACTGCCCGTCTCTTCCACTAGGCAGAAGGCAGTCTTTCTGCTTGGACACAAGCGTCTATGGTCACTGAGGTTCTTTGCTGGACCAGCCTCCAGCCCCAGCCTCCACCCACAACCCTCCAGCCTCCAGCCCCAGCCCCAGCCCCAGCCTCCACTCTCCAGCCTCCAGTCTCTAGCCCCAGCCTTCACCCTCCAGCCCCAGCCCCAGCCTCCACTCTCCAGCCTCCAGCCTCCAGTCCCAGCCTCCACCCTCCAGCCCCAGCCCCAGCCTCCACCCTCCACCCTCCAGCCCCAGCCCCAGCCTCCACCCTCCAGCATCCACCTTCCAGCCCCAGCCTTCACCCTCCAGCATCCACCTTCCAGCCCCAGCCTCCACCCTCCAGCATCCACCTTCCAGCCCCAGCCTCCACCCACCACCCTCCAGCCTCCAGCCCCAGCCTCCACCCTCTAGCCCCAACCCCAGCCTCTACCCTCCAGCCTCCAGTCTCTAGCCCCAGCATCCACCCTCCAGCCCTAGCCCCAGCCTCCACCCATGATCCTCCAGCCTCCAGCCCCAGCCCCAGCCCCAATCTCCACCCTCCAGCCCCAACCCCAGCCTCTACCCCTCCACCCTCCAGTCTCTAGCCCCAGCCTCCACCCTCCAGCCCTAGCTTCAGCCTCCACCCTCCAGCATCCACCTTCCAGCCCCAGCCTCCAGTCTCCAGCCCCAGCCTCCACCCTCCAGCATCCACCTTCTAGCCCCAGCCTCCACCCTCCAGCACCAGCCTCCACCCTCCAGCATCCACCTTCCAGCCCCAGCCTCTGCCACCACCCTCCAGCCTCCAGCTCCAGCCTCCACCCTCCAGCCCCAGCCTCCACCCTCTAGCCCCAACCACAGCCTCTACCCTCCAGCCTCCAGCCCCAGCCTCCACTCTCCAGCCTCCAGTCTCTAGCCCCAGCCTTCACCCTCCAGCCCCAGCCCCCACCCTCCAGTCTCCAGCCCCAGCCTCCACCCTCCAGCCTCCAGCCTCCAGTCCCAGCCTCCACCCTCTAGCCCCAACCCCAGCCTCTACCCTCCAGCCTCCAGTCCCAGCCCCAGCCTCCACTCTCCAGCCTCCAGTAGCCCCAGCCTCCACCCCCCAGCCCCACCTTCCAGCTCCAGCCTCCAGCTCTAGCCTCCAGTTCCAGCCCGGGAAACAACTCTCTGTCCACCCCCAGCAACGAGCCCCCAGCACGTTCTCCATGCTGGGGAAGTGGAGAGCCCCCACAGGCACCCACACTCTCCTGTGTCTTTTTCCTGTCCCACAATCCCCAGCCTTGGGGTCAGGCCGGGCCCTGGCAGGACGAGGTTCAGGATGCGTCCACGGAAGTCAGCGAATGTCGTCCGTGACACGGAAACTTCTTTGGCGCCTTCTGGCCACCTCCCGCTGGCAGCTCCTGAGCTTGGCAGTCATTCAGTCTTCAGGGTCCTGGAGCATTTTCAGATTCCTCAGTTCTAGATTAAAATGCAAAGGCTCGGACAGTAAGGACCTGGCAAGGCACACTCTGGGGGACCTGGTTCAGGCCGGACGTGCAAGGCTGACCACAAGTAAGGTCACTGCTTGAGGCGGGAACCCCCCACGTGAAGTGCAGGGGCCCACAGCTCCGTGTCTCCCTTCACCCCTGCAGCTCGCTCAGCTGTACGAGGTCCTGCCCTCTGGGAAGAAGAGGAGGAAGAGGGGGAGGGAGGAGGACGGAGAAGGCATCAGCCCCTGCTCAGGCGTCATCCAGGAGATGGGCCCAGAACTACAGGCTCTGCTGGGGGGCCTGAGTCCCTGAGCCCCCAAAGGCAGAGGCGGGGCGGCCTCCGGCTTTGCTTTAAGGCTGGCTCGGCGCGAGCTGCGGCTCCACCCCTGCCCAGGCTCCGGGCACCTTCCTGGCCCAGCAGAGGATCCCTGCGTCCAGGTCTGGGGAGGGGCGCCCGATGCTCTGGGACCTTGTCTCCCAGACAAGGCAGGCTGTGTGCACGCTCGCGGGCCCCACGTACCCTCAGCTCCAACCCAGGCCGGGGCAGCCTAGGGGCCACGGTGTCGGGACCTGCCTGGCCTGGCTGTGGGCATGGCTTGGTCATCACGCAGCAGACCACGGAGCATAATCACATGCCAGCCACACATGGGCGACTGTAAGCGCCTCCGTGGAGCCTGAGTTCCCGTCTTCCGCGGCCATCCCCAAACGAGGCGGGCTCACGTCTGAGCCACAGAGAACGTGCCCCCCCTAGCGGCAGGACAAGGCCCATGGGAGCGGCTCTGAGTGGGGTCGGGGAGCATGAGGCCACCAGTGTGGAGCCTCAGAGCCGTCTGGAGGCTCTGCGGCTGCTGGCCGCTGGCCGCTGGGTAGGTGGAGGGACCTACGGTGACCAGCACATCACCCTCTGGAGCCATCGGCTCCCCGTCCGTCTCCCTTCTCCGGTGCTTCGGGAGCCCAGATCTTCAGTGAGGGAGGTGAGGGTCAGGACCGCCTAAGCTCGGTGGGCTGGAGGCTTCTGTGCTGCCAGCCTTCCCTGGTCCCTGCATCACTGCCCCTGGGGGCCCTCCCCCGCAAACCTGACCATGGAGCACAGGTGTGATGGTCCTCCTGTGCAGACCAGGCACCCACAGAGCCACATCTCCACCTAGGAGCTTGACACACAGTCGTGCAAGTCAAAGAGACCATACGATCCCAGGGGACGCATGTACACGCATCCGCACGCAACGAAGGACAGCTGGCCGGCAGGACTTGGAGAATTTTACAGAGCATAAGGTGAGAAAGCAAGACTTAAGGAGCTATGATCCACGTCCCGTCTGTGAGGTTTGCCAACACAAGGCAGCCTAGAGTAGATTTCTGCACCCACATGCAGGCCTTAGACCCCGAGGTTCCTGGAGGCGCCCAGGAGGCCTAACTGCCCAGGGCCCCAGAGGGACATGAAACATCCAAACTTGAGGTTTGATTTTTCAAACTCGAGGCAAACAGGTGCGGTCACATTCCCCGTGGGTTGTATGAAGACGGGGGTGGGGGCGTGTGCACGGCACGCCCCTCCTCCCCAGGCCTCGGCTCAGCCTCAGCAACCTTGTGCAGTGGCTGCACACCTATCTCATTTATATCCTTCTCACGTTTCAGGTCAACGATGTTTTAATAGTCACTGTGGGGCCTGCGGTTTGTTGCCAATCACAAGACACAAGCCATTTGTTCATGGCGCCTATGACCAGGGCCATGTTGACTATGCGTGCTGAGCAGACATCCCTGCCCGCTCCTGACCTTGGCGGGTGAAGACGGTAGTCTGCATCATTAGGCTGTGTTTGTTGGTAGATATAGCTTTTCCCAGCTGAGGAAGTTTCCTTTCTGTAGCTTGCAGAGAGTTCGCGGGTTTTGTCAAATGCGTTTTCTCTAACTGTTGGGATGATCTGTGAATTTTCTTTTTTAGTTTGTTAATATGGTGGATTGCATTGATTAGTTTTTGAATTTTAGAATAATGTTGCATATGTGATAAACCCCGTTTGGTGAAAACATATTATCGTTTTTGGATCTGTTGTATCTGATTTGCTAAAATTTTGTTAAGTATCTTTGTATCTATATTTACAAGAAATGTTGGTTTGTAGTTTTCTTGTAATATCTTTTGCGTATGGTTTTAGTATCAGTATGGTGCCACCCTAATAATATCTATATCTTTAAGATTTTAGAGTCTGTAAAATCTGTAGTGATGTCTCATTCCTCTATTGCTAATTTGAGTCTTTTTTTCCTGATCAATGTAGCTAAAGGTGTGTCAATTTTATGGATCTCAAAACACCTGGTTTTGGTTTCTTGATTTTCTCTGATCTTTTTCCATTCCTGTGCCGTGCTTTTCTGTTCTTATTACTTTTTTACTCTAACTTTTTCATTGTCTAACTTTTACTAGCTCCTTAAGGCAGAAGAAGTTACTAATTGAAGACATTTCTCCTTCACAATATAGGTGTTATAGCATCACAAGTAGTGAACATCTTGCTTATGTTGCACTCCATGCATTTTGATATGTTGTGCTATGGTTTTAATTTGGTTCAAATATATATTTATTAACTTTTCCTTTAGATCCATTCTTTGGAAAGCCTGACTTTGAGTGTTTTATTTAGTTTATAGATATTTAAGAATTTTCCAGATTTTTTTTTTTCTGATTTAACTTCATTTGGTTGAGAACATAGAGCATGGAGGCAGGGTACAGTCTGTCTGATCTGAAGGCTGGTGTGCTCTGTCCCAAACGTGGTTTGCGTTGGCGAGGGTTTTGTGTGCCCTTGACGAAAGGGCCGTGCTCTGCCAGTGCATCACGGGCCCGAGACGTCTGAGGTGTTTCTTTCTGTCTGTATTCCCTCTGGTTTTCTCTCTGCTCGTTCTAGAGTTATTGATGGAAAGGTGTTCCCCTCTCTAACCGGGACTGTGTATTTTTTTTCTCCTGTACTTTCATCAATGTGTGCTTCATATTATTAGGTGAATGTTTAAGACTTTTCTGTGGGTTCTTGATAGGTTGAAACCTTTATTATTATGAAATGATCTTCTTTATTCCTGGTAATATCCTTTCCTTTAAAATTTACTTTGTCTGATATTAATGCAACGGTGCAGCTTTCTCTGATTAGTATTTGCATGGTATATATTTTCCCATCCTTGGTATTTCAAGTAGGTTTTTGAGATGGGATCTTGAGGTTTTCTTTTTAAAAAACTTAAATCAAAATCTGCTTTTTGATGGTTTAGATCATTTGTATTTTCCGTGATTATTGTGGTTGGGTTTAAACTTATCCCTTGCTATTTAAAAATTTTTATTCCACGGGGCGTCTGGGTGGCTCAGTCGGTTGAGCATCCGACTTGGGCTCAGCTCATGATCTCACAGTTTGTGAGTTCAAGCCCCGCATCTGGCTCTGTGCTGACAGCTCAGAGCCGGGAGCCTACTTCGGATTCTGTGTCTCCCTCTTTCTCTGCTCCTCCCCTGCTTGCGTGCTCTCTCTCTCTCTCAAAAAAAATTTTTTTTTTATTCCATTAGCTCCTTGTTCTCTTTTTTATGTTTTCCTACTTTGTTTCAGATTGTATATTTTTGATACCATTTTATATCCCTTGTTAGCTTATCAAATATAATTATTTTCTTTAGTGGTGGCTTTAGGGACTATAATCTGAATATTTAACTCACCACTGTCTACCTTCAGGTAGCATCACACCACATCAGGTGCAGCACAGGAGATTGCAAAGTTCATTCCCTCTCCCTCTCGGTCCCCGTGCTATTGCTGTCACAGGTTGTATTTCCACATACGGTACAGACACGTGATGTCACTGTAACTATTATTCTTCAAACAGTCAGCTATCTTCCAGGAGATTAAAAATTATTTATAATGAACTCTTAGATGTTCTTTCCTTTTTTGGTCGAGAGTCCCATCTACTGTCATTTTCCTTCTTAAAAGACATCCTTTAATATTTATTGTATGCAGGTCTATTGGCTAGAGATTTTTTCTGCTTACACACACCTGAAACAGACTTTATTTTGCCTCCATTTTTGCAAGATATTTTTACTGGATGTTTCTTGTTTTATGTTTTTTTTTGTTGTTGTTGTTGTTTTTAAGAATTTCAAAGATGTCACTTCACCATCTTTTGGTTTGAACTTTTTTAGTGCAAAATCTGCTTATGTCTGTTCCATCTTCAGGCTATGTGTCTTTTCTCTATTCTAAGATTTTGGTTACAATGCACCCGGGGTTCATTTTCTTCATGTTTCTGTGCTAGCAGCCTATTGAGCTTTGGACTCTGTGGTCTTATCATTTTCAGCCAATCTGGAAAATTTCAGGTACCTTCTTCAAATATTTTTTCTCTCCCCCACCTTCAGGGTCTCAACCGATGCATGTATGAGGCTGCTCACATTGGGGTCTCTGCATTTCTCTCTCTCTCTCTCTCTCTGTCTCTGTGCAGAATTTCTCTTTCTGGACCTCTGCCTTGTGAGCTCCAGCTGCTGTGAGCTCCCCAATATCCCAATTCTGTTTTTTCAACTCAGAGAAAGTGCTGGATTTTGCCTCACTTTCCCTCTCTGCACTGATAGCTGGAATCTCTCTCCAGGCATTAAACAGGGTAATATGAGGACTCACCTTGTTTGTATTTTCTCTCAGAGATTTTTGGCTTGTGTTGTCTGATGGCCAGTGTCTGAAAACTGTCATTTCACATATTTAACCAGGTGTTTTTAGTCATTTCAGGTGGGAGAGTAAACCCCACTCCTGTGACTTCATCTGAACATAAATCTAGGTTATTTCTGAAGGTATTTAAACTAGTGCCTACAATCACAGCTTCTATCAGGCAGCTCATGAATTCAAAAATATCTATTGAGCAACATCCATGTGCCTGACATCATTCTGGATGCTGGGGCTACAGTAGTGAGTGAAATAGACAAAAAGGTGCCTTCTCATATGGTACAAAAGGTGCCTTACTCTGTTCAGTGTAATAAATAGATAAGCAATAAAGACAATCAAAGACAATAAACAGATAAGCAAGGTGCATCATGTATCTGATGGTAGTAAGTGCTGTGGATGGAAAGGAAGAGACGAAGTCAGAATGATGTGTTTCAATAGTAGCTATGCTGTAGGAGAGGGCAGGGGATAGTGTCCCTGACAGATGTGCCTGCTGTGGCCTTGAGCACGCATGGCACCTCTCATCTCTGCAAATTACCTAAGGGCATAGTGACCCATGGTGAAAGTGAGGATGAACGACGTGCCACCGGCTGAAAACGCGGGCGGCAACGGAGGCTTAAACTCTGTTATTCACATTTTTTCTATTTCAACGCTATGGAGATGGAGTGGATAAAAGCAGATTCTGGAGTGTCCTGAAGCACTTTTTATAATCTTTGAAATCTTAATATTCTCTGTAGTAAAACAAGAATAATAATGGTCTCTACCTTATAGGGATTTCAGGTAGATCAAAGATGATAATACATGTAAAGCCTTTAGGACTGTGCTTGGTACAAGTTCACATGTGATAAAGACCCATTAGACATTAGCTATCGCGGTGATCACCACCACCATTACCACCATCACCATTGTCATCGGCTTTTTTTTATCACCGCTCTCTTCATCATCACCATCACCTCCCCCACCACCCCCACCACCATCACCGTCATCACCAACAACACCATCGCCATCACCATCATCATCATCACCATCGCCACCATCACCATCATCATTCCCACTCCTGAAAAGATCTCCTCACTGCTCTGGATATTTCCAACATCCTTACTATGATTCACAGAGGAACAACTGAGTGACATGGGCTTCTAGCCAGAGGAGAAAATGAGAACTCAGGAAGCTGGGTGATAAGTTCATCCTTCATTATGAAAAGTGAACAAAACCCTTAATTTCAGACTCTAAGAAATGACTTCTTCCTATAGACAGTCCTAGTTACACACAACCCCCTACTGTTTCTAATTCCACCCTTAAATTCATATCTAAAAGTGATTCTACCAGCACCAAAGTGGAATGAATTTCAATTTCAATCATGTTATTGGCATGACAAGGTATACAAGAGTTGCCAATGTTAATGCATCAAATCCAGTGTCGCAGAAGTGGTTGCAGAATGTGTGTCTTTATTTCCCATTACTGTCTTCCCGAGTCAGTGTCAGACTCCAGTTACTTTAAGGTCGTTTCTGCCAAATTTTAGGCTTATTTCAATTTTACAGTTTTTATTCATACCTTTACTTTGACAGGATTCTCCGCAATTTTTAAACACTGGGGGAGGATATTGCCTACATATTCCCATCCTGTAAGGATGAGTAAAAACCAGGGTTTTTTTTTGGTCCAATTTAGTGCTTTCCTATGACAATTATTAAGTTATGTTCCAGTTACATTTTCTGGTTCGTGGGATCAACAGTCCAGAAGATAGGCTTAGATTATTATTTTAATTATTGTGTCCATCAGGAAAAAAATGAGACTGAACAAGTCTAGTCAGGGCCGGTCAATTCTCAAATACTCGGGAAATATAATTTATATCGTTTAGTAGTTACACAAGAACCATCCTAGGAAGTTTCTCCTCATCTTGTCTTGAGATAAAGTGGTTGGTATTGAGATGTGATGGTGCAGCTGACGATCCAATACTGCTTTGAAAAATTTTTATCAAGGCATCAGGGAAATCCACAGTATCAATTTTATTTCTTTTTGAGTTTCTGGGCTGGTGTGGTGGGAGTCCCGGTCAGGGATGGACTCAGCCTGTATATTATGTGCATAGATGTAGACAGAGTGTATGTATGTGTGTGTTTATGTATATGTACTATTTTGTGTACTAATAAAGTATTGCCTTTAAAGCCTAATCTTCCTTTTCCTTATATTTTTAAGCCAACATAGGAGTTGTATAAATTCAAGAAATGCTCTATATTTTTTAAATCCCCCTTAATCCCTCCCTCCAGACCTTCTACAGAGGAAATGATTGTCAGACAGACACAATGTGTTCCAGGACTGTGGATTAGAAAATCAAGGGTTACTTTAGGTATATCCTGAGCCAGTTCCAATGTTCTTAACCCCCTTTTTTTTCAGTATATTGGGGATTTTCCAGTATTGCCTAAAAATGGGTCATTTCTTGTGTGTGAGAGATTGTGGCTCAAGACGTCCTGAGCCACACCCCACTGCGGCCCGCCATGACGCCGAAAGCCCCCACCTGGTGAGGACTGCGTTTTGGAGAGTGAGCTTCCTCCACAATTTCCCAACACTCTGTGCTTAGTAGTTTGTGATTGTTTCCTGGGGATTAAAATGCTTTTGAGCCAGGGCTTTATTTCAAGTAGGTTTGCTTTTCCAAAGCTCGGAGGTGCCCCACTCGCCGTGTGCAAAAGAAAATGGGTCACGATGCACTTTAATTAATGTGAAAATGATGAAATTTTAACTGTAGTTGATAGGCTTTGGTTAAGAATCAATCACTGTCCCTTAATTCTCTGATGAGTCTGAGAATACATGGAATGAAACACCACCAAAGGTACTCACGTAGGAAGAGCCAATTCAATGGGAAGACTTTTGATTTATTGATGCAGATAGGATCGGTCTGATACAGCATCCCAGGGCTTCATGAACCTATGGTCTTTGTGTAATGAAGGTTATGCCTGCACTCATAACATTTCATATTCCGACCCGTACTCAATCATCACCCTACACTATGAGGCTTGGCTTGATAAACATATTAATTATAAAAAGAATTCTTCCACGGATGTGTGATGAGCTGTTTCAGTGGCAAGGCAGACTCCAGGAGGGAGGAACCCCCCCTGAGAATCTGTGCAAGACCGACGGGAGGCTCCCTGTGCCTTGGCAATTTCCTCTTGGGTGTGATTTTCTGAAGATGGGAAAGTGGGGGTTGGGTGGGCAAGAGCCCGTGGTTCTTTTCATGTTTATTAGTTATTCATTCACTTAGCCCACAGTCGTCAATAAAGTGGAAGTTACAGTAACCTTCACTCAGGAAGAAGGATTGTACCCCTTTTCCAGTGTCCCCGCTACCCTTGTTAGATGCCAGGGGCACGTCCTGGTCATGAGCCAGCTCCCCTCCTGGTCTTTGTGTGTGGGCTGCCTGGACTCTGTCCTGCTGAGCTGGGATGCCAGTGGGTCCCAGTCACCCGTCCACGGAGCCCGGTGGATGCTGAGAAGTCAGCGCTCCCTCCATCCGCATGGTGCCCGGTCTGGGGTCCTGCCTTGGCTTCTTGGTCCCAGGGGGCGCCTGTGGCTGTGATGGCAAGGGGGCAAAGGCCCCCCCACGTGCAGGCCCACCCCAGGTCCAGCCCTGTCACCCTTCTGTGAGCCTGCCCACGCTGTCTAGAAGTCCACGTGGCTTCAAGGGGCCACAAACATTTCTGAGCACAGGACATCGTGTGAAGCTTGCAATCGAAACAAGCCAGTGTTTTTCGACAAGTCGCCAATGCGGGCCGTTACCTTCTTGGGTCCTAAAACTGGCTCCTTGAATCTCAGCCTACTTCACCCGTGTCCCCACTCACATCACTTAGATGGCTTTGAACGTGTCCCGTGTGCTTGCTTGGGCAGCGGCAAGTGTTTTGAACAGGGCAAGGCAGGGCCGTTCTGCTGGGGACCAGGCGGTGGATGCCCTACCCGTGACGTGCACCGAACCTTGTCCCCAGCCGCGTGTGTCTCCACCTAACCGCACGCTGTCCCACCTGCGAGTCCGCTGAGTCGCTGACCAGCTCCGTGGACGACCCAACCCCGCCATCTCCCTGCCGGCAACCGTGGGAGCCTCCTGGATGGGACACTGGGGTCGAACGCCTTGGTGTGATGGCACGGAGGACACCCGCGCCGGCTGTCGCTGACCCCTCCTCTGCCGAACCTGACGCCGGCAGGGTACGGAAATGGCCCACGAGCCTTTGAATCTGGGCGGCGTCCCACCCGGCCGTCTGAGGACAGATGTATCCACAAAAGCCCACACACGTGGGTGTGGGAGAAAAGAGACAGACGTTTCCGGAGAACGATGTGAGGTAAGAGCCCGCGTGCACCTGCTGTTGCAACTTCACGTGTTGATTTCGCAGGTACCGGCCCCTCGTCCCCGAGGCGCGTGGCAGCAAACCGGAAGAGGGCGGAGAGGGGGCCGCAGGCTCAGGGTCCGCCGCGTCCGCGTCCACTGGGCCTCCGCCCCGCTCCGCGTTCCACTCCGTGTCGCGTCACCGCGTGTGTGGCCGGCATGCGGCCTCTCCCTTCGGTGCTGCAGACGTCGTCAGAGGCCCCCAGGCGCCGTGGCGAGCCGGCCACCGCCAGGCTCACGGCCGAGTAGGCATTTGGGGTGTAAGCCCGCTGCTTACCTCTCCGCAGCAACGCTGCGTTGGTGAGGCGCCCCTTCCCTGCCGCGGGAGAGGGTGGGCTGTCCCACGGTAAGGGACAGGCCCTGTCAATTAGGTATGGCCTTCAGTTTCCCTGTTTATAGTCCTGTGGCTACCCAGCGTCGATAATTCCTGCCCTCTCTCCTTGTCCCCCAGGAGATGGATGGCACACGTCATCTCTCATATGAAGACATTTAAATGAAGACCACACTTCCGTCTGCTCCCATTTTCTCGCTGAGCGGGGGAAGCGACCCTACTAAATCAAATTATATGTGACTTTTAAAACTTCCCTTTACAGCATTCAATTGAAAATCTGAATCTTATCGTAATACATCGCCTTTTTATGAATAAATTGACTTTATGTCATCCCTGGGGGTTTCCAACCTCCCTCCCATACCAGGGGGGAGAGACCCACAGCCCCTCTAATGCACAGAGCGCTGGCGGAGCTGAAAGGAGGAGGCGGGAGATCCCCTGCCTCCACTGGATTTGCGGGGCACCAGCGCCTGGCCCCAGTTCGCCTGTGACCGGGCCCCTCCGACTCCAGCCTGCAGCACAGTGTGACTGTGGGCTGTCCATCCAACGCGGGAACAAGTCAGTGGGTCTTGGGGGGCCCGGGTTCCCTAACACCAGCTGGTCTGGGTGCTTAGGTGAGGAGGCGGGTCTGAGGGCAGCTATCGGCCAGTGTTCCTGGAGCCTCCCCTCCTCCGAGCTCTGTGGCTGGGATGGTGAGTACACGGCACAGGAAGGGCTACCTGGAAGGCTGACGACCCTCATTGGCTGGAGGCCCAGAGGACTGGACCCAGAGACCCACCTGACATAGCCCCCCCCCTCCCCCGGATCGACTCCTGCTGGGAAGATTCTGGAAGGTGTCTTTAGTGACTGTATCTGACTTTGAGAAGTGACAATAAGCCAGAGACCAGCTGCATTGAGAGTGAGCGCTCAGGAAGGGGTGCTGAGATGCTGAGTCTCCTTTCTTGGGGGGATTACAAGAGAGACTGGGGCCAAGTATGGCGGCTCTGATTTATAAGAACTTCTCATGACGTCCTTCAGGGCTGGGAGCCGCTGAACCGTCATAGAAGATCTTATTAGCTGTAGGTGAGTGGAAACAGAATGAATGGCTGCCTTCAGGGGATATTGAGGTTTATAATTTTTTTTTAATTTAGCAGTGTTTTGTTTTATCCCTCCCACCCTTGCCCAGCTTTCTTGAGACGAGTGGCGTGCCCCATTCTGTCCGTTTCCGGGAGTGTTGAATGAGGCACGGAAGGAGCCAGAAGGGCCTTTCCAGCGTCAGTCCTGGGGGGCCCAGATCGCCAGCAGTGGATGCCACGGCTGCCACGGGAGGGCTGGAGGTGCTGGGGGGGACTCGAGTTGCCGAAATCAATATTTAGAAACTAATAAGAAGAAATTAGCAAAATCAATTTCAGTAGTAGCGCGTGTACGTCTCACCAGGAGATTGAAAAGCGGGGTTCACAGAGGTGGGTTCCGGCAGAGGCGTTGGGCCACCCACGGAACGTGAGCCCACGTCGTGATGCAGGAGAACTATCACCACGGCATCGTGGCAAGGGGTCGTGCGGAGATGAGGAAACGACACAGAAGTTCTCTGAGTAAGCAGGTGTTCCCGTGCCAGATTTCCCTAAAGAAAAGTGAAGGAGACACCTTATTCTGTTGTGCGGAAAACGAAGTCACCCTTTGGGGTCACGCATAGGAATCTGTCAGAGAAGTTGCTGGACTAGACAGCATGGAATTCTTTGTTGTCAGTGTGGTAGGGACATTCCTGTCTACACCCACATCCGGCTCCACTGACGAGAGCCTTCTGACCTGGCCCCTGGCCCCAGACTTCCTCGCTGGTGGGTCCTCGGTGCTGGTGGCCTCCCTCCAGGCTTTGTCTCAACTCTTCCCGGTCCTTTGGAGGACCTGTCAGCCCACCTGAATACCACACTCTCATCTCTGGAGAGCGGGTTGAGTTAGCACAGTATCGGGGACTTGGAATTCGATTTAAAATGTTGCTTTCATCTCATGACTCACAGTGAGGCCACCGACTTCCATGAATCTCTGCCGTCCCCCTTCAGGTAGAGCGTTTTGGAGTGAGTGTGCCTCCTGGGCAGCTGGGCTGGGGCTCCAAGATTCTGCCTTTCTTCCCACCACCCCTCTGCAAAGTCCCCACCCTCTCTAGTCCGGCCCTCAGCCGTTTCTCAGGGCTCCGCCCCACACCGTGTGACTCCTCTACCTGCCCCCTGGGGCATATTCAAGCCCACAACTCTCGCTGGGTTCCTGCCTGTCAATTGCTTTTGTGACTTGAAGTAATGAATGAGGACATTTTTGACATGCGTAATGAGAATGAGTTGGTGTAGTATAAGGTGCTCCCCCAAAAAATCTATTTGCGTTCATCATTTGCCCGCTAATCCACCAGTAATGATCTCATTGTCATGTGATCAATTATGTTTGATCATTAGCAAGATCGGCGTAATCACGTTATGACAGAGTGATGCCGTGTAATTCTTCCTACTGGGCTGGATCGTGCGGGAACCCGACCTGCTGCTTGGTGACCAGGTGGCGGTGAGTGTGCACACGTGGCTGGTGGCTGACCCCGAGGCGCTCTGATTTCTCCCATGAGAGGGATTAGGCTCGGGCCCCTAATTTCATAGACGTGCCTTTAAAGTGTAACTCCTCACCTCCCCACACTTTCTACATTGCGATCGTGCACAGTTTTATGGCACCATCCTGGCTGGTTCAGTTGGGACCTCATCCTTTGTCTTCCTCTCACCAGTAGGGAAGGTGAGGGCCCGGGCGTGTCTGTGCGTGCCTGCACGAGCAAGAGGAGAGTGCCAGGGCTCGCTTGCCAGTGAGGGACGTGCTTTTGCTGAAGAAAACAAAAGGCCTCCTACAATTCACTCGAATGTCAACCCCATTGTGTCAGACTCACGAGAATCAGGTAAACTTCACAGGCTATGGATACGTGGGAAGCCAACACGACAACAAATGCCCTCAGGTCATTTGTGGATCTACACGGACTATATCAGCAGGGCCAGGGTCAATGGCAGACCGCCACCTGCTCACACACGCGTGCCTCAGTCCTGGGCCGGGATCCAGGAGCTTGTAGGGTTCCCCGCACATGACACGGCTTCCCCAAAGGTCAGTGCGCAAAAGCTGGGGCTCTACTGTGTCTTCCCTTTGGGCCAAAGCCATGAAAAGGAGCGTGATTGCATTGTGTAATATTATCCGCGGGTCTGTCGATAGTCCAGCGCATTCAAAACATGGGAGTCAGCACTTGCAACGTCAACAAAATCAGAGCTGTCTTCCAGACATGGACACAGAAGACGCTGTCGGTGCCTGTTTCACACTCGAAGTCCCCAAGGCTGATAATCACAGGCATCTAGAATTTTCTACTGGAAAGCATTCGTAATTATTCTAGTTGTTAGCTTATTATTTCAGGACCGAAGCCTCTTCCACGTTGACCCATCCGGTCCGGCGGCGCCCCGTGAACGGCCTGTCTTCAGCTCCCACGCTGGGAGCACGGAGGTCTGACCGCTAGCCGGGCCCTCCCTGTCTCTCTATTCA
The DNA here is from genome assembly GCF_027475565.1 of Acinonyx jubatus. Classification (NCBI taxonomy): domain Eukaryota; kingdom Metazoa; phylum Chordata; class Mammalia; order Carnivora; family Felidae; genus Acinonyx; species Acinonyx jubatus. The sequence goes on along the minus strand of NC_069380.1, from coordinate 234,759,925 downwards.
CCAGCGGCTTTCTTCTCCCCTTGGTTTATAGGGGTCAAATGTTTTAGTTCAAAAAGTGTGACTTTTGGTACAAAGCCGTCCTGAACAATTTGGACCCGGGATTCCTGACCCTGTTATTTCACGGGAGCCGAAGGCCCCTTTCAGCAAGGCCTCCACTGGCTGCTTCTTCGACATGCTTCACTAAACCTAATAGCTCCCTATTACCAGCTACAATTTAGCATCTGAGCCAGGAGCTGGATGAGAAAGGGGAGAAGAGAGTGTAAATTATACGGAGAGCGGGGAACAAAGGTTTCATTTCTCCTGAGCACAACCCTTTGATAGGGGAACGGGGGAGAGAAATGTGTCGCTAATTTAATTAAGTAGTATGAGATTTCAGGGTCTACAGATGCCATTTAGAACAGGATTAATCAAGAGCAGGTGACGAAAATGAATAGTCACACACAATGTCAGCGTTTTTCACAATCCGACACAGTCAAGTGGAATCAACAGCTCTTCAGGACAGGACACGGTTTTGCTAATCCACATCTACCTACACTTTCTTCTCACAATGCTCAGCCTGTTCTCGGGAGGCAGGAAACTTTTCCTATTTTCTTGCTGTGATGGAGACACCCAAAGCGAAAGGAGAAAGGGCAGCCTCTCTGCACGATCTCTCCCACAGAGAGGAGGTGCCCCGGGGGATCTCACAGCATCCTCTCAGAGACCCTCGGTCCAGGATGAACATCAAATACGTCACAAGTCAGTGCCGTGGCTGAACGCGTGGACGCACTCCCAGGGCGTGGGACGCACCCCCTGTGTGCTGAGGGCCCTCGCTGTGCTGGCGGCAGGGCCCGTGTGGAGACAGCGCCCAGACAAGTGCGCACGCATGCGGACAGAGGCGCGCGCACAAGGGGACGCGGAGGGTCCTTGCACACGCACTTTACGAACCAGGCTGAAGGAGGGAAGGGCTCTGCTGGCGTGCGGGGGACCCAGCCCCGTGCCGTCCACAGAGCCCAGCACGAGCCCTCAGGGTGGCGGTGACTTGGGATTGTGAACGCCTCTCGGGGAGGTGGACACTCTTCACTTCCAAACTGACTCATGGGTTTGTGTGTGTGTGTGTGCGTGTGTGTGTGTGTGTGTGTGTGTGTGTGTGGCATATGGGCCACTCCCACCCGGACACGCTTTCCCAGATGCCTGAGAGCACCTGGAACATTCCACAGTCTGCCAGGACCGTAAGGGGTGTCTGGACATTCTAGTTGTACCTGGTGCCCTGGGGAGGCCGGAGGAGGTGTTTTCATCTAGATGGCCGCTCACGTGTCCACATTCTGGACTAGCAAACGCCCCGCGGTGGAATTTGCACCAGGCGACTGGCGGCCGGGATCGTGAGCCAGCGTCCTGGGTTCGGCACCGACCGCACCGCCCTGGACTCCCCGCCCCACAGCTAGAGCACGAGGCGAAGCGAGTGGACGGCACACAAAAGCCTCCTCGCATCCAGAGATATGTAGTGGTTTTCCTGGGGAACCATCCGAAATGGGTAAATAGTTAAGAGAAGGTCTCCGAGGAAGCGCGGGGACTTCAGAGAAACGCCCAGCCCTCCTGCGCGCCAGCAGCAATTAGGTGTGGGTCACATGTCCTCCTGTCAGGAGGACTCACCCGGTGTCTGAGAGTAAGTGTCATTAGAAGGCGCCCTCTCACCCCTCACAGCAGACCAGGGGGTGTTTCAGAGAAGACGTCTTCCTGGAAGTAACCCCGGGGGCCACACAGACACGGCTCAGTTGGGTCACGTAGCTAAACCCGCGAGGGCCCAGGGTTCACCGAGCGCCCGGGGAGCTTAGGACCCCTGCCCCACACCCGTCGTGGGACCGGGCAGGGGCTCGAGAGGCAAGGACCCCAGTTTCACCAAGAAAAGGCAGGAGGCGCTCCTTCCTCAGCTCAGCAAGATTCCTGCTCAGTGGGTGTCGGCGATGGCAGGCTGATGGGAATGACTGCATCTCCTTTGTTCCCTGAGCGCGGGACCACCTTGCTGCCCCGCCAGCCCCCCGGAGCGGGATTCACAGCAGGACGGCCTGGCAGGGGGTGAACACGAGGGCCGGGCGTCTCCACTGCCAGCCGGGCACCCACTCCCCGCGCAGCGTCCCCTCAAGCAGGCCGGCTCCCTGCTGCATTCGGACTCGATGCTGGCGGGTCCCAGACCCACAGCCAGCCTTGCTTTCTTGGAAAGGGGGTGCAAAGAGCAGCAGACGTGTCAGAACTCGGGTCTCAGTTGTGTCCCCCGGAAACAGGCCTGCTGGGAAGAGGGGAGCTGGGCACCAGCTGGGGGCGTCTGGTTCCAGGCCAGCTTCCACCCCCCCAGACGTCTTGGTCAAGTTCCTGGAGGATCATGGCCTCAGTGGTGGGCCAGGCCCTACCACGGTGCCCTCCGACCGGAAACCTGGGCCATAACAACGCTGGCTGTGCTTCTGGGGGCCGGGGCGGTGGGGGGAGGCAGAGGGAGCATCATGGAAGCCTCGCTGTTGGTTTGGCATTGGGGCCCAGCCAGCACCCAAGAGGAGCAGGGGCCAGCTGCGCATTCAGATCCCGGCATTCGGGGCACGCCGTCCTCGTCCGCAGGACAGCAAGGCGGGAAGAACCGTCCAGGGATCAGGCTGACCCGGCGGAACCGGTTTCTTCGGCGGCCGGGACGCCACGTAGAGCAGAACTGTGCACCTGTGTCCCTGTAACTCATGGGGCTGGCCCGAAGTCACACGGGGGTGGGCGCCGCTCTCCCTGAAAGGACACGGGCAGCTCCATGGAGACGGGAGCGGGATGGTCACGGTCAGCCTCCAGGGGGCTTCAGGCACGCCATCGGAGGGCCCCACACACCTCTGCCTGTTTCCCGCTGCCTGCCAGTGGCCTGCTCGCCCAGAGGCGCCTACCAGGAGACCCACGACTTCGAAGGGACATCGTGAGCCCAGGGGGCTGCCGAGGCTGGTTTTGGCCATGACGCTCCTGTTCTCCAGGACCCACCCTTAGGCTCTGAGGCCGTCCGGCGCCCCCGGAAGTCCCTTCCCTGGACTGGAACACCGTTCGCTGTTTGTACAGGAAATTTTATTCTCCTTGGTTCCAGCTCTGTTCTCCTCTCATCTTTCTGGGTTGGCAGCACTCGGAGAGGAGAGGACCCGAGTCCAGACCCGGCCGTCCCATGTGTCCTGTGAGCCCAGGGGGACACTCCGCGGCCAGGCCCTTCTCCCTTCCCTGCGGCGAGGAAGGCACCCAGGGGTGTCGGCCCAGGGACGGTGACCAGCCCGCGCCCCCCCAGCACGCCTCCCAGGCATGGTGGGAAGTCCGGAATCACCACAGAGAGAGGGGTCTGGGATGAGTTGAGGCTACTTGGTTACAAGCAATGTCTAGGCTTAGAAGACTCTAGCAGATTTTTCCCCATAATCTAAGGCTCAGTCCTTGGCAGTTTTTTTTTTTTTTCCCCTTTTGTTCTTAATAGACTGAGAACGCTCTTAGTTTTTCTGAGTTACGTTTGTCATTATAATCACACACAAGTGGGAAATTTGTGCTTTTCTTCAAACCAGCGTTGGCTAGAATGGCCGGTTGTTTGATTTCATCCGGAACCGAGCAGCAGTGTAGATGGGCTGAGGCTGTGTCAGGGGTGTGACAGGCAGCTCTAGATTACAGGTGACACTTCTTCCTTCCACCGTCAGGCCTTCAGCCCGAGTCAGGGGCCTCCCCAGCCTCCCGACACGACGTCGGCACAGGACAAGCCTTGGGGCCTCCAGTGGAGACCCAGCCCCACACCGACGATGAGGCCCCACCAGCCAGCCATCTCCTTCCAGAGAGCAGGCCGCTAGGGGGTCACTCAGTGCTTTGGGTCTGCACACCCCCAGGGGGTGTCTTCTGTTTCCACCGGGTCTGCCTGACCACCTGACGGGGGCGGGGGCGGGGGTTAGTGCATACTGATAGAAACAAGTCTGGTTTTAATATTGGCAAGGCTAGCACACTGCAGTAGATGCCCCCCTCTGTTCGATGTATTTTGGGGAAACCCAGTCTCCATCAGCAGAACGCTTAGAATACAAATATTTTAATATACAAATCCACGATTTCACTTTCAGGCGACTCCAGCTTGGAAGGTTCCAGGTCTTGGTTTAGCAGACAGGCAGGAAGAGTGAACCAGTGGGAGAGCTCCTTTATAAAGGAAACGCAATATTCTAGATTCACCACATACTCACAGCGCTGGATTTCCAGAAAACTTTATGTACCATAGCCTGAAAATTAGAAGTCAAAGTCTCAATTAATGTGATTTTTACATTACAATTTGCCACAAGACCAAATATTACATATTTGAGCTCCTCTGTAGTTCAGGGTCATTGAAACAATCCCCCCCATGTATTGGGAACCTGAGGGTTGGCGAGGCCACCCCCGAAAGCCAGAAAAGGAAGGGGGAAAGACGCCGGCCCAGCACTACAGGCGGTCAGGTGGAAGCTGGGGAGGGGAGAGGCCATCCGCGCAGAGGAAAAGTAATTAATTATAAATGCATCCACACGGAGAATCTATTATAGGTAGCCCTATCAAATATAAAGGGAGAAATATAGGTTCTTAAAAAAAAAAACAGTGTGTCAATGCTGGAGGGAGAGAATGAATAGCACTTTTTTTTTTATTAAACTAATATACCATTTGATTAAAAAGTGAGCCATGTAAGCTTTAATAAGATGGGAATGATGAAGTCGGTAAAAATATTCTTGGATTAGCTGAGTTTGTATTCTTTTCTCAAAATTGTTGAACAGGTAAAAACTGAAGGGTGTTTGGGCGGCCGTGGGCCCAAGCAGGTGTCACGGATGTGGCCGTGGGTGCGGGTGCCGTCCGGGAGCAGGCCGCTGTGGACGGGGGATGCCAGCGCCCTGCCAGGACCCTGGGTTTAAAATCACAAGGCTCCAGTGGGGCGCCTGGGTGGCTCAGTGGGTTGAGCATCCCACTTGGGCTCAGGTCATGATCTCGCAGTTCATGGGTTCGAGCCCTGCGTCGGGCTCTGCCCGCTTCGGATTCTGTGTCTCCCTCTCTCTCCGTCCCTTCCCGCTTGCACTCTGTCTCTCTGTCTCTCTCTCAAAAAACTTTTAAAATTACAGGGCTCCATGATGAAAACAGCAGAAGACGTGCTCTGACAGAAAGACCGTAAGACGCGAAACACACACAGGTGAGAAGGTTTCCACGACTGTCGCTGAGGGGTGGCGCACACGCTCCTGAAGGCAGCGCCCGGTTGCGCGGAGAAGGCAATTAAAACAAGAAGATGGCCCAGGCTGGGGCTTCTCTGAATGCTTCTTGAAACCCTATTTTCTTGGAGAAGAGCCCTGGTTTGAGTGTAGGTCGCAGGCTCGCTTGTGCCGCTTCTCCTCGTGCACAAACGCTAGTTACCGAGCGGGGGTCTCTTCCTACCTTGCCGGGATGCGATGTGGGATCTGCACGTGAGAAGGTGAAGCCACCAACGGAGGGGGGACTAGAACGGGGACAAACGGGGAAGCGGTTCCTTACGAGGCCCTCCGGTCACCGCAGGACATGCTCCTGATGCCGTCATTGGGGAACACGCTCCCGAGGCAGATGCCCTCCAGGGCGCTGCAGACACACGAGGAGACACGGGAAGGGAGGCTTCTGCCCCCTGGAGCTTCCCGTCCGGGCCGAGACCAGCATGGGCCCCGGGGTGAGCAGGCGCTCTGGGGAGGCAGCCCCCCGCTCAGGGACGTGACCTCTACAGAGCAGGGGGGCCAGCGGGAGCTCTGGGTGTTAGGAAAAGCCTCGAGGAGAAGAGGCTCCTCTGGGAGCCTCCTCCAGGGGTGAGGGGGACGTCCTGGAAGATGTCACAGCCAGAGAGGTGGGGGTGGGGCCCTGGAGGGGCCAGACTGTGGCACCGAGTGAGGCCGGGAGGCACAGAGGGCTCTTCCTGAGCTGGGACATCACATGCCTCCGACAGGAAAACAGAAGGATGTGTAAGGAGCAACTTAACTTCGTGCCCGCCCGCCTCCCGGCGTCACGCGCTGTTGGCCCAAGTGGAAAAGTGAGGCCAAGAGAGGCCCTCCCTGCGCTGGGCGCCCGTGTCCCAGCCAGCGAAGCCCCCGGCGGTGTGTTTTGTGGGGGGGGGGGGGGGGGAAGGCCGGGGTGTGGGCCGGGGTCTGCACGGTGCTCTTGGGGGCGTCCCGCGGGTAACCCCACAAGTCGGGGGATCGGCCGTTGCCGCCGGTCTCCCCGATCGCACGACAGCAGAGGCAGCCCTGGCTTCCGAGGTCCCGGGCGCCCGGGCCGCTCGTGCACATAAAACGGGAATTTAACAACGTCTCGGGGCGAATGTGTGTCTCCTTTCTCTGACTGTGTCACGTGATCTCGCTGTGTGACATCACCAATCTCCGTCCCCGCTTTGTTGGCCTCCATGCATGAATAATTTTCCCAGTGCTTGTTTTTGGCGAAGCCGGAGAAAGAGTGCGTCGCGGGCCCGCGGGCCCTTGTTGGCTCTCAGCGTTCTGTGGGCCTGAGCCGCTTACAACGCTGTAAAGACCCCAGTGGCATGTGTTATAATACACGAGCCATTGTCCCCAAAGAACACACGAAAGAAAGAACATTGTTCTACGAGGGGGCGATTCATCGGGTTTTTCCCAGAGACTCCTGGGTCAAGTTTTTATAGGCCTATTTGATTTTCAAATTCCCTTTCTACCGTCTTCCCTCTCAGCAAGCAGTGTCCAAACTTGTCCACATTCACTTTCCGTGTTTTGTGCATGGTCGATGTCCTTTAAAAAGAGTATCTCAAATAAGTCTTTATTCTTGTTTTGTTGGCTCTTACTCTGTGTTTTCATGAACTCTGGCCCCAGCCATGGCAACTGCAAGAAAAATGTTAACAGTGATTGACGGGATTAGAAAAGCGGGGTCCCCATCCGCATTTCAAACACTTTGGGAACAATAGAGTTTGCTGTGATTGAATTAATGAGATACCGCGGGCTGTCAAAGGAGCACTCACACTTTACATAAACCTGATTATCTTTGCACGGCAGGGATGGAAAAAAACCAGAGCGGAGAGCCCAGTCTGGCTTTCAGCATCCCGACCAGAGAAGCCCGCGGGCCGCCCTGCTCCCCGCCTGCCCGCTCAGCGCACATCAGCCATGGCACTTACCAAATCTGTTCGGGGCACCGGGCTCCCAACCGTCACAACTCAGCACCTCCGTGGGGCTTTTACCTTCCCGGGAGCCTTCCACGTGAACGAGGCACACATTTCAACAGTTTGACCCGAGCCTGCGGCCACTGCCCCGCCCCACCCCTGAGGAGTGACGCTTGTCATCACTCTGACACGAATGTAAACACCCTGTGCAGCTGGTGCCAGCCTTCAACCCCGGACGGGGACAGCAGGCTCCTGTCCTCTCCGCTGCTTGGACATCAGGCTTGGCTCCCGAAACCTCTTGCTGAAGCTTCGCGACGTCGGTGGGGACCTGAGGCCTCATGGAGAGAGTGGCTCCTGTCTCCACTGGGGACGGACGGCCAGCAGCCAGCACGTGCGTTTCCGCAGACGTTTGAGGGTGCCGGTGAAGGGGGGCCCTCCTCCAGGGCCGAGGCGCCGTCCCCCATCCCGCAAGCCCACACGTCTGCCCGGGAACCGCCCAGGGCTCGGCCAGGGGACGGCTGAAGGGCCCGCTCCCGTGACCGTCCCACGGCTTTGGACACATCTCTACGCTTCCTCACGCGCACTTACACTGTAGGAGGAGGGCACCATCGAAGTAACGAATGAAACAAAGCAAACACACAGGCCGCAAGCCGTGCCCGCCCTGGGCCCCCAGTCCCCAGTCTCCAAGCCCTGGCTTCTTGCAGCTGCCAGTATGATTCAGGGTCAGGGAATAAAACCAGCGAGGAACTGTGCAGGCTGTGAGGCCGCTCCTGCGGGGCCCCAGCGGATCACACAGGATGAGGCGGGACACAGAGCGCGTCTCTGAAGCTGGCGCAGATTTCAGCCCCAGCCACCCAGGTACCCGCTGGCGACACTTCTACAGTCAGACTCAAGAATTTGGGCCAGCTTCTGTGCTCACAAAGCGACTTCAAAGACACTTTGGTGGTCCATGCCCGTATTTTATCCACCGATCAAACCCATGGGTTAAACACACACACACCAGAAATGTACACGGTAGGCAGGCTCAGGCACCTGCTGGCCTCAGCATCCCTGGGTGCGTCCTATCAGTTGCCGGAGCCCCGTCCCTGGGGGTGGCTGCAGGGTGGTCACCGCGGGACGGGGGATGGGCTTAGCGCCCCGGAGCACAGCGTGAGGGCAACAGTCTCCAGGTTTCATATCAGCGTGTGTGAAACCCCGTGCTCACTCCCATTCAAGTCTGAGGGCAGATTAGAAACGCCTCATCTATCCGGGGCCACGGAGCCCGGAGCAGGGCAGGCATTGCCCACGGCTCTGCCAGCAGGTGTCTCTGTTTCACACCATTGGGCACCAGCCACCTTCTCCCCTGTGGCCACGTTCCCGGTCACCCAGCCTGCGGGTGGCACTGGGGGGGAGGCGCCTTCCTGGTTTCTCTCGCCCAGAAGTGAGGGTGGGAGGTGCTGGAGATTCCTCCCGGAGGAACCCAACTGCCCCACTCAAAGCGCCAGGAAGTCCCCAGACGGTCCCCGAACCACCTGCGAATGTCCCTCGTCCTCCCAGACAGCCTGTGGTTCCCTGCTGGGTTCCCATCAGGAACACCAGGAAGTGACGGGAGAGAAAGGACACTCGGTTTCCAACAGTCACACTGTCATCCGTTTGCTACAACCGCCCTGGACACACAGCTGGACGGAGCCGCACGCGTCGTCTTCCGTGGCTTTCACTCCACGCGGTGGCCCTTCGCAAAGTCGCTTTGCTGCTGTTCTGTAAGGAAAGGGCTTCTTCCTGGAAGTAATGACGTTTCGCAGTGGAAAACTTGCTTAAGTTTTCCTGTTACTTAGGGGTTCCTTTAAACTCTCACGCCTTTGCGGGAGGCAGCGCACATTTAAATGTGCCCTTACATCTGTCCTTCGTTTTGATGAAAGCTCTCAGAAGAGTCACTGTATTTTTTAAGACCGCAAGGTATGTTCATTACCATTACAGATGTGCACATTGTTGGCAAACAGGTTTGATTGATTCGTGTTGCGATCTCTTTGTGTTTACGTCGTTTTAGACACTTTGAGGCATGTGAGCCCCTCGAACCCGTCTGGCTCAGCACCTCAATGTTAATGTTGTTGAAACAATGCAGTTTCTACAATTTCACCAGCGTGGAATGTCCTGGGGGGAAGCTTTGATGCAGTTTTATCAGATGAACTCTGTTAGGGTTTTTATACATTTAACTAATGTTTGGAGAGTGATTTAAAGTAATCACACTCCAATAAAATTATGTTTGTTACTAACGAACTCCTTCTTTAAAGAAAGGGTTTGAGACAGCTCATTTCTGTGGGATTCGGTGGCTTCCTTTAGGATGATGTTCCAGTGGGAACACAGGAGGTTTTAGGGGGAGAAAAATCTGTATTTGGACGTTGATGTCCTGAGACTCCCTTTGCAATTGCTTGGTTCTTCACACTGGAGTCTCAGTGCTGTTTACATATGGTGGTTCTCCTCTTCTAACACCAACTTCCTTGAATTTGTTCCATTTTACTTAAAGAACGCTTTCGATATCATGAATCCTTTTAAACAGCTATTTGTGAGACTTTTGCAGACAAGTTTGCAAGCAAAGGAACTAAGTGCCCAAGGCTTCATTTCTCTGGCCGGAGGAAAGCCTTGGACCACAGTCTGGAACCGAGAAGGGGAGATGGCAGGGCTTGTGTGTGGTTGAGGGTCTGCAGAAAAGGCTAACCTCAGACCACGGCCGGGGAACGACCCCGAGGGCTGGTTCTGGTGCTTCAGAATCTTGGCAAGCGTGACCCACCCTGGGCCAGGAGGCAGAGCCGGGAGGGATGCACCCGGCGAGCTGCTCCTGGGGAGGGAGACCACGGTCACCCGGGCCAGGCTGGCGCTCCCTGGCCGCCATGCGCCAACCTGATGGCGGTCCAGGAAAGGCTTTCTGTGTCAGGTGCAAACTCGCTGAGCCCGGGGAGAGGAGGCCGGGCTGTGGAGTTCAAGTGTCCAGCGGGGAATGTCAGGTCACCGTCTGTCCCCAAGCAGGGTGCCTGGGGGACACGGGACCCTGCTCACTGCACGTGTCAGTGTCCTCTCTGCAGCAGGCTCAGGACCCGCCAGAGAAGGACCAGGGGCGTGGACGCCGTACGCCAGGGGGCACCCAGCCACCCACCGGCTGGAGACAAGCTCCTCGGTTTCCTGATAAAAACCCCACTTCCTGCCTGAGAGGGCAAGCAGGAAGGTGACAGACGGAGACCTGGGGAAAGAGTCACCACCTCTGCCTGCTCCCCAGGGGCGCGAGCACGTGCCCACGTGGCCCCAGCAGCCCGTGTCTCGCCAGGGGTCACGGCCAGGGCATGGTCGGCAGGCTCCGCCCGGCGACCGTCGCCGGGCGCGGCCCCCGCCCAACGGTCCACGGTCACGTGCGCTTTGTTTCTGGCCGCGACGGAGAGCAGGCGCTGGTTGAAAAGGACGGGCTATTTCAGGCAAGCGTTCCACAGAACGGAATCGCGGCAAGCGGTTGGTTAAGGAGAGTTTGGGAGGGTCTTCTCCGAAGCACGGGTGAAAATCAGCTGATGCTTTCAGAGGGGCCTGCTGGTTTTTCTCTTGTTTGGACTCCAGCAAGAAGTGTGCTCTTTTTACGGCCCCGACGCCTGTGACTGCCGTGCTCCCCTCACGTGCTCAGCCCACCCCGGCCGGGACGCCGACGCTCCAAGGGCCTCCCTTAGCGGCCCAGCAGAAAGTGAGGAAGCCCCCTGGGCGGCCGCCTGCACTCTTCTTCCGAGCTCCGTTCTGTAGCCCTGGTTCCAGGTCTGTTTGCCCTTGGGGAGCAGGGGCTGGAAACGAATTTCTTCTCAGTCTGGTTTTGGGAAGAGCATCCTCTGAGCCCTAGACTCAGTGTCTGAGTCCGTGGCAGTGACTGAAACCCGTACTTAGCATTAGCAGAACCAGGGCAGGGAGGTCTGACTCCAGTTCCTTGCTGGGGCGAGGTCCATCCTCCCCGACAGCCAAGTTCTCCAGGGACACACACGGACGTTGTTTCCGGCTTCCTATTTTGGGATAGCATGGATGTCCTTCTCAACCCTCAGCTGACGTCTGTGGTGCAGATGGCTCTGGACGGACCAGACACTGGTCTCATGCCCGCTGCCGGATTAGGGCCCCGCCCTGCCGGGGACCCCCGTTCAGAGTGACAGGCCCGGCTGAGGGTGCCGAGCCAGGGCTGGGGAGCAAGGTGCCTCCACGGCTCCTTGGCCTCATCCGAGCGGGCGCGTCGGACAGGCAGACGGGGCGTCCTCCCACGATCTTCGGGGACGTGGGGGCTCGGTGTCTGTGGGATGAAAGTGTCCCCCTGTGACCTCGTGGTGTCCGGGCATCTACATGAAACCCCTGTTCCCGCTCAGGGTCTGTCTGTCCCGGAGCCCGGCCGCTGGCTCCTCTGTGGGCACCCGGCGGGGGCCCGGGGAGGGAGAGGACGCAGAAGGGGTTAAGCAAGCTGCCTTGCCTGCAATTTCTCAATCAGCCTCAGGAAGCCTCAGGTCAACTTTGCTCATAAAACTCTGCACAAATATTTCTTTTTCTATCAGAGGAATTCTAATTCTGCACACAGACCAGGGCCACTCAGATTATTACACATTATTAAAAATTAATTTTAAAAATGCTCTGGTTCTTGAAATGTGCTGGAGAAATGTGTGTCCACGTTTGAAATTACAGCAGGAAAAAAAATGGAGAGAAAATCTCTATGTTGTTTGGGCAGAAACAAACCCGAAAAAGTGCTCTTTTCCCTGGGACAATCGGGAGTGACCGTTTTGGGTTACTTCTTCACCTTAACGACGGAGTTATTACAACTGCCTCTATACGATGATGGCAAACGCCCGCCTCTGCCCTCCTCCTCTGGGGATGCCTGGTGTGTCGGGTTTGTGCCCCGGACGGGGAGTCCAGGACAGACGGGACGATGGCCCGCGTGACAGTTTACAAGGGTCTGTGTGGACACAGCATGGCCGACCGTCTCCACAGCTCCCACGGACGCTGGTTTTCCACGTTCCCCAGATGACGGCCGTGGGTCCCACTGAGAAAGGGCGGACCCACGGAGCCCTGAGACTCAGATCGAAGGAAACTGTGTGCAGAGGTCGCTGGCTCTCACATCCATGGCAATAGTTGGGGACAATGGATTCTAGTGACTGTGCACGTGCGTGTGCTGTCAGGAGTCTGACATTCTCGTCACCGCTCCGTTAGGGGAATACGTGATTTGGTCCCCATTAGATTCAATAAGAAAGAGACTCCACAGCCACCCATCTGAAGTGTCCCTGGACAGGAGACAGGGCGTTTGAAGGAATATCAGCTTCCGTCACGAGCAAACTGCCTCGTCCCAGATGCCCTCGCGCAACGTTACACTCATTCCTCTGACCGCCCGACGGCCTAGGGGAGGCCCGTACGTCCCCTGGCATCAGGATGTCGGGGAAGGTGGGTTTAGCTCCTTGATGCCTGGAGCCCAGCTCCAGACAAGCACGGCACCCACGGCTCCCCTTACGGAAGGAGCTGACTTTCCTGGAAGAGCGAGGAGTTCCTGCGGGGCTCCTGGTCCAGGTGGGGCCGCTGACCCCCTGGGGGCTGGGGGCTGGGGCATGCATTCCAATGAGGCGGAGGACCACGGCCGGGACAGAGACCCGAGGGGGGCTGGGGGGTGGGCAGAGGACCACAGCTGAGACAGAGACCCGCGGAAGGCTGGGGGGCAGCCTGGACACAGAGCTGTCCTGCTGCTGAGACCTGGGGCAGCTGCCCCTCCACACGCCTTCCCCACAAAGTGGTTCTGGTTCTGGGGTCTCTGTGAGTGGATGAGGGACAAAGGTGGGACACTGAACCCCCAAACCAAGTGCCCCCTGCTCGTGGTTCTAAAGCATAGACCACCAGCCTTGAATTTCAGTTTGAAAATCAGAAGTTGCTTGTCCTGGTCACTGTCACCTCCTCTGTTCACCTGGGACACAGCCAGCCTTCTTGCCCGCAGTCCCAGGGGGGTCCGGTGCCCGGAACCCACATATTCTCTCCCTGCTTCGTGTTTCCTCTGTGGTGCGCCTTTCGTGCTGTGGCATCCAGTTTCTCCCTGGTCTGGAGTTTCCCATCTCCCCCGCGGAGGAGGGACTAGGGGACACAGAGTGGGAGGGGCTGAGCTGTCCTTGAGTGACAGTGGCTGCAGTCCTCAGCCAAAAGTGCCTTCCAGGGCCGCGTACCAGGGACTTGGTTTCATCAGGGGAATGGACGCAGTCACGCTGTGGCCCCGGTCTCTGTGGCACTTGGCACCAGCCACCTCCTCACGAACGCATCCCCCGCCCAGAATCAAGCAGGTGGCCTGGAAGGCAGGCAGGAGGGGACTTCTCATCTGTGCAGACCAGCCTGGTGGCCCCTGTCCAGGTGAGGCTTTCCCCGCACGGCCACACTGTGTGTCACCAGCTGCACATACACCCTGGGTCCTCCGAATGGGTCCTTGCGGATTCCCTGGTAGTGTGTGCACAGCGACCACAGACGGGGGGGGGCTTCGAGAACAGAGGCGTGTTTGTGTGTTTTTTCGCCGTCCGAGACCCAGGCGTCCGAGACCCAGGCCTCTCCCCGGGCCCGTCTCCTCCCCGTGCTCACACAGCCATCCCTCTGTGTGTATCTGTGTCCTGACATCCTCCTCTAGGGACGCCGGCCATGTGCAGCCCCATTCTGAGTTCCGGGGTGCTGGCACTCCGACATCCTGATTTTGAACAGGCACAGTTCAGCCTGTTACCCCAGGGACACCCCCTTCTCACAGAGAACGTTCAGCCGCACAAACCAGGCCTGGGCCCATACCTCCCGGACCCGGCACGACGGCTGTCCCTCCCAGGCCCCCCTGGCCCCCCAGGCATCTGAAGCTGCCTCCTCTTTCGGACAGATCACACACACAGTCAAAGAAAAAATAGTCCATTTATGTGTATTTTAATGTGAGGTTAAAAGTGGGAGGGCAGGGGGCAGGGGCTGGGAGGGAGTAGCTCAGAAAAGCCCCTAGAGGTCAACACCGGTCCAGGGCTCCACACCGTGACCCCGTCTCCTCCTGTTTCCATCACTTATAGACAGGAGAGCTGAACTGTGAGTGAGGACAGGAGACTCAAAGGCCCGGAGCCCCGCTGGGCCCATCTCTAGAAGAAGGGCGTCCGCCCAGCCCCGGGGTCAGCGGTGGTGGACCGGCTTGGCCGGGAGCCCGAGTGTGGCGTTTACACGGCGGGGGTACGAAAGTGGAGTGTCGACTCCTCTAAGAAGGTGGCTGGTTTCTGCAGTTTACCTTTGCCCACAAACTACCGGACATGGTCTTGGCTTTGGGCGCTGTGGTCACTGATTTCTGTGGCTTCTTCATGGCCCTGTCATCCTTCCTCTGATGCTTCAGGAGTTAGTTATGTGCAGAGTCCGTGGTCCTGCCAGGCTGACTCCATGGGTTTTAAATCATGCCTCGGGTGGCTGGGTGGCTCCGTCGGTGGAGCATCCGCCTCTTGGTTTCGGCTCAGGTCGTGATCTCACAGTCTGTGAGTTCGAGCCCCGCATCGGGCTCTGTGCTGACAGTGGGGAGCCTGCTTGGGATTCTCTCCTTCTCTCTCTGCCTCTCCTCACTCATGCTCTCTCACGGTCTCAAAATAAATAAATAAGCTGTAAAAAATTAAAATTAAATAAATCGTGCCTCAAGACTGGTCAGGGTTCTGAGTGTGGGTGGGACGTCCACGGAGACGAGGCCAGGACTCGCTCGGCAAGGCAGCTGCCCAGAGTCTCGACTCCCCCGGGAGCAAGACCAACTGGCCATGACCCTCGAAGGCCGCCTTGCTAGAAGAAGGGATGGTGCGTCATGAGATCCCCAAGGGCACGACCCACGTTTCCCACAATTCAGCCACTGCCCGTATGATGTGTCACATGGCGTCTAATCTCGAAACAGAATTGTGAGTTGGACCCAGAACGGAATTAAGTCTTCTCTAGGCAAACCTGCTGTGTGCCAGGGTTCCCACGGAACAGAAGCACAGTGACGGACGTGCTGCCTCTGTGCTCAGACCGGCCGGGCCTGAGGGCGCGCCGAGCTTCCAGGTGTCGGCAGGCTTGGGGACGGCCACCTCCACACCCAGCGAACTCACTCGCCTCTGGCCTCCCTGCGTGTCCAGACACCGGCACCGAGAGCCGGGCAGGCTGCTACGTCCGTCCACGGTCACCGCCCCCTGGCCGCTGGCTGGCCATTTTGGTGCCTGTGGGTGGGTGGTGCAGAGTGGCAGGGCCACCACCAGCCCCACGCTGCTCCTCGGCGGGGCCGGGCCGTGCAGACGCTCTGCCAGCTCCTGCTGCTGGTCTTCTCCGCACTCGCCACAGGGGCGCCCCAGGCTCCGTGGCGGAGCGGGGGGCGGGGTGTCCGGCTGCCGCGGATGGGCCGGGCCCGGCAGGAAGCTCCGGGGTTAACTCTCAGCCCCTCAGCGGTCCCTGGAAGAAAGCAGACAATCCAATCAGGATGCTGGTTCGTAAAATGAACTTTCAATGTGTAGCCCACAGACGGTCATTGACTGTGGTCGATAAATAACACCAGTCTTGACGTTTATTGCTGTAGGGAGTGATTACGATCCGCGAGGCTGGGCTCTGGGCTGTGGGATGCCTCGTTCGCGGCGTGCACGGGCAGACCCATGAACTTGTGCCTGCTCCTTTCAGGGGACCGCTATTACTCACAGAAGACTGATCAATATTTCGTCCGTTTGGCGTCTTGACTGAGGATGTGTGGGTCCATTGTAGGGCTGCTGATAATGACTCCTTTATTCAAGCTAGCTTGTAGGAGCAAGAAGAAAAAGAAAGGAAGAGAATGATAGCACATGCTCATGAAAGTGGAAAGGACGGGAAAGGTTATACGCACAAAACAACAGAAAAGCTACAAAATGGGGGAAATTGTAGGAAAAGGTGCAGAGGTTTCTAAAGCCATCAGGAAAAGGCGTGTTTTCATGGATTTTCCTTAACATGCTAAAAATCCCAGCAAACTTTAATAAATCTTTGGAAAGTCATGCTCTTGCAAAAGATTGATTTTACGAACCTTTGAGGTCTCACACACAACTATTTTTCTTACACTCTGAGTAAATCAAGTGTTCTGCCTATAAGAAATCGTCCCTCTTCTTCCCCAAACGCACCCCCATTTATTTTCTGTTAGAAAGAGTCAGGGGCCTGGGATGGTGGCTGCTCTGATCCCCTGCGCACGTGTTCTCTCCAGGGATGTCCACTGATCTCTGTGAGGGTCCCCGTCGGCCGTGGGCGTGGGACTTCGATTCTGATCGTCAGATCCAGGAATCCAGGGTCCCGTAAAACCAGCCGCGGTGGGTCTTTGGGCATGTGATCGTTTTACAGGGCCGGGTGGTCCCTGCCCCCTCGGTGAGCACTGCCTGAGTGGCCAGGTTCCTGGGGCGGGGGATGGGGGCGCTTCCTCGGAGCCCAGGCCTCTCCTCCGGGAGCTGCCCCCCCCCCCGCCCCCCCCGCCCCAGCTGAGCCTGGAGACCCCACCCCACCTGCAGCAGTTCCCGCGGAACTGGGTTAGCGCGCTGGCGAGTGCTGACGTCCAGCGCCTACATCCCGAGGGCGCAGAGGCCACCCCTCAAAGGCTTGCGTTTCTACGGAGCGCCTGGTGGGCGGGGCTTGCTCGTTTCTGCCTCTCTGGTGTCCTGGCGCCCGGCGGATGGCACGTGCGGAAAAAGGCCAAGAAGATGCCGGGGACCCTTATGCCCCACGCACCTGATTCCGGGCCTCAGTCCACACACATCCCAGAGCGACGCGTCTAACAGACGCCCCGTGGCTTCCGCGTGGGAGGCTCGGGATGTTGCTTCGAGTCCTCGTCTCCCCTTCGGCTTGTGAAACGGGGGTCGACGGCGGAAGGTGCCCGCAGAGCTGCAGGGACGGCGCAGCCGTGTGCGCAGCGGGGTCTGCAGACACGGTGGCTTTGCGGGCCGCACTCCCCGCCACTGGCCGCCGGCTCCGGCGTCTCGGGGGGTGGGGGGGGGGAGCAGCTGCGGCCGCGTGAACAGGGGTGGGGCCCGTGCCCGCAGACTCGTCCGTGGACACTGAACTTTGGTTTCCAGGTAACTTCCGCATGTCCTGAAATATTCCGATTTTAACTTTTTTCCCCCAGCCGTTTGGAAACACGGAAGAGGCTCTTAGCTTGGAGGCCGTACAGAAGCCAGCACAGGGCACGCTGGGCCTGGCACGGTGGTCGGTGGACCCTGACTTGGGCGACAGCCCAGATTTTATACTCGTGGCTAAAACTATGACTTCATTGGAAAGAGAGATAATAGGACATACACCCTGGTGCCTTCTAATCTCTGATGATTTTTATTTTCTTCCACTTTCTCTACACTTCCCGCCTTTCTAAATTGAATACATCACAAGTAATCATTTTGTAATTTAAAACGGTAAAGTTTAAAAGTCGTATTAGCCAAGATTACCAAAGTCCCTGGAGGCAGAGCAGAAGGAGCGAACACCCGATTTCCTTGAGGCCTGCTTGGCTTCGGTGTCTGTGAGACGGACTGAGTCCTTCCGCGTGTGGGGAACAGCTCAGGACTGAACAAATAGCTCAGGAGAGGCGGCAAGAAGCCGCGTTTCCTTCAGAGGCTGAGGGAAAATGTTTGTTCTGCCGCTGGACCTTGTCACGGGTGCAGGTGGGGCCGGGGGCCCGGGGCCACCTCTGTGATCCCAGCCAAGTGCTCAACTGTGTGCTCCCGAGGAAAAGTATTCTTGTGGGAAGACGTGTTGGTGTAGAAACGAGACGCAGCCTTGAGGCGGGACCTCTTTTCTCTTTGCTTGTTTCTGACTTAAAGTCTGAGTTTCCTGTCAGGAGGTTTCCCCTGAGCCGGGCTCACGAGGGCCAGGATGTTCTCTTCAGGTGAATGGCCACCGTCGGGGCCAGAATGGGGGAGCCGGGGCCCTCCTGTCCCAACACAGCACCTCGCACGCACTTTTGTAAGAGGAGCTGGAAAGTTAAACTCTCTCCTTCTTTTCAATCCACTACAAGGAAAGGGGGAGACAGTCCTGGGAAGATGGCAGCTGGGGTCACGAGTAGTTTTTGAATCTCTCGGTCTACACATCGAAACAGGCAACCAGACAGCAAAACAAAAGCTAATGGGCAGCGTTGCACCAAAACGAGGGGACAAAGCCCCCCATGAGCTCACAGTGCACACAGACGAGGACGCGGCGACAGCCAGGACCGAGGGGCCGGAGTCTCTGTGTGGAGGAAACATGGGACCCACAGTTGTTCCCGGGAAGGCGTGGAGGCCACTCTGAGCGGGGTGGAGACACAGCGGGGTCTGTGCCCTTGCCGGGGGGAGGCCCGGGCTCGCAGGACACGGGGTCCAGTGCAGCCCCTCGGGGGCTCCTTCCCAGACAGGGCTCCTTTGGAGGAGAAGCCGCTCCCCTCGGACCTGACGCCTAGCACACAGAGCAGGAGGGGGAGGGAGGCCCCGAGGGAGCGGGCGGCCAGGGGCTCAGGGGCAAAGCCAGGCCTGTGCACCCAAGAAAAAACAGAGCAGCAGGAGCCCAGAAAAGTTGGCGAAACACACTGCCTGCAGCTCAGAAAACTGAGTTCACATAAAAAGGAGCAGTCAACTGATATCGAGGCCAAGTCCCAAACACGCTCTTGGAGAAGAGAGGGAGGAGGACCCATCGACAGGCTCGTAGCCACAGAAGGAAAGGCGGGAGGTCCAGCCTCTCCCGCACGGGGGGAAAGACATTCAGAAAAGACACCGGGAAGGCCCAAACCAACAGAGATCAGAATGAGAGCCGCAGGACGAGGGGGAGACCCCAAGAAAGGGTCAGCAGAAGGGGGGAGTCAGGCGTGACCCGGGCCGACGGCCGCGTGAAGGCGGACCAAGCAAAGAGCTCGCGGACGCAAAAAAGTCTCACAAAGAATCAAAACCCTAAGAGATGAAGAAGAATTTGAAAGTGGCGATGCTGAAGTCAGGCACGGAAACACGGAAAATCGGCAGGTGATCGTTCTTCCTGGAAAGAAATACCGAAGTGGGAAGAGCTGGAGTAAGTGCTAACCGGTGCAGTTCAAGGACATGGTCCCGAAATGGACGGAAGGCAGCCTGAGGCCCCTTGGTGACCACAGGCGCGACCGGCTTGGGCTCAAGCGAGTGACATCAGGACAGTGTCAGCGGATCGCTTGACCAGCAAAACCAAGGAAACTCCTTTTGGGGTCCAGGCGAACACAGCGCTGACAAGGGAGAGAACCTTGCATTAGGTCACGTTCCCAGTGGCACCTCGTGGCATACGTGAAGCGAGTGACCCAGGTGACACACGGAGGGGAGACAGTGCAGCGGACTTTGCAGACGGGGACACGACCTGTTTGCCACGTGTCGTTTCTGCCAACTCTCGAGGATCTCAAGGAACGGCGTCCCGAGAGCTGCTCTGAGAACCAGGGACAGACGAGTCTGGCTGACTCCCCCAGGCTTCTCTCCACACCTGACTGCGTGCAGCGGGCCGGACCCTCTCCTTCCGCAGGTGCCTGAGGCCCACCATCCCCCAACACGCACGCCTCCGGGCACCCCCGTGCTGCCCGTGGTTGGTGTGCATTTCTGTCTAGTTTTATGGTTCCCGCTGGTGAAGCTGAAGCGTTCAGAACTTAGCCACGTTCCTACCAGAGCTCACCCCAGCAGAGGCCGTCTTTTCTCATCATTTAGTGCAAAATAGTTTTCCAATTTTATTGTAATTCTGTTTTCAGCATTGGCTACTTAAAAGTACATTTTTTTTCCAATTAAAAAACATGGGAAGGTAATAGGGCAACTATCTATTGGTCGTTAACATCTGGCTGGGTTTCACCGTGGTTACATGACACACCCCACGTGATTTCAGTCCTTTGGGGTGTGCTGAGACTTGTTTATGCCTCAGCATTTTGTCAGGTTTTGAAATCTGTCCTTGGAAAGGCCCCGCTTGGGTCATACGGGAGCCCATGGCTGGATGGCCCCATCAGGCGCTCCCTCCGTTCTCGGGGTCAACGGTACCAAGCGAACTCACACCATCTTGATTCTGGTGTTAAAAGCAGAAACACGGGAAACGTCTTCCTGATGGATTTTCAGACTGGATTCTGCCAAAGAACACACACAAGAATACTGGAGAGGGCACGCGGACGATTTCATATTCCAGTAAATATAGGAACGGAGGCTGTGCTCCTGGTGACGAAGAGCCTCGTGATCAGGGAAAAGTCGAGCCCTTAGTGGGGCAGCGGCATTTACCCAGGAGCCCGGATGGAGCCACTGGGGGGAATGGGGACACTCTCTGAGGCCACGGTCTTACAGGAAAGCCTCTGAAGCTCCTCTGTACATAAAACTAGATTCAAAGTCATAGTGGACAGAGGAATGCTTGTTTCACAGGCAAAAACAAAGTGTTTTCAGAAGAAAATTCAAATCTCTTACAGAAAAACATGTTTGTTATCAGGTAATTCTGGAGTAACTCCTTGAGAGAGAATTCGCAGAACGGAAGAAAATGGAAAACAGTAACTCAGAACGTCGCCACGAGGCTCTTTCGGGTTTCCTACGGAACTGCGCGCTGTTCCCTCGTGCCCGCATCGAACCGCTGTGGGAACGCCTTCTCGCGGGCTCTGAGTCGGAAGATGGCGGGATGCGGTCAGTGGCATTTCTGACGGATAAACATCTCGGCAGGCTGCATGCAGGTGGTGTGAATGTCAGACGAGCATCGAGTGCCCATTGATTTTTCCAGTTGAACCAAAATAAATAAATCGGGGGTCTTTCCCGTAGATGTGCTTTGCCACGTCGAGGGTCTCCCGCGTTAACAGCAACGGAGACGTGAACGGAACACACAGCAAAGCTGGGGCGGCCGGTCCCCATGTGGTTTTAGATGTCCCTATGGTACAGTCACCGGGCCACGTGGGTGATGTGGGCAGGGCTTGGAGGCCACAAGAGGTCACGTCTCCGTCCAAGGCTGTGTCCAGAATAGTCCGGGTGAGGAGCCCATCAGCACACCCAGTTTCCTCGCCCTGCAGCTCCATGGACGGAGCCTTCATGCCGCGCCGCGCCGGGGGCCGGCTGACCACCACAGGCGCACCTGGAATCTTCTTCATGTTTTAAACATGAACGTGAGGGGCTCGTGTGTCCTTATCACCCCTCTTCCAGAAACCCTGGGAAGTGAGAGACGTGATTACAGACTATCATGAGGTTTTCTCTCTGTTAGTTGGTGATTTAAAATACACCCGGTTAATACCAGCATCTATAAAATGTACAAGGGCTCCCAGAAGTCAAGTACAAATTAAAAGCAAGCCAACAACGTGGCCTCGTGAAGAATTCAAGGCGCAGTTAGCTGACGCGTTGTTGTTTTTTTCTCTTTTCTCGCTTAGTATTTGCATGTTTGCCATTTTCTCAATCATCGATTAGTGGAGCAGAGTGTAATTAGACCTTTAACGAGCACACGCTGAGCACTCCGCAAACAGCGAGGGGAGCCATATGTGGGAGAACGCAGGGAGGGTGGGGCCCGGACATGCGCCGGGGTCCCTGGCGCCCTCGTGGCCCTTGGTGGATGTGTTGGTTTCACCCTTTCCCTCCTCACTGTGCAGAGAGGGAGTCGGCTCTTGGTTTTGTCCGAAGCATTGGAATTCTTTGAGATTAATAATAATTAAAAATAATCTTCAGCACCTAAATGTCCTTCTTCCATGTGGCCCCAACCCAGGACTCAGAGCCTTCCTCCCAGCGCCGGGCCCCATTCCATCTTCCTCGTTGGCACCTGGTCCCAGCGTGTGGTGCCCCGGCCAGTCTCGGTGGGGAGGCTGTCCCCAGACCCCTCCCGGCGGACAGGTCAGGTGCCCGGGGCATGACTCCAGAAAGGGACGTGCCCCAGAGCCGCGCCCTGGATGCCGTCCAGAACCTGGTGACTGGCACACCCCACGCAGGCCCTTGCTGGACGATGAGGCCCCATAACCTAGCTCCACAGCTTCCCCAGCCCTCGTCACTTGCACGGTGTGAGCCCAGGCAGGGGTCGACACGGTGTGAGCCCAGGCAGGGGTTGAGAGGGCCTGCCCCAAGGAGCCGGGTCTCTGTCCTCAGCGGCTGTGGCTGCATACACTGCCACGGACAGAACAACTCGAGAGGGAAGAAATCCTGCCGTACAGCACATTTGCTGTTCAGGCCACCAGATGCCTTCACGCGTGTGTGTGACTCAGGTGGGACCAGAGTGGTTAGAGCCCCAGGATCCTGCTGCCCAAGACTCACCTGCCCCAGACAGTCCGGCCGAACACCTGTCTGCCGCCCACACCTGGCTCCTGTCAGGCGGGTGAGGGCTCCCCGCTCCTGCCCTCAGTCTCCCGGGAAGGTGACCCTACCTGAGCAGCCATAAAGCCCACCGATGCCTCATTACTTCCCTTAACGGCCAAAAGATTCCGACTTCTGGCACGCGACACTCGTGGAAGCCCTCACTGGGGTCCTCGTGGCAAGAGAAGGGCCGGACGCACTGAAAACCAGCAAATCCTAGATCCGCCAGAGAGGAGAGGTCACGGGGCGCACCGCTGCCCTGAAACGGAGAGCTAGGCCGGCAGACGCAGACTCTCATGGCTGGAGTGGAACCAGCCAGCGGGAACCTCCCCGGGGCTGGTGCAGGTGGACGAACGGGGGCTCCTCCCTGCCAGCCTGGGGCTACAGCTGGGGCACCCACACCGGTGTGCGTCCTCCCTGCAGGGGCCCCGGCGGGTCTTCACGGCGATGCTCAGAGAAGCGGGCCTCGGGCTCCGGGGGCAGGACGGGAAAGGAGCCCTTCGGGAATCTGCAGGGGCTCTGTGTCCTTCACGAGGTCTGTCCCCAGGAAAGGGGACCGAACCGGGGTCTGACTGACCCGCGGGAAGGGAAACACCCAGTCCCCGGACATCCTGTCCCACTGAGGGGACCGGGCTTGGTGAAGGCTGCAGCGGGGGCCTCAGGCTCCTGGGAACCGGGCATCACACCCACCTGCCCCGCCTGCCGCCCCAGCAGGGCCCCCGCGAGCCCCCTGGCACAGCCCGGACCTCACTCAGGGGGGTGAGCATCCTCACCCCTTGCTGGTGTGGCGACGTTCCAAATATCCGACCTCGGGCTTTGCTTATGAATTCGTTTCTCGCAAATAGTAGTATTTAGTAATTTAATCAGACGACTGTCAGAGGTGTTAACGTGTTTCCCACCTTACACGCCTTTCTCGCATTGAGCCCTGGATTAGAGTACAGGTTACTTCCGTTTCTGTAGGGACCGTCAGGAGCGGCTGCTGAAAACTGCTGTTTGTACTTTACCCTCATCCTAGGAAACGCGCTGCCCATTTCCCATAAATGGCTAAAATAGGTAAGACTGTTTACCTGCCTGCCGGAAGGAACACACGGTAACTACTCGGTCGTTGACAAGTCGCTTTAGCATCCCTTACATCGTCGCTACACGAGCACCACGTGATTTAACGGAGTTTAGGTGTGTGAGCGCCACGTGTTAAAGGATCGTGGGTACGCGTGCGCCACGTGACTTAACGGCGGGAAAGTACACGTGCACCACGTGTTCACCGAAGCCGCCCCCGCCCTGCCTGGGCTCCCCGGGGGCCCTGCCAACGGTGCTGCCCTCACGCGGGGCTTCGGCTTTGCTTGGTGAGAGGCGCGTCCGGCCGGAAGTTGCAGGGGGAGGGTGACCGGGTGCGTCCCCAGCCCGGAATCCGCCGTAGGAGGGCTTAGGGTGACGCGAGTTGACGGACACTTGATCTGGGCCCACGAGTTACTCTACTTACTGATGTAAAGCAACAGACGGGCTGGGGGCCGGACCTCTGGCGGTGGGCCTGGCGCCGGCCGAGCTCTGGCAAGTCTGGGGGCCGGGCTCTGTCGGCTGACGGAGGACCCAGCCCCCAAGTGGGGCCCGGGGCTTCCCCTCTCCGGGCACCTGCCGTCTCCCCGGCCGGCGCTTCCTGTTCCCGCGCCCGGACTTCCCCTCGGGGTTCTTATTGTCCTAAGCAGATTTGGGGCTCCAGATGGGCCACGTTTCCCAGGATGACGGCCAAGTACATTCAGTGACTCGTGTGGTCACTACAGTTTGAGGACAACATGTGCGAGAAGACCTTCCCTGGCCCCTGCCCCGGACTTCTTAATTCGGGCGTGCCCAGCTGCCAGGTGCGGCCACCCCCAGGCGCCTTCCCCGTGACCCGTGTTGGCCTCTGTCCCTGGCCCTGAACAAGGGTGAGATTTCTTGAATCCCCTGCACGTGAACCCTCAAGTAGCCCCTTCTCACTTTTCTGCTTCCCGGATCTATTATTGATGCGGGCGGTTGGTGTCTACACCTGAAATCCCAGCCCGGTCTGCTCCTCCTCCTTCCATCCCTCCTTCCATCCCATCCTTGGTCAAGGTGCCAACATCAGCTGATCGGACACCATCCACCGTGTGGGTGGCTGTTTTGTATTCGTTGCCAGAGGCTCCTGGTTCTGCCTTCTCTGGTTTTACTTGAGGATTTTATTTGATTCTGTCTTCCCCCTTGGTGTATTGATTAAACTCCCAACATGTAGAGGTTTCCCTAAAGTTGACAGTCGACGTCCAAGCCCACCTGCCATTACCATTGCCCCGTGGGTGGCAGAGCAGGGACCTGCCTCGGGGTGGAGAACACCAGCTCTTTCTGCCTCCCTGCGACACTGCTGTCCCTCACGTCCCCTCTCCCTCTGTTGGAATCACCCAGCACACGTACGTCCCCTTATTCCTGCTTGGACTCTGAACCTTTGTGCAGACTCTGACCTTGATCATTCCTTCTCCCTGAACAGCTTGTTTTGTTTCTTGAATTTCCTGGGAGCATCTTTCACAAATTCTCTCGTTGTTTGTTTACCTGGGAAGGTCTTTCTTTTCCCTCACCTTTGAAGGTGAGTATCACTGGTTATAGAAATCTGTGTTGGTGGGATTTTTTTTTTTCTTCTAACAGGTTAAAAACGTCATCCACTTAACATCTCTTTCCTGCTGCAGCGACTCCAGGTGAGACGTCTCTGTGACCCTCGTTCTTCTCTGGCTGTTTTCTTGTCCCCGTAAAGGCTCGTTTCAAGGTTTCCTCTGTGATTTTGTTTTTCTGCAGTTGGTGGGTGCTGTGCTCAGTGCGTCGTGGTCACTGAGCTTCTTGGATCTGGCTGTCATTACTCCATTACTCCAGATACTCACTGTGATCGCCACCCCCCCCTCCCATCTTCTCTCTCTAGCAACTGCAGTTATAGATGTTACGCCTTTTGAGAATTTCCCTCCCTTCCGCTCCTGGATACGGTGCTTCTTCCCCCATTCTTCTGTCGCTTTGCGTTCACCTTGGAACTTTCTGTTGCCCTGTCTTCAAGCTCGCTGTGTTTTCAGACTATGTTTTCTCCGGCCCTCTGGCATGCCTTGTCATCTTTTGCTTAAAGCCAGACCTGTCGTCTCCAGTCGGAGGGAAATAGGCCTTTGCCGGCGTGGCTGGGGGCTGGTCTCTGCCTAAGGTGTCTCTAGCCTTGTCCCTCCTGACGTGGCTTGGCTGAGGGCTCCTCCCAAAGAGGGCGTCTGGGTCTGCAGCATGTTCGGCTGTGAGCCACGCTTGTGGTCCTCCTGGAGCCGCGTTGGCTTGGGCTGAGGCGTGGGGGTGGGGCACGTCCTTCAGTGGTCGGGGCGTCTGGGGTGTCACCTTCACACAGGTTTTCTCTCCCACAGCTTCTTCTCCACTGGTTGAGACCAGAAGACTCGAGGGGGCCAGAGTCCAGGAGCACCCTCCCCCGGGATCTGGGACGCTGCTCTTGGGAAAGGTGGATACGTGTCACGTTTCCCAATGTGACAGATGTCTTCCCTTCGTCACAGAGAACTTTCTGGACATATTTCACAGCCCAGTTCTTCTCTCCCACTGCAGAACCACAAGGGCATCTTCTTCAGACCTTCCTGAGGAGATCTCAGGGCTCCTGGAAAGAAAGCCCCCCCTCCCCTGGCTCCCAGAAGCCCAGCGAGGCACCGCCCACCAGTTCCTGCCAGTTTACGGCTCCAGCAGCTTCTCCAGGCAGACCCACCTTGCCCACCCTGGCCTCCCAGACCGGCTGTCCCTCAAGGTTTCAGGGTGCTGGCTCGCCCTGCATGCTGGGCTCTCGGGTGAGTCTGAGAGAAGCAGTTGTTTTCAAGTTGTCCCATTTTTTCTTGTTGTAAGGGCAGGAATGGAGTCTGCCACACTCTTTAAATGTCAGTGCTAAGTCTGGAGTCCCCGCCACCGGGGGAGGGGCGGTGCTCTGCCACCCCAGATCCGCTACTAAATATTCGTGTAGAACTAATAAATATTAATGTCAGGACATAGAATAACGCTTTCTTTCACCAGGAAAGAAAGAGATTGCACGTGTTGCGACTCATCACTCTTAAAAGTATCTCTGGTTAGTGTCTGATTCTGAGACCCATGTGGGAGGTGAGGCCAGCCTCCTTCGATGCCTCCCACCTCAGCCCGTGGGACAGACTGGCCACAGGCCCCCCGAGGGGCAGTCCTTGGAGCCGATCGCCGGCTGTAGATCCAGCCTCCAGCCCGTGGGGCTCATTCCTGGCCCCAGAGCAGGCGCCGGCTTCCTGCGTCCTGAGGGAGGTGACCCCGTGGGCCAAGTGCTGCCCAGCCAGCAGCTGGGCCAAGGGCACCCTCAACAGTTGCTGGAAAACGGCTCTGGTTTCTGACCGCCACCGGTGTCCAGAAAGGCAGCAGCCAGGGTCCCCACTGTGGCCTTGACTCCCCGGGGTCTCCGTGGGGCGTTCAGAGCGGCCAGCCTGGGCAGGACTCCTCCACCCCCGCCCCGGACACGCCTGTGAACAACAGTTTCTGGAAAATTCTGGCTGCATTCAGACCCTGACTACCTGAGGGGGTCACCCCCACATCAGTTCTGGGGGTGTCTTTCTTGTTGAAATGAGATCGCTTTACACACAGAGAGACTCGCATTTTCAGGGAACGCCTGACCCCAGCCTGCGTGACCGCAACCAAGGCTTCCAGGCAGGAGGTCGAGCAAACAAAGTTTAGATGCCACTGAAAATGTCGCCACGCTCTGTTTTCTAGAAACATGGCTCCAAGACAGCCACGGGGCATCCATGTATGCGTGTGAACTTACAGAAAAATGGTTGATTTCCTCTTAAATACTTAACAAACGTGTCATGATATACGTGGAAGTAACTGAGTGGTCTCAAGGGTGCAACCAAGTTTCTAAGATGTTCTATTATCGAAGTTAATATTCTGAAAATCAAGTCTCTTGTTTTAGAAAAATGGAAGTAAATAATCAACAAAAGCAAAACATGCCCCTAACGGGTGCGGCTGACAGTGTGTGAAACTCGTGCTCAGGAAGATCTCGTTTGCCCAGCGCTCTGCCCACGGCAGCTGAGCCTTGAGCAGGGAGAAGCGGGCACGTGGGGCAGGGTCCCCGCGTGGGGGCTTGTGGAGTCCGTCAGCGTGGGGAGTAAACCGGGCTGGGAGCAGCCCAGGAACTCAGCGTGGGGACCGTCCCCTCGGGAGCCGGAAGCCGGGTCAGTGTCCCCTCCGGGCTTTGTCCTGCGTCTTCTCTCCCGACCCCGCACCTGCCCTCGCCACCACCTGATGTCTGCTAAGCCTGGACTGGCATCTGCCTCTCTCCAAGGATGCCGTTCCGTGAATTGAGTTTCTGGGGCCACCGGTGCAGGCAGCGTCCCAGTAAGCGATGATGGCTCAGCCCTGGGTGTCGGGACGGGGGGGGGCGTGAGGGGCCCAGGGCTGACAAAATCCTGCGTGCTCTCCTCTGGTTGCGGGAAACTAACTCTCGATGTCTGTGCCTTGCTTTCTTCTAAACTTAGAATTACTGTTGATGAACTCACTGTAAATAAACCTTGGCAATGTGTGCAATAATTAGTGAAAAATAAATGTGTACTTAGGTATTAATAAAATAAATATTTAGCAGGTTATTTGGGATCTTTGCTGTATCCTCAAATGCTTAATAAATAATGAGAGGTTTATTAAAACTTGCGACTATGACTCAGTGGAAGGATTTTCACAATGCAACTTGCTTCCTAAAATCAGAGAAGACAGGATTTGTTTTCTGTCAAGGGGTGGGCCAAACAGCGGAATGGAAAGTGGGGGCAGACGTCCTTGACACAGTCTGGGGCAGAATGACAAAGCCGCTCGGACCTCACTTCCAGGCCAGTCTTGCTGCCTGCTATCTGAAGGCTTTCTAGCTCTTACTAGCTGAGGATTCAGAACAGGGAACTACGGCCCCGTAAGATCGCTGGGTCAGATACGAGGACCTGACTGCAAGCTTGGCTTTCGAGAAGAATCTGCTCCCAGAACAACAACCCCCTCCCCCCACGCCACCCCCACCCCCACCCCCAGCCCAGGGAGCCGATGCTGCTGCAGAACAGGTGGGATCCAGGAGACCCGCGAGAAACCCCACAGAGGGGCCCTGGGATACCATCTCTCTGCTTGCACGTGGAAAATAGAAAATCAGTGTGATCGCGGCTCCCCATGCCCGCAGCCAGAGGGCCTCACCCCTCCTAGCCTCACCCCCTCCATGTCCGAGTCAGCCCTGGGCCCCGGCCCTGTGTGGATGCAGCCTGTCGCAGAGTCTGGGAGAGGTCATTGTAGCGATCTGGACTCTATAGAGTGTCCCCAAGGCGAATGCTAGAACCCCCGGTCAGATGAGCCTCTGAGCATCACCACTAACAGTTTAGGCTGTTTCCCAGCTTGTGGTCCTTCTGGAAGTCACAGTCTTTACGGGACGGAACTGCCAGCCCCACCACCAAGCCCCGCCTTAGCCCGAGCCCCTGCACCTGCCTGTGGCTCTCCATCTGTACAGTGAGCCAGGGTAACCCCTTCTTTCCTTCCAGGACAGTGGTAAGAACTAGGTGCTGGAAAGTGAGTCCCTCAAGCTCTGAGAGGCTAAAGGAGCCATGGCCACGCTCTTCTGCCCAGAAAGAGGTGTCCGTGCGAGCTCTGCCCCCTCCTCTGCCCCTTGGCAAACCCCAGACGCCAGGCACACAGAACACACGGGACATACGCCTATTTAAAAAAAAAAAATTTAATGTTTATTTATTTTTGAGAGAGACGTAGACAGAATGCAAGTAAGTTGGGACAGAGAGAGAGGGAGGCACAGAATCCGAAGCAAGCTCCAGGCTCCGAGCTGTCAGCACAGAGCCCGATGCGGGGCTCGAACTCACGAGCTGTGAGATCATGACCTGAGCCGAAGTCGGACGCTCAACTGACTGAGCCACCAGGCCCCCCAGGACACATGCCTATTTGAACACTGTGTAAGTCCTAGCAGTCAATCCCCAGATGCCACCATACTGGACAACAACATGCACGCCCACACACGCGTCCCTCCTGGACACGCGTGCACACGTCCCTGCTAGAGTTCACTTATACAAGAGCGAATTCTGTTCTGTTGATGTTTCTGCCTGTGCAGTTTTTGCCATGAAAGGTTCCTATCGATTTAAAACCCGATGAAGTGGGAGGAAAAAAGTCAGAAAGGGCACATTGGGGCTCACTGAGTGCAGTAGTTGTATTTGAGGAAAGCCTTCTGTGGCGTAGCTTCAATTGTCATTAATCTCAAAACGTGGGTT
This sequence comes from Acinonyx jubatus, assembly GCF_027475565.1. Lineage (NCBI taxonomy): Eukaryota > Metazoa > Chordata > Mammalia > Carnivora > Felidae > Acinonyx > Acinonyx jubatus. The sequence continues at coordinate 234,730,331 of NC_069380.1, read as the reverse complement.
CCACGGGCATATACAATTGTTATTTTTTATTTGGGGGGAATCTTCGAGGCAACACGTGTTAGCGGCACTGGTGTGAAAACCTTTAGACCGGACGTTGGCTAAGGAGACCCCTGCTTTCTTCTTTTTCTGTCTAAACACAATAAGAAAGAAGACCGAGAGGGCACGAGAAGTGGCCTCCACGGCCGTCACCTTCAGCGCCCCGCTCACCTGGAGAGCGCCTCTACCCATAATGCACTAAGTGGATGATTAAACAGGAATGGGGGCTTAACGGAGGGTAAGCGTGGGGTCCCCCGAGCCTGGCGGAGCACTGAACCGTGCGTCTACAGCTGTCTCCACACAAGCCCGACATTCTTTATTTATTTGTTATGAAATATTTATGGGTGTTATGAAAGGTTTAAAATAATGCGTCTGTCCCTCTCTCCCCCTCTGTCTCTGCCTTTTGCTCAGCACACTGTTCTCCAATGCATAAATAATTCCGGGCTCCGGACAGTGGGCGGCACATTTTTGCGTTCTATCTGCTGTATCACATTTTTTCTGCCTGAGAGAAAATATCATTCCTAGTAATTTTCTACACTTATACAATCGGCGTTGACAGTAAATAATTGATGTATGAATTTAGGACTAAACTCCAACACAATATGACTTTATGTCAAGGGTTACTCCCAGCAGATTTTGAGCTAAATCATCTTGCAAAATGGGTTCTTTCAGTGGGAGAAAAAAAGCTTTTTGAAATTATTTTAATGGAAAACTGGGACCTTGGCACGGCTCTCCTTTTGATGAGGTCTTGCTTTGCATGGTTGGTAATAAAACCAAGCAATCTACCCATTATGAGATTGGAAATGTTTCATCTGTGATCACAAATGGATTTTTTTTAAGACTGACACAAGCTGTTTTTATTCGGTTCATCCTTTTTTCCTCTTTTTTTCTTCGTGTGTGTGTGTGTGTGTGTGTGTCTGTGTGTGATTGCATTTGCGTGTGGTAGGCTGCCCTCTGCTTTTCATCCCAGAATCTTCCATAGAAAGTACAATTACGATTTAAATTACAAGCTGGATATATTTGCAACTTAAAGATATATTACTAGCAGAAAGGCCTCAGATAAAGCGCTACACATTCCCTCCCATCACTGCAATTAAAATCCTTTTCATCATGAAAAGAAAATGGTTACCCCAGACCAGGAGGGGGGAGAGCAGACACAGGAGAGAGAAACCTTTCATGAGATGGTCTGCGGAGAAACACGTTATATCTTTACAGCTTCGGTTGAAGGCCGGGAAGAAGATCAAAGAAAACAAAGAAGGTGAAAGACCCAGAGTGAAATTCGCTATTTGTTTCACTGTACTCGGGAGGGGGGGGCGATCTGCAACCATCAAACATCTGTATGTAATTTCGTTTTTGCGGAGGTAAAGATACAGACACTGGAGTTTAAAGCAAGGCCCTCTCGGCTTTGAGTAGCTCTGACCCTTGTAATTATTTTCTCTCGTATTTGCAATTGTGGAAGATTTCGTTTATTTACTTTTGGATCCATTGTTCCTTTTCAGAAGTTCAGATCTTTCATATGATAAATTTCACTGAATTTATAATATAAACTAAGAAATATGATAAAATCCAAAACTTCCTGGAAAAGAAATCCTATGTCACAGCAAGAGCAGCCTGAAACGTGAAAAGTTGAAATGCCCGCTTCGGTCCGGGCCACCCTTCTGTCCGCACCCACGTTTCCCCCCACGATCCTCACTTCAGGGAAATCTACGGCTGTCGCTTCATTCCATAGGTGGCACTCACGTCTCTATGCACGAAGTAATGAAGAAATTCCAGGCCAAAACTTGGTTTCTGAAAGTCCTTGCTCTCACAGAAGGGTATTTATTTCAGAAGAACGTAACAGATTTCTTTAAAAATAAATTTTAGATAGATTTCTGAACTAGGCTTATTCGATGTCTACCCTTATTTGTATGTGGTGATGAGGAATTTCAGGAACACTAAGAAACAGGCTTTATGAGCAGACGCTCTAGCCAAACTGTCAGGTGTACGTGTGCATGCACATGAGTGTGCCTGCTGGGTGTGTGGGTGCATGTGTGTATGTGTGTGCAGGTGTACATGGGCCTCTGTGCATGCGTGTTTGCACGTGTATGTGTGTGTGCACAAAGGTCTGCATATATGTGTGTATGTGCATGTCCTGCTGTGTGTGTTTGTACATGTATGTGTATATACACACATGCATGTGTGCCTGTGTGTATGCCTGTGTACGTGTGTGCATGTGTGTTTGCACGTGTGTACCTCTGTGATGCATGTTTGCACGTGTGTGTGCATGTGCACATGTGCCTCTGTGTCACGTGTTTGCACATGCATGCATGTGTGCGCGCACCAGGTGTGCATGTTTGCACACGTATGTGTATATGTGCACACATGTGCATGTGTTCCCATGTGCACGCATGCATGTTTGTGCGCGTGTGTGCCCATGTGTGCCTCTGTGTGTTTGCACGCGTATGCACGCGTGCGTGTGCGCACGTGTGTCGGTAAGGAATATCATTAGGGTTGTGAGCGCTGGAATCCCTGGTTGTAAAGATGCTGGGGGTCGCGATTCCTGTAACAGTTTCCTTGTTGGCCTAGAAAACGGGATCTGAATCTTGGAACTCAGTAACCCTCAGAGACGATCTCGTCCAAAGGCTTCACTTCATACCTGGAGAAACCCGTGGAGTTCAAGCGCGGGCCCTTGATCACTGGCCGTGACACAGCAGGACACAGGTGACATCTGCGGTGTCGGAGTCCAGGTTGTGGCGTGAAGCCATCAGGGGTTCTTCCCAAAGAGTCCGGCTCAGGGATTTGTCCCAGGAAAGCCAGGGGTCAGGCGGAATCGTGGGCTCCAGCATTGGCCCACCTTGCTCCCGGGGCCCGAGCCGGGGCCGGAGCACTGACCCCACCCCCCCCAGAGGTCCGACTGTCCTTCCGAGGCCCCTCGGAACAGGAGGGGGTCTCTGCAGACCCGGGGCCACAGCACCACACTGCTCACGTCAAAGCAACGGCAGAGGCACTGAGGGGCATTTTGCTTGACCCTGTGGGGGAGCCAGGGTGCCAGGCAGAAGGTGCCAGAGTCCACGCGTCTGTCCCTGCCGCTAAGGTGAGCGTGTCCCTGGGGAAAAGACTGTTTCCCGAGGTTTGGCCCCTGGTGCCACCAGTGAGGATCTTCCGTTCCAGGGCTAAAGGCCCCAGTCCCCCCACCCCCCATGCTCTCCAGAGGTGGCAGACACCCTGTGACCCCAGCACGCCCTGACAAGTGACACCTAAACACTCGGGAGTCATGGTGTTTGGAGGGGTGATGCTTGTGAGCTCGACAGAACAACACGGCAAGGGTCTCCCCAGGACAAACTCACACCCTCCTCTAGATGGCTCCACTCTGAGCACAGAAGATATTAGCCAGCCTGGACGTGTCACCTGGACCTGCTGAACCCTCGAGGGCTCACTCTCAGCATCCTTTGCTCCAGTGCTCCTGGACGCCCCGGTGCCTTCCAGAAGCACGGCCTCAATGAAACGGAGAGAGCCAGGGGGTGGCTTTCCGGCCCGCTGGGTGCAGGGCAGGTACCAGGTGAGCCGACTTGTGCACCCTTTACCCCGGCCCCGGCTGACCGCGGCCTCCTGGGAACCCTGGTCACCCCTCCTCGAGCAGCAGCCTGGGGCTGGGCCCGGGGCCCGAGTGCATTTCCTTCCCGTTTACCTGGGACGCACACAGGGGCCACTGGACAAAGTGCTGGTGCTGCTAGTGTGCGTGGGCGTGTCTGTGAGTGTACAGCTGTAGGCGTGGGTGTGCACGTGCGTGTAGGTGTGTGTGTGTATACGTGATTGTGTATGTTTTGTGTGTGTGAGTACACGTGTGCAGGCCGCGTGTGACTGTGCATGTGCGTCTGTGTGCACGTGTGTGTATACACGTGGGAGTGTGCACGGCTGCAGACGTGGGCGGCCAGGAGGCTGCAGGGCTCGGGGCACCTCTCCTTCCCCCAAGTCCTCCGAGCGCCCAGTCCCCAGATGGACCCCTGCGGGGCGGAGGGCGTGGCCGACCCCGTGCGTGCGGTGCTCAGGGCTCCCGTCACCCTGATGAAGGCCGGAGAGAGCCGTTTGCTGAGGCCGCAGTCCCACAGGTATCTGTGTTTTGGTTTTCTCTGCAGTCACCAGCAGAAAAGCCGCGTAGGGGGCACCCGGGCGCTGTCCCATCCGGGGGTCGGTTCCACTTTCGGGACACACTGGGCCGGAGCCAGGCAGGCCGGCGGCCAAGGCCCACGGGTGGCCCACCGCCCAGTACTCTCAGCAAGGCGGCCCCCGCAGCCTGCCTGAGCCCGCATGCAAGGCCCGGTCTACACCTGCTTTTACCGTGTGCACCTGCTCGGGCCTCCACAGGGACCCCTCACCCTCTCTGCTTCTGGGCCGCGTCCCTCTCCACCCCCTCATTTCCCCGATAGAGCTGGTGGCTATCTAATGGAGTATGCGTTGGCTAGGCTAACCTCTCCTCGCCACCCACCGGTCTCAGAGAGCTGCGGCCGCCGAGGCTTCCTGTGCTCTCCGCCCCACATGCACAGGGTCAGCCTGTGTCTGACCCCGCGGGGCCCCGGCTGAACGGCCAGCTGAAGGAAGTGGCTCCTGGGCACCGGCCCACGGGGCACGGGGGCACCGCCCGATCGCCACCTGCCTCCCGCGCCCAGCTCCCAGAAGGACAACGGAGGCAGGGACGCCCGTGGGGCTGCACACCGGGGCTCAGGGGACCACCAGTGACATCGGGGCGGCGCCCGGAGAACCCAGAGGTGGCCCCGAAGCTGGGAGAGTCGCTTGGTCCTCAGGGCCGGACTGTTTCCCCTGCCCAGGTGTGCCCCCGGTGGACTCACACCGCAGGACCTCTGCACGCCCGAGACTCCGCGCTGACCCCACACTCCGTCCTCAGGCAGAGAGGGAGGAGGAACAGGGTCTGGTTCTGGGATCCCAGGCTCCCAAGTGGCTTTGCAGAAAGACCTCCGTCAAGGTCACCGTGGGGACGTTTGGGCGAACGCTCATTTCTCAGGCAGCCTCACCCTGGCATGGGGCTATGTGTGCTCTCGCTCTCTGAGGCTCGGGAGACACGGCGCTCCGTGGAAGTCTAGTCTTTGGAACGTTCCTGGAGGCGACACGGTGCTCGCTCACCGTTGCCAATGTCACGCCTCTGTTTCCGCTCAGATGCACGTGGAGATGAGCTTGACAGGAGGCCTGAAGCTGAGCCGGGCCACTCCTCCCCTTCCGCGGGGAGCGGGCTTTCCGGGGAAAGCGCGGAGCCCGCTTGGGTCCCCGGGCAAGCCGGGAGCCCGGGTGTGAATGTCCGCGACACGGGCAGGTGGCCCGGTGGCCAGGTCGTGGCTGTGCGCCGCCCCCCGGAAGCCTCGATGGAGGAACTACGCGGACCAGCCAGAGCCTCAGAGGTCACTGAATGACTCTCAACCAGTCTCCTTAGGAGTTGATTTTGCTGCCTCGCAGACGGAAGGCTACGGAGCTCGGCATGGAGGGATTCCCTCCGAGGGAAAAGGAACCAGCAAGCAGCACGGCCCCCGAGGGGTCAAGCGACAAATCTCCCCTCCTGCTCCCGCAGGCTAATGCGCTGGTGACGCAGCAGCGAGCCGGGAGCCGGCCTCAGAGTGACCCCGACCCGCCGGGGGCTGGGCGGTCTCGCGGCCGACCCCGGGCGCCACACGCAGCCTCACGAGCGGATCCAACACCCGTACACGCACCAGACCGCCGCGCGTGGCCACCGGGGAGCACCGCGGAGCGTACCAAAGCGAGGCCGCTGCTTTGAATTCTTCAGAGAACCAAGTCAAACAGAAAATGCAATTGAAACTTTGTAAATAGAGCAGCGGAGGCGCTCTCTCTGGCGCCTGTGCGCGTATTCTTGATATTTGCTTAACAAATTAGCCAGCAGCCACTGCACAGGTGAGATGTCCTGCACATTCGCGCCTCTGCAGCGAGAGACTGTCAGCCGTCACCTCCCTGAGCCGGACCTCTGCTCGGGCCGTACTCTCTGTCGTTCAGAGAGAGCTGGGGTCCCGAGGAGACGCCCTTGCCCGAGGGCCCTGCAGTCTTGGCCATGAGGCCCGGCTCTTCCGCAAGCGCCTTCCCTTCTCAGGCTGGTTTCCGGGGAGCAGCGGGGCCCATGCGGGCTGCGGGTGCTGAGCTTGCAGAGGTCACCGCTGATGGGAGAGTTAAGGTCGATCGGGGTCCTGGCGCTCAGGGGCGGAGAGGACGCCCGGGCTACGTGGCCGCCGGAGCCCCGGGGACCATCGGGGCTGTTGGCCTCTGGCCGGCAGCCGAGAGGAGGGCCCGGAGCCACTGACGGCCGTGTGGGCTCATCCTCCCGCAGACAGACTGCCGCCACTCGTGGGCCACCCACACTGCTGCTTGTGCACACCAAGCAGGAAAGGCGTGAGGGCGTGTGCACGTGAGTGTAGACGTGTGAGCGTGCGGCCCTGTCTGCCAGCGGTGGGTTGCTGACAGAGGTTCAGTCTCAGTCCTGGCGGCTTTTCCGGAGCCCCAGGGACCCTCAAGACGGGCACTGAGAAGAGCAGAAAGGAAGCCACTTCCCCGCTCACCCACACCCCTGCCAGGGTGTGCGTGGCCGGGAAGCTCCCCCGTCCCTGCTCAAACCGTGGGCTTTCCTGACGAAGACCAGCTGAGGCCAGCTTGCACTTGAGAGCGGACAGCTGAGCTGCGCAGGCGATCGTGGGGTCGGCCGCGAGTGTTAAGCGGGAACGACAGTTGAAAAAAGCAGAAAAAGAAAATCCAAATATCTTCTTGGGCTCTGCCAGGCAGAGAGCAGGTGCTCAGCAAAACTTCGCTCCCTCCCTCCCTCCAGGACCGGTTCTTTCCCCTTGTTTCCCTGCTGTGCCTGGAGCAGCGACTCCGAGGCCAGTAGGGAAGCCTCAGGTACCCGCGAACTGGGGAAAGTTCCCGCACAGGTGACGGGAGAAGGGCGTGTCCTGGCTGGTCGCCTGTCTGAGTGAGGCTTCCTGTAGGGCCTTCCCCTGGCCCAAGTCAGAGGACACGCAAGAAGGCGGCGAGGGTCCGGCAAGAGCTCCGGGGGCCCCACAGCGGCGGCGGGCGGCGGGTCAGGAGACGGCGTTTCCCGGCCCCCTTCTGGAACACGTTTCCAGCACCCCTTTGACAACGCTGCTTTAAAGAGGGGTGAGCACAGATAAAATTGAAAAACCCTTAGAATATTCTCGGTTGGATTTTCTCTTCTAACGCTTATTTCTAAATGAACACAATCTACTCCAGAACTCTTTAATGTAATAAAAATATAGCTCAGGGTCAGGTATGAAATTAATGACACAAATTCAAAGTATTAATGCTCAGTGGGATGAATCGACTTCAATGAAGAAATAATCAGACTCTGTAACCAGAGCCAAATGGAAAAAGATGGAACAATTCCGACAGCAACCTGTTACGAAAGAAATTATGAAAACACGTATAAAATATTTATTTTTAATAAGAGGAATGTCCTATTTCTTAAAACTGAAATAAGATTAGACTCTTAACTTATCATCAAAGCATAGCAGCGATTGTGAATGCCACGTCGTCGTGTGGACGGAAATGCTAATTTTATTATCTTAATTTGTACAGCTAGGTTTCTTGTCTATTTTATTCTTTTTAAAGTTAAATGAGTAGCAGTAAGAAAGCTTTGGGGTTTCATTTGTAAGAGGTGAAATGGTACCAAATATCTGAGTGGGACATGCGACGGGTCCAATAATGATGGGGCCAGAGCAATTTCCATCATCACAAGACCTTTGCAAGGACAGACCAGTGGAGGTACGGAAGGAAGACGTGACAGGGACAGCTGTCACAATGTGAGATGCGCTCTATGGACATCCTAGTCCATATGCCACTTGGCAGGTGACAGCCTCCAGGCAGACGAGACTGGCCACTGCACTACCCCGGAGGTGGTTCATTTGGAGAGGGATAGAAGCCGGCATCGTTATTTGTGAAGTCCTATCCTCAGGCAGGACGTTGGGCACATAGTGGGCACAGACAGGGGAGCTATAGAGGCCGTTCGCACATCGCTGTCGTGCGTGACGAGGCGGGAGCTTAGCGACTCGGCCCCCTGGCCCTGGTAATGCAGCCGGGCCGTGGGGGCCACCGTGGAAGCACATGGCCAGTGGTCGGAGACGTGCCAAGGGGACCATGTTCAGAGTCATTTACCGCAGAAGAGTCTGTCCGCCACAGGATCTCCAAAGGAACCTGAATAGAAGTGATTAGAAGTGAGGAGGGGTCATCAAAATATGCTCACTAGGTAAATGGAATAAGGAATATTTTTTTTAAAGTGTATTTATTTATTTGAGAGACAGAGAGCACAAGCGAGCAGGGGAGGGGCAGAAAGAGAGGGAGAGAGAATCCCAAGCAGGCTCCGTGCTGTCAGCGTAGATCCTGACACGGGGCAAGAACCCACAAACCGTGAGGTCATGACCCGAGCCGAAATCAAAAGTTGGATGCTCAACAGACTGGGCCCCCCCGGCACCCTTAAGGCCTCATTTTGAGGATTTTCAAAGGAATTGCAAAAGGGAGAATTATACACTGCTGAGCAAAAAAAGGCAAAATGAAAACCATATGTCCAATATATCTGTATATACTATAGACGCTTTTCTGTGTGGACACAATGCACACGAATACGCAAGCACACGTATTTTATGTGAGCATAAGTGTGAACGCACACACCTCACGCCCTCAAATGGCTCGTAGGAAGAAGAGTAAATAGGAACAGTTCACCTGCAACTGATTTACTTTTATGTTTCTCCTTCTGCCTTTTCCGAGTGAAAATTTCTACGACGAATTTAGGTTCATTCCGTAATTTGAAAAATTACGTTAAGAAACGTCACAGGATCGCAGAGTGAAGGGGCCACCTCAGCACCTCTGGGCTCTGCCAGGGTTTTCATTTTTGAAAAGTTCGCAAGTTTAATAGATAAAAATGTTATTTCCCGACTGCTTATTTTTCATTGACTTGATTCCTTATGAAGCTGAGATATCTCTGATCTCCTGACCGGCTCTCTCTGTGCCGTCTGCACACGACTTGACCCTCTCTTCTGCGGATGTCTAGTGTTTTGTCTTACTAATTTGTAAGAGATTTTTTATCGTATCTGTTTCAATATTTTCTCAGTGTGTCTGCCTCCGGGCATTATGTTTTAAGTGTGCAGACGGGTTAGCTGTTTATATGGTCAAATGTATGAGTAAGTATTTGCGTATTTCCTAAAAATCTTATATATTTGGAACGTCTTTCTGCATCGAGAGATCGGTGACCCCATTTCTTTCTGGTACTGATTGTGCTTGTCTTTTGTTAGGGTGAGCTTAAACTATCTTGCTACTACAATTACTAATGCCCCACTTATTTGTAAGGTCTAATCATCATGTGTTAAATTCACGTCCTAGTAGGCGTATCTGTTTTCTTCATTTGTGTATTTTGGCATCAAGACCAACTTTAATAATAACCATAATGTCAAAGCATGTTTTACAATCTTCTAGACTGAAAAACTTTCTTTCTTTACTAAAATAAAATAAAATAAAATAAAATAAAATAAGAGAGAGAGAGACAGAGAGACAGAGACAGAGAGAGAGAGAGAGAGAGAGAGAGAAGGGGGGAGGGAGAGGAGAACGAGAACCAGAGAGGGAAAGCTATTGCGGTTACTTTGTTAGTTCACATGCATTTTTTGGAAATTTTGTCACATTTACTTCCAACATGGTTCCCATGTCAATTTGTTAAGTTAATGTGACATATTTTCAGTTTTTTCTTTGACCCCATTTCTTCTATATCCCTCCATTTATAAAATACTTTTCTTCACATGGCTCCTCCTAACTTCTTGATATATACATAGCTTTTGATAAATTGGATTATCGTCTCCCCATCACATATTCTAAACGATCGCTTCCGTTTGACATGAGAGCCGTTGTTCGGGTCCCATTGTATACACACCTCCACCAGTGCTGTGCTGGCCCACAACTCTATTACTTTCGGCTGACTCTTCCGCAGGGGTCACACGGACAGAGTCACGAGGTCAGCCAATGAATGTCATTTGACTCTCTGCCTTTTGGTCTATTTGCCTGTCATTTCTGATTCGTAGTCATTGTCATTCTTAGTCATAATGTATTTATTTATATGCGAGGGAGGCATCTGCCCTTTCTTGGATTTTAGTGGAGGTTCTCGGAGTTTTGGGGTTAAAAATGTTGATTCTTCGGTTGAGCCAAACAGTCCTCATTGGAATAAATACATACTCTTTAATAGAGTTTTTAAATTAAGGACACAAACTAATTGAATATTGTTAATTAGTATGAACATATTACTATATATAATAATAATGTGCATATTATTATTATACACACTATATGAAGATGTTAATGAGTTTGATGGTAATGAATTTAAACATCAGTTTACGAAACTCTATGGCTTTCTAATACTTAACCTGTGAATGTGATTTCATATATTGAGAGATTTATTGCTATTTAAGTCTTCTTATTTTTTTGATAAATCCCTTTTGATTTGGTAGGTTTGTAGAATTTGATTTATTAGCGTTTTATGCAGTGGTGTGTTGGTAAAATATCAAGCTCCGAAAAATTGTATGCATAGATATACACATGTAAGTTTTTAAATACATTTTAGTGATATAAAGGATGTGCAGGACATAATCAACAAATAATAATGAACTGTGCAATTCTCTCTACTGTAAATGCCATCGGCTGATTCTTGGAAGGTTCTTCTGGATTTGCTAAACTCTCGACTGTAGCCCACGTACGGCCGCCCCTCACCCTGGCTCTCAGCATGAACGGGATGGGTGTGGGCTGCCGTTCTGTAGGGACCTCACTGTTTTGCCCATGATGCGGGCAACTTTTTCGCGGAATCAGGTAATAGTTTTCGCGGACAGGAACACTGGAAGAATCTTTCCACTGTGCTGTGGTAGTTACGATAAAAACGCCGAGGAGTGATACGTGCTCAAGTTTAATACACGTTGTTAACTTCTGTGAGTCCAGAGGCCAAAGCCTCACGCGTAGCGGGCACACCCATGCAGGGTGAATATTCCCACGGTGGCGGCCATCGTGACCTCACGGAGTGTGACCTGGGACGAGACACGGACACCCTCCAGCAGCGCCTTGCCCAGGCAGGCGCGAGAGGCTTGGCGCTGACATGGTCCAAAATGGGTTTAGTATTCCCTTTTAAATATAATGTAAGCGCACGCAAGTTAATTTTAATAATGGCCATTTTTAACAAATCCCCCTGCACAACCCCTGACAATCCAGCAGCTAGCTCTCCTGGTTGGCGCCTGAGTCACCCGGGGTCCTGTTCTGTGCATCCTTTCCTCCTTGTCGGCTTTTCGTACCCAGATTTTTGTTATTTTTATGAATTGGACTGAGGAGATTTTCTGTGTTTTCTTTCAACTTTCTTACTATTTATATGATATTGGAATAAAGTGCTTCTTGAAATTTTGATAGGATGAGTTCATAAATCTACGTTGTTGGAGAAACTGTTGCAGAAAAGATGATTTTTATCCCCTCAAAGTTTCTTCATCTTGAACTACGTTCGGGCATTTTTATTTACTAGAGGACCAGGAGCGGCAGTGACGTTTTCGGGGTGCTCTGCCCATACAGCTGCTGCTCTTTCCCAACCCATCCGGGCTCTCAGCTGCCCCCCGTCCACCCCACCCGACTCGGGCCGCGCACCTGCCCTGCTGATGTGAGGTGGGTTTTGTTTCGGGCTCATAAGGATACAGGTTCTTCTGAAAAGCCTGGAGCTCTTGGACTCCATCCGGTTAGCTGCTCAGGTTTTCTTTCTTTTTTTTTTTCAACGTTTTTATTTATTTTTGGGACAGAGAGAGACAGAGCATGAACGGGGGAGGGGCAGAGAGAGAGGGAGACACAGAACCGGAAGCAGGCTCCGGGCTCCGAGCCGTCAGCCCAGAGCCCGACGCGGGGCTCGAACCCACGGACCGCGAGATCGTGACCTGGCTGAAGTCGGACGCTTCACCGACTGCGCCACCCAGGCGCCCCGCTGCTCAGGTTTTCTAAGGAAAGAGAAACATGGGGTAACTTGCTCAGTTCCTGGAACCCACGTCTGGTTGGCTTTCAGACTGCATTCGTTGATTCCACACGTTTACTGACCTGCCGCTCTGGGCTGGACTCACGTGGCAAGGCCTCCCGGCAAGGAAACGTCCCCACCTGAGAGATGCCTGCAGGTGAGGGCCGCACTTGGGGACAGGGGGGCGGGGTGAGCAGGTGAGGGGCCTCGCGGAAGGCTCGCCTCAGCAGGTGGGGACCAGGGAAAGGGCCGAGGCAGGACCACTGTAAGGAAGAGACACAGGACCCCCCACCCCCCGCCCAGGAGGAGAGCGGCGGGGGCACGGCCCCTTAGCGGAAGTGGGGGAGGCCTTTGGGGCCAGACCCCCTCCCTGGCGGGGGCAGGGAAGCGGAGGAAGCCCCTCCCTTCTCAGATGCCGGACCTGGCCTGGCTCCGTGGTCGCTCATTCGATTTCAGGAATTTCGGTGTCTTGGGCGGTGTGTTCGGAACCTGAATCTACACAGGACGTTCGTGCGTCTCATTTAATTCTTTCGTAGATTTGCATCTGGTCACAGAGGGTCACTACTGGCCGCTCCAGAGCAGTCAAACGGGCTCCTCCCCGGAACACCTCACGGCGGGAAGGGGCCGTGTGTAAGGGACGCCGATGGCCCCATTTCACGGACAGCCCCCTCCAGCCCGCCCTTGTTTCACGAACCCCGTCTCTCCCGGCCCCTCTGCCCTGCAGGTGCGGCGTTCCGTCCTCCCCCAGGGGCTCACCCGCCCGCTCCCCTGCCTCACCAGCTCCGGGGGCGCCCGGGATGCGTCTCCATGGGGGGCTCCGCACACCGTCCTGTTCGGGAGGGCCGTGCCGCAGGGGACCACGCAGACCCCGTCTCGTCAATCAAGCTGAAGGGAAAACGAGATGATTTACAGGCGTTTGCAGACTTGTTGGGCAGTGCAGAAGAAAGTACTCATGCTCTTGGCCCGTCCCTGGCCCCCCGGGGGTGCCGTGTCCTGAGAAGCACTGTCAATGTGCCTTTACATTCCTTGTCACTTTCCCATCAGCTTGTTGCGGAGAGCAGCGGGTGACGTCGTCCTTAAATCAAGTACGGACGGGGGCGGCACCGAAAAAGTCGCACCGAACTGTCAGGGCCTCGGCTTTCCACCTCTGAAACAGAAGATTTTGTTCCATGGGGTGAAGCCAAAGGTCGCTGAAGAAATAGGCAGAAAACCCAGAGACAGAGCCGCGAGCCCGGTCAGGGGCAGGCTGGCCGCCGTCCCCGTTCCGGTGGCGGGACTCTCACAGGGAGCCTTCTCCGAAAACCCAGCCTGCGTGAGCCACCGGCCCGGGTCGGGGGCCCAGAGCCGGCCCTCTGCGGGCAGGGCGGGGACGTGGGTCTGGTGCGGGGACGGGCCGCCACCGTCTCACTGGCCCGCACGAGAGACCAGGGTCCACAGGAGAGCGTCCGGTGTCCTGAACTTGGAGAAGCTGGTCGGATCTGCACTCTCGGGGCAAACGGAAGAAGGATCTGAAATAATTATTTGAGTAATTCACGATTACCGGGTTTTGCATGACCAACTCACATGATTGCTTTCAAGGAGCGTTTGCAGGAACTTATTTCATAAATATATTTATATGTGTCGATGACACCCGACAGTGGTTTTACTTAGAAAGTAGAGACATCACGTCACAGTGTGGCAGCTCCACCCTCCCTCACCGGGAGGGGCCCTCAGGCGTCACAGCGTCCAGGGCAGTGGTGAGGGAGGGAGGAGAAGGGAGGAGAGGGGAGGAGAGGGGAGGAGAGGGGAGGAGAAGGGAGGGGAGGGGAGGAGAGGGGAGGAGAGGGGAGGAGAGGGGAGGGGAGGGGAGGAGAGGGGAGGAGAGGGGAAGACAAGGGAGGACAGGGGAGGGGAGGGGAGGGGAAGGGAGGGGAGGGGAGGGGAGGGGTCTCCCTCCCTCACCCAACAGATGTGTCATTTAACTCGACCAAGAGAGGCTTCTTCGTCTCTAGGCTAATAGTTGCCTTTCGGTCAGGACGGGCCATCCTGAAGTAGACCGAGGGGTGGAGAGACTCACCCCAGCCCCCCACCGGGCTGCGAGCCAGCCTCGGCCTCTTGGCCAGGGGATGGGGAGGGGCCGCTAGAGACAAAGCCTGAGACACCCGCGTTTACCGGGACCGACATCTTCAGGGCGGGGGGAGACTCTGAGAGCCTGTGCAGGGCTCCAGCTGGGGACGCTCCACATAGAGTCCCCAAACACTTCTCTGCCCTGTAAAGGCTCTGAGCAGTCCTGCAGAGCGGCAACCCATTTATACTGATTCACTCAGCGTCCAAATTGATTGAACAAATTGATGTCTTTCTTCCTTAAAACACCCGTGAAAAACCATGAGGTTCAAACATTAATGCTCTTCTTCGCATAACGTGCATAAAAACAAATCCTTTCCCTGTCTCCACAGACTGACCCTGTAGGTCAAAGTCAAGTGGAAATAGTTGAACATTTGGTTTGGCTTGATCAGCAGTCTCTTGTTCTTACGAAATAAGATTGTTCCAACAGAATTAGAATCACCACCAAATCGTATGCTGTGAAGTCTGAAAATTTCTCTCCCAACCTCCTGCTCCGATTAGTGTCTTAAGTTTGATGTGCTCAGCCCCTCAAGACTCTAAGCTTCTGACACCGGCCGATTGGTGACCCAGGCTTGTAGACATGTAGCAGCCACACAGGCGGGACAGGCTGTCCCAGGGGTGGGCTGGAGACGGGGGCAGTCCTCGAAGGCCTTCCGACCGGGGAAGCGAGGGTCGCTTTTCATAGCTGCGTGCTGGAGCACAGGGGCGGGAGGTCCCGTGCCCAGCCCGGGGTCCCCAGGGGCCTGCGCCCGCCCTCCGCCTGCCCTGTGCCCCGCTTCAATGGCATCCTCCTCTTCTGCTGTCTTCCTCCTCTGCTTGCTTTCTGGTCTTTTAAAACATAATGTTTGCACAGCTTTCTCTCTAACTCAGGAAGCGCGAGGCCAGTGGCTTCCCTCCGACCCCTGGTGTGGCTCTTCTGTGGAAGGTCTCCCGCGCAGAGAGGGGCCAGACACCCTCGCCGGCCGGGCCCGGCTGCCAATCTATAATGTTCCTGGCCATGATTAATCTGATAAATAATAAATATATCAATCTAGTCTTTTAGACAAGGACAAATTCTTACCAGCAGGGAGGCACGAGGCCTCTTTTACAGCTGCCTGTAGTGCTGGGATTAATTATTTAATGCTTAATTCTTCGGGAAATGAGAAAGTTTTGATTAATGCTGTCCAGCGTCGTTCCTTGCTTGTTTGATATGTGTCAGATAATCTGTCCTTGGCAGTCACTCTGAAGAAGCCAGAGGCTGCTGTCACAGGGATCAGACACCGAATTCTAGAGATTAATTGAAGAGAAGGTATAGACAAAAGCACCATAAGTGCCTGCCTGAGATCACCTTTCGGGGGCCGCGTTCGGCTGCGTCCGGGGGGGACGGACGCCCTGGTCCTTCCGTCAAGCCGTCTCCAACGCCACGAGTACCACATTCGCTTCCCACTTGATTTCTTTTTCCGGCTCCCTCTTGAGTTTATCTAAACACGTGGTCGTGGGTGTTCGACGGGCTGCGCTGCCCCCGGTGAACAGGAAGGGGCGGGGGGACAGCCACGGTCTGTGTTTGTTTGTGATTCTGAGGCCGGCACTTTCAGGGATGGGGCTCAAGACGCCTCACGCACTGTTTGCACCCAGGTCCAAAGCACGCTCTCCCTGGTCCCGGTTTACTGTTGCCAACAGCTTTCTCATCTTTTGTCATCCTGTCTACAAATTCTACAAATTTCCCAGAGCTCAGAATCAAAGACAAGACAAGACGGGACAATTAACCTCATTGCTGATACCTGATCAACCTCGGTTCTGAACACTCACCCCTGCACCTGCAGTCACTGCCCTGCCTGCTTCCGTCTGAGTTCAGCACCTACAGAATGTGCCTGTCCACACGGCAGGGAGGAGCCCGTTGAGCACCAAGACGGGCGTCCAGGATTCTCAGTGCGGACCGGGCCCCCTCACGCCCCGTGGCTGCACCCCCACCGGTCAGCTCACCAAGGCAGGTTTTCCTCATTCTGTTTTGTTTACGGAACTGCCAGCGACACACTGTGTGACGAGTTTCAGGTGGGCATCGTAGAGGTTGGGGTCTCCACCCCCTGCACACAGGTGCCCGTGGTACGTCTGGTCACCACCCACCACACAGCTGGTGCCATAGACTGGCCATGGTCCTCACGCTGTATTTTCATCCCTGTGACTTACTTATTTCTTTAATTAAAAAAAAATTTATTGTTTCTTTATTTTTGAGAGAAAGAGAGAGTCAGAGCATGAGCGGGGAAGGGGCAGAGAGAGAGGGAGACACAGAATCCGAAGCAGGCTCCAGGCTCCGAGCCGTGAGCGCAGAGCCCCACGCGGGGCTCGAACCCACCAACTGCGAGATCATGACCTGAGCCGAAGTGGGTCCCTTAACTGACTGAGCCCCCCAGACACTCCTCCCCGTGACTTATTCATTTTGTAACTGGAAGTGTGTGCCTCTTAACCCCCCCTTGCCTAGACCACCCTTCCCCCACGTCCCTCCTGTTGGGGGCCCACTAGTTTATTCTACATTTATGGGTCTGTTTCGGTTTTGTTTTATTTGTTCATCTGCTTTGTTTTTTTAGATTTCACGTATACGTGAAATACGGGGTATTTGTCTTTCCCTGACTTATTTCATTTGGCACAACACCCTCTGGGTCCACCTGCGTTGTTGGGAATGGTGAGATCCCTTCCTTCTCTTGACAGAGCAGCCCCAGCCCCTGACGGGGGTCCAAGGTGGCTCTATCTCTAAGCCCTTCACCAAGGACCCCCCACCACAGTCACCTCCCTCGATAGCCCTCTGCCTTGTCCTGGGCCTGCAGCCCCGACTTCCCAGGCACCTGTGGCCTAGAGCGGGCAGGCAGCGAGCCTGGGCCCCTCGGCGCCCGGCAGACCAGGTGCAGGGACGATACAGAACAGGGAGCCCGGCCCTCACGAGCCCGCCTGGGCTGGGACCCCCACGCTGTGCATCCTGAGAAGTGGGCAGCTGGCCCTGGCTGGTGAGGGCAAACTGGACTTGGGATCCCGACAAACTCACGGATCGCTTAGCCGGCCCCCGAGCACTTTCACAAGGATAGTCTGTGCCCTGTAATCCGCCGGTGTCCAACCCAGGTTTGCAGGGAGAGTCACGCCTGGGAAATCTGGCACTGGGAGAAGGGGTGGGCGGAAGGTGGCCCGACAAGGCTCATCCGAATCCGCGTGCTGACAGGAAACTTCACACCCCGAGGAGCTTAGGGAGAGTCGCGTGGGAAGTACGGGAAAACCACAAAAAGAGGACATTTCGTGTGTTTTGCACGGTGGTTCACGCCTAACACGAGGAAGGGCGGCTCTTTTGAGCCACTGCCAGCCCACGTGTGCCCCACATGAGCGTGTGATACTGGGGACACGAGGGGTGGGAGGGCTGAGCCGGGAGCCCCGCCCCCCCCCCACCGAGACCCCCGCCTAGCACACCCCCAGTTCACGAGCGCCCCTTGCACGGTCTTCTCTCCCCTGGGCACTGGGGACAACTTGCCACGTCACCGATGAAGAGCTTTGGCTCGGGGAAGGTCTGGGGATTTCCCGAGTTCCAGGAGGGGCGGGCGAGCTGGCACCCATGGCGGCTGTGACTTGAACACTCGGCCCCAGGCCGCTCTTTGAACTGCACCTGCGGCCGGGATGGACGGGCGGCCCTCCTCCCCAGGGGCGTGCACACCAGCCTGTTGGGAGGGAGGTCCTGAGGACGGTGCGTGCTGTGGGGGCGGTGGGGAGTCCTGAAGGCAGTACACTGGGTGGGGTGGGGGTCCTGAGGGCGGTGCACCAGCGGGGGGGGGGGACGGGTGCGTCCTGAGGGTGCATGTGGTGAGGAGGGGGTCCTGAGGCTGGTGCGAGGGGTCTTGAGGCCAGTGCATGGGGGCAGGGCATGCGGACCAGGGATGACACCCACCCCTCCCCCCGGTCCCAATGGTGAAGAGTGGGAGCTTCAGGGACTTGGGGTCACCCAGCCCCCGATCCTGGCGGGCCCCTGGGCTGAGCTTGCGGCCCTGCCCTTTGGGTGTGGAGAGCGAGGCCAGTCTCACCTATAAGGGCAGACGGATGGTTTCAGAGCTGAGGAAGGGGCCTCCCGTCACCCCATGAGACCCCGAGCGTCCAGGGGTTCATCTGGGTGGCTCCTCCCGCCCTCCTCGGTGCGTGAGTGTGCAGGTGAGTGTGCAAGAGATCACGCAGAGGTGGTTGGGGCACTGCCCGCACAGTATCTCCGTGTTTCAGAACATGGTCATCGCCATCGTGTTCGCCTGGTCTCTACCGTGGGGGCCCCTGCCCTCGGGCGTCAGAACACTCCCTTGGGTGTGAGCACGTGTGGGGGACACGACCCCGCAGCGGCGGGACAGAGCCCGGGCCCGGGGGGACCCCTGCCCAGCCCCGAGGCCCCTTCAAAGGGGAATTTGTTTAGGGAGTTTGTATTTTCTGCAGCTTTCTTCTTGAACCTATTTGCATTTTAAATAATTAAAACATTAAAACTGAAAAATTTATAAATGAGAGCTGCTAAGAGGAATCCCGCCTGGCAGACAATAGAGAAGAAATTATTACCCTGCGAGGTCTGCCTTAATGCTCTGTCTGTCACTCTCCCCGAGGCGCCTCCCTGCGCGCCCGGGACCCGAGCGGCCCTCGGTGCACCCGCAGGCATGCGCGGTCACACACGCACACGCACGGCACAGACACACGTGTCTCGGCAGCAAACCCACACAGGCGGAGCCCGGGCTCCCGCCCGCCTGGTTCCCTCCCGCACACGCACGTCTGCCGTGGCCTCTCCACACTCTGCCACTTAAGGACACTGTTTGGCAGGACTTTGACCTCATTATGGAACTAACCCGAATGGAATGTCATCAGGCCTCAGTAATGTGGGCCCCCCCGCCCCCGTTTACTTCTCCGCTGAAAGTTCACTCGGACGAAGGGGAGGGTGGCCCGGTGGTGCAGTCGCCGGAGTGACAGGTGCTTGGTCCAGCGCGGCTTTGCCTGGTTGTAACAAGCGTCGGGACATCAAGAGCCACAGAAGCCGGGTTGGCCGCGTCATCAATCACTGTGCTGACAGCCGCCTTCAGTTTGTTTGTTCCTCTCTGCATAATAAGTGATTGGATCAGGTTTAATTAGATATTGGGTAATCAATCATTGCCAACAAGGCAACTCAGCTTGGGATCGAGATGCTGCAAGGGGAAAGGAAAAACACAAAACCCAGCAAATCTCATCTCGTGTGCATAAATACACCCGCACGAGAGCACTCGCCGTGGCGTGTGACCGAGGAGAGGTGTGCAGAGAATGATTCACATCTGGGCTGCCGTTCCCAGACAGCGCCTGGGTGACATTTTACTTTCGCCGCATAATTACTTTTCAATATAATATAATATGCAGACCTGAGGGAGGAAGGAAAAGCAATTAAATTATGCACCGGCCCTTCCTCCTGCCACCGTCCCCAGAAGTGACCAGATGCTGTGTTCAGTGCAGAACCACTTAGGGCCGGGGTCTGACACCAGGTAGGGGACGGTGCCTGCTCGGGGCTCAGTGTGGGAGCCTCAGAAGTCCCCAGCCTGGCGTCTGTCTTCGACTCTAAGGCTCTCAGGTGATTGCTTCCCGTTCTGATGTCAGTAACTGGGGGTCCCCCACAGCTCAATAGGTCTATAGAGATCACTGACCTGGACTGCGGGTGACTTATTTATTTACTTTGAGGACTACATTGAACCTCATGGGTAGAAATAACAGGGAACATCATTGCATTCAGTATTTGAATGTCAAAGGTTATGTCAATTCTCAGATGAATCTAATTAGACACAAAGCCACTGGGTCCATTATGAAAATGGGGACTCCGAGTGTTCATTGAGGGTCAGCAGGCAGACCCCTGTGGTCCTGGTGGAGCACATTGCCAATTTCACCTCCAGTAACTTCTTTGTGTTGCACAATGGAAACAACCCACCCTGATTCTGATTCTGGTTCCTTCCACACAAGAGGAATGGATGTCTCGAGCTCGTGGAAGAGCAGACCCCTGGCGTCCTTTGAGGGAAGGGGCGGGGAAACAGTTCCCTCTTCCTTCCTGTTCTCTCCACACTGCTGGCAGCATTCTCTGCTCACTACAAGGCACCCATCCGGTCACCTGGACAAAGGAACAGGTGTGGGAATGTCACAGGTAAACCAGCAATTCTGTTTTTTGGCGGAAGTTTCTAAGTGGGTGAGTAGATGGACAGATGGTGGGTGGGTGGGTGTATGTATGGATGAATGAATGGTGGGTGGGTGGATGGATGGGTGGGTGGATGGGTGGGTGGGTGGATGGATGGGTGGGTGGATGGATGGATGGGTGGATGGGTGGATGGGTAGGTGGGTAGTTAGGTGAGTGGGTAGGTGGGTGGATGGGTAGGTGGGTAGACGGTTAGGTGAGTGGATGGGTCAGTGGATGGATGGATGGGTGGATGGGCAGGTGAGTGGGTAGGTGGGTGGGTGGGTCCTGCTCATCTGGTGGCACTCACTTCCATGTCCTGGCATAAGACATCGTTAGCCCTGGACGGATGCTTCAGCTACAAAGGAGCCAAGACCAATGGGGATGTCAGGGAGGGTGAGGGGCATTGCCCACCCACGCCGATGAGTTTTTTCCTCACTTAGAGAGAAGGGAGAAACAGACCCCCTCAGGTTAAGTAAGTTATGAAAATATAATTTTAGAATAATATCTGGGTTAGATTCAGATTCTGTTGTATGGAAAAAAGAAGACTGATATGTTTTATGAGACAATTGAAAAAGTAAACTGCAGTAAATGACACCTGCTGTATACACTGCAGAGTCTAAAACCGTGAGAGCCAAGAGCCCTCCAAGGGCAGGTGGGCCTGCTCAGTTGTGTTGGAGTTCATGGTGTGTGCCCTCTCCCGTGACACCTCTCTCCACCTCCTGCTCCCTGGCAGTGACCATGGTGCATCTGTTTGCCTCTCCTCCAGGGCCAGGGAAAGACCCCAGGCCCCTGCAACATATTCATAAGGTGCCCTGGGCTCTTGTCTCTGAGCAGACACGTTCTTCCCTGGTGGAAAAGAGGCGACCTGAAAAGTCAACATTTTTGGGGGGATGTGTGTTGGGTATGGTGGTGAGGGTAGACCCCTCCTGTGTGCGGAGCAGGGGTGCGTGAGGAATGTGGGAGGGGTGTGGGGGTGTGTATGGGGGCCTGTGCAGTGTGGGTGGGGTATGGGGCATGTGGGGTACACGTGGGTTGGGCGTGGGGGCGGGTGTGACTGGCGTGGGGTGCCCAGGGCACACGTGGCCCGGCTGCGCTCCCGAGGGGTGCTGGGCTGTGTGGGGTCGTGGCCAGCAGGGCCTGGTGGGACTCGTCTCCTAAACTGGGGATGGGGCCCAGGGCTGGCTGGGGTTAAGAGCAGAGCTGGCAAGGACAGAGTGGCCTTCCGCCCCTCCCTGGGTGCGTCGGGAGCAGGCGCGCCCGCTGGACGGGGCTGGTGGCCATGCGGTGGGTGGAAAGTGTGCTCTGTGCAAACCCCTGTCCGTGGCCTGGCATGCTCCCTCCCTGGGCCGGTCTCTTCTGGACGCCCCTGAGCATTGGAAGGACGGAAACAGCCCTGAGGATGGTGTCTGCCCACTTGCTCCCGGCCCTCGAGTTATTTGTCTTTTGTCTCCTTCTGAGCCATGTGGATGAAGGACCTTCCCGCGTCATCAAAGCTCATTTCCCCGAATCCTGGGGTAGCCGCCTGCCCCCTGTGGTTCCAAGGGCTCACAGGCCCTTTTCCCCCTGCAGTGGCCACAAAGGAGGGCAGGGCTGGGGACACCCCACTGTTCCACAGCGGACGACGCGATCCCGGTGTGTGTGCCCAGCTTCCACGATCCCTGACACGGTCAGCGTTTTCCTTCTTTTGCTTTTGTATTTAACTGGAAGAGACAGAGCGGAAACAAAGTGTGTGGGCGGGGAGGAAGGGTGGGCTTCCCATCCCACCTTGACTTTGGGGAGGGAGGCACGAGTCCAAGGTCCCCCCAAAGCCACCCGTCCTCTGCAGTCACCTCTGCAGTCATCTGCACGATGAGAAAATGTCCCACGTGTTAAGGGAAGGCACCCTGAACCAGGGTCGGTGCACAGACTGGAGGCAGGTTAAGAAGGTGTGCAGTTGAGGACAAAGGGCCAGGATGGAGTGCAGCTGCCCTCAGACCTGCCTGGCCTGCACCTCGAGGGCTCAGGGTCCCCGGCACCCACGCCCGAGTCTCCTCCGTGTAAGCCCGGGACGGTTAGGAGACCACTGCTCAGTGACCTGCGCTTCGGGAGGGCTGGGGACGGCCCAGGGTCCCCCTTGGCAGGAGACGGTGGCCGGAGGGCCTGCCCGGCAGGAGGCTTCTGTCCAAGGCAGACTCTGAAGAGATGGGGGGACCCTGGGTGAGGACAGCGGGGTTGGGGTGTGGCCTACGTGTCAGCCAACAGGAAGCCCACGCAGTCTCCCGTGAGCAGCGGCCCCTGAGACCAGGCTGGAGCTCAGCACGTCCATGCAGGCAGGGGCAGCAGGGGCAGAAGCAGGGGCCCTGGGCTCCGGACGCAGGCAGGTGGTCACAGAGCCAGAGCGGGGACCCGTCTGGGGCTCCAAGAACCGGCGGGGCCCAGGCAGCCCGAGAGCACGTGTGAGTCTCAGCCGGCAGGTGCCGGTGCCCCGTGAGCCCACCCCGTAGGGCCCGGCTCAGCGAGGGATGGAATCGTCCGCCACCCCACAGCCCGAAAGGCACAGCGCGAAGCTCCCGGCCCTCGCCACCCCGTCAGATGTCCGCAAAGAGGGCACCCCTTCCCCCTTGGGCCTGGCCCGCCACGGGCCCCACTCCCCTGGGGAGGCAGGTCCGTGGCACCTGGAGGACGGGTGAGGGCCTCGTGGCTGGAGACAGAGCCCCACGGGGCCGGGGCTTTCTGGCCGAAGGGGGGCATCCGCAGACAGGAGAGGGGTGCAAACGCCGGGTTACCTTCAGAGCGGCTTCGACCAGGAGACAGGGATGGCGGGTGCCCCCGGCGGCTGCTGGGGGAGCCCCTCTGCGCCCCCACCTGTCGGCACTTTTCACTCCCCATTGATTTTCTCAGTTGAGGGTGGAAAAGAAAACACTTTCCTGTTTCAGACTCGGGGACCCCTGTGCCTGCGTGGCCCCTCCTCGCCTCTCCGTCCATACCTCCGCTCCGGAGTCTCCCACGCTGTGTCTGCGCGTGCACCCGGGCTGAGGGAGGGCTCGCCGGCCGGCGGGGAGGGGGCCCCGAGGCCCCGCGATGTTTATTCACGTCAGGCCGGGTGCGGCGTGGCCCTGGGCCTCAGAGAGCTGTGCACCCGCGTGGCCCCAGCTCCGGAGTTTCCGATCAGGGTTTTAAAAGCCTAATCTGAATGCTCTAAGAAGACATCTCTCCTGGCCTCTTTGTGGGTTGGGGGCAGGTGCCCGCGTGTCTGGGGCGGCCGTGGGTCAGCGCCACGGAGGAAGGGTGACTTCGACGCCCTCGGACCCACACACCTGGGTCAGAATCTGAGGCGTGTACAAATGGCCTGGAACACGAGTCCACAAACTGGGAATGCCCCTTCCTTGCCAGTGACAAGTGGAGAGGAGGGGGACCTTTCGGCCGGCCGGCTGTCCTCCGCAGAGGCGGGGGCTGGGGAGGGCGGGGAGCAGGCCCCTTCTCTGCCCCAGACCCTCAGCCGGTGTCTGGGGGGGCCCGCAAGTCCAGAATAGATGCCAGCCTGTGTTTGATCAGGGGTAAAATCCACAGAGGCGACAACATCTTGCTCCGTCTGCCGTCCAGGGACAGTCATTAAAAATGAAGCAGGGCTCAGAGAGGCCCAGAAGGCCCCGTGTCCTCTCCAGATACGAGAGGGACACACGTTCCAGACATGTCACGAGCAATATCCATTGTGTTTACTCCTCAGACCCGCTGAGGGGCCTCCTGCCAGAGCTGAGGACCCCGGGCCAGGCCACCCCGGGGGCCTTGTATCCGTGGGGCCGGGGGACTTGGGGCGAGGGTTCAGGAAGGACTTCTCTCTCTGCTCGTGGAGGGGAAGGGTCCACACTCCGGGAGCCGTGCTGTGAGCCCCCCACCTCCCCGACAGAAATCCTAGACTCGGATGTACGGTGTGGCCGGGAGTTCAGCGTCATGGGTTTCTCCTTTAATAACAGATCGAGGCGAGCAGCTTGGGCCCGCCAGACAAAGCCTCTCTGCACACTGGCGTCGACCGTCAGAACGAGGGGCGCCCGGCCGGCAAAGCGCACTCAGGGAGCACCCTTCCAAGGAGCCGCCCCTGCCCGGCCCCCACCTGCAGCCTCGAACCTTCGGTGCGGCTCAGCTCGCAGGAACAGCAGCTCCGAGGGGCCACTGAGCCCTGGCGACTTCGGCCGTGGGTCCCTGAGCCTCCGACCCGCCCTCTCTGCTGGCCTTCTCTGCGCTTGTCCCAGAGGAGGCCTCATGTGTTTTACGGACTCCTCGAGCCACTTTTCCCAAATAGGGAGACTGGTCTCCAGACCATCCAAGTGCTGTGGGGGAGAACTCCTCCCCCTCCTCCCTCCCGGTCTCCCCCTCCTTCCTCCTCTCGCCCTCGTCCTGTCCTCCTCCTCCGCCTCCTCCTCCCCCTCCGCCTCCTCCTCCCCCTTCCCCCTCTTCCTGGTCTCCCCCTCCTTCCTCCTCTCCCCTCCCTCCTGTCCTCCTCCTCCCCCTCCTCCCCCTCCCCCTCCCCCCTCTTCCTGGTCCTCTCCCTCTCCTTCCCCTCCTGCCTCTCCCCCCTTTTCCTCCCTCCCTCCTTCCTCCCCAGCCCTTCCTCCCCTCCCCCCACTTCCTTCCCTTCTCTCCAACTCCCCCGCTACCTTTGAGTGTGCAAGAGGAAGAAACGCAGGAGGAAGAGTGCTCACCGAAGCTTCTGACTGTGCACGCGCACACCGCCCTTTCCAGAGAGCTCTTCCAGGAGAGCTGGACCCCACATTGGACCCCCCTCCCCCCAAGGCTTGCTGCCTGATGAGCAAGGGGACAACAGGTGCCTGAGACTCGCGCCTGCCCGGGCCTCTCCCCAAAAGGCTGGCCGAGCTCACACCTGCGCCCAGCCCCTTCCTCTCTCTGTGTGTGCTCCCGCCCCGTCTGAAAACACAAGCACCTTCTCCGCTCACCCTTGAGTTCGCTGTGGAGCCGTGATGTTCTTCCAGATAGTGGCTCCCGGCAGGCTGGAGCTGGGCTGCTGGGGTGCTGGGCGGGAGGAAGGCAGAGCCCTGTTGTTGCCCTGTCCCTCCTCCTCCGTCCTGGAGGGCAGCCCGTGGGGGCAGTACTTGGTTGGCCTGGACGCCCAGTCACATCCCCTGACACTTGCCGAGAGCTAGTGGAGCCCTGGGCCACCGAGAAGCGTGCCCGCAGAGTCTCGGCGTGTCTCTGGGGTGTGAGCTCCCCACTGTAACCCTGGGGGTCTCGCCCTGGGTGTGGGCAGGGGCTTCGAGCCTGTGGCCTTTACGTTCCGCATCCCCTTTCTGGCCACACGCACCTCGACTCGTTTCGAGCACAGGGGCTGTGGCTCCCACACCAGGGTCACCAGCCCTGGGCAAGATGCCCTCCCGGAGTCAGGCCTGCCTGGGTCAGAAGTCCCCCTGTCCCTGGTGAGGCTAGCAGCCCGGCTGCTGGCGGGAGCCCGCTGGCCGTGCGCAGGGGGCCTCCCACACGGAGCTCCAGGGGCCGAGGCAGGTGCGCCTGTCTGTGAGGTTTGCTAGGGAAAGCAGGTATTTGTGAATGAACGAACAGGGAGGGCCTCCCCTCTGCCGGATGGCTTCCCTCGCTGACCTGTAGGTAAAGTCACGGGGCTAGGTTTTCCTTGCAGAGAAGGGAGCCCTAAGCACCTAGCATGGCCGTTTTGAATCGCTCGCTTACGTCTGTTTTAAACAAAACCTTCTGGGAACTGGTGCGGAGAAGGGGCAAGGTGGGAAAGGGGGAAGGTTAGGGCACCTTCCAGAAAGTGTTGGGGGGGAGCTCCAGGGGGTGGGGGTGGGGGCTTCAATTCCTCTGGGGCCGAGGTGCCCAGTGACCGGTCCAGTGAGTCTGCAAGCCTGTCCTTGACGGATCTTCATCTGTACGAGTTTTAAGTTCTGTTTTAACTATTGATTTGTAACTTAATGACACCTCTGCTGAAAAGACTTGTCAGTGAGGAAACATTTCCGTTGATTCCTGTCCATCCTCTGCTCCGGGTTTTAGTTTTTATTTCCTGAGGCCACAGGCAAATAAAGGGCCTGGGGACAGCGGGGGATGGGAGGCATAATGGGGGACAGCAGAGGACAGTGGGGGACACCAGGAGGCATCAGGGGTCAGGGGACAGCGGGGGACACTGGAGAACAGTGAGGGAGAGTGGGAGACAGCAAGGAGGGATAGTGGGGGGTCAGCAGACAGCGGAAGACAGTGGGGGACAGTGGGGGACAGTGGGAGAACAGTAGGGTATAGTGTGTGACAGGGACAGCAGGGGACAGTGGGGGACAGTGGAGGGTCAGCAGGGGACAGGGACATTGGGGGATGGTGGGGGACAATGGAGGACAGTGGGGGGACAGCAAGGGATGGGGGGCAGGGACAGAGGGGGACAGTGGGGGACACTGTGGGGACAGCAGGGGACAGCACTCTACCATGTCCTGCCAGCCTCTCCTTCACCGTTAAATACACGCAGACAGGCTTCTGCCAAGGCATCAGTGAGGACATGAGCAGGAACACTCATGAAGAGCTTACGGCGGGGGGGGGGGGGGTGGCAGGGGTCACTGTTCATGGTTTCCCTAGGGAGTCACCACACCGCCTTGCTGCCCACAGGTAGCTGCTAACCATTCATTCATTCATTCATTCATTCACTTATTATGTTTATTTTATTTTTGAGAGACAGGGAGACTGAGCATGAGCGGGGGAGGGACACAGAGAGGGAGACACAGACTCAGAGGCAGGTTCCAGGCTCTGAGCAGTCAGCACCGAGCCTGACGCAGGGCTCGAACTCATGAACCGCGAGCTCAAGACCTGGCCAAAGTCGGACGCTTAACCGTCTGAACCAGCCAGGCGACCCCGTAGCTGTTCTTCAAACGGCGGCAAATATTCCTGTGGTCCTCAGGATGTCTCTACATGAAAATGCCACAGGGTGGGTTTTACCTTCAGGGTGGGAAGCCCCCGGCGCTGCCTGCGTGAACACGCTGCGTGTGGAGATTACCGCATAACTTCTGGAATAACGTCCTTAGAATATCCAGCCAAAGAGTTAGCGAGTGAAAGAACTTACAAACCGTTCTTTGGGGAGAAAGGCCCTGAAAACATTTTACCAACTAGAAGCAGCTGCGTTTCTGCGGTAACGTTCACTGCTCGCCTCTCGTGCACGACCTTCTCCGGGGTCCTGCCAGTGGGACCTGTCTGCAGCCACGGCTTTCTCTGCCCGGTGCTCCCGGGGCCACCCCACCAGCTGACCTAGAACACTACTGTGCCAGCCACGGCGTGCACTGCACAAAGTGATAGGCCCACTTTAGGCAAATGTGAGACCGGAGACTTGCCTTGAACTTTGCAAGCCTACAGGGATGGCCGGACAAAACGGAGTCAAATAACCCCCCAGAAAGGAGGTGGCGGGACCAGCAAAGGCTCCCACTGCACGTGCAAGGGGTGCAGGTCAGCACAGCCTCTGACTGGCACACTAGAGGTGCAAGCCGGTCCTGCCCGCGGCCGGAGCCAGGGACGGCCACCTCCGGATGCTCAAGCCCTCCTCCCGCTGCCCTGACTTGCCTGGGGCACGTGGGGCAGGCAGCTGTGGGGCGCTCCCCGACCAGGGTCCCCTCCTTTCCCTTCCCTAGCCCTTCCTTGCTCTCCTCTCTTCCCCCCTCCCTCCCCTCCCCTCCCTTCCCCTCTTCTTCCCTCCCTTTCTCTACCCTTCCCTGTCTTACCCTCTCCTCCCCAGACCTTCTCTATTCTTTTCTCCCCCCTCCACCTTCACCCCCCACCCCGGGCTTTCCTGTGTGCTCTCCTTACTCTTTGCCACAATGGCAGAGCCCGAGGATCTGATTCTGGAACTTTCCCTGCTCCCTCCAGGTGCACCTCCCTCCCTTTCACCCCACCCTCTGCCCCTGTCTGGCTGTGCCCTCCTCTTTCCCTTAACTCCTCATCAAATGGGGTCAAAGAGTCCGCTATTAGAGAAGTCCACGGCAGCCGATCTTCCCAAAGCGGGTGATAGTTGTCATTTCTTATCGAAAAACAGGTAGACCAATAGGTCAAGATTTTAGCCAAGTTGTTTCTGTGCAGGGGCTTTGCTGTCCTTATGTGTGAGTGGTCTGCATTAGAGTGTGCCTCCCCAGATACCTCTGGCAGAGGCCCCTGTGTCCCGGACGGGGCGCACCGGGACCCAGGGGGGCACCTTGCTTCTCCGTTTCACCGCGAAGCCCTCCCTCACCAAGGCAAGGAAAGTCTCACACGTAGGCGTGTTTGTCTCCCGTTGGGTGCCTTTGACTCCTTCATTTCGGGGAGCGCCAAAGCAGGCTGGTGTCACAACACAGTAGATAGAAGCTGGAACCAGCAGCCCATCCTCCCCCCGAGTCCGGACGTGCCCCCCGCGGTCCCTGGAGTCCGGTCCCCCACGTGCCCGAGAAGCAGCCGAAAGCTTTGCTGAAGCCCCTTGGGTTGGCCAACAAGGGGCCGGCGGTCCCTGTGCTGCTCATTTTTTTTTTTTTTAATTTTTTTTTCAACGTTTATTTATTTTTGGGACAGAGAGAGAGACAGAGCATGAACGGGGGAGGGGCAGAGAGAGAGGGAGACACAGAATCGGAAACAGGCTCCAGGCTCTGAGCCGTCAGCCCAGAGCCCGACGCGGGGCTCGAACTCATGGACCGCGAGATCGTGGCCTGGCTGAAGTCGGACGCCCAACCGACTGCGCCACCCAGGCGCCCCATGTGCTGCTCATTTTAATTTGAGAAGTGTAGGTGAGCCCTTCTCCACCTTCAAACTCCCTTCGAAGAACGGACCACCGTGATTATACGTTAAATATGGTTCAAATCTGCAGGGAACCGTGACTCAATCAGCGTGAAAAAATTAATGAAAAGCTTAATTATTATAATAATACCATTAAAATCTAATAAAGAAAGGAAAAACGTTGATTTCGTTTTATTTTAGCTCGGGCATCTAATATCTTTTTCTCCCCCTTTAGCAGAAACATGATTAATTTAGACGTGGATTTTTCCGAAAAGCTGAATTACAGGCTTTAGCACTTCAAAATATCCAAAGGGGAACAGAAGCATGACATGCAAGATACAGCACACGGAGCGACAGAGGAGGAGTGCAGGGCCAGCCTAGAGACTTCGTCCAGGAGGCTGCCATTTTCAGGAGGCCCCATCTTTTCGCCGCTTTCAATTACTTACGAATCTTCTGGCTGTTCTGACTCCTGCGTTGGCCTTCAGAGCCACAAAGCGTGTGGGCGTTTTAGGGCTCAGGGTATGAATCCAATTAACAGTGATGCGGAAGCCCCTGGAAGCTCCATGTGGTGCGAATCCTGCGCCTGCTGCCTGCTCCTGGCCGCATTCCCAAACGCGCAAGAAAGCTCGTCACCCAAGGCTCCAAGGCCAACATTCCCGACTTCGTTTCCCAGTGTATTTCTGTGTTCATAAATGTTTCCGGTGGCCTCGGGAGTGACTTCAGTGGAAACCAGTTTCTTTTCGTAATGATTCTCTTCTGCCACTAATTCCTTTTGCAGACCGTGTCTGCCCGCTCCTGTGCCCTCTTTTCCTTAATTGAAGGCTGCAGGAGTGTTTATTCAGCAAACGTTTATTGAACACATACTACAAGCCAGACCCCATGTTAGACACTGAGAAGTCAAATTTAAATGAGGGTCAGATTGGTTAAAAGCTAATTAATTCAGCTAAATTGCTGTCATGTGAATGACAGCGACCAAAAGATGCTTGTCTATCCTCTGACTCGTGGTCAGGGTCCACCAGGGTTTATTTATTCTGGTTTGAGCAGAGCAATAAGCTGTCACTAAATGCTGTCAGTTCTAGGCTTAATTGTTGGTGAATGTTTCTCCATGGCCCATTGTAGGTTCCATGGCCACATCCCCTGCTGGGTCAGGCTGCAGGGGACGTCCCATCCTGTGCCACCCCATTGCCGCCAAATGCCAGAACTCGGCGCGAAGGCCCGAGGCGGGGACCCACCAGCCTGGCCGAGTCCCGCTGACCCCAGGGAACCTGGTTTGCCTGGGTCTGGGTGGGTTTTAGAGCGGAAAGCCAGGCCCTCAGGACGGCTGACCGGCCTCTCAGAGGAGGCGCTGTTGGTCCAGGGATGCAGTCACCACCGGGCTCCCTGGAGGGGGACGCTGTGTGTACCTTGGGCAGTGGCAGGAGGCAAGGCCTTGACCCCTCTGGTCAAGAAAGGCACGTGCAAAGTGAAACCTACACACGTGTTCATAGATATGGAGGCAAGAGTAATGGTTGTCAGGCCCACAGCCACAGGAGCAACCCCGACCCCGTCCTGGTCCTGCCCCCGGGCACCCCCTCCGGAAGAACATCCCTGAGCCTGCGGAAGAAATCCCCACAGGTTTCCCTGCGCTCTTTTCATCACGTCCCGGGCTTCCCCACTTCCTGCGCTTTTAGCCCAAAGAAAGAAGAGGCTGCCAGCTTCATCCCGGACTTCTTTTTGAACGGAGCCCTTAATGCTACAAAAGAACCTTCCTGTGACCCAAGGCAAACAGGGCCACTGCGTCCTGTGTTCGTGACAACTTCCCAACCAGTTCTCACACCTGGCTGCTCGTGAACATAAGAATCTGGAATAATCCGGAGAGCGTGTTGTAAGGACCATGCTGGCAAAGCCCCAGGTCCTGGCCGGGACGGCTGCCTGAGGCTAGCTGGGGTTTGCTACAAGGACTCTGGCAGCCAGGCATGAGAAACGCATCCTAACAAAAGTCGCCACATCTCTAAATGGCTTCTATGAAAAAAGAGAGAGAGAGAGAGAAGAGGAAAGACGTGTTTTGGTATGCCCACGTTCTGCATCCCTTGGTTCTGGTGATGCTGTGCTTTGTGAAGCTTCTCTGTACTCCTCGGATCCCAGCCTTTAAACCAGCGTGGCTGTAAAAAATACCCATGTGTCGATACTGATGAGTATGTGTGCTCGCCTGTGTCTACCGTGGGTTCGTAAGGACCGGCTCTAACACACTGTGGCAGTGACTTGGGGAAAAAGTGGTGGAAAACCAAGGCATGTCTAGATTTTGGCAAATGAGCCAGACATTCGGGTCTGGACGAGGGCTCCGGGTCCACTTTGCCCAGCCCCTTCCCCCACGTTTCTGAAGCCAGGTGCATCTGAAGGGAAACGTGGGCCATATGTCTGGGATTCATCCACACAGAAGTCATCGGCACATTTTGTGAGAAGTATCTGGTGCTCAGAAAGCCTTCTCAACTAGTTTCCACGTCTTTAGTTTTTGCAAAAGGAGGTTGTAGGTGAAAAGACAGCAACACAGAATCGTCAGAAGTGTGCACTGTTTGTGCAATGACAGAGGCACCCAGTTCCTGAAGGAGCTGGACGAAGCGGGAGGGATTCCCCACCAAAGAGAGAAATTCCAGACACAGACCCTCACCCTATTTTACCCCCACAATGTGCTGGGAGATGACTTTGTTAGGTACCTTTGGGAGAAAGATTCATTTGTGCTATGGAGAGAGAGAAGACACGCTTGTACTTCCTGCTTCTTTCGAAACAGGCTGTCTTATATAAGATCAAAATCAGAGTGTGGTGAACCTTCCGTCCAGCATCCACACTGAGATCCCAGGAGGAAGAACACCACAAAGCAAGGACCAGCTTTTGCTGCAGCTTGAGTGGGGCATCCGCTCACCTGGGGCTTGGCCGAGGTCAGGTCCCAGCCTGGGATTTGCATCTGTCCTTTTCGCGGGAACACAGCCCTCTTTTTTCCATGTATCTTGTGCCCGTTGGCTTCTGCCGGTCATTCCAAAGGCTCAAAGTCAGCCGACCTTCCGGTGTGTGAACCCCAAGTAACCGCGGGTCCACACTGCACACCCGGTGCAGAGATGCATGGACACACTCCGGATGCAGACTCTCGGACTCCTGAGTCTTGGGGGTGTGGGCCCTGTTCTGCAGGTGTCGGTGCTCCTGGTCCAGAATGCAGACCCCAGGCTGCGGGGCCCGTGCTCACAGGAGGCTGGTGCAAGGGGTCGGGGCCTGGTCTCTAGGTCATGGAGGTAGCTCAGCCGGGGGAGAGCTGACCAGGGGCATGAGCGAATGCCCGTCTTGAGTGTTATTTTTCTGGGACCTGCTGCTGCCCTGGAGGCCAGGGAAGAATGGTGTGTGCGTGTTTCTATCCTGTGTTCGATGTTCACTAACACGAATTTAGTGAATTCTGACAAAGAATCCAGGTAAATGAAGGGGGTGGTGATGGTCATGTCGTCCTCGTGACAGAAAAGGACAGAAGCTCATCTCAGGGCTGAAGAAACAGCTTCACCCCAGCGCTCCAGGAAGTATCCGAAAGCAGCCTGGCTCCACTCGGGTCACCGTCAGGGACCTGCTCCAGGCAGCTACAGCTGGGAGGTGAGCGAGGGGATTGAGTAAAACCACCCGGGGTTGCAGACGGAGCCCTGACACCAGGTAAACCAGAAGGAGGAAACAGCGGGCCATCTGGCAAAGGCTCTTGGAGAACCAGTTTCTAAGTCCGCGGGCCAGGACGCCACCGCTTGCTCGGAGAGAAGCAAATTTGGGGACAACCTGCCTACTTAGCCCCAGTGAGCCGCCTTGACCCCATGGGGCTGGCAGCCGTCGTCGGTGACCCCAGTTCTCGACCCCCTGAGCGGGGCCGGTTATAACAGGGGCAGAGGAGCGTGTGGGACTCCTTTTCTAGCCATGTAGCACAGCCCTGCCGAGCCCGCCCAGAGCCCTCTCTTCCCCCGCACCCCCGGTGGGGGGGGCCCCAGAGCCCGGGACCGCGCCAAGGTCTCCACACCTGCAGGCCAGCGCTCTGTGTCTTTACACGACAGAGACAGGAGGCCATCGCCCGCCCGCCTCAGTGGCCGCGTGTTCCCCATCGACACCACAGACACCCCTCAACTCTCAGAGCGAACTGCGTTTGGTCGGGAGTCTGTGGAGTTTCAAAGCTCCGTGTGTCGTTTTCACAGCTGCCTGGGCTCTGCCCGGTTGCCGAAGTCAAAAGAGCAGATGTACCAGTTTAACAAGCACCAGGGCCAAGCATTTTTGGGGGAAACTAGAAATGTCACATTAGCCGAACATCACAGGAAGACACAAAGTGGCGGAACATTGGTTTCCTGATGAGCTGAGGTCCGGGCAAGAGGCGCTGGCCCCGGCCAGCGACAAAGTGTCATTCCAGCCCTCGTGTGCGCTGCCCCGCAACCATCAGTGGGGGAAGGGGTGATGAGCCACTTTTATACTAGCGAGCCAGGCCTGAAAGACGGGCCAACTGAACACGGTCTCGGGTCTCCAGGGATGCTGCCCACTGCCAAGGAGAAAAGCTGACGCTTCTAGAAGGTCTCCCGTCCCTAGCGGGACGGCCTCTGGGAGTCCTGCTCTCAGTTCAGCCACCAGCGTCAAAACCCTGGGGACCGTTTTGGAATGCAGGGTCCTGGCCCCTCCCAGGACTCCTAAACTATAATTTGCGGGGGGGCAGGGTTGGTAAGTTCAGGGCAATTATTTTCAAGGATCCAAATTTTGAGAATTCCCAATGCACATGGGAACAGACAAGCTGAAGCCTTTCCACCTCACTGGAACGTGCAAAAATATATTTCGTTCGCGAGTAAGACACCCAGCTGAATCTCCAGCCCACGCCTGTGGTTTGGTGTTTTTCCGCAGAGAACCTTTCGAATTAAGGGGCCTGGGTCCGTTCATGGCCGTCTCTGTAATGGCCGTAATTACCGCGAGAGGTTGAAATCGCTGCAGAACAGCACCCCAGCTTTCTCAGCAACCCTTCCCTTCTGAGGTCTGTGCCAACTGGACCCGAGGTGACACTTAGCGTTGCTGTGATGCTGGTCATCGTTGGCTGAGGATTAAAACGCATGCCGAGTGTTGAGCCGGTTACGGTGAGAGGTTAGATTTAGCTCGATTTCGCAGAGGGGGTCGCATCTGGGTGGAAGGCGCACACGAGAGTACTGAAGCGAACTGGGACAGGGTCCCCCCGGAGCCACGGAGCCACAGTGTGCAAACTCCGGGCACTCCATTCTCTCCAAGGGCTCATCTCCCCACTCGGAGTGGCCAGCCCGCCAACACCTGGCTGTGCTCACGGGGGTCTCGTGAGACACGCGGAGAAGGCTACGTGCGTGTGTCCACAGATGTGCCTGGTGCAACCAACCCAACAGCCGGCCGCACAGGTCCTCGCGGGCTCCTAACACACCCCCTGCACCTGCCGGTTCACTGTACCCTAGAACCAAACCAGAGGTGCTGCCGGGACTCTGGGGATGACGTGGGGCTCACCTCCAGCCCCGTGTGCGTGCGTGCGTGTGTCCTCAGTGCCATCACACACAGCTCGACTAGTCACTGCACACACGTGGGTGCAGCTGCTAAGTTCCCACCCCTGTGCTGGGGGCTGAGGAGATCGATGTGACCTCAAACAAGTGAACCAACAAGCAGTGTGACCCTTATGCTCAAGCACCCCAGTCTAGACGGGGCACAGGGAGGCAGGGCGACTCGAAGTGCTCGGGGGAACCAGGCACGGGTGGGTCCCGGAGAGCAGACCTGTGCCCACCCCGCCACTTTTCAGCGCGAGAAAAGAGGCAATGTGCCCACAGCCTGGAGCACCTAGAATGTGTCTCCGGATACGACCAAACGCAAGCAAGCAAAACTTTTCCTCTCCATTTGTAGGGATATGTCCCGGCGAGACCGCCCCACTGTGTACAGGGTGTCGGGGCCCCGACACTGGGTGAGGACTTGGCTTGCGGGAGCCAGAGCTGTGGTCCCGGGAGAGCCTGGCGCCACTTGGAGGACAGAATGCAGGGCGGCCCCTGCACGGCTTCTTCCAGCACCCTAACGTGAGAGCAGTGCTCCTGGGCAGGGAGCACAACCCGTCCATGAAGCAACCGATGTCCCCAGTAGCCGCTGGAGCCGGTGAAAACCACATGGGAACTGGGTCCTTCCCTCCCTCCCTCCACACTGTCTGTCCCCTCGGGTACTGCCCCTTCTGGCCGTCTCCCTCCTCCTGCTCCTTCCTGCCCCCTCCCTTTTCATGCTCCTTCCTCCCTCCTTCCTCCGCATGCTCCTTCCAGCCAGCCTCCTCCCTCCTTGTGCTCCTTCCTTCCCCTTCTTTCCTCGCACCCCAAACATGAACAAAGAAGGAGCAGGTCTCCTGCCTCACCCCTACCTATGTCCACCGGTCTTAAGTTCTCCCGCCGTTGGGAGCGCCCAACAACAGCATGGCCGGTCTTCCAGACCCAGTCTTGGATGTCCTTATCCACTCAGCATCCTTCCAGGTGAACGGGACATTTTTTGAAGACAACATCAATACAAAAAGCAACTGAGTCGAGAATGGGGACTAACTGTATGGTGCTCACAGCACCTTTGACTTAAGAAGCTTGTATTTATCTCACATTCCGATTAAAATAAACACAAAATACTGTCCATATGCCTTGTTGTATGCATCTCCTGGATGTATATGGATATAAATTTATGGACCCACATATACGGACACATACTCTCTATGCACATAGGTATTTATATACCTGTAAATGTTTCTGTAAATACATACATAGATTTATATACTATACATATAAAATAAAAGTGTGAATACTTACCCAATTCTACATTCTTTCAAAGTCAGGAAACCAGTCAAACTTTAATGTGGTTCTTTTTAAATTACTTTTGATAATTTGGAGATAAAGATTCAGAAGCGGTAAGAAAGTGAAGAGCGACGTCACCTACTCCGGTTTCCCCCACAGTGATATCTGGCGAGACCGTTGTTCCAATGTCACGGTGAGGAGCCCAAGACGGACAGTCGAGAGCCAGAGCAACTCCGGCAGCGGGAGGGCCTGCGTCGTTTCCCGCCCCCGCCGCTCCCCCCACCTTAGTCCCTGGCAACCACTAACCCATTCTCCCTTTTTGCATCACTGAACATTTCAAGAATGCAGTACGTAATCCTGAGAATTATATTTTTTGCTGGGGGAACCCTGTGAAGACTCACCCAGATTGCTGTGTGTTATCAGGACCGCATGCCTTTCCACTGCTGAGTCGTATCCCACAGTGTGGAGTTGCTAGTTTGTTCAACCATTTACTCGCTGAAGGACATCAACCTGTCTCTAGTTCCGGGCATTATGCTGAAAGCTCCCAGGAACGTAAGTTTTTCTTTCTCTGAGATAATTATCCAGTAGTACAAGTGCTCAGTCAAATGGTATTTGCGTGCTTTGTCCTTTAAGAAACAACAAAACCCGGGCGCCTGGGTGGCTCAGTTGGTTAAGCATCCGACTTTGGCTCAGGTCATGATCTCACGGTTCATGGATTCGACTCTGCATCGGGCTCTGTGCTGACAGCTTGGAGCCTGGAGCCTGCTTCGGATTCTGTGTCTCCCTCTCTCTGCCCCTCCCTGGCTCATGCTCTCTCTCTCTCTCTCTCTCAAATAAACTTAAAAACAAAGTCAGGGGAGGGGGTGCCCGGGAGCCTCAGTCAGTTAAGCATCTGACTTCAGCTCAGGTCATGATCTCACTGCTCATGAGTTCAAGTCCTGCATCGGGCTCTGTGCTGACAGCTCGGAGCCTGGAGCCTGCTTCAGATTCTGTGTCTCCCTCTCTCTCTCTGTTCCTTCACCACTTATGCTCTGTCTCTCTCTCAAAAATAAACATTAAAAAAAGAAAGAAACAACGAAACAGTCTTCAGAATGACTACACCCTTTACATTCTCACCAGCAATATATGAGTGACCTAGCTTTTCTACATCCTTGCCAGCACTTGGTGGTGTCACTATTTTTTTAATTTTAGCATTTCTGACAGATGTGCAATGATGTCTCATTATGATTACAGTTTGCATCTGCTTAATTGGTAATGATGTTGCATATAATTTTAGGTGT
This sequence comes from Acinonyx jubatus, assembly GCF_027475565.1. Taxonomy (NCBI): domain Eukaryota; kingdom Metazoa; phylum Chordata; class Mammalia; order Carnivora; family Felidae; genus Acinonyx; species Acinonyx jubatus. The sequence continues at coordinate 234,693,230 of NC_069380.1, read as the reverse complement.
TCATTTTTGATCTGTATACCTTCCTTGGTGAAATGTTTGTTCATGTCTTTTTCCCATTTTCTACTCGGATTATTATTTTTTTTTCAACATTAAGTGGTGAGAGCTCTTTATACAATTCAGATACTTAGTTTTGGCGGCTACCTCATTTGCACATAGATTCTCCCAGTCTGTCTTTTCATTCAGTTAAGGGAGTTTTTTTCACAGAGTTAAGGTTTTTAATTTTGATAAAGTCTTATTTACCAATTCTACCTTTTATGAATCATGTTTTAGGATGTATTTGCTTAGCCATAGATTCTAAAGATTTTCTGCTGTTTTTTTCCCTAAAGTTGTAAAATTTAACATTTGATATTCAAGTCTGATATATTTTGACTTAATTTTTATATCAAGTTTGAGGCTTAGGTCAGGGTTTGTCTTTCTGCATGCAGATGTCCAGTCGTACCTAGCATCATTTGTGGAAAGACTTGCCTTTGTACATTGGATTACTTTTGCGCTTTTGTCAAAAATAAGTTGTGCATATCAGTGTGGGTCAGTTTCTAGGTTTTCTATTTTGTTCCATTAATCTATGGGACTGTCCATCCACCAATATACCCAGTCTGGGTTAATGGAGCTCTAAGAAGTCTGGAAATCAGTTGGACTGGTTCCTCCAAATTTCTCCTTTTTCATTAAAAAAGAAGAAAAAACCCTCTTCTTGTTCCTTTTTTTTCCATACAATTTTTGAACACTATTCTGTACATCTACAGACACCTTGCTAGGTCTCCGATAGATATTGCATTAAAGCATCCTTTCACTTGCAAGCTGCCTCCTTTGTTGTGTCTGAACTGAGTTTCTTGTACTCAGCATAGACTTGACTCAGTTTTCTTTTTTCTAAATCCACTCTCCCAATCTCTGCCTTTTAACTGATATATTTAGATCATCTACATTTAATGTGTTTGTTATTGTGTTAGGGATTCATGCTGCCATTTTATTCTCTCTGTTTTTCATTTCTCTCTTTCTTTTTTCTGCTTTCCTATGGATTACTTAAACATTATTTTAGGGGCACCTGGGGGGCTCAGTCAGTTAAGTGTCTTACTTCAGCTCAGGTCATGATCTCCAGGTTCGTGGGTCTGAGCCCCACATCGATCTCTGTGCTGACAGCTCAGAGCCTCAAACCTGCTTCTGATTCTGTGTCTCCCTCTCTCTCTGCCCCTTCTCTGCTCACACCCTGTCTGTCTCTCTCTCTCACAAAAATAAACATCAAAAAATTTTTTAGAATTCAGTTTTGCTATATATACAGTGTTTTTAGTGAATCTCTTTGTTTAGCCTTTATTGTTGGTGTTTTAGGTGTTACATCACACATACATAATTTATCAGCATCTATTTTATTTAGAAATTTTTTTTAACATTTGTTTATTTTTGGGAGAGAGAGCACGAGCGGGGAAAGGACAGAGAGGGAGATACAGAATCTGAAGCAGACTCCAGCCTCTGAGCTGTCAGCACAGGACCCAGCATTGGGCTTGAACTCACGAACTGCTAGATCATGACCTGAGCTGAAGTTAGACGCTTAACCAACTGAGCCACCCAGGCGCCCCAGATTGCAATCTATTTGTGACATTCCATCAATTCAAGTGAAGCGTGGAAACTTACCTCTTTCTATGCCACTTTACCCTCCTTGTCTGTAATATAATTGTTTTAAGTATCTCCTCTACATATATCTAGAATAAAATCAGGCAGCATTAAAAGTTTTGTTTAATTGTCAAAAATAATTGGGAAAACTCAAGAGGAGAAGAAAAATGTATTTGTCCATACTTTTACTCTTTCTGATCTTTCTTTGTTTCTGACATTCTAAGAGTCTTTCTTTTGTCATTTTCTTTCTGTTTAAAATGATATCTTTAGCCATTCTTCCAGAGCACATCAGCTGGCAGAACTTTTTTTTTTTAATTTTTCTTTCATCTGAGAAGATCTTGATACACCCTTCATTCCTCAAGGACTTACTCAAGTGGTTGGGATTCTGGAGCTATAGCTGCTTCCTTACAGTGACCAGAGGAGGTCATAGCACCCGTGCCAGCCTCCACACTTCCCGCCCAGAAGTCTGCTATCATCCAGATCATTCTTTTCCTGTAGGTTTCCATCTCTTCTCTTTCAGAGCTTTCCACTGCCTTACTTTCCAGAAGGTTGACAATGATGTGTTTTGGATAAATTGGGAGCATTTTACCCTGCTGGCCGTTTTATTCTGAGGACGTGTTGCTCAGCTTCTTGCAAATTTAGGGTCATGCTTTTGCCGTGTTTGGGAAACATCCAGCCATTATCTCCGAGCGTGCTTTCTGGTTGCCTGTGTGACTGCAGTGGCGTGGTGTATTCCCCCGTGTCCCTCGGGCCCCAACAGTCTGGTAACGATTCCATTTTCTCTCTGTGGTTCAAAGTGAGTCATTCCCAGCATTCCATCTTCAAGCTGGCTAACTCTGTTCCCTCCATGTTGGTTTCAAGTACAGACATTGATTTCTTTTTTCATTAAAGTCGTTTTACGTTTAGTTCTAAGATTTCCATCTGGTCTTTCTTATATTTTCTCTTTTTATTTTTCTGAGAGTTTCCATTTTCTTCTTCTTTTTTTAATGTTTAATTTTGAGAGAGAGAGAGAGAGAGAGAGAGAGACAGAGCACCTGCAGGGGAGGGGCACAGAGAGAGGGAGACAGAATCCGAAGCAGGCTCCAGGCTCTGAGCTGTCAGCACACAGACTGACGTGGAGCTCGAACCCACAAACTGCGAGATCATGACCTGAGTCTAAGTCGGATGCTTAACCAACTGAGCCACCCAGGCGCCCCCCAATTTTATTTTTATTTCAATAGTGTTCATATTGTTCATGGAAGCACTTTGATCATGGCTGTTTTGAAATCTTATCAAGTGATGCTATTTCTTCCTCACCTCAGCACTGGCATCTACTAATCACTCCTTTCCCATTCAGTTTAAGATCTTCCTGGTGTGTGGTGTGATGAATGATTTAAAGAAAATTATTTATTTACCTATAGAGAGAGACAGGGAGAGAGTGAGAGCAGGGGAAGGGCAGAGAGAGGGAAAGAGAGAGAATCCCAAGCAGGATCCACTCTCAGCGCAGAGCCTGACATGGGGCTCGATCCCATGAACTGTGAGATCGCGACCTAAGCCAAAACCAAGGGTCGTATGCTCAAGCCGAAATTAAGAGCTACCCAGGTGCCCCAGATGAGTGATTTTTAACTAAAACCTCTACATTTTCGTATCATGTTAGGAGACTGCGGACCTTATGCACACCGTGACTTAGCTTTCTCTGGCACCAGTGCAGCAGGGGACAGTGAGGAGAGAGCCCAGTGTCCTCACTGATATTTAAAGGGGGTCCTCAGTACTGCCAGGTGGGATGGGCATTCTGGCTCCCATGTGGCTTCCAGTGCCATCATGGTGGGGTGGCCTGCCGGGCAGGGACGAAACTTCCGAACCTCCACGAGGCATCCCCTGACACCACCCCAGTAGAAAGGGGAGGCACGCACCCTGGTTACCACCGACAGACACGGGAATCTCTCTGTCCCCCTGCTCGGCTTTCTCTGCCGACGCCTGGCAGGGGTATTGGGTGTCTCATCACAGCCTCATAGGGTGGAAGTGCAGACTCCCCACTTGGCCCTGGCTGGTGTGCATCCAGTAGGGCTGGTGTGCGTCCAGTGGGACCAGTCTTACGTGGTACTGGGCTGGGGTAGAGAGGCTACTGTGTAAAGTGGACTGTCCTGCCGGGCTGCTCTTTTCCTCGTCCCTTGACCAGAGGGAGAAGACTTTTGTTGGACTTTTTTTGCCCCTGTGGGTATTCCTGTGCTGCTGGCTCCTTCAGCGTTGAGTCTGGGGTATATGAGGCCGAACGAAATCCAGAGAACTCCCCACCATGACATCGCACCCCAGGCCTCTCTCCTCTCTCCGCCTTTCGGATTTTTTGTGTATTTGTTTCATATATAAAGCCCAGAGATTTCAGTGACAAGAAGAGGGAAAATTACGTGCATTCCCAGAAGAAGATCTGAAATCATTCATTTTTCTCCAAAAGAATTTCTTTTATGATTCTTGGGGGTATCAGCATCTTAAAAACTAGTTTGTACTTCCTATTTAAAAGGATATTGATTGACTATGCCACTTTTGTGACATGATGGCCCAGTCCAGAATAAAAATGTTCCTTATTGTTAACATCCCAAATCTCTTAAAGCCACATAGTGTTAGATGGTGATTTTTCATCATTTGTCAAAAATTTCTATAGTACCCAAAAATATCATTTAACATCAAATGCATACTACTCTTCTTTCTTTTGTATTTTAAGTTCTTCTCCTCCTCCTCCCAACACTTCTTGTCCTCCTCCTTCTCCTTCTTTTATATCCCACCCAAACTAGTGGGCCCTAACTGATGCTATGTAGCTGGGAGCTGGACAGCCGTCCATGAATCACGTGCCAGAATCTGGTACAAGGCTGGTCCTTCCTCACTGAGGCTGCGTTGTGAGCCCAGAAGGTGAAAAGCGACTCTCTCAAAAATAAATAAACATTGAAAAATTTAAAAAGGGGGCACCTGGACAGCTCAGTCGTTTAAACATTTGACTTTGGCTCAGGTCATGATCTTGTGGTCCTTGGTTCGAGCCCCACGTCGGGCTCTGTGCTGATAGCTTGGAGCCTGGAGCTGCTTCGGATTCTGTGTCTCCTTCTCTCTCTCTCTGCCCTCTTCCACTCATGCTCTGTCTCTCTTTCAAAAACAAACAAACATTTACAAAAATGAAAAAACCAGAAGGTGACAAGCGAGGGCATTTTCGTGCCTGCTGTGTGTCACCTGCAGAACATTGTACATAACTAAGCCAGTGGCCCTGAGGAAGGTCTAGAAGATGACCACCCCAAACATTCCGCAGACTCCAGGGGCCAGGGTGGATAACCAGTGGGCCTCGAACACTGAAGTTACGACCATTATGAAATGACAAATCCATATGTGCAAAGTTGTGAAGATACCCCCAAATGCCTTAATCGGGACCCAAAATTATACTTTGTGTCTCTGTTCACTACCTGTCTCCATCCGTGGAAGTTCTGTGGAAACCGGACCTCCTTTGTCACACTTGTGGCTTTGTCCACAGCACCTGGAACCAGGTAAGTGCTCCATTCATTGGGAAAAATGAATTCTTTACCTTCAAGATCAAGGCATTCTGCATCGATGCGTTTTCCTTTAGGAAAACGTTCGTGAATCTGAACAGCACTCATAGACCTGACAGTGCCTACCTTCCTGCAAACACCTTCTCTCAGCGACACTTCCAATCACTTGTGACCCCACAGCAGGACCTAACAAGCTTTCACAAACAGATCTGAGATGTACGTGAAGATATGGGCCACCAAAGCCCCAAGTTCAAAAGTTTTCCAGAAGCGAATTCCAATTACACCCAGAAATGTACTCTAAAAGGTGAAAACAATCCATAATCATATGAAAATTGGAAATTTATTTCCACAGCTGAGACCCATATATTTCTTAGAATCGTTTCCATGCCCACCATGTTGGAGATGTGGGTACGGGTTGAGGTCCTTCCTGTGCATTGGTCCGAAGCAAGACCAAGCAGCTCAGGAATGCGATACTGGCCCCAAGCAAGTTGAAAAGCTGGAGTCAGTGTGTAGGTCACCCCGACTTGAACATCTCAGGGACAGAATAGATCCAGGTATTTACTAAATAACTAAATATAAAAGGCAATTTCCCATTCCAAGAGTTAGTTAATGTTGGACAAAGGATATCAACATAGAATGTGAAATTTCTGAAATTTCAAAATTAAATAAAGAGATGGCCCCAATTCCAAGAATTATTTAGGGCTGGGTGATCGGCTGGATATGGTTTTTTACAGAGTTCTGTGTTCGCAGATCGTATGGGAACCCATGACTCCTGCCGACGTGGTGGGTGGGGCGATTGTAGGAACCAGAGAGCTTGTTGGCCATTCTCCCTTCCTCTCCTCCTTGGCCAGAGTGGATGTTTGGTAATTTGCAAAATAAATAGCACAACATTTCTGAGTACTCAATTCTGTGCTGACAGATATACAAATGTGGAGAGCATTAGGGAGGCATCCAGCATTTTCAATAATGCATGCTATCCATCACTTAATTATTTTGAGAACATCTGTTGAAGAAAAAGATGCTCCGGAGGGGAATTAAAAAGTCAAATGCATCAGTTGCTGTGTTAGCCTCCTTTCAGTCTCTGAAGAGGACCCAGAGACCAAAGGGGCGCTGAGTAGGACCGAGAAGAAGCCAGCCCTGGCATTGCCCATGATGTACCAGATCCATGAGCCCTGTTGGAGACCACACACGGGATGTGTTGAAAGAGGTCAGCACTATGGCCAATGTGTGTGCCCACAGCTGGCTTTAACCACAGTAGCATTGTTCCCAGAGGGGCCAGGGCTGTCCAGCGATACACACGGACTTGTGCAGTGTAGGGGCACAGGAGTGCACCATCGGTGCAACATAGGCACAGTAGGCGACTCATCCGAGAAGCTCGGAGGAAGAGGGAGGTGACTTAGTAATAAGTGTTATGCCCTCCTGCAGCTGTGTAGAGCTGGTGCTATGAGGTTTTCCGTGGTGAAGGCCGCCCAAATGTTCCGTGGCAGTAGCTAAGCATCAGGGAAACGGGAAAATGGGGCTAACCACCTCATTTGAAAACCGAGACCATTGTAAACTATGCCAAAGGATGCCCGTGCCAGCGTGTGTGTGCTGGTGAGTCAGGCTCCCGTGCCAGCGTCTTCAGAAGCCTCCACAAAGGGAGACGGTCGTCCAGATACGAATGCGTGCTGTTCTCTCTCTGGGTCTGTTGATTGATCATCCAGAAATCTTCCTAACTCACCCTCACATTCAGCACTTGAATTCATCCTGCGTGGAACATACAAACAAAAGGCTCAGGTCACTCCTATCCAAGCCCCGGCTGCAGGTCCGAATGTGCTCGCGGTCCAGGCACACGGACCCCTTGTGGGAGACGGAGGACAAGGATGGGCCCCGCCTCCAGGTCTCCTGGGTCCTGCTCCCAGGTGGGCTGGGAATGCTGCCCGTCTAACCCTCTTCTGCTCACCGTCCAGCCGAAAAGTTTCTTCTCAGATTCGTTTCAACGCCGCCTTTCCGGGGTGACCGATAAAGAAATAAGCAAGCAAGATGGGGAGACAGACGGCGCGCAGGGAGAGAACGAACGAGGCCGGTGCCAAGCTGCGCAGACAGCACCGTGAGGGCACTGGCCGTGTCCTGTGACAACCGGGGACTTGAGCGCAGTGCTTGGTCTCAGCGTTTTCCCTGGCCGCAGACACACCCCCTCACCAGCGGGCCTGCCTGTGCCCCCGCCACACCGTCCCCCCGTGGATCATACCTGCACCCAGCGAGCAGAACCGGTGTCATTGGGTTTTTTCCTTAGTGCCTCAGAAAGTTCAGCGCCCCCTTTGGTAACTTACTCAAATATCAAACATCCACTAACGCGGGCCCCTCCCTTTGTTTTGTATTTAGTTGAAATGTCTTATGCTTTGGTTTGCTTTTATTTTTTTAGGATTCAAGGAAAAAAATGTAGGTTTTAAAGTTATTTGGAGGCAATGAAACTTATTTTTTAAAAAGCTCATACTTCTATTTCATCGTTTCCTATCTTAAAAACTAGTATTTAGTGTGGATCGTCCGAGGATCTGCCACAATAACAAATTTACCCACGTTAGAAAATCGGTACCCCAGAAAATAGTCGTTGCTCACTTACAGACCTCATTCACACCAACGGTCGCTTAAACCTTGAGGCAATAAACAGACTGTGAGTAAATAAATACTATAACATTGAAATTGGTTAAAACGTGGTTTTAGGAAGAATATGGTTTTCTATTTTCTGTGTCTTTGAAGTTCTAGTCTGGGGAACGAAAAGCTGATGGGTGGGCCCTGCTGGGTTTGGGCACCTTCCCCGCACCAAACCTAAACCACACGCTGGGGCAGAAGGCCCAGTGGCTGTGGGGAAACACCACATTCCCTGCCCCTCGGGGCTCCCATAGGGGAATGATCATCCAGATGGACACGGTCCGTTCGTCTTCTCTAAGGATGTCTTAAATGGATAGATTATTTGCGGTTGGGGTCGGGGCAGAGAAGACATCAGTTAGAGCAATTAGAAATTAATTGGAAATTTGAAAACTCAAGGTTACAAAACTCTCGGACATCTGGGCTGATTTCTTCATATTCTAATGTAAAGGGGAAAATGTGTGTGCATGGTTGTGTGTGTAATATATTTACGTACAAACAAAAGAGAATTCAGGACTTACAAGGTGCGTTGGGAGACCACAGGGTGCCACGTATCACTGGCGAATTAATATTTAACGTGATGAGCTTATTTGATACACGTGTAAAAACGTTCACTAAACATCCATGTAAAGATTGGGGTCGTTTTCATGTGTTTGGAAATTAACTTGTTATTTGAATAATCAAGTCCATGAAAAGTAATTCTAATTCTTCATACTGTCAAAGGAAGGGCACGTACTTCACTTTAGAGTCTGCGTGTGAAGTGTCAGAGGTGGCGTCAGTCACGTGAAGCGTGTGACGAGGGCCCGTGTGTCGGGCGTGACAGGGAGCAGACCTCGTCCGGGTGCCCGTTAGGGGACGGTGGCCGAGCCGTCGCCGTCGCTGCGCACGGAGCAGAGCCTGTCTACGGGGGGAGCCAGAGACTACGGAAGGATGATGAGGACTTCGGCGGCCACGCTGTCCCCGCTCCCGGCCGGCAGAGCAGGGCCCCCTGAGGCCAGCAGCATGCATCCAGGTGACCCTGACGTGGACACCCCCACAGACCTGGGGACCGCACGCTGAGAAAAGGAGAGTGCAAGGGACAAATCCCAGAGAAAACTCAGAGAGAGACAGTGAGGAGTTTCCGACAGGAAATTAAGACACACAGACCTTCTCTGAAGGGACCTAAAGACAGACGAGCGTGCCTAGTGTGAGAAGGAGGTTGGATGCTCTCTCGGCCTCAGTCCCTGGACACATCACAAGACAAGCGCTGGCTTTCAGGGGTCCCATTGGAGATGTGTGTGCACCGGTGCGTGTGCCCCATGTGCTTGACTGTGCACACGTGTATGCCCTATGCATGTGCACATATGTTTGTGCATGTGTGTGCATTTATGCATATGTGTGTGTGTGTGTGTGTGTGGTTGCTGGGCAGCCTCATCTGAATCAGGGAGGGAGAACCAGTGTGGAAATCAGACGTGAAACAGGAGAGTCAATGTCCACAGCAGAGCAAGACTGTCCCATGTCTGTCTGGAGCCTCCATGCACGGACAGTTTATTTGGTCAGGACACAATGGAAAAGGGACACACTGAATTTAAGCACACGTGCCTTTTGTTTTCCGGCGTGAACCAGCGTTTTCAGCCCCCCAGGTTTCTTCGCCCAGATGCACTTACGTCTGCCCTTTCTCGGAGCTCTCAAAAAATTGAGGACAAACTCAGCATGAACCTATGAGGGTGACCAAGAGGGGAAGGTGGGAAGTGGGGCTGACCTGGCTGGATGGAGGACGTGAGCGCAGAGCCGGGGAAGGGAGGCTGGCTGGCCCTACCAACTGCAGAAGAACCAGGGCCACCAGGAAGATGCGATCTCAGGCTGAGGTGCAGAGAGCATGGTAGGAGTCTTTGAACCTCACAAAGAGAAGAGGCACAGATGCCCTCCCTGCACAGAAGTGCCTGCCCTGTCCCCGAACACACACGTTGGCAGAAAACAGGAGGCCACACGCTGGAGGGGTCACCCGGAAGGGCTGTGGTCCCTGTCCCTGGGACACTTGCAGCACTGAGGATGCCGTCAGGGGTCTCCCAGAGAACAAGAGACATCCCAGGCCCTTCTCCAGGCCCCAAGCTGGCCGAGGTTGGGCCACTCTTCTCTGGGAAACTGATCAACCCGGCCGGGAACCCTGAGTTCTTCGTGGTTCTCAAACTGACCTTCTTGCAGTTGGAACGGCAACTGAGAGACACCCATGAACACAGTTATGTCAAAGTATCCCCATGTTTCAAATGTGAAAGCAGACTTCAAAACTGTTTTCAAGTATTCGGTCTTAGTAAAGGATCCCTTGTTCGCTCTTTCCTCCTGAAGCTGCTGGCCTTGTGTTTCCGACAGGAGGCTGCAATGGGGATCCAGAGCACAGCGTGTGACCAGGAGAGAGTAGGGGACGTCCCCGGTGTGGTGGGCGATAAGAAGAACTCCCCAGGGAGATACCTGGCCTTGGGGCATGACCCCTCCAGTCAGGGGCGGTGGGACAGAGACGGTTCCTCCTCAAACAGGACTGTCCATAGCCTGATGTGTCCCTGCACCGAGAAGATCCTGAGAGCCCCAAATGAAGTCTGGGCGCAAATGAGGCACAGGTAGAAGAAAAATATGAAAACCAAAAGTCTGTACAGAGGAAGAAAACCACAGACTACTTTGTGTCATTGTGAACATGCGTTCATGTGCTGGGTTGGGGGACAGGACCGCTAAGTCCTTACCTTCCACAGTAGAAAATCAACAGTTTCTAATAATAAAGAATCAGAAAGCAGTGATATAAATGCATTATTTAACAATATAAAGTTAGGGGCCACTCGGGGGGGCTCAGTCGGTTAAGGGCCCAACTCTTGATTTTGGCTCAGGTCATGATCTCACGATTTGTGAAATCAAGCCCCACGCCGGGCTCTATGCTGACAGCTCCCTTTGTCTCTGTCTCTAAACAAACAAACAAACAAACAAACATTAAAATATCTGTGTAAAGTTAAATGCTAGGGGAAATACCTGAAAGAATCAAGAGCTGATTCTCTTACCCAATGGAGCAGGAGTTGGAGGTCGAGGTAGAGGAGGATGTTTGCAAAGTTCACCTTGCAGTGCGATCTGACATCTGAGACCATGCGTGCATTAATCTGATTTTGAGTCAGCAGCAGATGGGCCCTGGTGGGGTGGCGAGTGGCTGGGTGCTGGTCCCCCATTCCGTCTCCACACCCATACACAGAAGCATGGTCATCCTCATGGCAGGTAGCCCTGGTATCTGCTTTCTAATTGTGGTGCCCTAGCTGCTACCATGATGAACTTATGACTGATGTCTTCTAACTGCCTAGACTCCTGGGTGGATGGAAAACATTGTCCCTCATTCATCCAACGATCCCCCTGGTGCTTTGTCAGAAAGATACAGCAGAGGAGTGAATTAAATGTGTTGCCCAAGAGAAGGGAAGGAGCTCTACGGACAGAGTCAGCGGTTTTCAGTTTTCGGGGTTCGTATGAGTGTAAAAGCTCATGGACAGCAAAGAAACCGCAGAGCTGCTGTCTCAGTCACCTTCGTGTGCCCAGCTTGCAAAGATGCCCGGAGACACCCGCTTTCTATGTACGATGAACAGCTGGGACCATGGGCGCTCTGTGCCTTCCAGTCAGCTGTGTGCAGGGTTTCCTAGAGCCGTTTGTGATACCCGAGTGTGCCATCATAGTAAGCAAGCTTCCCAGGCACTATTCAAAAGACAAAGAATGAATCTGACTCAAAAGTGAGTTGTTGTTTCTCTGAAGCCAAAGTTCAATGCTATCAGGGAAGGTGAATAGATTTCACACGGTCTTCATCCTCGTTGAAGAAAGTGAAACGAGAGACTGTCCAGGAACTTTGGGTTTGGTGTGCCGGAAAGATACGACGAAGGGTGAGTGGTCACCACCGAGGGGAGCCCCCAGGCCAGTTGCTCAACATTGTCCAGATAACTCAGGTTGAAGCGTGACAGGTGAATCAGGGCAAATGCATAATATGGACGCAAAGACTCTAAAGGCGTTCTCTGCTTATCTTGAGGGAGAAGCTGTTGAGTCAGCTGGCCCTTGTTATCTTTGTCCCTTGATGAAACACTTATTTTTGCAAAAACTCTTACTGAAAGGAAATTAGATGTTTTGTTGTGGTGAAAAAAAAAAAAATGGAAGTATTCCTAAGCTGAAATGCCTTCTCCTCAGAGGGCTGCACATGTTTAATAATGGAGGACAACCAAGAACACCTCGTCTACCCCAGAGATGTTCTTTACTTACCTGACTTCTAAAGAGGGTTTTCCTAAGTTATTTGTTGGAATATGAGAGCAGGAAAATAAAGAAACAAAAAAGAGTGCACAGTTAGAGGCGTCAAATCAAACTGTGATGGGATGACTGTAACAGTGATTGACTCCGTATTGGAAAGTTTATTTGAATCGATTGACATGAATTTTGATATATGAATTTTAATCAGATTAAAACTGAGATCTATAAGGAGTAAACTGAGGGGACTATTCCAAAGATGGTCCTCTGCAAAATATTTTTATCTGGACTATAATTCTGTGTCATTGCATATGTACTGTAAACATTGATACTTTTAATGGCTTGTTTTAATATATGCCAAGCCATTCTCTTAATGCTTTATATCCATTTTACTGAATCCTTGCAACAACCCCACAAGGCAGATGTTAGAATCCCAATTTTACAGATGAGAATCTGGGAGTGCCTAAGTAACATGACCAGATGATAAACTTTGTAAGCTGTAGGGTTAGGATTCAAATATGAGAACTATTTTTTTAAACCTCCCAGTCTGACTTCAAGATGTGAGATAAGTTCCAAATGCCTAGTCAAGATCCCTTCTAAAGAATCCTTTAAAAACAGCTACAGATATTAAGTATACGATGCTTTCCTGAAACTATTCTTGTGTGGTCTCCCTCCTTCTCCCTAAAGACGTGTCCCATAAGCTGGGGAGGTGTATATGATCTGTATGTAGGGGAAACAGAGAAATACATTTTTGAAGTATATTAATTTATTTCCTAGCTAGCTAGCTAGCTATCATCATCATCATCTGTGTATTATCAATATATCATCATCTATTTCTATTTGGGTTGGACTTGGTGTTGGAGATAGAGTGATGGACAAAAGAAACATGTCTTTTCTCTCATGGGGCTTAAATTCTAATAAAAAAATGTTAAACACAATTATGAGAATAAAAGGTTATGTGTGGTTACAGATTATGGTAACATCCATGAGGAAAGTTTGCAGGCTCCTAGAAGAGTGTGCAGCAAGTAGCTGTGTTATTGTCTGGGAAAGAGGTTTCAGAAAAAGGTTTCTCTGTTCTGCGTTTATTATGGCTTAGTAGTTATCTTAGCCCATCTGTCCTTCTGCAAATAACTGAAAAAGCTGTATAAAAGTACAAATGACAACAATAACTTCAAAAACAGGGATGGTTAAAGGTTTTGGAAGCTACTGAGACAGCTAGGTTTAGAGGGGCAGAGCCCCTTGAAAAAGGGAGCACAGCATGAAGTGAGACTGGTGTTGAGCATGACGTTTCTGTCAAGACATTTGCAGATTCCAGCATGACTTGGGGCTCAGAATCAGGAAAGACTGGTAGATCTCCCCACAATCTCCACAGGCAAAGTTGGGGATCGGTTTTTGCCTTATATATTGCCCCACATGCCTGTTGTTAGTTGCATATATATTTAGAATTGTTAAATTCTCCTGGGATATTGGCCCTTTTATATTGAGAAAAGGAGCCCCTTCGTCTCTAGTGATGCTCTTAGACAGAGTCCCTTTTGTCTGATATTAGCAGAGTCAGCATGGCTTTCTTGTGCTTAAAGGTAACGTGTCTTTTTCTTTTCCTAATTTTTTGCTTTAGTCTGTTTATGTCCTAGTATTTAAAGCATATCTCTGATAGAGCATATTTGACTTTGCTTTATTATTCAGTCTGACAACCTTTGCCTTTATTGAAGTGTTTAGTTCATTTACATTTAATGTAATTATTGATATGGCCACATATAGGACTGCCATTTTGTAATTTGTTTTTTATTTGTCTCATCTGTCTTTATCCCTCTGTCCCTTTTTTCCAACCTTCTTTAGTGTTAAGCAGATATTTTTTAGTCTCAGTGGTGGCCGTGAAAAGATAGCCCTCAGGTCTCTAAGTGCAGAGAGTTAGACTGCCCGCTCCAGCTGCTGAACATGAGTCCATCACTCTTCTTGCGCCTGGAGCACACTTCTGAAAGCCAGTTCCCAATTGGTGAGTGTAGCCAGCCTACTCCTGCCAGACAAGGGACGTCTCTATTCTGTGATTTTGTTTGAGGACTCCCAATTGTTCTTGTCACAATTTTATTAGGCTTGCATTTACAGAATAAGATTTCTACTCATCCTTTCTTCCTTCCCTTTCTCTTCTGCATCATGGTTTGGCAACTCTCCCAGCCCCATATTCCCTTCCAGGCATTTTCTTCCAAAAATCTTTGCAATGTCTAATCGTATCTTGGTGTGTGTTTCTTGGAGCAATCAAACTAATATAATATTATATTTCAATTCCTTTATTGGCTTCCTGGCTGTATCCCTTTGCATTCATTTTCAGTCATTGCTTTAGAGATTACAATGTGCATCTTAAGCTTAATACGATCTTAGAGTTAATACTCAGTTACGTTAGGTAAAATGAGGAAGTGACACACAGGGTGATACATGGACAAAGCTGCAATTTAGCCATAGAAAAGAGGGAGAAGAAGAACATTCCATGGAAATATACACAAATGCCAAATACAGAAAAAAACTTGGAGCAGAATGGACTAGGAGAAGAGGATAAGAGACAAAGCAAAATACTGAAACTAGCTTGTAGGGAGTACTTAAACCGTGCCCCGAGCCATGCGCTGCTCTGTTTCATCTCCATAGGAACTATAAGGGGAAGGGGCATCTGGTATTTCCGTCTTGCAGATAAAGTCACACAGTGAGGGTGAGAGCCAGGGTTGAAGACCTGGTCCATCGTAGTTACAAGGGGCTGTCGACCATGGTTTGGGCCTCTGGGGAGCAGGAACCAGATCAGGAACAGTGAGGTAGGGCCTCTTGTTGAGGGCAGCACTACTCTTTGGTTCCTTTGTGACAAGGACCCCAAGTCCCTTGGCTGTCCCATCGGCTCTTATCGAGACCTGAAGGCTGAGGCTGGGCAGTGAGGGTGGCTGGACCCCTTCTAGGCTGAGCTTTAGGATAGGGGGTTCTAGGGCTCCTACAAGGCCTCTATAGCTCACCACAGCCGTTGAGGTTCCACAGAAGCATCCAGAGTCAAAGGCTGATGGTGTAAGGACGTGTGTGTGCTGGCACCCCCTTTGCAGCTCTGGTTGCCCTCTGGACCAGCAGAGGTAAGTTCAGCTACCAATTCAGAGACCAGTAGGGGGGCTCAGGTGACATCCCTCAGTTCACCATGAATCTCAGCACTAACTAGTCGACCCACCAATGGGCCTGATTTATGTGTTTAAAAATAAATAAACTTGGCCTTCAAACAGACAGCAGACCCCGAAGAGACGAGGATGAGTTGTTCCCTAAAGCATCTATCTTTAACTCGGGAATGTGGGCAAGGGGTGCCTGTGAAGCCCTGGTTCACCAAATACAGGGACCTGTGCAGCAGCACCCGATGCATGCCTTGGTGCAGAGCGCCATCCACTGTGGCTTGGCGGAGGGATGGCCACAGGCAAAACGCCCAACAGGCTTAGAAAACTACATCAGCAACTCAAAAAATGCCACCATTTTTCCTTGAGTTATTTGTTAATATATTCTTACATGTATGTTTTAGTACTACAAGTAAAATCGGAAGTGGTCAGAAGGAAAGGGTATCTGGATATGAAAATGTTGGTTATTTCAGCCGTGAATTTAAAAATCTCATTCCTAGCTCTGCAGCTCAGGGCCATCCCAACTCCTGGGCCCCAGCTAGGGGATATTTGGCCATTTAAAATAACACAGTTTCACCAAAACGAAAAGAAAATGATAACTGTTGCGAATCATTGCCGTTCACCATTTTTCTGTGTGTGTTACTACAAGGACTCCCTGAATAATGATGAGGACGAGGGGGACGTCCTGCAGACTGGATCGCTGCCCCCCATCGGCCCCAGCACACTCCCCGCCCCTTCTCTTAGGGGTCGAGCTGTCCGTGTGTCTGTCTCCTGGCAGAAATGACCCCCTTCTTCTGTCTCTCTTGATCAGGGTCCAGCCCAGGCTCTGGCATGTGGTGGATGTTGAACACTCGTTGAGTGAGCGGGTGAGTGAATGAATGAATGAATGAATGAGTGACTCCTCCTGCTAGGGAATTTGGAGATGAGTGGGGGCGGGAGACGTCTACTCACGTCAGGGCTTTGCAGACAGAAGGTGCTGAGGGCTCAGGACACGGTGGAGCTGCTTGGAAGTTGTGTGCTTGGCGGAGAGGACCGCGGGGGGCGCTCTGCAGAGGGGGCCACGCAGGCAGCCGGGGAAGAGTGGGTGGTGCTGAGACGTGCAGAGATCGGGAAGGGTCTTCTGCCGCTCGGCAAGCGCCAACACAGCCAACCAGAGCCCTCAGCAAGTCCCGGGCAAGGGGAGTTCAAGTGTGTGTGTGCCTGTGTGGGTGTGTGCACGTGTATGCACATCGTGGTGTGCACGCGTGGGGAGTATGTGCACAGTTGTTTGTGTGCGTGTGCACATTGTGTTGTGCATGTGTATGGTGTGTGTGCACATGTGTTCGTGTGTGTGGTGCACGTGTGTGTGCGTGCACACGTGTGGATGTTGGTGGTGGTGCAGGGAGGGAGACAGCGTGACAGGCACGGGGGGAAGGGAGGAGCTCGTCTCACTGACAAGACCTGACCGTGGCCCTCACTCATCTAGTCATTTTCTCAAGAGACTGGAGAAGCGGCACATCCCGGAAGTAAAATCTGGAACCCTGCCTTTGCCCCCTTCCCCTTTCACGAACTCTCCAGAGATCCCAACCAAATGCACCGCGTCCGGCATGAGCCTGAGAGGCGAGGACACACAAGCAGAGGGGACGGATCGAACGCGGCCGGGGAGGAGGAAGTGACGTGGCCCCCTCAGGAGGGGCCGCCTCCCAACACGCCTGCTTCACTCGGGACGTGGGGTCCGGCACATCCACAGCAGCAGCCCGTCCTGCGTCTAGTGGCCGTGGTCGCCACCGTGGCAGCTGGGGACACCACCCTCCCTTCATTAGAAAAATAATCACACACGTCTTGGCGAAAACCCAAGCGAGCTGCCCAGAGACAGCTCTTTAATTAGAGCAGGAGCCCTGATTCCAGCAGAGGAGGAGCTACGGATATATTCTTGAGACGCGGCCACCTGCGATCATTAAGGAACGTAGAAATGTCTTGTTGCAAAATTCAGAAAGACCGTCGTTGGAACGTTCTGCAGAAATAAAAGCGTGTCTTCAGTTACTGATGAGTTTAATCAAGACGTGACTTTGGGCTTTATTTATTTATTTTTAAGTGTTTATTTTTGAGAGAGCGAGAGCGAGAGTGAGCGAGAGCGAGAGAGAGAGAGAGAGAGAGAGAGTGCAAGTAGGGGAGGGCAGAGAGACAGAAGGACAAAGAATCCCAGCCCGACGCGGGGCTTGAACTCACGAACCCCTGAGATCGTGACCTGAGCCAAAGTCAGAGGCTTAACCGACTGAGTTCCCAGGCGCCCCGTGACTTTGCGCTTCAAAGAAATGAATGGTTTGGGCGCTGTATTCGGGTCCTGAAGTCACGGGTCTACTTAATGCCCCCTCGTTCCCACCTCGCCTTAGGAGTCAGGAGTCTCACCTCACGCCTATCTCAGGCACGGGCACACCCACGTGCGCATGCCTATTGTCTAGGTGCGCTTTCAGGCTCCGTCCACGCTCAGCTCTGTGGTGACCCTGTGATCCACACACGTGTTCCTGTGTCGTCCCTTCCCTGCCGAGCTCTGCCCCCTCTGTCCTGTGTCACCAGAGCCGAAAAGTGTCGACTCATCCCCGGGGGCCGCTCAGAAGGTTGCGGAAGGCACGGGGCTCCGACCGACCCCGGTAGGCCGCGTTCTTGGGGCTGACGGAAGGTGTGAAGGCCCCCAGCTCTCCCCCAGCCGGACAGCACCCCTGTGCCGAGGGCGCTCGACAGGACTGTCAGGAAGCCAGCCGGTGGCTCCTGCCCCGTGTCATACGGGGGGCCAGGACACTGCGATTTCTGAGCTCCCCCGGGGGTCTAGGAGGGCGGCCGGAGCAACTCCGTCCTCCGTCTGTTAATGTTCTACTTTCCACCCCTCTGAGAAGACAGCAAATGCAAACACTGCCTTCGGCAAAGCAGCGTCACTTTTGCAAAAGCCGCCCCACCCCCGCCCGCGCGCCCTCCCGCCCGCCTGCCTGATTTCTGGAAGCCGGGATGTTCAATAATTCAGGAGGAGCAAGAATCAGCATATCTTACAGCATATTTGATGTGCCAACAAACAGGCCGCAGACTGTTTCATTTCAATTGGCCCCTTTGTTGCCGACAAAAGCCGGACGGACACCCCGAGAGCAGGCCGGGCCCACGGCGCTCCCACAAGCCCGTGACGGGGCCGCCGCCTTCCCTCCCCGCCTTCTGCACCATTGTCCTCGCCGTCTCATCTTACCTGGGATCCAGTGACTCTCCCCAGCCCGGGACCGAGGGCTCAGCTCCCTTTCCAGGCCTCTTCTGATCTCCCCGGCTAATTGGCTCAGGTGTAAACCGAGCCAGCGGGGCCGTGGCTTTGAAGTGGCAGCCGTGTGTGGTGCTTCTGCCACCTCCCCGTCTGTGTGTCAAACGCCAGCCGGCCGGGCCTGCAGCTCGGGCCGCGAACAGCACGCGCGTGATCCCGGTGCGTGTCACAAGGCCCGGGCCCGCCCCCGAACCTCACGGCAAGCCCGTGATTAACCCTGCAGGCCGGCCCCCCCGATGCAGCGTGACCCGGTCCTGAGAAGGGGGTGTCCCTGCCAGAGCGCGGGTGGCACGGGGGGAAGCCAGCTCTTCCCTTTACACACAGAGCCATCCCACGCTTTGATCAATAATGCTGTTTCGCTTGAAAGGGGGCTCATTCTGTAAAGTGCAGGCGAGGCCCCCCCGCGCCTGCTTGCCCAGCGCACACAGTCACGGAAAGGTCAGCCCGCAGCTCGGGGACACGCTGCTTTGTTGGACGCCACCGCGTCTTGCCCTCTGAAAGGGTGCACCCACCCCAGGCCCGTGCCTTGGTCAGCGTTCGGTCATCACTGGCCGCGCTGGAAGGGAACCAGAGCGACGCATCGCCGCTGCCTCTTGGTGCCCACGCTCCCTTCGTTTTTAATATCCAAACCTATTGTGTGAGAACAACGCACGCAACGGCGTCCTTTCCAGAGGCGCCCGGCCGCCAGGAGACTCTGCAGAAGCTGCTCCCCCTCAGCCTCCCGTCTGGGGGCGCAGGACGCACGAGGTTAGGTAAGCGGGCACGGGCCCCTGGGGCTCCACGCCAGACCCCGCCAGCATCCGGGGCCTGGAAGGGACGTGCGGTCAGGACATCCGATGGGCCTGCCAACCTGCTCGGGCCGGGCCGCCCTGACGAGGCACCGGCGGCTTGGCCAGGTTTTATCCTCTCGCGGATCTGGAGGCCAGACGTCCGTGCCGGAGGTGTCTTCGCGGCGGCTTCTCCCACGGCTTCTCTCCTGGGCCGGGCCCTCACGTGGCCAGCCCTGGACGCGTCTGTGTCCTGCTCGCCTCTCTGTGTAAGGACGCCAGGCCTATTGCATTAGGACTGCCCCTGACAGCCTCGTTTGACCTCAATCGCCTCTTTAAAGACCCTCTCTTCAAACACAGTCACGTTCTGAGGTCGTGGGGGTTCAGGACTTCAGAACGTGCCTTTCGGGGGACACGGTTCAGCTGCTGACAGCGGGCAAGTGTGAGAAGCAGTGAGCTGGACGTACAGCTCGAAGCTGCGATGTGGCGGTTGGTGCCGTGTGCAAACAGGGGCAGGACCGGCGCAGAGAGAGGACCAGAGGCCTGGGTCCGTGGCCTGCCCAAGGGGGAGGGGACCGGCGTGCCCCCGAGCCCCCGAGACGCTGGAGTTTCAGAGAAAGAGGCGGTTCTCGGTCACAGGGGTCTCTCTCCTCCGACCTGCCCCCCCGGGCCCCTCCCGATGTCCCCAGTGTAATTTTAATTACACGTTTACAAGTAAGTGACACCTTTCCCTGCAGCCTTCAGTGCTTCGGAAGGTCAGGCTTTCAACTGCTCTGACGTCGGCGGGTTCTCCGGCAGCTGGGGTCTTGTTCTGTGCTGTTACCGTGTCCCCATGCTCCTTAAAGGTGCACCGTCAACAAAACAACAGGTCCAGCCTGATGCAAAGCACTCGCCAATTTGGCAGGTGCGAATACTCCCACACAGCGAATTTCTCACTATCTCCGGACGTCTTCGAGCATCTGCACACAAAAGACACCAGTAGCCTAAAGGCCTGGGTGGTGGGAAAATGTAATCAAGTAGTTAGGAGATGATGGGTTTTGAAAGTTTACTCTCGATATTTGGAATATCATCCCCTTAGCTATACATTGGTATCATTTAATCTTTTTTACTCATTTATTTTTTAATGTTTATTTATGTTTTGAGAGAGAGGTTGAGAAGGAGCATGAGCAGGGGAGGGGCAGAGAGAGAGGGAGACACAGAATCCAAAGCAGGCTGCAGGCTCCGAGCTGTCAGCACAGAGCCGGACGTGGGGCTCGAACTCACGAACCCGAGCCGAAGTAGGATGCTTTACTGCCCCGGGTGCCCTGATATCATTTAACCTTTAAGAATGGCTGTTTTAACAACCAGTTCACCAAATGTCTGGAAGTTGGACCTTGGGCTGTGTGAGTCTCATGCTTCAGTTGACAGGTGCTGCCCCCACATCTGCCCCGCTCCCTCCCCATCCCCCACACTGCACCTGCTGTGCCCTTCCTTGCACTCAGTCCCCCACGTTTCATAAATGTTGTGGTCTGTGTGGCAGGACTGGGTCTTCAGCCTCTAGCCCCAAGGGCCCGGCACATAGTAGGTCTGCAAAGCACCACCGTTCAGGTGACAATGCTTCTCACAATCCGGGGACAGGCACCGGTCAGTTTGCAGGTAGAAAAGTCCCTGGAGAAGGATGACTGGGTCAGCCCACAGTCTAAGAGAAGGGGCCAGTGTTCTCAGAGGCAGAGGCCCTGGGCAGGCCCTGGGGAGGCTCCCAGGCCACACTGCCCTGGGGCCCTTGCTGGAAGCTACTGTCCATTATTGAAGACCTGTTTCCAGGAGAGAAGCATTTCCTGGAATATCGTAGGAACTGAAGAAATTACTGTATCTCCAAACATAAACTATGTGAGAGTTCCAAGAATCAGGCTCTATACGATAAAAGTCACTATAAAATAATACTAAAAATAAAAATAAAATAAAATGATAATATAAACATAACTACACTATAAACAATAGTAATAATAATAATAATAATCATGTAAAAAGCCGTCTGGGTCTGAAGGTGAATGAAGGACCAAATGAGGATCCCTGTGTTCTTTGTCTTCCTCACAGGGGATCCATTCGTTTTTGCCTCCAAAATGACAGATTCTCAATTCTGCGAGGGGGCAGTAAGTGACCCGATTATGTGATGGAAAACTCTAGAAAAATGTATTCTGGCAAATTGTCTCACCGGGTGTGCGATCAGAGGACAAGATCGCGCGTTCAGGATCTGCTGACGAGCGGACATCGGGCCCTCGTTAGTCACGAGACCAGCAATCAGCAGTGGCTCGGGTCGTAGCCCACAGGTCCTCTCTTGCTGCATCGGGATGCCCTCCCGGTGTGGGCAACACAACGTGCCGGGCACCGGCCCGTCTTCTGGGCTGGAACCCGCAGGTGGGGCCGAAGATTTGCACAAGCCTCAAGTTCCAGGCGGGGCTGCTTCGGCGGGTGCGGGACCCGTCAGGACAGGGCCGCTGGGGCCCGTGCTGCCCGAGTCAGGGCCACACTTCATACGCATCACCCCAGTCCATTTGTTGACTTCCACGTATAAAGTCAAGATATTCGCCGGTAAACTCTGTGTGTGATATTACATACGCTTCATACTTAAACCCAAATAGTCGAGGTTTAGAAGTTTCTAGACACCTAGGATCGGTGTGGATTCCCCTAACTCCGCGCAAGATACAATTCATTCTGCAGAAAGCACGCTTCCTGCTTAACTATTTCTGAGAGCGAAATGTTACACTTGTGCTGGGAAAATATTTTTAGAATTCTCTTTAGTAACATGAAACTGTTGAAGAAGGAGGCGTCCATCTAGCTTAATTTTTATAATTGTCCTCTGTAGCTCTTATCAAAAATTATGTCACTCTGATACAAATAAAACAAATAATGACTCACTTGGATATGAAGAAAAAAAATTGTGTCCCTCCTCGAGGGATGCGTTTTAAGCGTAGTTCAAGTTCCTCTGGTGGCTGCGACCCATGCATTCTCCCTCTGCTCCCATAAAGCCCTCTTACTTGGTCATTTGAATACAGAACTCATTTAAATTCTTGAAGCCACATCCCGAGCCTGCAAACTTTCCGGGGATGCTTTGAAGAATCACACCTTACGCACTCTTGACATTTCCAGGGAAACTGTGGACCCTGGTCTCTGCAAAATGGTATAACGATCTGGCCCTTGGTTTTTAATTATTACTGAGGGAGGAAGCGTGGGGAGGGAGGCACGCCAGTGACGGCCCAGCCTCACCCGGAGCCCAGCTAATTAGCAATCCTCAGCTAAGGGAGCACTCGGACACGGCGGGGACAGTTTGGGAGAATGCGCGCAGACAAAAACCTTGGGGGACAGGAAGCAGAGGCAGCTCAAATCCCTTCCCATCCAGCCCGGATCTTCGGGTGGTGCAGGAATTAAGCAAAGACGTGAGTGCACACGAGTTCATTGAAATTAAAATGAATCTCACGTTGAAAATTGCATGTAAAAGGTTTGAGGTTTTTCCAGGTAACTGTTAAAATCTGGCGATGGGGTGCCATGCCGGGCTTTCTGCGTCTTCCAGCCCGTCACGTCCTCAGCCCCGAGCAGCATCTCGGGGGCGCCGGGAATCAGCAGCAGAGTCCCAGGCACACGGGGACGGCCTTGTCGTGCCCTTCACGTGAGCTCCACAAGTCCGTCCGAACGGCCGCGAGCTCGGGGAGCTTTGACAGAGAGATGCTGAGAGTGTCACAAAATGGCAGGGTGCCCCAGCGTCGCACTGGGTCAAGGTCGGTCTCACCCGAACAGCCAGCCCCCGTCGCTCGGGCCCCCACCTGCTGTCTCAGAAACCAAAGAGAAGCTGAAATCCAGGAGGAGTAATCACGTGGCCCCAGACATGGAACAGGGCACTTGCCAGAGTGCCGAATCACCACAGCGGTCTGCCCACCCCACAGACAGGGAAACTGAGGCAGAAGAGTCAAGGTGCACTTAAACAGTCAGGTAGTTGAATCAGTTAGAAAACCTGCCAGTCGCCTTCCTGCCTCAAAATGGAAACCATCTGAGAACTTGGCCCCGGAGACACATGCTCCTGGGCACGTGGGGACGGTGCCTCCTGTTTCCGTGGGGCTCATAAGCACAGCCGTGGGGACATCGCATGTACTCCCAGGTCCCTGCCTCTCCAAGATCTGTGGCGCCCCTTGGAGTACCCCCCGCCCCCGTCCCCGCCCCCCAACACACACAGACACAGTGGAAATCACAGTGGTTACAGGAGTCTGTTTGGGTCACTGGCTCATCTGTTTGTGTTTAGATATGAGCGTTACCATGAGACGCTGTCAGTGACCTGAAGACCAGGGCTGCTCCTTTCATACCCTGGCACAAAGAAGGAGTTCACCAAGAGTTTGTTAAACACACAAGGGGAGATTTAGAGATACCTGTACACAAAGCCCACGGCACAGGTGCCAGGCGGGTCGGTGAGCAGCCCTCTCAGTCGGGGGGCCAGGTGACCTTCCTGGCTTCTGTGCAACAGAACGGCTGTTTGAACGGCGTCCACAGGGGTCTGTTTCTCTGCATACTACCAGGACATCATTATAACGCCACATACGACTCACCTGGCCCGGCTACTCCTGAGGACACCGTTATAATGAGTCTCCCTGTGTGATTTTGCAAGGATTATTTTTTAAGAAGCTTAGAGTTCATTACAGACATTACCCTGCAAATTCTCCAAGCACCCAGGGAAGTATTTTAATGTATTTATTCCTCTTTTCCAAGTCCCAGCCACAGAGGGGAGCTTTGCCTGAGAGGAGAGGTCACCCTTTGCAGACTGGCCCACAATTATATTCCCAGTTAATTTAATCCAACGACGATCGGGTGACCCAGGCCGGAAACATGACTTTCCTGGGTATCCCCTTTTTGGTTGGAGTTTCCAAGAATTGCTCACACTTCCCATTTTTATTGCTTTTTCTGTGGGCAGCACATTAGTAATGTTGGATACGATGCTCAGCTGCTTGTAAGCAGCCTGAATACCAGTTGTCTCTACGTCGCGTCAATACGGTAACGTCTGGCTGAACACGTGCTTCCTGGCTGTCTTTTCTCCATCTCTCTCCCTGGCTTCTCCTCTTCCAGTCTCTTCATGCCATCTCCCCTAGGGTTCCTCTGTCACCACCCTCATCGCCCTGCTTCAGGCGGGTCTACTGGGTCTCAGGCTCACCGCGCACTCTGAGTCGGTCACCAAGAGTAAGGACCCACTCAGGAAGAAGCGGCATCCATAGGCCAGACTGAGGTTGAAACTACAGTCCCATCTGCACACACTGTGTGAGCCCATGGCCCCCGCTAGCACACGGATCCTCAGGCAGACCGTGGGGACCATGGCGTTCTGTTCTCTACATGGACCAACACAGTGAACACTCACCTACCAGTGACACAGGCACAGAGAGACTAACTCCTCCGCGGAGAATGTTCCAAAGCCAAAGAACAGGAGTTAAAACCGAAGTGAGTCCAGGCTGACCTAAGGGTCTTTGCTGACTCCAGGAATCAGAAGACATGCACTGTTTTTTGTCCCCAGTTTTCCCAAATGGCCAAGGTCTGGTCTGAGCAGTGGAGTGGAGTAGACCAAGGCTCTGCCTCCAACTGAGCCATCAGTGGAAGGCTGCAGACCTTGGAGGTTCTTAGAGGAACCACACCATGAAGGCTTAAATGACTAACGATAAGTCTAGAGGTCATCAGTCCAGGGCCACTAGGGTGTCTAGATGATTCCATGGAAGACTTGGACATCACTTCTGTCTACTTGTGCACACAAGATAAATCTGTCTCTCTCAGTCAAGGGAATGACAGCTTCCCCAGGAGTTTCCATCAGGTAAAGTCCTACATGTGTGTCCTCGGCCAGAATTCTGTTGCATCAACCAATCCTATTTGCAGTGGAGCCTGAACATGTCATTTTCTAGTTATTTGTAAATATACGCCCAGGATCAAATTCTTTAAGCAGGGAAGAAGAGAAAATAAACATGGGATAGGCAACTATTAGTATCTGCCACAGGGACATGAGAATAAAGTCCTAAGTTTTCAATGGAGTCATAAGTCTAGGAGAGAAAATAATGTATTAAAAACATGTGCCTATATTGTACCTTCTGATAGAATGGCATTTCACATTTTAACTACTTGTAGAGTATAAGAAATCCAGATCAATAAATTGAATTCAGTAGATACTAGGTTGATATGCATCCTAAGCAAATGATAGAAGCAAAGGAAAATCTCTCTAGAAGAAAATACTTGCAACCCAAGCACTTCAGAATTCTCCATATGAAGATAAATCAATGCAAGTTTACAATTTAAACATATATAACACACACACACGCACAAATTCAACCTGAACACAAGTCAGCAAGAAAAAGTAGTAAAGGACTTCTGATGTTTGAATGTTCATATACATAATATAAAATTGTTAAAAATCTTTAGAGAAATAATCATTTTTTAAAAAGAAGAAAAACAAGAACCTATAAACATGTCTTATTTGGGAAAGTATCAAGAAAGAGCTATTAGAACTAAAAATAATAATACTATCACTAAAGTGAAAAAATAATAAATTCAGTGCATGCACACAAAATTGGACACAGCTGAAGGAGAGATGGGTAATTGGAAGGCAGTTCTAGAGAAATTACCCAGAATGCAGCACGAGAGAAAGTGATAGAAAATATACAGAAGATAGGAAAGTTAATTGAGTGGGTCTAACATATCTGATTCGACTTCTAGGAGGTGACAAAAATACGACAGAACGATATTAAAAAAATGACAAAAAATTTGCAGCTGATAAAATATTTACTCTCAGATTCAGATTTACAACAATATCCAGACAGGATAAATGAAACAGAATTATAACCCCAGAGATGTGCCAGTAAAACTGTAGAATCTTGAAGACAAAACAGGATTTAAACAAACAAACAAAAATTCAAAGGCAAAAGAAAACAAAGAATCCAAAGTCAGGTCTTCTAACAGCTCAACTAGGTTGATAAAAGCTTAGCTAAACTAAGCAAGAAAAAAAAGAGAGAGAGAAGACACAGATTACCAAAATCAAGAATAAAATAAGAGACAGTACTACTGACCTTTTAGAGTTTAAAAGTATATAGGAGGATATTCTGAATATTTTATGCCAACATTTCAGCCGCTTAGATGAAGTGGTAAAACTAGAATGACACACATTACTAACATTGACTAAAAAATAGACAATTTGAACAGATCTGCAGCAACCAAAGAGATTACATTAACCATTAAAATATAATACCTTGATTTAAAAAATACAAGCCCAGGTGACTTTACTCATCAATGTATTAAATACTGAAAGAATAAATAAAGTAAATTTTGCTGAAATGCTTTGAAAGAAAGGACAGAACACGTCCCAGCTCACCCTCTTGAGTCAGTATTTAGCATACACTATAGCCATATGAACACATGACAGGAAAAAAAAACAAAAAAACCCCAAAACTACAGACCAATATCTATCCCAAATGCATACAGATTCAAAAACTCTTGACGTAGTATTTCTAGAAGAAAATACTTGCAACCCAAGCACTTCAGAATTCTCCATATTAAGATAAATCAATGCAAGTTTACAGTTTAAACATATATAAAACACACACTCACACGCACGTAGTATTATCAAGTTAAATCCAACAACATAGAAAATAGACTGTGCACCAGGTCAAAGTGGGAACACACTTTTGGTTTAAGTCCAAACATCACCTTCAGTGTTCTCAGGGCTCACAAAAAGGTACTTACATGAGGTGAGCGATATATTAATGAACTTGGTTGCGTTACTTATTACACAAGATATATTAAAACACCACATTATACACTTTAAAATCTATACAATTTTATTTTGTTGATAATACCAACAAGAGAGCTGATCTTTTAAATAAAAAAATCAAATCACGCAATGCATATTAGTAGAGTAAGGCATAAAAATACCTGATATCTAATAGATGCAGAAAAAGTATTTCACAGAATCCAACACCACTCACTGTAGAAGCTGTCAGCAGACTCAGAGTAGAGGGGACAAACCTGACGAGAGGCAGCCATGAAGATTCTACAGCTGACCTGACGTCATTCCTAGTTGTGAGCCCAGGCCTTTCCCACCACGATCAGAAAAAAGCAAAGATGACTATTTCCCCCACCTTTGTGTCAGTAATCCCACTTACTGTAATAAGGCAATCAAAACAAATTAGACGCATACAATTGGAAAGGATGAAATTTGTGTGCTGGGACATTGGTCTCCTCCTCCTTCCCCCCCGCCCGACTGTCACATAGCTGGGACACTGGTCTCCTCCTCTTCCCTCTCCAGCTGTCACACAGCTGGGACACTGGTCCATCACGGCCTCCGGACATGGACTCTGATTGGAACTTTCACCATTGGCCCTCCTGGCTCCCAGGCTTTCAGACTCAGACGAAGGCCACAGCAAGGCTCTCCTGGGTGTCCAGCTCAATCCCTAGTGTGGACTGAGAGACAAGTCCCTGCCGTAAATCTGTCTCCCTATCTCACCTGTTCTCCGGAGCTCTCTGTCTGATACCCTCTGAAATGCCATCAACACCTTGAGTGAACATTGAGGCAGAGAGTGACACACGGTCCTTGAATGTAGGTGTGGCCACCATCACGGGGCTGTAAACCCCGAGCCAGTGGTTCATTCTTCGGGAGTCCATAGCAAGAAAACACACACGCACGGACACACGCCTCTGTCCGTCTACACCCTGTGTCCCTGGACGTCTAGTCCCTGGCACGTATCTCACAGTGCATTTGTAGATTTCCCATCACCTTTCCAGCTGTGCGATTCAGTATAAACAGGAGGCAAAGGTGACAAGTTCCCATCGGCAGTGCCGGTGTGAGCGGGTCTCCCCGTGTCACCCACCCCCGCAAGGACAAACAAGGAACGTTTGAACGAATTCTGCGAAGTTCAGCGGGGTCATTTCTGCACAGGAGACTCAGTGCTGGGCAAGGGTGGCGATGCTGTCCCTAAAATAAGACTGTGGCAGCAACTTTTGAGGAGCTGAAAATATGTATTTAAATGTTCAAGTTTACTTTGGAGTTAATATCGCTTTTATGACCACCAGCCAGAAATCGACACCAGAGACAGTGCTGGGTGTTTGCCCCCCTCTGCGCTGACAGCTGTTAATTATTTTCTTTTCCATTATTTTCAGAAGCCAACTGGGCCGTTTGGGGATTAAAATCAGCACAGGCTCTTGAAGCAAAGCAGAGACAGAGGGAAGCAGACCTCCCATCTGTGTGTCAGGGACACAGCAACTTGGTTCCGTCTTGACCATTGAGCTACGTGGTCCTTGGGACCCTGGACAGGTGGCCTCCCTCCCCAGCCAGCACTTTGCTTCTTAAAAACAAAAAACAAAAAACAAAAAACAACCCTCTAATATCAGCTGGTGGAGAGGCAAGGGCCTTCCCGCCCTGGCAGGTCTGTGCGCTGTTCCAGGGACCCTGCATGGCGGGCAAGACTGAAGCAGGGACTTTCCGGCTGGGTCCCTTCGTAGGCTCCGGTGACGTCGGTCACCAGCACCTGCCCTGGGCTGTGAAGTTGATCTGACAGCCGATCCACTAGGGTTAAAAGAGTGGTGTGACCCAGGATGTCCCCGTTTCCAGGCAGCTGAGGGGTCCTTGGATTATCCATCTGCCCTGGTGGCAACGGGCTTGTTGCCCGCTCCAATCCACTGGACGCCATGACCCTGTCTCCAGGCCCTTCACCACTGGGAATCTCTGTGGAAGCCCCAGAAAAGCAGGGCTGTGTTTCCCTCACCTCTGTGTCACCGTGCAAAGGGACAGACCAGCCTGGTCAGGATGGACTTCCCGGAAGGCTTGGCTGAGACGAACTGAACCCCCTGCACCGTGAGCCTCTCAGCCCGTTCATCCTTCCCCACTCGGTCTGGCCAGGCCCTGGTGGGGGTGACGGGGAGCCGGGGACCACAGGGGCTCTCGGCCTCTGCCTCCAGCCCTTGGACAGTGGTGTCACTTCTTCCATGGGCTCTCCTGGCCTCCAGTGCTGCCTTATACGTGTGTCGTCTCCACCGATGGCATTTTACCCATCTGAACTCAGTTTTCTTATTTTGTTTTTTAATGTTCATTCATTTTTGAGAGAGAGAGAGGGAGACAGAGGGTGAGTGGGGGAGGGACAGAGCGAGAGGGAGACACGGAATCCGAAGCAGGCTCCAGGCTCCGAGCTGTCAGCACAGAGCCCCACACGGGGCTCGAACCCACCAACCATGAGATCATGACCTGAGCCGAAGTCGGATGCTCAACCCACTGAGCAACCGAGGCGCCCCTGAGCTCAGTTTTCTTATCGGCAGGAGAGGAGATGATAATTTCAAGCGCAGCTTATAAGAATGAGACATCGTTCCCATCTGGTCTCTGTCGTAGCGTCTGATCGAATCTGACTTCTTCCAACCTCACCACCTCCAGTGCGACTCTGAGGATAGAGTTGCTGCCCAGGAGCACCTCGCCGGTCCCCCGTTCCCTGCCAGCCGGGGAGAGCAGACTCCCACCCGCCCGCTGAGCACCTCCGTGGTGGAGCTGCCGGATTCTTCTCTCTGCTCCGGCCGCTGGTGGCCCTGAGCTCCCAGGAGCTGTCAGGGCCCTGGCCGGCCTGTCTTCTGGGCCCTGATTGGCCGGCACGCTGCCCATCCCTCAAGGCTGAGCTGGGTGGTCGGTTCATGGAGGTGGGCTCCTCACCGCATACTCAGCGAACACGGGTCTCGGACTACGTGTGATGCTGTCCTGGGGCCTGTCTTATCTCTCCCCCTGACTAGATTATAAATACTCAAGGCTAAAGCTCCAGCCCATTCATCGTTGTAACCCCACAGCGTCTAGCCCATCACGGGCTCTCAGTAAATATCTACTAAATGCGATTGAAACCCGGCTGCTCAACAAAGGCAAAGATCTTCCTTCCGGGGCGATGCTTCCGCGCAGACTTTACCCCCGTGTATTAGGCACTGATGGAGGTCACTGGTTAATCAATGAGTAAGAGGCTTCCGTGGGACATTGGGACAAGCGAAACGACGCAAGTTCATGAATCCCTGGCCCCGCTCACGTTCAGACACAAGCTTATTCACGATGGGGCTAAGGAAGCGGACGGATTATTTTCAGAGCCCTCTAGAAGGAGAACGTTGAAGATACTCACCTGCTGAGGGTCCGTGCTGAATGATATTCCTCTCCTGGCTCTCCCTCCACGCTCCACAATTGTATATTCAAGGCGAATGCATTATTTAAACAACAATATACTCTCTATTAGTTCCTTGCTTTGGGTTAATGGTTGGCTAAAGCAATTATAGGGCCCCAGGGAGGGACTTACAGAAGAGAAAGCAAGATGTGCTGCCGATAATATGCGCCCCCTTCTTTATTGCAGTAATTAAAGATTTTTATATGGGTGAACTAAGGGATCGTAAGAATGCTAAGGATCCTGTAACGACTCACAAATTTCTCCCGTGCTCGTGTAGGACAGAGCGCAAGACAGACGAGGCTGGCCGCACGGGACACCCAAGACAGCTTGTGTTTTTCTTTAGTGTTCCATGAAGGGAAGTGCAGTCAGTGTTGCGATCATCCGAACGCCATGACAATACAAGCAGCTAGGAGCCAGCTTCCAGGTAGGGGGCAAAAATAAGAGCTGTTGGAGAGCAGACGACCCACTCGCGTGGAAGTGCGGGCAGCGGGGACGGGGGACCCACCCGAGATGCCAGCCCACACGCACAGTCAAAGCAGGATGTAGTGACAGCGATCTCGACTGATTTTTAATAAGAAGCTTAAATCACTAAGGTTGAAAATGTGTGATAGAGACCTTGTTTCTAGTGACTCTCGTGCAAAGCGACCACCCCAGTCTTTGGGCACAGATGTCTCTTTTCCGTCCTCAACCGCCAGACTCTGAGTCCTTCTCTCTCTCCGCAGACCACTGCCCTCCTTCCTGAGCCCACCTGCACCTTCCTCCCGCCCGCCTCCATCCTCCCAGGGCTCCCCGTGTGAACAGCCCTGCTAGTCTCCCCTCACTCCTCTTTGGTACACGTTGATGCCTTTTATCACCCGCCCAGACCATCCCATGTCCTGGAACTTCCTCCAAGCTCTCCAGCCTACCCCCAACTCACCGAACCAATGGTGTTTTGGTTTTCCTATCTGGTGTCCATCTCTGTGCTCACCGGGTGTGTGTCAGTGACAGAGTCCACGAGAGAGCCCAGGTATCCTAGCATCCAACGATCTGTCCAGGAGTGCATTCCTTGAATCTCAAAGAGAGAAGTTGCTATTTAATGGAGCTTAAATCTGCCCCAGTGCCCCAAGTCTGTGAGGTTCTGGCATTGACATCGTTCCCTTAATAATAATAATATGGAAGAAACACTTTGGGGAGGTCCCCGAAGAGTAATGTCTTTGTACAATCTCCTCCCTTGAGTGTGGGTGAAATCTTCAACTTGCTTTTAACTGGTTGGATATAACAGAAATGGCGGATGTTGCTCCCACAATTAGGTTACGTTGCATAAGACTCCCCTTAGCCAACCGGCAGGGGAGAGACTCCCGTGGCTTCAAAGACTTAAGCTGCCACACGGTGAGACACGTCTGGGTGGCTCTTGGGTGTTGGTTTGAGCCAGCTGAGAAAACGAATACGGATGCCATATGGATGCTGGAGAACGTAAGTGAGGTAGTTAGGGAGAAAGTTCCAGAACCCAGGTCCTAGGTTCCAATCTTGCCCCACCATGTGCTAGCTGCATAAACCTGGACAAATCAGTCCCATGCCTCAAGGATCTCCCTTGTCTGTCGGACAGGTAATAACAGTACCCGCCTTGATTACACTGTAAGGAACAAACGCATTTTTAAAAGACACACATGTAGCCAACACTGAAGAGACGTCAGCTGCTGATACCTGCACGGACAAGAGATACGTTATAATAACCATTTTGAATGTTGATTTGGAAAAATGCGCATGCTTCCACTGTCATAGATGATTTGATCTGACCTTGTTCATCTCATTGAGATTTAGGCTAAGTATTGTGCAAACATTATTTAAAAATGCGTCCCTGCTTCCTAGTTTATAATTTAAAAGAGATAACACTGAAGCAAATACACAGATGAAAACATAAAACAAATGTGTAAACTTTGTGCAAACATAAAACATAATTAAAGATAACATTTTTAGCGTGTGTGTTGGGTAGTATTTCTTTAACACAGAAGATGCAGAGTAGGTGTTAGTATTCGTTCGGGAATGACTTAGTGGTTCTGGCTGCAGAAGGCTGGTGGGGGAAGGTCCTAGCGGGAGGAGTCCCATCCCATGAGATCTTGGGAGGCAGCGGGCTTGATCAGTACAGCACGCAGGTCCAAGGACAGGCTGTCCACAGGGGATGGCGGTGACAGACGTCCACAGCGTGTCACCGAAGCTGGAAGCAAAGCGTTTGGAGTGGTGCTGTTGACCAAAGTGAAGAAAACAGAGACCGATGTCAAGACTTGAACAAGAGTTCAGGGGCTGACTTTCTACCAGTAGAACCGGAAGCAGCAGAGTGGCCCTTGCACGTGTGGACGTCGTTCTGCGATGTCTCGTTCCGAGAAGCTGGCTCACTGTTTCCTGGGTAAAGTGCAGTGTCACGTTGGGTGGGAAGAGCCGTGGTTTCCTTTATTCTTTTCGGTACATTTTTTGGGTTGTTTTGCTGTTGCAATTAGATACGTCCTTAATCTATTGGTCTGGGGTGGAACTCATTATTACTGCTAAGGTACGACACTTCCTTCCTCACCCGTGGTCCTCCCGTTTGGCTCGTATTCTGGGAGTGAGCTGCCCGGGCTGGGTTTGCTGTATAGGCTTCCTCTTTAACCAAATGCTCGCTCCAGGTCTCCT
This sequence comes from Acinonyx jubatus, assembly GCF_027475565.1. NCBI lineage: Eukaryota > Metazoa > Chordata > Mammalia > Carnivora > Felidae > Acinonyx > Acinonyx jubatus. The sequence goes on along the minus strand of NC_069380.1, from coordinate 234,660,278 downwards.
GGGCCCTGTAAAGTTCCCAAAGCGTGTAGATGTTTGTTTACAATAGACCAAAGCCCTGAGGTGGAAGAATCTTTAGTGTTTATGGAACTTTTTCTCCTTACTCCCTAAGTCCTTCAAAGACAGCAGCAAAATATTCTGGCACTTTTTTTATTAAAACAAATGCACATGGAGAGTGGACAGATTTTATGCACACTGTGCATCTCTGGAATCGGAAAATGGAATGGGGCTAAAGATTTGCTTGCCCCAGTGCACTTGACCGTAACAGCTGTCCCAGGAAGAGGCCACTCACTGGTACTTCCCGGACATACGTGATATGGGGAAAAACATTAAAGCACAGCAGAGGATTCTCCCGCAGCCGTGGTTCTAAACTCCGCATCCTATTAAGAATGGCAAAGGATCTCCAAGTGGGGCCTCACCCCTTAGGTCAGGGTCTTTGGGTGGGGACCAGGAAGTGACATTTTTAGGAATTCCCCAAGGATTCTACCATGCAGTAAGGGCTAAGAGCCAGTGTTGAATACTCGTATCAAAAGGACGCCCTCCAACTCTGTACAGTTCCAGTTGTACGATGCTACACCCCAAATTCCAGCTTTTATCCCTAAGGGACGCAGGACTGTGAAGTACATAGAGAGGACAGCTTTAAAGGAAAGGACTTCAAGTCAGAAGTGTATTCGTTTTATCAAGGAAGAGCGCCCACCTGTAGGGATAACTCTTACACCTGATGTAGTGATATTTGACAGTCTGCGATACATTTGTGAACGGAGAAATCAAATAACACGGCGATGGCTTTATTCTGTAATTAAGTGATATTGTTTTAATAGATAAGGATATTGGAAAACCAGCTTCTGGGGAAATTAGTCTAATTAGGCACACAGAATGCTTCAAATCCATAGAAATAAAATACCATAGCTTACTTCTTTAATGTTTTACTATCAAATAATATGTTTCAGGTCATTGAAAATTAAGTTTTAATTTACATATACTTTTGAAAATAAAATAGCAACTTAGGTTTATGAAATAAGTAATATTTTCACCAAGATCAAGATGTTAGTATATATCTAGCACCACCCAATGACTGAGTGGAAAAACCCAACACTGTTCGTGATAGCTGGTATTTGCCACCAGCTTTTTGCATGTTGGGCACGGAGCCAGGTGCGATATATGCTTCGGCCGTGTGACGTGGTCCCAGCCGGACAAGGAGGGAAGAGTCCCGTGGGCCGTGGCTGGCTCTCTGACCTCTGCGAGCCCCGTTCTGGTCCAAGCCCAGCAGCACGAGTGTTGCCAGAGGGCTGGCTAGAAGTTCACCCACTGAACCAGAATCCCCGTCTCAACACGCCTCCCGTGACCTGTCTGCACACCGTGGGTTTCCGTGGACATGTGGGCTCTAAACCTCTTCAGGGCTTCTTTGCTGTGTTATAATAAAAATATGCGGAAATACACCAAGTGCTTTTCTGCTTAGCACTTTGGAGTTTAAACGATGCGGACTTCATCATCATATATTTCAGGGACGTTTGAGGAAACTGAGACTGATTCTTGTGCCGGGATACACGGCACGTTTAAAGTTCCAGCAAGGATCTCTGACCCTGTGCCGGGCTCACTCACTCTGGCAGACCCTTGGTGAAAGGTGTTTGTTCCCAGTACATGTACCAAGAGAAGCGACCGGGTCAAGCCCAAGTCAGGGCCGGTGGATTAGAAGTCCTCGCAGACAGTCAGGGTGGGTGGTCACCCCCTGGCTGTCATTGTGAAATGCTTGGGACTGCCTGCCAGTCACACACGTCATCAATGCAGCCACTGGGTGTGACAGGGTTGCAAGACAACTGTTTCTTTTCCAATGGCTACTTGCCAGGAATGTTCCATAATTTAGCATTTATTACCTCCTGAAACCCTTAATCTTTGCACCTCTTCCTCATGAACTTTTTTTTCTTCATTTTTAATGTTTATTTATTTTTGACAGAGAGAGAGAGAGAGAGAGAGAGAGAGAGAGGGCATGAGTGGGGGAGGGGCAGAGAGAGAGGGAGACACAGAATCCCAAGCAGGCTCCAGGCTCCGAGCGGTCAGCACAGAGCCCGACACGGGGCTCGAACTCACGGACCGTGAGATCACGACCTGGGCCGAAGTCGGCCGCCCAACCGACTGAGCCACCCAGGTGCCCCATTCCTCATGAACTTCCATTCTTAAACTAGGCACTTCTAGGTAAACTCTGCTTCTGACTGTCTTCCCGCGAAGCCAGCCACCCACAACGCAGCCACGCCGGGCCCTGATGACTTCCTCCGGTAAGCGTTGGAGGTCGTAGACCTTAACCTCCTGGGCAATTTGCTGACCACCGCAGGGTAATCGTGGTTCTCAATCACTTCTGCTGCCTGTACAAGATCACTTGGCATTTAGAGGATACTTTGTTTCCCCCTTTCTGTTTCCCTCCATCTAGGCCTCGGGTTATTCTTAACCGTGTCTTCCGGTGTCCGAGGGCCTGTTAGGCAGCTTGACGGCTCTGAGATGTGCTTTCGATTGCCCGCGGAATCCCCCCAGTCTGCCAGCAGGGGCACAACTCCACCCCTGAAAGAGCGAAGCAGAAGAGAGTGTCCATGGAGAAGCAGGTGTGTGCACGAGGGGGAGGGGCAGAGACCAGGGCTGACGGGTGTGGGGGGGGGGGGTGGAGGCAAGGTTCCTGGTGTCCCGCTCTGAGCCCTCATCCTGAGAGAGAAACAGAAACCGGGTGATAGCAGTGTGAGTCCGTCCCTGGGCAACAGCCACTGTTGTCTCTCGACTGGCCTGAGGGAACGGGATTGCGGCCGCCCTGTCCCTGGAGCGATAGTGGCGGTGGCCCGTCCAACGAGTGTGGTCATGGGGGTGTGGGGGAGGGATCAGCAGAAGGGCATGCCTCCTGTGACGAGTGCAGGTGCACATGTACACAAGTGCTTGTGAACACGTGTGCACACGCACAGACACAGGCATGCAGCACACACCTGCATATGCACACACATGTGTACGCACACACAAACGTGCACATGCACACATATGCACACCCACACACATGGACATGCACACACAGGTGAGCGTGCATGCACATACATGAACACACGTGTGCTCACGAACACAGTACACAAACACTCACATGTATACATGTGCACACATGCACACATGCACGCACATGCGTGCACACACACATGAATTCACATGCACACATGTGCACACATGTGCCCACAGTACGCACACGTGCACGCACACATGCACGCAGCACAAACCTGCACATGCGCACACATGTGTACACACACACAAATGTGCACGTGCACACCCACGCACACATGGACATGCACACACAGGCGAGCATGCATGCACAAACATGAACACACATGTGCTCACAAACACTCAATGTATACGTGTGCACACATGTACTCGTGCACGCACATACGTGCACATGCACACACATGAATTCACATGCACACGTGTACACGCACGTGCCCACAGTACGCACACGTGCATGCGCAGTGCGCCAAGACCGTGCCGGCCCTGGCTCCCCGGCCGAGCGCGGCAGCGGCACTAGCAGGCCACGTACGTGACCCGCGAGGCTGCACGTTCTCGCAGGCTTCAAGCCCGACTGTCAGCGTCCTCCCCGCCAAGCGGGGCTGCCAGACGCGGGGCTGTTAATGAGCTGGCAGCTCAGAACGTCATTAGGGGGCCCGGCGGACGGTGGCATGGGATGGCTCAGGTGCTCAGAACAGATCGCCGCTCCCCTGCGCCGTGCGGGGGCTGGACCGCGCAGCGTCGCCTTCCCGGATTTCCCCCCAAAGTCGTATGAAAAGTAGGAGCTTAATGATAATGAATTGAATTGTTCCCATCGAAAGTGGCCTGACTGGCAGAATTCTGGAAATGGAGAGATCCCTGATGCTGGCTGAAAACACAAAAGTAATTGGATTACACAAAGAAAATAAGATAAACATTCATTAAAATTACAGTAACAGGCTGTGATTAACGAGCCAGCAGAGGAGCCTGCTGGGGCGAGAGCACTGTTTGCTCATCTGTCCTGGGGGATTTCGGGGGAAACGCATCCAGGTTTCCTAAAGGCTCTGTTTCCTGCCTTTCCTTTTTATTATCAGGTTTCAGAAGTGGTTTGATGGAGTGAACACCTTCCAGACAGAACACATCCTTTTTTGTTTTATCATTATTGTCGACAACCTGCGTTTCTGGACGTGTGGAGGGGTCGCTGACAGTGTCTCTGGGCAGAGACAGACCCAGCGGCACGTCCTCTCCTGGCTCGGGTGTCCTGGGTGCTCTGGGAGGGACTCAGCTTTTATCACAACGTCCACAAACCCGGGGCTCACTTAAGGGGACTCGTCAGAAGGTCCCTGAGTGACGGGAGGGCCCGGTGGGTCCTGCGTGTCCCCCGCTCTCTGAAGACCCCCGTGGGTGCCTGCCTGTCCCCCTCGGGCTTTCCCCGGAACCGACACACGGGGAGGCATCCGGGGAGACGGTGCCTTGGCGGGCCGGCAAGAGGCACCGCGAGACGAAACCGCAGGCCTGTGCCTTTGCTTTTGCTCAGCCCCGGACGGAGGCTGTGACCTGAGAGCTGGCCGTCCTGGGGGACAGCAGCTGGCTGCTCTCGGAAGGGCAGGGATGATGGGTGCAGCTCCAGACACCGTCCCTCCCGCCCTGCCCCGCCGGCCCGGGCCTCGCAGGGATGGCGGCCGCCGTCCCGGTGGAGCCACGCAGGTCCCCGTGGGGCTTGGCCCGCCTGAGCCCCGGGCTCCCGAGACACGGTGCACCCAGAACGGGCAGAGCAGAGGGCTCTGCAGAGTGAGAGCGGAACCCGGGCCGGGCCGGCCGACCCCTCCCCGTCCCTTGGCCTTGAGCACGGCGGCAGCTCCGATTCACAGCCTCAGTGTGTGGATCTGCGCAATGGTCCTGGCAGCACGGCCCTCCCGGGGGCCTTAGTGGCACGAGTGGCACACGTGGGGTGTCGGGACACGGCAGAGCCCCCGTGACGGGGGTCAGTCTCCCCGCGGGATGTGCGACATCCATGGTGAGGGTGACAGCACGAGCCCCGGTGGCCACAAGACACGCCTTTCCACCGGGGCCCACGGAGCCGAGTGCGAGCCGTGTGGCTGCCTGGGGACCGAGACCGTGCACAGGAACGCCCCAGGCTGTCTGTCCGGTGGCCGCTCCCTCCCCGTTGGTTTCCTGGTTCTGGGCAGCGTCGCCCGGCCTCTTGGCCTCTCCCGGGACGTCGTGGGGTCAGAGGCCCTGACCCAGCCTGGGGCGGTGCGCCTGCCCTCGGGCCTCGCTCGCACTCTGAACCCCGCCAGCCTGCCACGCTGGCCCCACCTCTGCCCCCAGAGTGGGCGCTGGGACCGAGGGCCTCGCCTGGGGACCGCCTGCCCGCACCGCCTTCCTGCTGGCCCACCACCCAGCGCGGCTGGCAGGTCTACCCCCGGCCCTGTCCGTCCTTCCCACTGGACACGTCCTGCGGCCGGCCCTCTGGGAGGCGGGAGCGGGTGGCCTGCTGTCCGTGGTGGGACTGGGCTGGGGACAGGACAGCGGGTGAGAGCCGGGACTGGCCAGCTCAGGCCCCGTCAGCCACTGGCGTCTTTCCCGGCCCTCACAGACTCACCCAGGCGGCCCTGCTCCCCCTGCAGATACAGGTTCTGAGCCCACGACCTTCAGGTGTCCTCCTGTCCCCTGGAGCCCATGTTCCTGTCTCCCCTCCTCCCCGCACCCCATCCAATCCAAACCAGGTCCCGAGGTGACACCTGTGAATCATTTCCCCTGTCCCCTGCCCCACCCTCCCGCTCCGGGCTGTGGCGGCAGCTTCCTCACAGGCCCCTCCTCCAGGCTGCCCTCCTGGACTGACTCCAGATGCCACAGGTGACACTGTCCCACACCCTGCGCTCTGTGTTCCGAGGAATATGGTCTCATTAGCCTCCGCCGTCTGGGTGAAGCTCCAACCTTCATGTCCCCGCAAAATCCCCGATCTGTCCCTGAGATTCTTTTGAGGTCCACTGTGAGCCCCTTTCCGCTTCATGCCTCGGGCATTGGCGCCTGAGCGTTCGTGGTTTCCACGCACCCCCTTGGTCCCGCCTGTGGGGGCTGCGTCCTCTGTCATGACCTTATCACATCTCGCCACGATCGTCTGTGTACGTCCTGCAGACTGGGCCCTTGAAAGAGTTGCCTTCTCGCGGCCCGTGGGTCGTGAGTGGCGAGCAAGCACCAGCATGGATGACGTGCGTCCAAAAGTGGAGGAAGGAACCGTGGCGAGCTCGACCTACGTACGTCAGGTGGGCTCAGTCTCTGACCGCTTTGCCTTCCAAGATCTGGCCCAGGTTTCAAACAACTTAGCTGGGCGAGCGCCAGCGGATGTGGATGGAGTAGGGACAGGTGTAGCCGGGAGGGGGAGCAGGGTGACAGCTGGCAGAGCGCCCGGTGCTGACCACTGGCGGGTGCTGGACACTGTCCAGTGACCCTGGGGAGAAGGGCCCCGTGTCACACTGCCCGCCGCTCACTGGAGGTGTGCAAATGGCTCCTTCTAGCAAGAACAAGTTCAACCCGTGCCCCCCTGGCTCACACCCCAAAGCAAAGAGGAGACCCCTCGGGATACAGGTCCCTGCTGCCCCATCTAGAGGCTCCCTTCCCCAGCCTCCTGCCTCAGGGGCTCATGCAGTCCGCCTATGGGCTTGGTCTCCCTACCAGGACCCTCACCCACTGCTTCCCTCTCACTGTTGGGGGACACAGACCCCACTTGGTGTCACCCCGGTCCTCAATCCAGCCCCCAACAGGCCACGCCTGGTGCCACAGGGACGTGTCCCCACACTGAGCTCGTGATGGGAGCACGATGGGGGGCCCAGAGCCCTCTGGGGACGAGCTGAGTGGCTGGAACTGTGGGGCCCAGACCGTGCACACAGGGCTCCCTGCTACCTCACTTCAGTAACAATTGTTCTGTCCCAAGGGCCTGTGTGTCCACCGCGTGTCCCCCAATCCGGGGATTGAAGAAGAGCTGGGACCGGCAAGTACAAAGTCCCGCACTTGACTGTGTGTTTTCTTTCAAGCTGCAGGCAGAACGGAGCTTCCTGTTTCTGGGCACACAGATGACACGCTGTCCGGATCCTGGCTTCACCACGGCCAGCGTCTTGTAGGTGTCTCCCCATCTCTCCCCCACGCCGCACCCGAGAAAGCAGGGATGGTCTGTAGGACTTCAGGTGGGGCAAGCACTGGAACGTGTTTCTCAAACAAAACCCTCTGCTAATCTGTTGAGCGGCCCAAGGGCTCGACCAGACAAGCTCCCTCTGGCGGGTTTGTTCATGTCTGTGAACCGAGTCATCCTTTGGTGTCCACGAACCGAGTCATCCTTTGGTGTCCACGAACCGAGTCATCCGTCGGTGTCCACGAACCGAGTCATCCATCGGTGTCCATGAACTGAGTCATCCATTGGTGTCCACAAACCGAGTCATCCTTTGGTGTCCATGAACCGAGTCATCCATCGGTGTCCATGAACGTACTCATCCCTCAGTGTCCGTGAACTGAGTCATCCTTCGGTGTCCACAGCGAGCAAGGCAGAGGCAGCACACACCAGGGAAGCTGCAGGACCCAGCGCTGTGCGTGGCAAATGTCACTCCGAGCATTGCTTGCCCACGTCACAAAAACAAACATCTCACGTTCACCACCCCCCATTTGTAATGCATATGGGGGTACCTGGCAGTCGTGTAAGAATGCGGGAGGCTACGTGAGCAGCAGGGAGACCAGGCCGGGGAACCTCAGAGGGGTCCTGCTGCTCCAGGAGCACGGAGTGCACCCGCCGTCCAAGGCGGTGACAGACAATGTCTCCTCCTGACAGCAACAGCCTGTTAACCAACCGCACACAGTGTCTCCTTTGTGTGTGTGGTTCTCCGACCAAGGGCTGTGTCCACGTTTTCACTTTTGTTTGTGGTTGTTGTGTGCGGTCCCAGCTGCCACTGATGTGAAGCTGGGCTGCACTGCTGTCCCCACGGCAGCGTGCCTAGTGACCCCTCTGTGGTCCGACAGCAGGAGAGGATATCCCAAGATGCACGGGAAAATACAGACAGCAAACAATTTGAGCGGTTTCACGGAATTCTAAAGGAGACTGTGCCGCCTGCCCCGCCTGTGTTATTTCTGCAGCCAATCACATGGGACCCTGGGCTCCAAACTCACTGATCGTAGGTCTGAACCGTGCCTTGTCTATGCATACTTTGCTTCCATTATACTCAGTCTCAGCCCGCGATTCACGCATCAACCGCCAAGACTCGTCTCACTGCCTGCCCGCCCTTCCAAAGTCGGACCGTGCCGAGCGCTCCTTCCAGGCTCGAGGGGCAGGTTCCCTGCACCACCGTCAGCTCCCAGCCTCCCCTCTCCATGACCGTGGGGCCGCGCTGATGGTCAGCAGGCAGACGCCCTCCGCCCCTGGGACGGACCGTGACAGGACTCTGGGGGAACCACCGTGGGATGTTCAACTATTTTCCTGCACGAACAGGTCCCTGGAAGGACAGCAGACAGAGGCCACTAGGCTAGAGACGGCACAGGACTCAGGACCCCAGTCATGTCCTGACGGGGCCGGGGGTGGTGCCCCAACTAGGGCCGTCGGCATAACACAGTCTTTGATCTTCGGGGACTCACCTGTCACTTGCCGTGTGCGGGCTCTCTGCTGGCTTCACCACCTGCTTGGGGCTGTGAGGTCCCCAGAGGGCGCTTCAAAGCAGACACTTAGCTTGGCTGTTGCACCCGTGGGCACAGCGTGCTTAATGCCATTCAATGCCACCATTGTCTGTCGGGACAGGGTGAAGCAGCACCTCGCTCAGAACGGATCTCTTAAAAGAAAACGAAGGCAGGCTGTAACTCCCAGAATAAACGGTGTGTGCCGGGGTGGACCCACCGGCGACAGCCACGTGGATGCCCGGGCGCCTGGCCAGGATCTCCTGCTCGCTTGGCTCCGAACCCCAGGCTTGCAGTGAAGGGGGCTTTTGCTGCCCCCCCCCCAGAGACGTGCACCTGTCGTCGCCCGGTCCAAGAGGGGACCCCGGCACGGCGGTTCGGTGCGTGTTTTCACTCACCAGGACAGCTCCGGCACCTGTGGGTCTGGGGTTGGGGGGGCCCAACTGCGGCCCCAGCCTGGGCGCAGGGAGAGCCACGCGGGGTAGCCTTCACGGTGAGAAGGACACGTGACTTCAGGTGCATATTCTTGGCCTTTCCCCAAATATGGTGGTCAAGTGTCTGTGGGGTTTGAGGCTGGAGAACACGGGCCGAGGCCCCTTCCTCTGCTGCTTCTCCTGCTCTCACCTTGGCTCAGGTGCTGCCCTGGCTGCAAAGGGAGGGGCCCCGGGCACCCCCGTCTCTGTTTGTCTCAGCGCAGGGGTGCAGACGGGCCGGAAGCCCTCATGCACGCCTGCAGGGCTGGATTCCCAGGATGGAGGGCAGGCGCCTCGATTAGCTCTTCTGCCCTGGTTGAAGGGGCCACGAGCTAAAATCAGCCGGCCACCTGTTCACCCCAAAACAAAGAATCAGGATTCCAGGAACTAACAGCTCCTCCCTCGGCCCCCAGGGTCACCTTCCTGTCCAGGTGAGGCCGCTGGGGAAGCCCCACATGCCACATGGCACCAAAACCAGGGCTGTGCCCACTGGCCCAGCCAGCAGCCAGAGCTGGTGGACCAAGCCTGACGCGAGCAAGTGGGGCTCTTGCCTGGCCTTGGCTCTCAGGAGCCCTAGGGGGAAGGGCCTGGAAATACCTGCAGAGACTGGGGTCTGGCGCACTGGAGAGCGGACGAGCTTGGGCCCCCCAGGGGTAACAACGTGGGGCCGGGGAGAGAGAGGCCGGTAACCACTGAGGAGCTAGATGCTGGTTTCTGTCCCTTTGGGGCACACAGGGTGACGGGGGGATCCGAGTGATGGGGGCTCGTCGCTCCCCAGGTGTTGTTGGGGCAGTTGCAAGACTCTGGAGCGGAAAGAGCTGAATGGGCAGGACGGTGTTGGCCCACGAGGTCCCGGAAGGGTCTGGAACCTCAGCAGACCCTCACGTGGCCTGGAGGCAGAGACCTGGGTTTCTTCCTGGGTTTCTGCATTGAGGACTGGGCCGCTGGGCCAGGTCCTCGGGCCCTCGTGATTCTAGCACAACCGTGGGCCCCATGTCATTGTCGTGCCCTCACGGGGGCCACAGCACACACGCCCGCCCCACCCCGGCCACACAGGCAGATTCACCCTGAAGCTGATGGGGTGTGGGTGCTTCCCTTGCAATGACTCCTTCACGAGGGACTGATTTAGTCTGGCAGCTGTGATTCTGTGTTTTCTTCGTAGCAGGGCCTCCCGAGTTGTGTGAGTTTAGAGCTTAAAAACCTGGGTCTCATGAACTCAAACCAGATCATACACTGAAATAGAAGTAATCGTAAATACTCATAGACTTAGCTCTGAGGAGAAAATCTGGGCGACCTTGGATGTGATGTGACTTTTAGACGTTAACACCAAAGGCGCTATCCACGAAGGAGGCAATTGCTCAGCTAAAGTTCTGTGAAGTTAAAAACCTCTGTGTAAAACACTGTTCGGACACGAAATGATTTGCAAAACATACTAGTATCCGAAGCATCCGAAGAACACTGAAAGCTCAATAATATGAAAGTATTGCAAACTGGGAAACTGGCGGAACGTCGAGCACGACGCCAGAGAAGACCGGGGGTGGAGAATCAGCACGTGACAGGTGCTCCCCGTTGTGCGTCGGGAGGGGCTTGCCAGCCAGAGCAGCGGCGAGACACCAGCACGCATGTCTCCCAGAACGCGCGCCCCGGCGCGGCTGGCGAGGATGGGGTGCAGCGGGAGCCCTTGGGCATCGCGACATGGCGGGGATGCGATGTGGCGGCAGCTGGCTTCCTTCACAACTGAGCTCGCTCTCACCACGCAAGCCGGCAGGTAACTCTGGGGATTTACCCATGTGAGCTGAAAATTCTCGTCCACACAAAAACCTTTATTCACAGCCAACACCAACTGGGAGCGGCCAAGGTGCCCTTCGGTAGGAGAATGGACACAGAAGGTGCGGGACACCCAGACAATGGAATAGTATTCTGCACTAAAAAAAAAAAAACCCAGCTGTCAACCCGTGAAAAGACAGAGAGAACTCTTCAGTGCATATTACTCCGAGAGAAGCCAGTCTGAAAAGGCCACACACGGTGTGGTTCCAACACTATGACATTCTGGAAATGGCAAAGCCATGGAGACCGTGAAAAGGTCAGCGGTTGCCAGGGGCTGGGGCTGGCAGGTGACCAGGTGACCCACGGGGGGCGTTTAGTGCAGTGACACTGTTCTGTAAGCCATGACAATGGTGGACACGTGTCATTATGCACTTGTCCAAGCCCAGAGAGTGTCCCACACCCAGAGGGACCCTAGGAGGACCGTGCATCTCAGCTAATAAGCAGTGACCATCAGCATGGGCCCACCCGTCACAACAAATGTATCACACCAACGTGAGACATTCGTGATACAGGGGTCCGGCCATTTTCCATTCTTCCCACGCAATTTTCCGTACACTTAAAAGTAATGATAAAAGTAACATCTCACGCACACAGCAGTCGGGTCCACCTCTGTTCGGGAGGGAGGGCAGGGTGCAAACGTCCACGTGTGCCTCACGGTCCCTGGGTCGAGAGGTGGGGCTGTGTGTCCTCACCGTCCTGCCCGGGGCCACTGTCCCGAGGCAGAGAGGAGCTGTGTAGTCCCAAGCTAGGTCTCCCAAGGCTTGGTGGCTTCCCCGGCCCCTTCGTGTCTCCTGAGATCGCTTCGTGAGGACCCCAGCCTGGCCCGGTGGACGGGGGGCTCGGACAGCAGACTGATGTTCTCTCAGCTCTGAAGGCTGGAGGCCTGAGATCCGGGGCCGGCAGGATGGTTTCTGGTGAGGCTTCTCCTCCTGGCTCGTAGACAGCCACCTTCTCCCTGGGTCCTTGCATGGCCCTTTCCCCGTACACACAGTGAAAGAGAGCTTTGCTGCTTCTTCCTCTGCTTGTAAGGACACCGGTCCAATAGGATCAGGGCTCCCTTTTTATGAACTCACTTGACATCGTTACCTCCTTTATAGCTGCCTCTCCAAACACCATCACATTGGGGGTTAGACTTGGGCGGGGGGTGGGGGACATAGTTCAGTCCACAGCAGCCCCCTAGAGTGCCCCCCCCAGCCTCCCAGCCTTCCCAGTGGAGGTCACATGAGGTCTCGGCGAGACCTAGGAGACAGAAGGACTGACAATCGCCCCCCGTGACCCACAGACTCAGGAGCAGTAGTGAAACATTTGCTGCGTCTAGCCTCTGGTTCGAGACAACCTGTTGTGTGGCCAGTAGCTAAGGGACGCAGATTTCTGTAGGTGGTACTTTTCAGGAGCAGAGCTTCCGATGGCCCATCTCTGGCCGGGGGACATGGGCACAGAAGCACTGCTTTCTTCGGGCCCGATTCCAACTCATCTCGGCTCTGCCCGCCCAGCGACCGTGTCGATGGGGGCCGGGCCCTGGGCCCGACAAGATGCACCAGGGCAGCGTGCTTGCCGCTAGCACAGGGTGAGCTTCTCCAGCGCCCTGGAGTCAGACCGTACCCCGTCTTGAAACGGGCACCATGGGTATATGGCCAATAGTCCACAACAAGCTTCATCCCCGAACCCGTCCAGTCTGCTTACCAGACGTCACGGAGTCAGTGAGGTCACCCCAGCACGGGAACCCTCCCGCCTCTTCAAGCCTTCTCAGACCTCAGGTGTCTCCTGAAGGTCTGGGCCCCCACGTCTAGGATGTGCAGGGACTCGCTGGCCACATGACGTACCTTCTCCCTGCCCTCTTGGCCCGTGTGGGTGTGAGCGACCAGCTGCGCGGTGGCCCCCCCCCCCCCCGAGTCGCCGGGCCTGAGCCCCCCGCGGCAAACGGGGTGGGGTGTGCGGTATCCCCTCATCCCCCCAACCTACAGACTCAGGGAAGCAGAGAACGGGCTTGGGGTCCACATCGGATTCCCTCCCCAGCCCGGGATCTCTCCCGCGATGCTGTGTTAGCCCATGAAAACAGCTGGTGTGTTCCCGCAGGAAAAATAAAACTCCTTTCTTTACAGACAAGCCTTCAGGGTCTGTTACGAGCCCACAGGGGTCACCCTGTGGAATGAGCTGCCCCTGAAAGCATCTGATGACACCCAAGCAGCCTCCGTACCGGAACCCAAGCTTTGGGCACGTCTCCCGAGAGGCTCGTCAGGCGATAAATTACCCCTAGAAGGGTGACACATGACTTCCAACGATAAAGGGGGGCCGACCTTGGCTTCAATGCTACATTAACATTGCCATGTGACCTTCCTGACCTGAGGTCAAAATCGGATGTCGCTCTGAAGTCAGGACCCATGATCACGGACCCCGGGCAGTATCCTGTGCTCTCGGTGACAAGGGGTAGGAAGCTGGCATCAGATGGGCCCAGGCTGATGGGTGGCCTGTGTGCTGCGTGCCGTCGGCCGGGCGGGCTGCCTCCTCTTGGCCTTAAACAGGGGAGGGGGGACCCACCTCCCAGGTTTCCACGAAGACTGTCACAGCCACTGCTCTTTTCAGCACGTCATTGCTGCCCAGTGAATACAAGCTGGTAGTCGCGGGCCCCGGGGTGAGGGGCTGCGGACGGTCCAGGGTTGAGCCCAACGTCCCGCACACGGCGGGAGCCACCTTCGCTGCCAGCCGGGCGCTCGGCGTCTCCTCCACGAGCAGGTGTCGCGGTCCGAGCGGCTCCACGGACGCCGCGGTGGATGGACGCCTGCGGCTCCGTGGCCAGGTGTCTGAGCCCCGTCTGAAGGTCACCTGCTCTCCGCCCTGCCGCTCTCCCAGGTGTTGCTGGGGCTGTAACATCTGGCCGCAAGGTGTGCGTGGCGCCCGGTCATCCATTGTGCTGCCGGCTGCCGGAGGGGCCGTCACGAGAGGACATTTGCTGGACGGGGTGGGGCACGAGGGGGGCAGTGCTGAGCAATCACCAGCGGCCCCTGAGCTGACAGACGGCTCAGGCGGCGAGGCGAGGCGGTGGCGGTGCCGTGCGGCATGTGCCAAGGACGTGGCCCTGCCCTCCTTTGTGCTCCTTTTCCTCTCCGAAGCCTCGTCCCCGGAGCACCGCGCCGTTCCCGGCCCTCGCATGCCCGGCCCCTGTGGCAGGTGCCCAGAGCGCACGGCCAGGCGGATGGACCGAGGCCAGCAGCATCTGCCGCTCACAGTGGGTCGTGTGCTCGCCCCCATTACTCTCCCCTCCCTGCCTGCTCACCGCAGCGCCCCTGTCACGTGTGTGCCAGGCCCAGCAGCGGCGACACAGCGTGGGGCCGTGGCTGCTCCGCTCACAAACAGAGGGCGGTGCACACAGCCCGCGGGTCCACCGGGCCCGCCACCGGCCTCCGTCTGTCTGTCTGTCTGTCGCTTCCCGCCACCGACCTCGTCACGTGCCGCGGTGCCCCGTGTCCCCTGTAACATCTGCTTTGTCTGCACATCCATCACCGAATCCGTTTGGCCGATAAAGTCACCGTCCCCATCAGTCTACAGCCGTCCCGACGCCTACAATGAAAAACCTTCCCTTCTGTGTGGGCGTTTTCTTTGGGGAGATTTTTTGAAAACTGGATGCTTAGTCTGCTCTGTTGGACACGATACTCCATCAACCCTTAATTGCTTATCATGTCTTCGGCTCCCACACCTTGTATTTTCTGGGTCTCTCCGCTCCTCAGTCTGAGGGTCAATCTGATTTTAATTAGCGCGGCCTCAGCCGGCACCCTGCGCCTTCCTCTCGGCTTGGAGAGCAGGGGGACCCTGTGCTTGTCGTCTTGGTGTGAATGACCTTATACCTGGAGACCCCAAGTGGAGGACTGAGGGCCTCTGGGGCGGGTGTCCCGGCAGATTCTCATCGGAGCTCAGACTTGCGGACCGAATGCTTTTCTGGACAAGAACAGCCTAATGACGATTATCTGAACATTTCCCTCCCAACTTCTCAGAGTGAAGTAACTTCGGAGACACTTCCCTTTTGGGAAGGGAAATCTTCCGAAACGTAAATCACACCTGCCCTGGGTCCACGTCTTGCCCTGCCCAGAAGCCGCGGCCCCTCCGGCATCTCGTGCAGACTCGGGAGGCGGGAACGGGAGCCCGCGGGGGAGGCCACAACCGCTGCCAGTGCCCGCCAGCTCCCGGCACAGGCCGGCGGCGGCCTCACGGCTCCCTCCGCACCCTCCAGCGGGGCTAGGACACCCCGCTCGTGCAGCAAACAGTACTTGTCATCCTCTGCACCCCCGGGTGCTGCCAGGACCACAGGGACACTTCTTTCGGGGACACTGCTCGGAACGTGGTCCCTAGGGGGATGGCCAGGTGGTTTTTCTGAGCACCCGTGCTCCTGTCTGGTGGACAAGGGCTCCAGGCCCTGCAGCCGCGGGGTGCTGAGATGGGAGAAGGCAGACGCCCGTCCTGACGCTCAGTGGCTGCAGCAAAATGTGTCCAGTCCAGCATCTTCCTTGGGGCCCGTGTGATGCGTGGGAGCTTTCCAGATCTGCGCTTCCTTGTTTTATCCCCCAGGAAACCTGAGGTTCCTGGATCAAAAGAAGACTGGATATTTACTCACAAGAAACCTGTGGGGCCGAGTTCCTCTGCCCCAGCCCCTGGAGACACAGTGAAGGCGGGCATCACCTGCAGAAGAACCCTTGGTGACGGCGCTCGGAGCTTCTGTGGGAGCTGTCGCACAGCTCCTGTCTGCAGACGGGGTGGGACCCGCCGCTGTCCTGGGCAGACGAGTCCTCTCCGGACGTCCGGGCTCCTGATGCCCAGGGTGCACGAGAGCGCGCAGGGAGCGGTGAGCCCCTGAGCGCCGGGTGTCTCGCCGTCTGACTTCCCAAGGGTGCCCGCCACCCGCCATCTTGTAACCCAGCCCGCCAGGAATCTATCCCGGAACTCCGGCCGATGCACACATGACAATGTATCTTTTCCCGACAATGTGTCCGTGTTGCAAAGAGCCCACCTTTACCTGGAGAAGGGGAGGCACGCGGATCTTTCCCTGCTCATTCCCAGAACAAGGTAGTGCCCGGCCACGGCCACGTCCACGGAGCTGGCCCTCCTGGTGCACACCTCGGGCTTCTGTACTAATTGCCCAAAGACCCGCCAGAGACCAAGATGTCATCAGGAGTCACCGTTACCATCCTGTTGTCATGTCTTCTGGACTGTGGCTTCCACACAAAGACACGCTCCCCCGTGGCCGGCACGCCTCGGCCTGGCCGCTGCAGTCACAGCAGACACAGACCCAACCCACGTGAACTTGGCCAGCAGGCAGCCCGATCGGCCCTGAAGAGTGAGTCGCCCTGTGCCACCTTGGACGGGCCACTGTCCTCTCCTGGCCTCCACCTGCTTCTACCTACAGGACGAGGAGGAAGGTCCCGAAGACGTAACCCTGCCAGTGGCTTTGCAAAGAGAGGGTTTAAGTGGCCACTAGCACGAATCGTACTCCTGGAACCAATACGACACTGTATGCTAACTAAGGTTAAATAAAAAGAAAAAATGGCCACTGGTGATAGATTCGTGAGAGTCAGACGGTGACCAGTGTCTATGGAGCCACAGCTAGTATCTTAGTGGAGGGAGATGTGAACGCAGAGTAAACATTCACATGGCAGAGGCAGGAATGGGCTCTCGGAGTCTGTCCTCCGTGCTTTTCATCCCTTCCTAAGAAGCCCCGCGGAACTCCGAAGCTGGGCTCCCGGAAGCCTCGCTCCTCCGACGAGACCTAAGTGAGGAATCCCGAGATGTCCCCTTCTCCCTCTGGCCGTGTCCCGCCCTGTGTGGCTTTGCTTCTCCAGGAAGCAGTTGCCCGGGCTGAATTTCATGCCAAACTCTGCACGTGCAGCCCCAGCCTATCTCTCGTCGGTTCAGTCCGCCTCGTGGGGTATCTGCCCCCTGCCAGGTGCCTGTGCCGGGGGAACCGCCCAGAAGCCACCCTGCAAGGAGGTCTTCTGCAGGGGCCTGTCGGGAGATGAGCCCGGGTCTTCTCTCACAGAGGTCCACTATGACCCTCAGCGGCCGGGACCCAAATACACCCTCCTGCTTAGTCACTGTCCACATCCACGTCCTCACGGGCCCCTGCAGCTGGCCCCACGAGCCACACACCTGTGCTCCGAAAGCGCAAAGGCTCATTTAACTCATTCTCGGTGACTTCCCAACCTCCTGCCGAGATGCCCTGCAGCATCTGGGCCAACGGCAGGCGTCCCGGCTGGGTTCACACTCTGCCGGCACCGCTCCACGTCCCCTCCGTGGTGTCCCGACCCGTGGTCTCGCACCTGCTGTCCCTCGCGTGCCTCCTCACCCGCAAGCGTGGGGCTCCTGCTCCTCGGGGCACCCGCCAGCTGCCAAGTGGGTCCCGACACGCTTGCCCGGGGCAAACGCACGCGGGGTCTGCCGCTCCTGCGCTCTGCACCCCGCGGACGCCTCGGCCACGTTTGCTGCCCTCGCCGCCAACCTCTCCTGTTTCTCTTTTACACCATTGACCTAGATCGGGGGCTCCCACCTGTGCTCCTGTGACCCCTTGACTTCCATACACTTTCTGAAACTCAGTATTTTCCCTGGCGGGCTGGATGGAATCACAGGCGGAGCCTTGGTCACGTGCGGGGCGTGGACGTCTTCAGGCACCTGTTCCACATTGTGGCTGTGACGTTACAGGTGGTCGGGGGCTCATGCTCTCTCAGCTGGCTGCAGCTAAGCCATCCTCGATGGAGGGCACCAACACACTGCTAGGAAGATAAGGAATTCCAATTCAATGCTTTGAGACCATAAGTACAGCTACCTTCCAGAAGAGCCATGACCTCGTTCCCAGGACCCCTTTGCCAACGCTCCCCCCAGCTCGGGGCCCTCAGGCGTTCCCTTCTCTGTCCTCGCCTGCAACGAGGTGGGGATGGGGGGTCAGCAAGCCTTCCAGAATCTCTCAAACACCCACCAGATACAGCACGGATGGACGTACAGGGCACGTTCACAGCGAAGCAAGTCAGGTAGAGAAAAGCCGATACATGTGATCTCACTCCTGTGTGGACTGTGGTTGCCAGAAGGGGGAGGGGTCAGGGGATGAGTGAACGCGGTCAAGGGCGTTCAGAGCCACAAACTCTGTGGCTACAAAACAACCAGGTCACGAGGACGAAAAGGGCAGCATAAGGGGCATAGTCAGTGACACTGCAGTGACTCTGTGTGGTGCTGGATGGGACTAGACTCCCCATGGTGATCACTTCCCAAAGGCTCTAAACGTGGAATCGCGATGCTGTGCCCCCCAGAACTAATCTAATATTGCGGTGAACTAGACATCAGTTACAACGAATTCACCAAACGCGTATGGCAAAGGTCCCACGAGCCGGGTCTGTGCCCGGCTCTCAGGGACGCCCTCAGGTGCTCCTGCCCTGATGGTGTGGGCCGGTGTTGGCAAAGTTAGGAGACGAAGAGGAACGCACACGGGTTCGCCTAATGGCTTCAACTCGCTACCTTCAGCTCGGAGATACAGGCGCTTTGAGACTAAAACCCTCCGAGTCTGCACGGGCCTTGGTTTCCCAGCGCTTGTGATTGGCTTTTCCCATGAGCTTTGGGTCATAAGTGCACATTTACCAAGAAATATTTTTTTCACATTGATCTCAGCTCAGCGTCGGGGGATATGTGGACACTTAGAAATGTGCGTTCAGAATTTGCCCAAGATACGAGTGTGCTGTTCTGACCCAGCCCCTTTTACTGGGAGAAACGTCTGTCCCCACAGGCACCGACTCTTGAAGAGGCTGGGAGAACCCTGTCATCACTGTGTCCTGTGTATTTTAGGACGTGAGTTTACATTTGAGAAATGGCTCAATTATACATTCTGCCAGACTCATCTGTTCAAACGGTGCCTGGATTTTGGCTCATAGCATGTGAACATTTTGGCCAGGCTGGGCTACATCCGGGTTCTCTTTGCCATCAGGCATCCTCTCGTCCATCTTACATGGAAGCGAGACTCTGACCGCCCCAAGTGCCCCAACGTTCACAGAGGCTCTGCTCTCCGACGCGTTGTATTAATGCACATTCTACTTTACTGAGTTCCTTCAGACCAGGGATGGCGTCTTGCTTTCTGGTGCAGCCACAGAAGTACCAAGCACGGTTCCTGGTCTGCAAGTGAGGAAATAAAGGTATCAGGTGAGGTGCAAAGCAGGTGTATATCAACACGTCATAGAAGTGGTTGAATTACTGACTTTTAAAATGAATACTCTATGGGGGCGCCCGGGTGGCTCAGTCGGTTAAGCGTCCGACTTCGGCTCAGGTCACCATCGCGTGGCTCATGAGTTCGAGGCCCGCGTCGGGCTCTGTGCTGACAGCTCGGAGCCTGGAGCCTGCTTCGGATTCTGTGTCGTCCTCTCTCTCTGCCCCTCCCCTGCTCGTGCTTTGTCTCTCTTTCTCAAAACTAAATAAACATTAAAAAAATTAAAAATAAAACAAAACAAAACAAAAATGAATACTCTGAATACAGCAGAGCGGCAATACTCAGTCTAATGAAGTGTTAGGCCTCATAAGGAATTAGATAGTTAGGAATGGTCTGAACATATGTGAATGTCAACTGTCTGTGCATTTTAATACGTGTACACAGACATACGTACGTGAATATACAGGCTCTGATGTTAACGGGAGCTAATCTAGAATACTGGCTCACATTCGACCTGAAAAAGACTGATTTCTAGGTTCTTTTGAGATTTTCTGCCCCTTGTCTCTGAACGTAGCTGTAACGTGAGGGCAGATTTGGCGATGGTGACGATGGTGAGGGACCGCGGCCTCCCTCGTGTCCACACAACACGCTTACCGCATGGGTATCAGCTGCACGATGTATGGTTTAGACGGGGTCTGACCCAGGTCGGAAGGCGAACTGCATGGCCTGGTTTGGGCTGTTTTGTTTGCTTTACAGGCTGCTGTATCACAGGACACAAACGGCCCCGAGAACCCTGAGAGGCGATGGGAGGTTTTGCCTGGAACTGTCCTGGGCTGAATCCCGAGCTAACAGTTCGTGGCGGGTCACTGTGTCCTCTGCGGCCTGCTCTGGGGGCCTGCTCACGTGTTCTGGCTGTGTCCCCGGCTGCGTCCAGCCCCACAGATGGGGTGGGGTGTCTGCCCACAGAAGTTGGAGACCCCGTGAGGCTGTCGGTCGCCGGTCACCGCCCGGCGGGGCCCAGTCTTCCGCCTCAGAAGTGAGGGCCAACACCAGGGCCCCACCTGGACGGAGCCCTATCCTTCCGGACTCTTGGGTGACAGCAAGTCACGGCTTGCTCTGGACCGCGTGCTTCCCGGTTTACCTCCTGCTGTTGCAAATGTTTGCAGATCAGGGGCACGGGCCTGGTGGGGAAGGAGAAAATGTGAGCACCTTGACTCCCGGGCGTGATGGAACATTTCTGTTGCCGGGCACAGGGTGGTTTCCCCACACAGCCGATCCGGGGGGACGCGCCCGTCATCCAAGCCCGGGCCGTTTTCGCAGCAGCTTGTAGGGTACGAAGCCCACCCGGGCATCCCGGGTAGGGGCACGCGGTTTCCCAGGCCACAGCGGAGAACGTCATCACTGGGACGACGTGTCACAGTCAGTCACTTAAGAATGTAAACAGCCCCAGAAACAGAACTGAGCAGGCGTCCGGCCATCTGTTCCGAGCGCTGGTCTGTGTTGTCACCGGGGGCGCTGATTTCGGCTCCCCTCGCCAGATGAGAACCAGAGCCGCCCCCACATCCGCTGACTGTCCCCCAGCGGCACAGATCGTGAGGTCAACCGCTTACTCTGCCTGCCACGGGGCCCCGGGTTCCCTCTCCTTCTGCTGCAGATGTGAGGGCCAGGCTGGCTCGGCGTCCCTGCAGAGGCACCTGCTGTGTGGCCCTGTGCCTGTGTCTGCGCCCTGCTCTTACACCCACGCATTCCCACACAGAGCCCCACGCCTGCCCCTGCGGTCGCCAGGCCTGAACCAGGAATGGACGTTCTTTTGAGAACACTGCCACAGCCCTGACCCCATTTAACCTCCGCTACTGCCAAAGAAAACATTCCTTTCCATTCTTCCCACCCAGGAGCTCATTCTGAACTCCTCATTTCACGTTCCTACGCTGGAATTACCCCCAAAATCTGGAAAGAGAGACCCGAATCCCTGCCACCCACAGCCGCCGATGGAATCAGGAAAAAATCTCCAAAGAATCAAACCAATCTCAGAGACTAGTTAATGTGACTGCGTCAGTAAATTAAGAAACTGGGCCACCGAGTCCACGGAGAGTATGCCTCTGTGTGCAATAATTTGTATTCAGCTTCTAGCAAATTTCATCAACTGACTTTGATTCCAGAGTTCAACACCCGGTGGGTTATAACAGTGGGGGGATTACTCACCCAGAAACGACATGAGGCCCAGCGGTTTCTCCGGAGGTAAACCCTTAGCATTCCAGTGATCTCAAGGATAAAGTTATCACGAGTGTGAACATCCTTTCTGGATACAGGATCAAAAACTCTACACATCGAGCTCAGTTCCCGGTGGACCCCCCAGCCCGCCCCTCCCGTCCCACCCCACCACCTGCGCGGCAGCCTCCTGGATGGCCCGCGCGCCTCCCCTCTGCCGCCGTTCAACCTGGAAGGCAGACCCTGGCTCTTGAAGAGTGAGGCAAGCAAATAAAGACAACCTCAGCTGCTCCAAGCTCCTTCTGCTGGAGCCCCCCCCCCCACAACCCAGGAATGGAAGCCTCGGTCCTCAGTCACCTTCCAGCCCTGCTTGAGCCGCCTGTCACCTCCCAGATCCACCCCCCTGCAGCTGACCCTTGCTCTCCCTGCTGAGCCCCACAGCCTCTCCCCTGCCCCTCCAGCACATCAGGTACACTCCTACCTCGGGGCCTTTGCACTTGCTGTGACCTCCACCAGGAAGCTCTGTCTCAGGTTATCTTCTGGTCTGCTTCTTCACTTCCTGCACAGCTGTCCTCAAGTGTCACCTTGCCTTGTCCTTCCCTTGACCTCTGTCTCTGTCCCCACCCACCGGTCTCATCCGCCTGCTCTGTCTTCTCTGGTCCTTAGCTGCCCCTCTGCCTGGCGCTCCCACTGCTATGTGAGTTATATAAGGACGGGGCTCTTTCTGGCTCACTGTGTAGACGGAGGGCCTGGGTGGGCTAGAAGACGCCCCCACCCAAAGTCTGGAGCTGACACCGGGCCGATGTCAGCCCTTCTTCATTGAAAAGAAGCCCCCTCCAACGTCTGGCCAGCGTGTGACTGGGGGGGGGGGGCTTCCTCGTGAGGGGCGGGCCAGCGCCGGGTTCTTACCTCTCCGGTCCTGGCGGCCGAGTGATCGGGTGGAAAGTTCAACTGGCAGCTGAGGAGAAGCCGCCGGCGAGTGGTGCGCCCTCCTTCAGTGCGCGTCTCCTGGAGGCGTCCGTGTAAGGGCGCTCTGTGAGGCGATGCTGTGGTAGGTGGGAATTTAACCGCGGTTTGCGGGATTTCATTGCATTTTGCAGAATGTGCTGTTGGGACGTTCACGAGACTTTCCACTTGTGGATGTTCTCTACTTATCGATCGTTTATGAGTAATTATTCTGCATTGTGCATCGTACCTTTCATCGCTATTTTAGGTTTTACAAAGACTATCGTGTTTCCTCTCCCCGAGCCCCTCGCTGAGCGTCAGAACAGACCTGAGGGCCCGGGGTGCAGGGAAGCCGAGACAGGCTCACGGAGGGCGCAGGTGTGTGCGCTCGGGGGCAGTCAGAGCAGCGCAGTCCTGGGCACGCGTGCGGCCCGCCTGGTGGGGACGTTACATCAGGGCTGGGGGCCTTGGGACACGCTGCCCCAGGGCCCCGGGTGAGGGGTGGCTATGGGCTCAGACGGAGATGGTCAGGTCCAGGCTGTCAGACGGCAGGCACTACCCAGGTCATAGCCTGCAGTGTCGCCCGTGATGAAAGTACCATCAGACACACTCAGCCTCTCTTGTCCGGTGGGCACCATTCAAGAGCGAGAGAGGCACAGACACCCAGGGCTCAGCGAGGGGCGAGGTGGGTGCTGGCCCCAGTGGGCGAGGTGTGTCCCCTCCAGCCGTGAGCTGCAGAGCCCCTGCAGGACAGTGCCTGGCCAGGGAGACACTGACAGCATCGGGTCACTGACGTGGGAGGGAGGGTGACCGTGGCGGAAGGAAGTGGGTGGAGCGTTGGACCTGGGGCCAGGGAGACCCCTGTGGGGCTGGCACCCCTGCAGGGTGGGGGGATCCCGCCTGGCAGGGAGGGGGCCCGGAAGAGAGGGGGCCCTCACTGTAAAAATGCCACAGGAAGCCATGTGGGCGGCAGGGAGGGCGGCTGTGCTCCGGATTCCCAATCCGGGGTGGGGGGGGCAGGACGCACTGCGTGTCAGATACCGGGGTGCAGGGGCAGCGTTTCAGGGCTTGCGTTTGCCAAAAATCATTCTTGAAAAACCTCGGGTTTGTTTCTCGAAACAATACATGTTTAAATATGAAGCTCAACTGAAGACCAAGCCAAAGGTGAGGAGAGACACCCGACCTGTCCCCTGTCTGTCCCCCGGTGGGGCCTCACCCCCACTGCCCCTAGATGCCACCCGGGGAGTGGAGGGACATCAGGCTGGAGGGACAGGCGGGACCCCGGAGAGGGGGTCACACACAGGATCCACCGGGCAGTGATTCAGAGAGTCTGGATGGCCCTGGTCTCCGGTGACTCCCAGGCTGGTCCGGGGGCCTCGCGGTGACAAGCTGTGCTCCGGGACAGCGCCCTCCCCTCCACAATGAACGTTTCTTGTTTCCGTCTTATATTGTGTTGACTTTAGACGTGTTCTATTAAACCCCCTCCCTTCTATGCTTTCTAACACCAGACTCCCACATTTACCTTCCCTTGTCTGCAATGCAGCCACGGCCCAGTGTGGAAAATCAGCACCAGCACCGACCGATCGAGGCCCCCTGTCTCCCGCATGTGCACACACACACACACACACACACACACACGTGCATGAGTACACGTGTGCACACACACACCACAGGCACATGCAACTTTTGGACAAAGGCTGGTAACTGGCTCTCACTTGCTAAGCCTTCGGAACATTTCGCCATTTCAGTGGTAATTGCAAAATTCGCAATAGGGCCAACACATCTCGTAAACTGTGGGTTTCTTTCCTCGTCTCGCCGCCCTTCTTGCATCGTATGGGCCGCACTGGAACGTTCCCCACGCCTGCTCCAGGGCAGACAGCTGGCTTCTGCTGCGGACCTTCCCTGCTCTCCTCTGAGGCCTCTCTGGGCCCCTGTCCTGACTCCTGACACACAAGCCGACCCCTTACTTTTCCTGAGTTTATTCTCACATTCAGTGGGGTATGTCTTCAGCACCTCCCTGGAAAGGAGCTCGATGCCCGGAGCTGTCTTTGCCCTCCCACGTGGCTGGGGGTCTGGGGGCAGGAAGGGGTCTCAGCCGAGAATAAGGACGGCAGCCATTTCTGTGTCCCCCCCTCCCCCCATTTCCAGTGTTGCCTGACTTTTGCCGCAAATCTTCTCTCTCTCTCTCTGGAAGTCGTGAGATCTTTTTTATGCCAGATGACCTGAACTCTCAGGATGAGGTCATACGTGTAGATGCACTCTCACACACCAGCATCTCCCGACCCATCGGTCCGTCTGTCACCCTGTCAACATCTGCTTGTTGGACACTCATGAGGCCCTTTCCACGCAGAACTGCATCTGTGATGGCTGCACACTGCTTTTGGTTCCTCCCGTTCTGTGTCTATCTCCCGTCCCTTCGGCCTTCACGGACTTCCTTTCTGTAAGAAGACAGACCCCACACAACCCTCCTCTTTCTTGTTCCTTCTCCAACTTTCTGCCTCTTGTTTTCCTTTATCAACTCTACCTTCCAAAGCTCGTGAAACTATTTAGGTTTACACTTTCGACATCTAAGCATTCTTCTCTGCCCCTCGCTGCGTTATAGCACTTTGTTCCTGATCCAGTGACGGAAAACCCCATGTATATGGCTAAGAAATTCATGTGAGACGTGATCGCGTTCCTTTTGCCACTGTGGGGTTTGGATCCTGTCTTTCTGACTAAAAGCTGGCTAACTTGGTAGCCACTAAACACAGGAGACTATTTGAATTTAAATTAATTCAAATCAAATAAATTTAGAGTCATTGCCTGAGCCACACTAGTGGTAACTCAAGTGCTCAATAGCCAGGCATGGCCAGTGCCTCCCAGATGCGTGAGCCCAGTGCCTCCCAGACTACTGGCCCAGAACATTGCCAACCTGGCAGAAAGTCCTGGGGCAGCTCTCCTCGCCCACTGACAGGCCCACGGCTGCCCCCCACGTTTTGGGTGGGGACACGGGCTCTGACAGCCCTCGTACCTGGGTGGAGCTCAGCGGCAGTGAGTATAGGGGCCGGGGCATAAGTGCTCGTCTGCAGGGCCTCCCCTCTCCCCGCGGGGGATCTGTCTTAGCTCAAGCTGCTACAGCAAACACCACTGACCAGGCTGAGTGGTTTATCAACAGCTGAGATGTATTTCTGCTGGTTCTGGTGCCAGAGGTCCCTGCTCAGATGCCAGCGGGGGCAGGTTCTGGGAGGGCGACTTCTCCCCGTGTCCTCACCTGGCAGAGGGCTGACAGGGTCCCCGGGGCCTTTTGTATCAGGGCACTAACCGTCTGACCGTGGGGGCTCCACGCTCATGACCCAATTCCCTCCCCAGGGCTCCACCTGCCTAACGCTGTCACCCTGGGCACACAATTCCAACATTAAGAACACTCCGACCACAGCGTGACCCCTCGGTCCACCCAGGGAGGCATAGGGAACGTCCTTCTGATGGTGTTGGGGACCTGTAGAAACCAGTGGCTGCCCGACATGGGACAGGAGACCCAAGCTTTGATGTGAAGCTGGATGGGGCATTTAGGGCTCCCTCAGAGGGAATCTCAGGAATCAGGAATCAACCCAGGTGGTGACCTTGGAGGGAGGAAGCAGAAGTCCTGAGTAGAGCGGGGCTGGGAAACAATAAAGCTGTTTCCTGCTGCACCCGGGCCAGCTTGTTCAATAACTCCACTACCTCCTAGTGAGTTCCCCATCACCCCGTTGGCTGCACCCACTGACCCCGGAACCAGAGCCCCAAGCACAGTCTTTCCTGGGGTCCCCGTGTGGCTGGGAAGGGGCCTTGCATGGACGTGGCCCCCTCTGGCGCTCAGCCAATCGTGCCGACCATCAATGCCAGTCTAGCCTGGGACCTGTGGTGTAGACAGGTCCACTGCTTACACCACTGCCCGGAAGCATTCCTCTGCCCCGAAATGTGGTTGGCAGCTTTCATTTGCCATGACCCACTCCCTGATATGCCACCTCGGTCTTTCACTGCCGTCGTGGATCTCAGGATTTAGTTGAGATGAACACATGCGTTCATCCCACTCCGGCCATCCAAATCCCCTGGTCCTTTCTCAATTCAAAAAAAAAAAAAAAAAGGATCGGAAAGACAAGAGAAAACCTGTGCCCCTCTGCATTGTCTTGAGAGTTATCCGTAAGACTGTGCTAAATAAAGCAGCTCAGAGTTCACACATTAGAGGCGCCGCGTGGTCTCAGCGAAGGTCTCTCTGCAAGAGGCGGGAAGCGTTAACCACTTGCGATTTGGCAGACAAACTCGGGGCGGCATCCGGGGCAGACCGGAGAAGGGTGGGGAGCCCGGTGCCAGCGGTCCAGGGGAGACGACGGCACCCCAACGCGCGGCTCCGTTGTGGGAGGACAAACACCCGTGGGAGGCAGACGCCGCATTGCAGACTGAATGGGTCCTACACGCGGTGTGTGGAGAGCGACCCTGTAAAGACGCATGACCGTCTGCCGGAAGGAAGCTGTGCTCCTGTGCGCCGCGGAGCCTCCTAGAGCCTGTGGCCCCGAATGAGCCAGTCACATCATGTTCTCTGCTGGGCGGCCTTCTGCATCCTCTGGAGCTGCTGCTTCTGTGAGTATTTGTGCAGGTCCTAGACCCACATTCAGCACCATGAGGACCAGCTTCCTCCTGCCCAGGGTTCCACAGCCCAGCAGACCGGTATCCATTCCAACCACATGGCTTGAGGGAACGAAGAGGACAAGTGCAGTCTTCTAGAACGTCCGGGTGCCTCCAAGTTGAGCACACGCACGGACCGTGAGATCTTGTTCACACTTGGATCCCGATCCTGTGTGTTGAGGGCGGAGGGTCTGGGACCGGCTCCCGGGTGACGCTGATGCTCTATCCATGGACCACACTCTCAGCAGCCCGGGTCTGGATGACAACAGAGGTCCTGGACCCCCAGCCGCTACATTCTCAGTGTTTAGTTTAGCACCTTCACACAGCAGGTTCACAAAACTCAGGATCCAAGTTCAAGGTCAGGTGCCCAGCAAGGACACGAACTTACTTGGATGTAGCTCATCTCCACTCTTTCTTGGCCCCTCATTGCCCCAGAGGGTGGAAACCAGGTCTCAGAGGTCCTACGGTCTCCCCTCCCCTGGGCTCTGTCTGGATTATGACGGCAGTTCTAGAACGGAGGGCAGCACCACCGGATGCTGTGTAGTCCGTGCTGGAAGCTGGGGTGGGCAAGCACGCCTGAATCCCCAAGTCAATCACTATCTTGAGAACGTGGAGATCTTGTCCTCACTCTCCATTGCCACCAAGCAGAATGCACATGAGATGTGTAGATTCCAGCGTCCAAGTTCAGGGGCTCTGGGGTGGCCAACTTGGAGCGTCTCCTTTGCAGTGAAGAATGTCAGACGGTAAGTAGCCCTTGACCTGGGAACGCTGGCTGCACAAGGAGGGGACGGGCCGATAGCCTCCAGGCCGAGCTGCCGTGCTGTACGATCTCGCTCACTGCACGTAGATCCCAGCAGCGGAGGCTCTGTCCGGTCAGGGAGCTCCTGGCTCCCCGCACGGCGGTTCCCCCATAAACCCGGGTCTCCTGTCTCCATCGGCGTCTCCAGGATTTTTCTTCTGCCTCGTCGGACCGTCACCCACCCTTGGCTTAGAGTCTGCTGGAGGACAACCACACGGGAGTCTGCCAGGGGCCCTCCAGTCTCTCCCCTCTGGCCACGCGCATTCAGACGCTGCCAAAGACTGTTAGGATACGGGTTCTCACGACCCAGCCCGGGTCCCACGTGACTGGCCCCTGCAACAGTGAACAGACAGTGGAGCGAGCCTGTTTTACTTTGTCATCGCCAACATCCCGCACATGGTGGGGAGGGACAGGTGTCCCCTGCTCCCGCTTTACGGACGGGAAGCACCTTATCCCCAAGCAAAGCATCTGAAATGTGCATCAGAGGTTGAGAAGCTCAGGCGCCCCTCCACGAGGCCAAAGCTCAGGTGTTTGGGCTCAAAGGCGTAGCTGATGCCTCTGACACACCGCCAGGGAAATGTAGCTTTTGCGGAAGGACTCACAGGTTTGCCCTACGTCAGCGCTCACACCGCGGGGACGCGCCTAACTTGGAGAAACGTGTGGGGCCGGGGCTCCTGGGTCCTGACATTCCTGGTGTGGCTTTGCCGGGGTGTTAGGAGGAGGAGCAGAGGGAGTGAGTTTCCACCTGGGCTCCTGGAGGGAGCGCGAGCCTGAATGCCAGGCGGCCTCCTGGGCCTCGGCGCCGGGTGGCTGGTCGCGGGGCCTGCTGGCCTTCCCCGGGCCACCTCAGTGCTGCGGAGCCCTGATCCCGATTGCCTAAATGCCGTTGTGTCCCCGGTCTGTACAACGGCATCATTCCCGCTTGCAAGCCTCGCTCGCGGCTGGGGCGAGGACAGCCACAACGTACAAGCACCTTAAAAAGGAGATGGGCAGGGCAAGCAGACGGTCGGGGCCCGCTCCCTCGCACACCCATGGCTCCGCGGGGCGACGACCTAATCCGCCAGCCCGGGGAACGGCTTGGGTAACAAGACACCAACGTGCGCGCAGCCCAGAAAATGTCTCGCGTGTGTCTGATTTCCTGTTTCTGTGGAAGCAAAAAGGACAGATGTGGTGGCAGAATATCAGCGGCCAGAATAATTATGTTAAATACGGCGCCAGTGAGCTCGGGCTCCAGCTCCAGTTTCGGATCCTCACGTGAATTCTCAGAGGGGGTCCTGCTTACACATAATTGTGCCTTAGAGCGACACACGGGAAGGCTCTGCGTGATCAACTGGCCCGAGGATTTGAAAGGTAACCCCTTCTCTCTCCAACTGCTTTTCTAAATATAACATCCTCAGAGGCAACCATCCGTCCAGAGGCAAGATATTCAAGAAAAAGAAGAAATAGCCAGAAAGTAAACAAACCTTCTCCCCGCTCGGCATGGTCCTTGACTTCTTCGCAATGTTCTTGGAAACTCTGTCCCTCGCCCCCAACCTCACATGCATCTCTGTCCCTCGCTGTTTATGCGTCCACCGTAGCTATAAACCAGAATTGTGGGTTCCAGGATCTACACCCGAAAGATGCTCTCCGGGGCAAGCCAGCATTTCTGTGGGGGGCATGCCTTGCTCAAAGACACATGGGGGCCAGGCACCCTCCCCTGTGTGGGGACACGGCCTTCTGGGGTCAGAGAATCTCAAACAACTGTGAAAAAAAGTGCTGGCAACAACAAGCAAACACAGCAAGGTCACAGGACAGAAATAAATTCAATACACAAGAAGTCCATTGATTTCCCATATATTGGCAGTGAACAATTAAAATGTCAGACACGTGCACAACCTATGTATCCATATCTTTATTTATCTATTATCTATCTATCTATCTATCTATCTATCTATTATCTATCATCTACATTTATTTCTATTATCTACCGATC
The DNA here is from genome assembly GCF_027475565.1 of Acinonyx jubatus. Taxonomy (NCBI): domain Eukaryota; kingdom Metazoa; phylum Chordata; class Mammalia; order Carnivora; family Felidae; genus Acinonyx; species Acinonyx jubatus. Next base: position 234,630,591 of record NC_069380.1, on the reverse strand, counting down.
TATCATCTATTATCTATCTATTATCTATCATCTATCATCTATCTATCTATCTATCTATGTATCTATTTATCTATTATCTATCTATCATCTATCTTTATTTCTATTATCTACCAATCTATCATCTATCTATCTATTATCTATCATCTATCTATCTATCTTTATTTCTATTATCTATCAATCTATCATCTATCTATCTATCTATCTATCTATTGTCTATCTATCATCTATCTATCTTTATTTCTATTATCTATCTATCAATCTATCATCTATCTATCTATCTGTCAATCATCTATCTCTACAGTATGTATGTATGTATCTGATAGACACATACATACCTACAGACGTACCACTTACAACTCACCTATAAAACTAAAATACCTAGGTGTAAATGTAACAGGTGCTGACAGCTCAGAGCCTGGAGCCTGTGTCAGATCCTCTGTCTCCCCCTCTCTGCTCCTCCCCTGCTTGTGCTCTCCCCAAAAATAAATAAATATTAAAAAAAATCCAAGAATTCTAAGTAAATGGAGATAGAGTTCAGGTTCCTGGATTGGGAGAGTCGATAACATTAACAGGTTGATTCTTTCCTACTTGACGCACGGATACAACACAACATCGGCCCAAATGCCGGAAACCCATTTTGTAGACATGGACAAACTTATTCACGATGTATATAGAAAAGGAACAGACTTGGAATGGCCAACACAATACCGAGGAGGAGTAGGACATTTGGAGGACCCACTGGCCGTGTCAAGGCCTGCTATAAAGCCGTGGTCACCAGTCCTCATGGTATTAGTGACAGAAGGGGCACCAGATGGACAGGGCCGGGGAGAGGGCACACGGGCGGGGCCTCACAAACGCAGTCAATTGGTCCTGGAGGTGAAGTGAAGACAAGTCACAGGAGAATGACGTCTTCCCAGCAGATCCTGGAACTGGTCCTACATGCGGGCAGGCAGGCGGTCAGTAAATAATCGAGCACACACCTCACTCCTTCCACAAAAATTAATCAATAGGGACCATGCACCTAAATGTCAAGTGAAAAACTGTAAAATTTCTAGGAGAAAACACAGACGCTGTGGGGTTCGGCAACCACTAATATAAGGTGGTGTCTTCTACGGGATCCTGGAAAAATGGGTAAAAACTACGGAAATCCGAATAAAGTGTGGGGGGTGGTTAAGAACACTGGGCTGACATGGTTCATTAACAGTGACGGACCGTACTGAACTAAGATTGGGGAACAAGCGGCCCTACGGACGGGGTTTACGGAAACTCTTTGTCCTCTCTTACAAGGCTCTGTAATCCTAAGACTGTTCTAAAAAACAAAGTATTTTTCAAAAATAAGACAAATACTAATCTGAAGATTTTACATAATATACACATTTCTGTTACGTATCAGGAAAAAATGTTGACAGTGTGGTGCCCACATACTAACATGGACAAGGGCCAGGTGGCAGCTGAGACCTAGCGGCCCCTAGCCCCGCCTCTCTCCCCACCCCACCCCACTCCTCGCCCCGCCCCAGAGCCCTGTCCCTCGCCCCTCCCCTAGTCCCGCCCCTCTCCCTGCCCCTCTCCCCTCGCTCCACCCCAGGGCCCTGCCCCTCTCCCCGCCCCTCTCCCTGCCCTTCGCCCTCCCCCTCGCGCTCCCACCCCCCAGGGCCCTGAAGTGCCTTCTGTCCCACTGACCCCACCCCTCATTCAGGCCATCCACCTGCTGCGCACATCCTTGGCCCCAACCAGAAGGGGCCGCGGCACCTGTGATCCCACCTGGGAACGCTTCTGTCTCACGCGGGTCGGGCCAGCTGGGGCAGCAGAGGGTCCAGGACTGTCCGGTGTCTGCGTGTCCTTTCTCCGCTCTGAGCCAGCGGCTCGTCCTGACCGGAAGGCAGCGAAGCCAGGCTAGGATCCCATCTGCCTCCCAACGGCAGCAAAGCCTCGGTTCTACCCCCGCCCGTGCACAGGGGACACCAAAGGGGCCCTCAGGCCAGAGCCACCCTTGTCCTCTATATGTGACAAGGGTGAACGCTCCCTTGTGGACAGACGGCGCTCTGGACCCTCAGGGCCCACCCGGTGAGGTGCACCTGCGGTGACAGGACCCTGCCCGGTCCTCCCCTTCTCAGCCTGCCCAGCATCCCGGAACCAAGTGTGCCCGCGATGATTTTGGAAAACCGTGGCTTTCGGGCTTGCTCTCCTGTGATGATCAGGCTTCCCTTCCGTGTGGTGGGCTGGTCGATGCCCCCAACGACGTCCACGTGCTAATTAGTCCCAGAACCAGAGACTACGTCACCTTACGTGGCAAAAGAAACATTTACGTTAAGTGTCTTTGGACGAGAAGACCGTCCTGAATTTTGTGGGTGTGCCCAGCACAGTCGCAAGGGCCCTTAGGAGGGGGCAGCAGGGTCAGGTAGGCCAGTGGACACAGGAGGGGGAAGCGGAGCCTGAGACACGAGAGGCCGAGTCATTGGCGGTGAGGATGGGGATGAGGCCACCTGCCAACAAGTGCAGACGGCTCCCAACAGCCCCAGAAGGGAGGACACGGGTTCCCACCACACCCTCATTTTACACTTTGGACCCCAAAACCGTACAGAATGAATTTGTGTTGTAGCTGTGAAACTTGTTAGTTTGCTGGGGTTTTTTTTACTATAATTTATTGTCAAATTGGCTTCCGTACAACTCCCAGTGCTCAGCCCAACAAGTGCCCTCCTCAGTACCCATCCCCCACGAAACTTGGGAATTTGTGGCCGCACACCTGGGAACCAGGGCATCAGTCCGACAGCCTTTCCCGGCTCAACGTGCCTGGAAGAGGCACTCTCCAGTCTTCTCCCGGCCGCCCATCAGGCCACCCCAACACTGTCTCTATCCTCGTCATGTGGGTTTGAGGGGAGGCCTCCGCTGCATTTAGGGAGGCCACCCCCCAATTATTTGAGTTCAGGAAGAGAAAGAGGTCTGCTGTCATTCTGCACAGTAGTTACCGTCGGTATAGCCTTGGCTCTGCGGGAGCCCCACGGCGTGGCGCCCCGCGGGTCGGGTGTGCGGGTTGCGATGGTGCGGCTGAGGGTCTAACTCATTGCCCGTCTGTGCCCTTGGCCAAGGAGCCTCGGTAAAACCGGGAAAGCCACGCGGGGTGTGGGGGCTTCTCAAGAGCCTCTCCATGGGCTGATAAAAAGATCTGGGCCCCACGCCACCTCTCTCTAGAAGACTGGACTAGGCTGTGGGCTGGGTGGGCCTGTGGTTCATCAGACAGTGAACCCAAGGTGAACTTTAGGTGGAACGGCCAGAGATTTGGTGTGGCTTCACAGGAATCGGATCTCTGGGTCTAACCACCTGGTCAGTGACCACACTGTCGTGTAATATATGGTATATGACATATACCATATGCGGCGTAATATAATTGTGTACCATGTAATATCCATATTATGTAACGCATATTATGTAGTATAAGATGTATAGCCATACGATATGTACAATATATGCTATGCGATATGTGGCATAGATTATTATATAACATTACATAACAGATTACTTTAAAGGCAATACCATATATTTGTAGACAATTTCAGCAGTTTTTCAGGAATTCTTTTCAGTAATCTCTACGCCCAGCATGGGGTTGAACTCATGACTCGGAGATCAAGAGTCTCATGCTCTACCGAATGAGCCAGCCAGGTGTCCCAATGTCAACAAATTTTAATCTGTTCTTACTGCCTCATTTTAGTGTGGAGCTCTTCTCTCTGTTTTGGCTGTGAGTCACGAATAACGACTGGTTATGGCTCTGTGTGTTTGGTTTTTTCTCAAAAAGCGGTTATACGAAACACGACAGAATGTTACGTTAACATAACGCGTGTTCCAACTTTACAGGCTGCATATACCGTCGTGGGAGAAAACGCTGCTTTCGGCCAATGTCTCTGGGTCCGCGCGCACTTCCTGCTGAAACGGAGGCTGTGCGCTGACACCACGCACTCCTGCAATTTCGTCCTCGCGCTCTCCGATCAGATACGCGGAGCATTGACAGCAAATTTGAACACATGTTTCTCCTGTAGATTTTGACAGAGTGCTGTTATTTCCTGTATAGGAACAGTCCAATTTCCTGCTCACCATGTCGGTTCCTCCTGCCCGGGCAGCGGGATAAAATCTCCCGGCCACCCTGAGTGTGGTTTGAACCCTGGAGATGTCTGATGAAAGATGTGATTGAATCCATTCTTTCCACCCCAGACTTAATGTCGAAATGATTCCTCATCTCTGTTCATAAAGCTGATATTGCCTGCTGAGGTTGGAAGTACAGAAATCTAATTAAAACCTCCGTGGCCGAGCAGGGCTGGGCTCACAAGGCACCCATGCTCCAAGCCTCTTTGTCCACTGACTGAGGTGCAGTGTTGGGTGGTGCTTGGTATTCTGGAAGGACCCTAGGAGCTCGAGCCTCACCTCACAGCCGAGGAGGACAAGGCTTCCGGGGTCTGGTTCCCTTTCCCAGCGGCCCCCGTCCTCCAGCCCCGCAGCCTCGCCTGCCTCCCTGAGCCCCTGACGATGGAGACCAGCGGTGGGTGTCTGTGCCATGGCCCGTCACCGTCTTCCGAAGATGCTGTGGCATGTCAGGCGAGGCCCTCACAGGTGCCTCGAACCTCACTCGAAATGCCTTTTCGATGACTTAAGGCAAAGTCTGCCCCATCTGGCCACTGACTGCAGGTTAATTGCACCTGCAGGCACGACCTCAAGTCCTCAGAAGACAGACACACCGATCCCGGGGCGTCTCTGGCAGGAAGGAATGAGGACCATAGGTTTTCCTTGGTTAATGCGGATTTCTGCTTGTATTCCTGCTAGGGAAGCTCTTTTCTTGTGGCTTATGTTCCTCGGAAAAACCATTTATGGAAAACCATTTACCTTTGGCATCTGAGAGTTCACAAGCAGCTCTTAATCATCTGGTATTTTTGGTGGTTAAATTAATCTCATCCTCATTACAACCCAGCGGAACAGAAACCAGTCCAGCTTTCCAGGAAGGGAACCCACAAACTAAAACAGGCATCCACAGCGGAGGTGCTGACACCGGGGCCGAGGGGGTCAGTGCTTAGTATCAGGCTGGGAAGCATCACTCTAGACACACCCTGTGGCGCCTGAGCCCCCAGGATCGCCTCGCATCGCCAGAGTCACCTAATACACTACCAGGGACTGAGCCTTGCAGACCGGAGTTCCCGTGACCCGGCTCTGGGCTTGGCCAGTGGCGCTGGCTGCTGGGGACAGAGGGCGCGCCCACAAACGCGGCAGCGCGGGGACACCAAGGGACACAGCTTGGGGGAGATTGTTTTCAGGGCCCAGAGTTTCCACTCAGTCATAGACTAGTGACCTTTTTTTTTTTTTTTCCCCAATTAATGGCTCATATATTTTGAGATTTCCTGGACACAAACATTCAAAACCTTTTGAAGTGAAAGTACTTCGGTTCAAAATTATTTTCTTGCTCTGTGATGACAGTAAGTGTGTATAAGCCAATGGGTACTCTACAAGTACAAACGTAGGAACGAGCGTCACCTAGGTCAGGAGGTCAGTCACGGGCAGTTAGCGCATCTTCCTTCACAGGAAGTGGCTCCCTCGCCATTCACACCCCGTGTAGCGAGGCCTGGTGGGCACGGAGCCGGCTCACGGGAGCATCCGAGGGTGTCCAGGCAGGAAACCGGAGGAGAAAGCAGGGCGTCCTGGCTCAGCCCGACGGGCTCCTTCTCAAAGCCCGTCTGGCGGCACTGGGAGCAGGTGCGGCCCAGTAAGGAGGGTGAGGTCGGTCCCGGAGGCCCCGGAGCCAGCGCCCCTCCAGCGGGCTCAGGGGGCCCGATCTCAGTGTGATCTTCCGTTCCAGGCGAGGGCTGCCTGCCCGGCCTCTCCCAAGCCACGCCCACCTGCCCCTCCTCCCGGGGCGGAGAGAATTCCTGTGTCCCCAGAGTCCCGGTGTGCTGCCCTGAGCTGGGTGGGGGCGCGTGCCAGACAGCGGCTACACCGTGCACTCGCGAGGCAGAGACACAGGCCTTTGTCCGGCTCGTCACATGACTCTTGCTTTTCAGTTCTTGCTCTCTGTCTCCTCCAGTTCCCTCTATCTCCCCCTCCCCCTCCTCCCCCTCCTCCTCCCTTCCCCCTTCCATTCCCTCCCCCTCCTCCCCTTCTTCCCCTCCCCCTCCTCCCCCATTCTCTCCCCTCCCCCTCCTCCCCCTCCTCCTCCCTTCCCCCTTCCATTCCCTCCCCCTCCTCCCCTTCTTCCCCTCCCCCTCCTCCTCCCATTCTCTCCCGTCCTCCTCCTCCCCCCCCTCCTCCCTTCCCCTTCCATTCATTCCCCCTCCTCCTCCCTTCCCCCTTCCATTCCCTCCCTCTTCCTCCCCCTTCTTCCCCTCCCCTTCCTCCCCCTTCTCCTCCCTTCCCCCTCTCATTCCCTCCTCCCTCCTCCTCCCATTCTCCCCCTCCCCCTCCTCCCCCTCCCCCTTCCATTCCCTCCCTCCTCCTCTCCCTTCTTCTCCTCCCCCTCCCATTCCCTCCCCCTCCTCCCCCTCCCCTTCCCATTCCCTCCCCCTCCTTCCCCCTCCTCCCCCTGCCTTCCCTTCCTCCTCCCATTCTCTCCCCTCCCCCTCCTCTCCCTCCTCCTCCATTCCCCCTTCCATTCCCTCCTCCTCTGCCCCCTTCTTCCCCTCCCCCTCCCATTCCCTCCCCCTCCTCCCCTCCTCCTCCCATTCTCTCCCCTCCCCCTCCTCCCCCTCCCATTCCCTCCCCCTCCTCCTCCCATTCTCTCCCCTCCCCCTCCTCCTCCTCCCCCTCCCATTCCCTCTCCCTCCTCCCCCTCCTTCCCCGTCCTCCTCCTGCCCTCCCTTCCTCCTCCCATTCTCTCCCCTCCCCTCCTCTCCCTCCTCCTCCCTTCCCCCTTCCATTCCCTCCTACTCTGCCCCATTCTTCCCCTCTCCCTCCCCTTCCTCCCCTTCCTCCTTCCATTCACTCCCTCCTCCTCTCCCTTCTTCCCCTCCCCCCATTCCCTCCCCGTCCTTCCCCTCTTCCTTCCGTTCTGTCCCCTCCCCTTCTCCCCCCTCCCCCTCCTCCTCCCCTTCCCTCCCTTCTTCCTCCCATTCTCTCCCCTCCCCCTCCTCCCCCTCCTCCCTTCCCCCTTCCATTCCCTCCTCCTCTGCCCCCTCTTCCCCTCCCCTTCCCCCTCCTCCCCCTCCCCTCCTCCTCCCATTCTCTCCCCTCCCCCTCCTCCTCCCGTTGTCTCCCCTCCGCCTCCTCCCCCTCTGCCTCCTCCTCCTCCTTCTTTTTGGAGGCATCAATACATTACAAAGCATGTTAAACATGTGGTAATGACATCTGTCATTAATTTCTAGATTCTCTTCCATCCTCTTGTGTTAATGGGGAAATACTTGCATCTTCTCTAGGACTCAATACTTAAAGGAATCCCATTCAGACAGAGACTTGCACAGGCACCCCGCATACTGCTTGCCGTTTGGTACAAAAACAAACAACTCTGACACCTTGTACGGGGGTTGCTGGGGCTTAGCTCATGATCAGAGATGGGAGCTTTGAACCCCGCGCCTCGTGAAGCAGTGGCCCTGAGCACGGCTCAGAGTGGCGGCTGCCCCGGCCCCGGTGGCTCTGTGGCGTTTACAGCTCTGATGACACGACAGCGTGTTTCCAGGGGATTTACGGGGGTGAAAACCAGAAACCAAGTCACGAAATCAGGAAAGCTGTCGGTTTGTATCTGACTCTCTTTCTCTTTGGCTCATTTTGTGACGTTGTCCGGACGCAATTTTGAGACGCGGGCACGTCCATTCGTGGCGCCCGGGTCCTGTGTAAGAGCTTTGCCTTCTGAGGGCTACACGGGGCTGTCACTTCGTCCCCGGGTCCTGGCCTCACAGCACACACCGGGCTGCGACCGAAGCCGGCGTGGGGAGGCCCAGAGCCTCCCCCCCCACCCGCGGGCGTCAGCCACCAAATTCCGCGTGCGGGCCACCAACAGCGTCACAACCACCCGTGTCCTGTCTCAGTGCAGCTACGTCTGCGTTTTTCTTCACACGGTGTTGTTCCGTCACATCCCTTGCGGTTTTCCGCAAACTGATTCTTCGCGGAGCCCTGCCTCGAGCTCTTCGGGGTTTCGCCGGGCAGTGGCCAGCCGCTCCTCCCCAGGGCCTGTCACGGGACCGACCCACCTGTTCGCCAACCCTGGGGCCTCAGGGCCCACGGACAGAGAGAGGCCTGGGGACACAGCGTGTGGCTGTGAGTCGCCTCTGGAGGGTTCCGGTAGAGGCAGTCCCCGAACCGGGCGCCCTGCCCTCAGCCAGACACCAACGGGACTGCCTTCTCCTCCTCAGGTGTCCCGAACCCCCAGCTGGGGACGCGGCCCCGCGTGATCCGAGAGGCTGTGTGCACCTGAGGGGAAGGTCACGGCCAGAGGCGAGGAGGCCAGGCTGGCACGTGACCGCATCCGTGGCCCTACCGGTGTCCTCACGGTTCTGGGAGGAGACGACCTTCCAGAGGCAGGGAGCCCCGCTGCTCGGCCCAAGGCTGCCGTGTGAACCACACGGGCCGTCGTCCTCACCTTCCCATGCCTCAGTTCCCTCCGTTTTCAGGATAGTGATGCAAGTCGGCAGAGAACGAGGAGAGTCGAGCCCCTTGTGTGTGAGGCGCTCCCAGACGTGTGACGCGTGCGGCAGGCGGGGGACGGCCCTCCGCTGGCCGCCCGTGAGTCCGTAGCGTTCTTGCTAAGTGTGGAGGATTTGGGGGTCAACAGGGGTCAGCAGGGGTCAGCAGGGAGACGGAAGGCAGCTTCTTGGTCCCGTCTGTGCAGGGGGCAGGCTTGGGCGGGCTGGCCTGGGTGAGCACGGCCTGCTTCCCATCCCTGAGCTCCTTGGGCCCCGGTTACTGAATCCGCCCTGCAGAAGTCTGGGGGAAAGTCACCCCACATCTCCCTGCCTCCCTGCACCGAGCCACAGACACTGGCACAGCCCCTGTGCCCGGTCCCTGGGCGGCTGGAGGAGCGCTGTGGGCGGGGCTCGGGCCACGTGAAGCGTCCTTGACCTTGGTGCAGGACTTTTGGCGTCCACTGGGAAGCGGGCAAAACGAAATAAAACAAAATCTGCAAGTCAGTTATTGGGAAAGCACTTGAGAAGTCTGGAAACCTAAGACTTTTCCGAGTTCTGTGTCCGGTGTGCCATCCAGAACCCCTTTCCGGGACGTTCCAAGTCTGTCTTCTGTGCGAGGACCACAGAGCCATCTCCCATACATGCACCCCGGGGTGAGAGGTCACCAGGGCGCAGTCCAGCCTCAGGAGGGGGTGAAAGACACACAGGCATCGCGAAGGAAGCTTTACAGCATGACCTAGCACCGACCCGATGGAGAAAATAGCTCTCCGCCCCCACGGCGCATCCAGTGAGCACGGCTGTGCCCCGTGGTTGCCCATCTCCTTGTCCCCGAGGAGAGCTGGGCCACGTATAGTTTCGAAGCCGAGTCTCAGGGAGATGTGGTGTTTTGTGAGCAGAAGCACACCCCTAAAGACACGGTTAGGTCTATGGTCCTGCAGGAGGAGAGGGTTGGTTCCCTCCCGAGGCAGAGACCCGCCCCTGTGCCCCCCCAGTGCCCCTGTGGAACCAGGGCTCTGAAAGAGCAGTGCCCCAGCTTTGAAACGCCAACGACCGTCCTGGTGGCCTGGCCACACACGGGGGAGAGTGATCGGTGAGCCACGAAGGCTTGGCTTGGGTCGGGGTGTCAGGTCTGACATGGGCAGCTAAAAACCAGATGCAATCAATCCCCCGGATCGTTTCTGAGCCACGAAGACCCATCTCTGCCACAGGCTCATGTGTAACACGAAGGAGAGAAGCTTCAGCATGTGGCTGGCATTGGTTTTCCCACCGAGGGTTGGGTTCATTTGAGATAATAAAGCGAAGTACGGCTTCTTGCACTTGAGTCGTGGGACAGACGGGACGCAGAGTAGAAAGCCCCCACCGAGACAGCTTCAGGGCTCCTGGGGCAGCGAGCAGGAGCGTGAGACCCGCTTGTTTGCTTGGGGCTGGGCTGGGAGCCTTCTGGGCACTTCCTGCCATGATGTTTTCCGCACGTGCTACCTACGTCCACGGTCTCTGCCCTTGCAACTGAGAAAAAGTTCTACTGAGGTGTAACCACAAACTTGAAACACGCTGAAAAATCTGTCCTCAGTGTCTTGACGCAATTGTTTCCTTTTCTGTAAAGGTCAGTAATTCAAAGCATGTTTTCAAAAGCTCCTTATACGCAGGAGAAGCTATTCAATATTTGTAAACATTATCATTTACAAGGGACAATATATGAATCAAGAACTTGACCCAGGACAACTTCTTTTGACCCAGAACCACTTCATTGTCAATGATCTCTAAGAAATATGTAAAAAATAAAAAATAAATAACTTGCAACCCAAATATATCTCGTATTTGATTTTGAAGGACCAAATATATGTAAAAGGGAGAGAAGCGGGAAGGTGTGTGAGTGGGCACAGCAATGTGCCCACACACACATACTCACACGTGTTCACGCTCACACACAGGCCCATACCCACGCATACATACGTACATACAAATGCACACACGTGCACGAACATACACACTCATGCACACCTGTGCACACACGTGTACATATGCTCTCATGCTTGCACACAAACACATGCACGCCTGTGCGTGCACACTCATACACATACCCATGTGTGCACACATGTGCATGCACACACACACACACACACACAGCCCATGCTGGATCCTGTAGGTGCTTAGGGTGGTGAGCAATTCCAGGTGCAGGAGGAGAGGTGAGAGCAGTTTCTGGAGAGAAAGAGGGGATTTTCCCAGGACATCGTGGTGTGTGTGTGTCTATGGTATGTTGGCTGGTTGGCTGGTTGGCTGGTTTCTAGTGTTTCCCATGCCAGGCTTTCTCCCAAACCTTGTAAGTGATTGGTATAAGACTTTTAATTTCACAGCTTGTACTTTGAAACTCAACTAGACTAAACTCTTCTCATTATTAGACCAGAGAGGCATCTTACAAAAGAAACTAACATATCTAATAAATAAGAATGACATATAAAAAGGTTTAGAACCAGGGGTGCCTGGGTGGCTCAGTTGGTTAAGCATCCAACTTCAGCTTAGGTCATGATCTCACCATCTGTGAGTTTGAGCCCTGCATTGGGCTCTGTGCTGGCAGCTCAGAGCCTGGAGCCTGCTTCCGATTCTGTGTCTCCCTCTCTCTCTACTCCTCCTCTGCTCACGCTCTGTCTCTCTCTGTCTCTCAAAAATGAAAACACGTTAAAAAATTTTAAAAAAAGATTTAGAACTAAAACAGAACTCAATGATTTGGCAATCTTTTTTTGGACTTTTAAATTTTTTATTTTTGTGGGCATTCCCATAGGCCTCCTGCCCCCCACCCCCCCAAGCACAGCCTTCCCTGCCACGACACCCCCACCAGCATGGTGCCTTTGTTGCAATCGATGGACCTACATGGATGCATCAGCATCACCAAGACTCCATAGTTCACATTAGGGTAAGTCTTGGACTGGCACCTTCTAGGTTTGTAGGAAGGTGATGTCATGAAGAGTAGATTCACTGCCCTAGAAATCCTCTGTGTTCCACTCCCTGACCCCTGGCAACCACCGATCTTCCTAATGTCTCCAGAGCCATGCCTTTTCCAATACGGTATAGCTATGCCTATTCCAGCTAGCTCTATGGAGCTAGAATCATACAGAAGATAGCCTGTTCAGACTGGCCTTTTCAGACTGAATTTAAGGTGGTTCCGCGTCTTTTCATGCCTCGATAGCTCATTTTTTGCATCCTATTGTCAGATGTACTGTAGTTTACTTATCCATCATCTACGGGAGGACATCTTGGTTACTTCCAAGCTTTGACAGTTATGGATAAAGCTGCTATGGACGTCCATGCACAGGATTTGGTGTGGACACATGCATCCAGCTCCTGTGGGTAAATACCAAGGGGTACACTTGCTGGATCCTAGAGCAAGAGTCTATCTTTGTAAGAAAGTATCCAACTCTCTTTCAAAGTGGCTTCACCGTTTTGGAAGAAGGACTGAGACCTTCCATAGCTCCATATCCTCACTAGCATTTGATGTCAGTTTCAGAGTTTGGCCATCAGGTAGCTTTGTAGTGGCATCGTAACGTTCCAGTTCCCAATTCCCTGATGGCATACGATGTGGAGTGTCTTTTCGTGTGTTTGGCGGCCATCTGTGTATCTTCTCTGGTGAGGTGTCTGTTAGGGTCTTTGGCCCATTTTTTAATCGAGTTGCTTGTTTTCCTACCGTTGAGTTTTAAGAGTTCTTTGTCAAATGTGTTTTCTGCAAACATTTTCTCCTCGTCCATGATCATCTTCTCACCGTCTTGGCACGGTCTTTCTCAGAGCAGAAATTCCCGATTGTAATGAAGTCCAGCTTATCCATGACTTCTTTCATGGACCGTGACCTTGATGCTGTCTCTAGGAAGCCATCACCACGCCTGTGTGACAGCCCCCACCCGTCTCCATGGTCACCTGCTTCAAGTTGACCCTCCTTGCTTGCTGATCCAAGGCCCTTGAACTGTTACAGAACTAATTTACTTTCTTTGAGATTTGCAGACCACTGGCCTTGGGGAGTGAAGGACCAGAACTTTTGGTCCAGGTCCAGAGGCCTGCAAGTCCGTTTGAAGCTGCCTCAGCTTTCTGATTAACCTCGCTGTTTTTATTTTTGTTTTTTATTTTTCTTTTTAAAAAAATTTTTTTAATGTTTATTTATTTTTGAGACAGAGAGACAGAGCATGAACAGGGGAGGGTCAGAGAGAGGGAGACACAGAATCTGAAACAGGCTCCAGGCTCTGAGCTGTCAGCACAGAGCCCGATGCAGGGCTCGAACTCACGGACCGCGAGATCATGACCTGAGCCAAAGTCGGCCGCCCAACCGCCTGAGCCACCCAGGCACCCCGACCTCGCTGTTTTTAAAAAATGTTTTTCTTTTTTTAGGTCACACAAATGATTTTATTAACCTCCCTTTGTGTATCTGTCGACGTTGTCCCTGTTTGCAGAAAGAACAGAGAACTCCTGCACATCACGAAACAGAAACCGGCCCCTCCCTACACCTGGAGCACTGAGCTAGCCGTAGCTGGCATCAGCCAGTTGGCACGTGATCAGAGATGCTGCAGTCCCCTGCCGTCCCTTTGCTGGCGAGCCACCCTCCACCCCTTTGGGGACCCAGGGGCTGGGCAGAAACCATGGAGTTCGCTTTTGGACAGGAGTCTGCCTTCTCCCCGGTGGTGGCCTCCTGAATAAGAGCCCTTCCCAATTTAAAGACGTCTCTTGAGTGATGGCTTTTCAAGCCCGGGGGCGAACCTGGTTCAGTCACACAAGCTCATCCAGGTCTCCTGCTCGGTAGGCTACCTTCGGGGAGTTTCACAGGTTTGCATTTCGTTTTTCGGTCTGTTTTGCATTAATTCTTATGGAAGCTGTCTGGCCAGGTCTAGACTCACTTTCCTACTGGTGGAGGTCCAACGCCATTTGTTGAACCTTGTGCATGAACCGTGTCCATGAACCTTGGGCATGAATCTTGTGCACGAACCTTGCATAGGCAGGGCATTCTGACCCTTCATCTTAAACTTCTTTAAAGAAATTCTGGTTTGCGAGAGGCATTGCTCCCAATTTGATTAAGCAAGGAATCGGGCAAATCTTATTACACATTCAAGATATGAATGACCAATAAAAATAGATCTAACAATGACCAAGAAAATTCATCACTGGCCAAATAAGCAAATCTTTGTGATGAGATTTAAAACAACAAACCTGACTCCAGGGAAAGTCGAACTTGTTAAACACTAATGGCCGCAGAAGAAAACTGAAGCAAATCTTTATTCTTTAATTTTTTATTTTTATGTGGAAAATAATTGATCCTCACGAAAATAATATCAAGAAAATAAAATGTTTAAGTTGTGTTTAACGACACATGGATCAAGAAGTCGCTCGGTTTGCTGTAAAGTACACTGTCCCAGAATATTGTGTCCCAACAGTCTGCGCGTGCAGGTCAGGAGGCCGGGCTCGGGATGGAGACCCTGCAGTCCCGCCCGGCTCTGCTGGGAGCTTCCTCGGTCTCCCGGAAGTTACTCGAACTTTCCGCACCTCATGCCTTCATCCGTCAGCAAAATGGCAACAATGGCACAGAACATATGGAAAATGGCGAGTTAAAATACATGATGCGCCTAGAAAATTGCCCGGCCCAGAGGGAGCCACCCCTCGGTTCTTATTTCAGAGACGGAGAGAAATGCTTCTGTGTTCCAAAGCAGGATAGAAAGGCCGGATACCCATTTAGGGCGAGGTGTACCTTCTCTCCGTCTCCAGCCACTTCTTGACCATCAAATGGGATAATGGCCTTCGCGGAATTATCCAATAAGCCTGTGTCTACCCACCACATTTAGCCAGCCTCCACTCTGACAGCTTCACTGCACCTAGAAGACCATGGCAAGGTCGCTGATTTTAACCAGGAATGCGTCTGTGAAAACATTGACGGGTTAGAAGTTAGGAGGGTAGTTGCGACGGTGAGAGCAAAGTCTCAGTTGTCGGTGCGGCCCACAGACGGCATCTCTCTCCCTCCAGTCTGCACCAGGGAGGGAAACCCACACCCCGTGTCCGCCCGGCCCTCTTCCTCCTGTCCTCTCCCCCAGCCCCAGGCTCGCCCCTGGTCCCAGGTCCTCCCCGGCTGCCGATCGCGGCGATCAGTCACCCCCGCCCACCCGCACCTCACACACAGGGCAAACTTGCACAAGGAAGGGTGGTGGGTGTCACCCCTGGAGGAGAGACAACTGGTCCCCAAATGGATTGCTGCCACACCAAAATGCAAATTCAAGACTCCATGTCTGCTAGGTCATGGGAGTGATGTTGGGGAGAAAGGCTGGCTTCTGAAAAATTAGAAACAAATTCAAATTAAAAAAAATACAATAAGGGACATATTATGAAGGGCAAGGAAATCCAGACCATTAGCCCCCCATCTCCTGCCCTCCTCCTTCACCTTCTTCCAGCTGCTCCCTCCTCCAGCCCATCCACTCCATCCATGGAATAGGGTTCTAAGCCTGGCGGTGTCCATGTAAGCAAGGCCTTGCCAAAAATGTCATCTGTTACCCTTACTCCCTCATATGCAGGGAAGAGACTCAACTCTCAGTGACCTTTCGTGATCCAAGGACAGGCCAGTAGGTCTCTCCACTCTCCAGCACCCCTGGTTGCTGACAAACCCCACCCCACTCTTCAAACTTGATCTCAGCTGCCCCCTCCTCTCCAGAGCCTTAGCCTGTCTCTATGGCCCACAGAATCTTTGCTTTCTTTTGGTCTGGGAAGAGAGTGAAGCTATTTCTTCATTTAAAAGCTATAAGCCTTTGGTTCTCTTTGGCGCTTTGAACTTTCTAGGCTCTCAAGTACAATGTTGAATAGAAGGCACAGTTTGCAGATGTCCTTGCCTTGTTCCCGACTTGGGAAGAAAGATTTTGGTTTTTCACATAAGTTTGATATTAGCTGTAGGCTTTTTGTAGATGCTGTTAATAAAGTATCTTATAGGCTAAGAAATTTATAAGGTCAAGAAATTTGCTGTTGAGTTTTTAATAAGAACAGATAGTTTTGTCAAATGATTTCTCTGCATTAATTATTTTTTTTATGTTTTTTTTTTATTTTATTTTGAAAGAGAGACAGAGTGTGAGCAGGGGAGGGGCAGAGAGAGAGGGAGACACAGAATCGGAAGCAGGCTCCAGGCTCTGAGCTGTCCGCACAGAGCCTGATGCGGGGCTCGAACTCACGGACTGCGAGATCATGACCTGAGCTGAAGCCAGACGCCCAACCGACTGAACCACCCAGGTGCCCCTCTCTGCATTCATTAAAATGATCACTTTTCCCTTCTTAAAATTTAATATGGTGAATTACAACAATTGCATTTTGAATATTGAAACAGCTTTGTATTTCTGAGATACATAGCACTTGGTCATGTTTTATTATTCTCTTTATGTATCGCTGGATGAGACTTGCTGAAACTTGGTTGAGGAGTTTTGCATCTGTGTTCCTGAGTAATGTTGGCCTACAGTTTTCCTGTAATGCATTTCTTGGATTTTGGTATCAGGATAACACTGGTCACAAAAAATGAAGTGGGGGGGGCACCTGGGTGGCTCAGCCGGTTGACTGTCCAACTTCAGCTCAGGTCATGATCTCGCTGTTCGTGAGTTCGAGCCCCATGTCACACTCTGTGCTGACATCTCAGAGCCTGGAGCCTGCTTCCGATTCTGTGTCTCCCTCTCTCTCTGCCCCTCCCCTACTTTCAGTCTGTTTCTCACTCTCTCTCAAAAATAAATAAACATTTAAAAAAACATTAAAAAAAATGAAGTGGAAAGTGATCTATCTTGTCAGTTTTCTAGAAGAGCTGGTGTACTATGAGTAATTTTTCCTTCCCCATATATTGGTTTAATATGGGCCTGGTGTTTCCTTGGTGGGAAGGCTTTTAAGTAGAAGATCAATTTCTTTAGCAGAATATGATTATTCAAATTATCTCTTTCTTCTTGAGTGAGCGTTTGTAGTATGCGTCTTTCTAGGAATCTGTCTCTTTCATTTATCTGAATTGTCAAAATTTATGGGCACGTTATTTGTCGTACTTCCTTTTTATACTTGAATTTGGGGAGGATCTGAACTAATTTCGCCCTTTCATTTTTATGCTGGTGACTTGTGTTTCCTCTTTTTCTCTGGACCAGTCTGGCCAGAGGATTATCAATTTCACTGACCTTTTGTAGAAACATTTCATTTCTATTATGTTTTTATTTTCGATTCCATCAATATCTGGTCTTCCTGTTATTTTCTTCTGTTTGCTTTGGTTTTAATTTACTCTCTTCTTTCTAGTTCTTATGAAAGTAGCTTAGGTCACGGACTTGAAATCATTATTCTTTTTGGATATAAGTGTTTCAGTGCTTTATACTTCCTTTTAAGTAGGTGGTTAGCTGTATCACATGTGGTTTTTTTTCATTTCATTGAATTAAAAATATTTTTCCAATATCTCTTATGACTTTCTTTGACCCATGAGTTATTTAAAAGTCTTTTCTTTAATACTTAGAGCATTTTCCTAATAACTTTGTTATTTATTTCTAACTTAACTCCTTTATGATCTAAGACATGTTTATATAATTTAGGCTGTCTTACATCTGTTAAAATCTGTTGCGTGACCCAGAACATGGTCTATGTTGGTGACTGTTGCATGTATGCTTGACAAGAATATGTATCCAGCTGTTTTGGGGTGAAGGCTTCTACACACTTCACTTAGGTCAAGTTGTTGGTAATGTCAACCAGCTCATCTGTATCTTTCCTGATTTATGTCTCCATTTTGGGTACGAGTTCTGTCGATTTGCTGAGAGAGGAGTGTTGAAGTCTCCAATGATAATTGTGTGTTTGTCCCTTGGTTTTTGCAATTCTATTAATTTTTACTTTATGAATTTTAGAACACGTTGTCAGGTGCAAATGCATTTAGAATTGTCAGGTCTTCTCAGTGAATTGGCCTTTGAATCATTACTTAGAGTCTCTTTTTATCCTTGGGAATATTTCTTGTTCCAATTCTACATTGCCCGATATTGATGTAGCTGTTTGCTGTTTAAATAGATTTTTTTAATCTATTTTACTTTAAACCTATATGTGTTTTTATGACTAGAACAGGTTTCTTGAAGTAGCATACAGTCGAGGCTTTTAAAATTAAATACAATTTAATAATTTCTGTCTTTTAGACCACTTATATTAATGTAAAAATCAAAATAGTTGCATCATATCTACCTTTCTATCATTTCTATTTGTTTTGTCTGTTTTTCATTGTTTCTGTTTCCCCTTTCTTACTTTCTTCTGGACTATTTGAACATAAATAAATAGAGGGGTAGATATTTTAGTAGATATAAATGTGTTTGTGTGTATATATATCTGAATATATATATTAATATTCTATCTGAATATACTGGATTTTTTTGCCATATTTTATATCACTTTTTCAACGGTTGAATTTTGTTAAGTGCTACTTTATTTATTTACTTATTTATTTATTTTCCAAGTATTACTTTTATGGAATTTATCACACCGTACTATTTACTCTGCCCACTAGACAAATTAGAAAGTAATATTTTTACTTTGCTTTATTTTTATCACTTAGCACATGAAAGGCTTTTTAACAGTGGTCCTTGAATAAATGAATAAACTTAGGGTATTCAATAAAACACATATTACATCACGGCGCCTGGGTGGCTCAGTTGGTTAAGCGTCTACTCCAGCTCAGGTCATGATCTTACGGTTCGTAAGTTCGAACCCTGTGTCAGGCTCTGTGCTGACAACTTGGAGCCTGGAACCTGCTTCAGATTCTGTGTCTCCCTCTCCCTCTGCCCCTCCCCTGCTCATGCTCTATCTCTCTCTCTCAAAAATAAATAAAAATATTTAAAAAAACACATATCAACCATCTTTTTTTCAATTTCCTAAACGAATAGACTTCAGGTCAACCCTTTTTCTTTCCTTCACAGAAACGCTCTGCCTCCTCTTTCTAAAACTGACCATTGAGCTTTGATTCCTCCTTTGGCGTGGCTCTGACCCAGCGAGTGAATGTTCGAGCACCACGCTCTGAGGAGCCCCCCAGCCTTGCCATCCCCCAGCTGCCCCTCCCAGACTCCGTGCCCTCCAGCAAGGCTCAGAACTTCCAGGTACACAGTAGGCCTGCAGGAAATACTTGGTGAATGAATGAAGCTGGAGTTCATTTGCTCCCGTTAGACCGGACTCATGCTTTGTTTACTTCATTTCTCTTCTGGAGTCCATGGGAAGCTGAGAAGAAAAGGCAGTGAGCACGTCCGGGGCAATGGAATATTTTATCAGGTGGCACAGAAATAGAGAAATAATGCTGCACCTAATAACAGAACGTATATGGTGATGGCAGGAGGCATCCAAAGGATACCTGGGATCTTTCCTTTGTTCTTTAAAAATACATTGTTAGCTGTTATGTTTCCAAGTGCTGTTCAGGTTTGATGCTGTAGAAGGAAAGACTTTTTCCCCAACGATACGCTTCAGGAAGTCACTTTGTGCCGGATCCAGACCCGACGTAGAATGATGGTGTTTCCCCATGGGATTGTCTTTGTGCAGATAATTTGTCGGGCCCGTTGAGTAACGCAGGTGCTCACGTTCTCCGCGCTCTTTGCCAGCACGTGTTTGGCGGCAGCTGTATATTCCCCGGCTCCTGGTTCACAGGGGGTGAAATGGGGAAGGTGTTGGTCATTTATGTTTACTGCCTAAGATCACGAAGCCCACGTCAGCCGGTAAGCTTGTCGTCCAACGGTGTGAGGAGGGCCACGGGGAGAACCCCAGCACACAAGTCTCCTGGTGTCACCAGGACACCGGCGTTTCCAGATACACAGAGACACTTCACTGGTCCTTTCTGTCATTCTCACCACCATTACATGACCTCTTTTGTCCTGAACGCAATGTCTGATTGTGAGCGGTCCTCAGAGCAGAGGAAGGACGGTGTTTGTCCCAGCACCCAGGGGATGGACAGGGCGCGAGTGGACCCTGATGCCCGCACTCTTCGGTCTGCCTGTCACACCTTCCACTTACACTTCCCGTGACATGAAGTCCGCTCCACACACGCAAGTGTCTACACAAGTCCCAGACCCCAGGGGAACGGCACCTTCCTTTCACCTCCACTTCCCTGACTCCGGTCATGCTGTCATCCTCCAGAACCCGACTCACCAAGCAGCATTCCGCAACCATACAAATAATTTACGATTTGAAATAAAAAACTCACAGAAAGACTAACATTTACATAACAGCTTATAGTTGTCGAAGCACATTGGGGCACATTATTTTGTTTCGCCCTCAAAACAGTGCGACACAATTACTACGCTCATTTTTTTTTTTTTTAAATCTTATGTCTCCTTGGTATTTATCTATCTATCTATTTATTTATTTATTTAATGTAATTTATTGTCAAATTGGCTATGCCCACTTTAAGGTGATTTAGTGGCGAGCAGAGCAGATAAAGCGGAGGGCAGCCTCAGCTACTGCGTCCCTGGTTTCTAACTCCAGGCGCCGCCCGTGCAAGCACACCACACTCCTAAACCGCATTTGCAAGCGTGTTCGCTTACATTTAATGTGATATTTTTTCCTGAACTGGACCAAAGGCACTTTGATAGTAAAGATTATGTCTTCCATTCTTATTTCTTCTTCCCACCGTTCTTGGACTTGAGGACATCCGTGGATCTTCTAAGCATTTGGCACACACTCAGGACTGAGACCCAGCAGGTGTCTTTTCCTTTACTCGCAGAGTTTTGGCTTGTGTTTGTGCTGATCACCCAGGAGCCCAGGCACCCCCCTCATCAGAGGGGCCCTGGAGAGGCGGGAAGACGAACACCAGGAGATCTCGCCCTCGCGCCACACTGGTAAAGCCGTCCTGTCTCTTTGTGCTGGGAGGTCGTGTTGGAGACAATCCAGTCCTGCCTGCCTATGCTACAGGGGAGAAGACAGGTCGTGTAGGTGACGTGCTTTTTCAGTTCGCATACCTAGTGAGTCACAGGGCCCACACGGCTCCCCGATGCCAGTCACTTTCTCTTTGGTGTCCCTCAACGGACTTGAAAGGCTAAGAAACCAGATCCAGCTGTGAACCTAGGTGCCAAGAACGACGGTAAAGTAGTTTGTGTTCACACAAGGCATCTTACACACCCATCTAAAGTGGTTTCCATATTAGCTGACTATTAGCATTGTCAACAGATGGAGAAATCTGTTTCCTCAGAACGTTTTATTGCCATTGTAGTAATTCATTTGCCGCTTGAGTTTTAAAACTTGGTGTTTTATCCAAAACTAATATGCTTTTGGGCAGCACATGTACTTGTTGAGGACTCACCTTGGGCCTGATAGTTAACGTTAAATGAGGGCTTCGCCAGAAGAGTGTGTTTATTAGTGAGAGTGGCCCCACGGTGTGGGTATCTTTGCGCCGTTTAAAAGACGAGGCAATGGGGATTCGATAGAACTAACTACCTGCCCAAGGACACGCGGCGTGGACGTGGCCACGTTAGCTACACACACAGACTTTGAGCCTTCAGAACTTCTCCCTGCTTCGCATGTCTGGGCTTGTGAGGCAGCGGGGGGCCCCCTTCCCGGAGCGGGGGGCCCTTCTTGTCCCTCAGGAGCACTCGCACCTAGTCGCCGGGTCATCCTGCAGATGGGACCCAGGGTTCAATGCCCCCGAAGGCATTTTGTTTCCTTAGCTTTGTTAAATCTTTTAATTAAGGCATGTTAACGAAGCCAAAGCAAAATAAATGACGCTCCTTGCAAGGAAATTAAATCGAGGAACTAAGCCCATTTATAATTATTGTATTTCAATTAGGCTGTAACAGGGCTGGGCGAACAGAAAGATAAAAAGAAGAACACTGATGTGGGAGTTTCATAAATATTTGCAAAGTCCTGTTAGAAAGGGAGCAACATAAATAATGCTTTAAAATAGCCCGTGTCCCCGGCAGTGCCCTTTGTGCTAATGATGACGGGAAATAGTTTCGTCGGCAGCGCTCTCACCAAAATTCGTCCCAGGACGCTAAGGAAGGTTTTTCCTCCCTCTTCCTCGAGTACGGGGGGTTCCTTTGGAGAAAGAGGTTACAGCAATATGTGATAGCATTTTAATTTACTATTTTAAAATTAAAATACTAGTAAATTTTTGAAAGAGCTAGAATTAAATTCAAATCCTGTCTCCATTTTGGTGCTCAAATGTCTAATTTTCACTGGAACAGGGAAAAGTATGAGTCATTCTTTTGCATTTAATCCCTATTTTCCTCCCTGTCTATAACACAGTTGTATATACTGTTCTGAAAAATAAAAAAAAAAAGCGTTAAAAGCACTTATGTTTGTTTAAACCTAGGTAAACCTGTCTGCCTCACGGCAGCGGTAGGAAAGGGACCAAGCGGACTTGTCTCTGGGCCAGTGCCCGTTGGTAGGACCTGGAACCCCAGGATGGGGCCTGCCCAGGGCTCCCGTCTTCACAGTGGGCTGCTGGTGGGGCCTCAGGACTCCTCTGCCCCTCGCCATGGACTCGCCTCAGAGAGGCTCTCCTCTGCATCTTCGCTTGATGTCTGTAATACTGAAATAACTATAAAGCCTCTTAGAGATTCCGGATGAAGCAGGAGGCCACCGCGGGCAGAGCAGAGGCACAGGACTGCCTGGGTGAATTGCAGGCTTTACGAATGTATTATTTTCTCCCTGGATCTCGGTTTTTGTTCGTCTTTTCTAGGCTAACGGACAGGAAGCCCATCTTACTGGTGTACGTTTGAGCCAACAGGGAGGGAACACACTATTCCATACCCTCGTACGGGCTCCCAAGGAGAGGTGTAGACACCCAGAGTGAACACTTGGAGAGTGTTTCTTAACAGCCGGACAGAGTGAGTTTATGTCTGCTGAATCTACCTCAAACATAAATCCCATCCCAAGCATGGAAATTCAGGGCTTTAAAATCCCCTTGTACCAGGAATTAACTTTTATCGTATTTTATAAAGCGTGTGAACACCTCTCTTGGGCACTAAACACACACTCGCCCTGGCCCTTGGTCAGGACACAGAAGCGCTCGTGCAGGATGGAAACCACCCCACAGGGAGGGGGAGGAAGGTGCCGAACCCCACAGGCGGCTCTTCAGGGCCTCCGACGCGCGGGAGGGTGAGAACTGGGGTTCGCAGAAGCATCTAGTCCTCTGTCCTTCTCAGAATCTGACTGTGTCCTGGGCCTCAGCACCTTGAGGAGGGGTCTCCGCGTGGGTGCCTGGGTGGGCAGCCCGGGCTTGGAGCACAGTACCAGGAGCCAGAACAGGCTGTGGTTTCTGTGCCCTCCACCCGCTGCCTGGGGAAGCAGGGAGCCTTCACTGCTGTGTATAGTCTGTCATTGTGACAGCAAGTGCCTGGCCACTGCCTGGCTCTAAATTATGAATACGTAAATCATTGGATCCCTGTTCTTAAAATAGGGCGGTAATAAGAATTCTGTCACCCAGGGAACTGGATCAAGGAAGAAAGAAAGGAAGAAAGAAAGAAAGAAAAGAAAGAAGAAAGAAAAAAAGAAAGAAAGAAGATGGAAAAAAAGAAAGAAGAAAGAAAGAAGAAAAAAGAAGGAAAGAAAGAAAGAAAGAAGAAAGAAAGAAAAGAAAGAAGAAAAAGAAAGAGGAAAGAAAGATAAGAAAGAAGAAAGAAAAAAGAAAGAAGATGGAAAAAAAGAAAGAAGAAGGAAAGAAAGAAAGAAAGAAAGAAAGAAACAGGAAGAAGAAAGAAAGAAAAAAAGAAAGAAAGAAGATGGAAAAAAAAGAAAGAAGAAAGAAAGAAGAAAAAAGAAAAGAAGGAAAGAAAGAAAGAAAGAAGAAAAAGAAAGAGGAAAGAAAGATAAGAAAGAATAAAGAAAAAAGAAAGAAGATGGAAAAAAAGAAAGAAGAAAAAAGAAAGAAGGAAAGAAAGAAAGAGGAAAGAAAGAAAAACAGAAAGAAGAAAGAAGAAAGAAAGAAAGAAAGAAACAGAAAGAAGAAAGAAAGAAAGAAGAAAGAAAGAAAAAAGAAAGAAAAAAAGAAAAGAAAAGAAAGAAAGAAAGAAAAAGAAAGAAAGAAAGAAAGAAAGAAAGAAAGAAAGAAAGAGAAAGAAAGAAAGAAAGGAAGGAAGAGAACGGACGAACGAGCGACAGCTAAAACGAAACCCGTGTCCACCCTGGGGGCCGTCCAGGTCTCCCAACCCGGCACACCCACCTCTCCTACGGGACAGGGCGGGACCCCCGTTCCCCACGGCCCTCGGCCCCTCTGGCCTCAGCGCACGGCTGGGCCCTGGCACCCACTGGGCTTGGGGCCGAGGTGCCCACGGGTTGAAAGCAGCTCACTGTGTTCACAGGGTGACAGCCGGTCCTGCCGACCCAGGGCCCGGAGCGGGAGCGGGCAGCGAAGCCACAGACGCCCCAGGCTGGGGGGCGGTGACCCGTCGGCTCCACTCCATCTTTGCCCCAAATGACAGACGGCGTCTCCTCCTTGCCTCCTTGCCTCTTGTCGCCAGCCGGATGCCACGCCTCAAAGACAGTTCCCGCTGCCGTTTGCTCGATGGCCTGCTATTCTGGGGAATATAACATCTGCATTTTCACGTGAAATACAAAGGCTCTAATCTAACTTGCAAACAATGTCACTTCTATAGGAAGCGTTCACTTTGCTGCATTGAACCTCTACAGGGACAGGAAAGTACGTGTGTGGGGCGTATCCATGTGCGCGTGTGTGCGTGTGCGTGTGCTGTGCATACACGCGTGTGCACGTGGGGGCATCCACGCTGCCTTTGCTGTAGAAGCTGCCGTACTATTCAAGTGGGTGTGTGACATTCAGAGGAGAGCCCTAGCCCAGCAGAGCTGTTTACTGAGGACAGGCACAGGGAGGGAGGGAGGGATCAGGGCGGGCGCCCAGGGTGGCGGGCTGGCTAGCTGGGTGCTCGGACCGCCACAGACGGGGGGGCGGGGGGGGGCGGGGGAAGGACGGAGAAGCAGGTGCTCAGCGCCCGGCCCCGAGGCGCCCGCCCCGCCCCTGCCTTCTCCCGCCTCCTCGCTTGGCCGCGGCCTCGCGCTGCCTCCCCAATTGCCTGAGCCCGGAGCAGTTGACATTTACCCCAGCCAGATAATCGAGGAATAACATTTGCGTCACAGTTTAACCGACCTCTGCCTCCGCGGCTCCTTTTAGATTAGCTTCTAAACAATAGGAAGGAGAGAGGGGGAGAGAGGGACAGGCAGGAGGTGGGGCCGGAGCCCAGCCTATTACTGCAGGGCCGGCGTGCAGGGGCGCGCTGCCCTTTCCCGGGCACAGCTATTACCGGGAAGGTATTTTAAAAGCACGCAGGTTGCCATGAGCAAAGGTTAATGGACTGACTATTACCCGTGTGTGTGGCGCGGGGCCGGCCCCGCGGGAGGCTCCGGGGAGCTGTGTTCCGTCTTCGGTGGGAAACCGTACGAGGGCCTCTCTGTGTCCCACCCGGCCTCTGGAGTTCCAGGAGGCAGGATCCCTCTTTCAACCCCGGTTATGGAGGCTCAGAAGGCCGGTGCTGGGGAAAGAACACGGGCGGTCTTGCCCTTACAAACCGCCAGACTCCCTGCCCACGTGTGGCTCGCGTGGGACGGCGCAGAGGCGGCCGGTGACTCTCCAGACGGAATCAGTGGTGAGGGAGCAGGCCGGAGGCATTGGAACACGAGTCGTGGACTGGAACTATTCTGAGTGACAAACAGCGCTCAGGGGGTTGTAAGAAGACTGGTTCTGATCGTTCCAGAAGCAAGCCGTTACCTCTGCCACGAGGGCTTGTGTCCCCTCAAAACCTGTGAGCTGCATAGGGAAGCCGCGGCTCTTTGCAGACGCGATAGAACACGCTCCCCAGCGTGGGCTTGGCCCGACGTGGGCACGGTATCGGCAAGAGAAGCCGCACAGAGCACCCCGCATGGGTCTCGGGACCCCGAGAGCGAACCTCACTATTTATTGCCTGGGTGAGTAACTGACGGCCCGGACCAGCTGCAGCTGAGGTGACATGCCTAGCCCGTGGGGTGTAATGGCCATAGGCTTCAGTCCCTGTTAAGAAATGAGGACACGGGGCGCCCAGGGGGCTCAGTTGGTGAAGCGTCGGACTTCGGCTCAGGTCATGATCTCACGGCTGGTGAGTTCAAGCCCCACATTGGGCTCTGTGCTGACAGCTCGGAGCCCGGAGCCTGCTTCTGATTCTGTGTCTCCCTCTCTCTCTGCCCCTCCCCCACTCACGCTCTGTCTCTCTCTCTCCTTCAAAACTAAATAAACATTAACAAAAAAGAAATGGGGACATGGGCACATTACAGAAGCCTTTTGTTTTTTGGTTTTTTTTTTTTTGGCCTTTCAAGCAAAATGCTTATTTTCATTTTGGTGACATTGAATTGTGGTGCCAGCCCCGGAATGTCCTCCCTGTGATGATCTACAATCTGCAGGGTCGTCAAATGACCACCGATCGGGCCAGCTGACCTTCCCCTGGGACGGAGCAGGCCTCGGCAGAGAAGCGTCTGCGACAGTGCGGACCCCGCTCAACGGGGAGAGTTTGCACGGCTTTGACCACCGGGAAGGGGCTTTACAGCCCCCAACACACGTGCTGTCTCAGCTAGTCTGACTTTCGTTTGTCTCCTGGGTCGTCCTTCTCTCATTTCCCCGCAGTGAAGGTGCCTGAGTGCCAGCGGGCCGCACAGGTCTCCTCACTCAGGACCCTGGCGGCTGGACACTGTTCCAAGTGCTTGGCGCATTAACTAATTTCAAAACGCACATCAGGATTTCTAATGAATTAAAACCTTAAAGCCTAAAGCTGGCAGCGAATCCGGAGAGGTGAAATCCCCCTTCAGAGCCAGGCTGACCCAGGAAAGGGAGAACGCTGGTGGGCCGGGGCGATTGCCGGAGCGAGCCTCTCCCACGAGTCACACTGATCTCCAGGTGCTGCGTGAAGACGCGTCCGGTCACCGGAAAGTCGCACCTTGGCGAAGCTTGCAAACTGCATCATAGCTCAAGTGCTGGAAATCGCAAAGGACCTTCCACTCCTAAGCCTTTCTGATGTTGCAAACTCTTTGGATACCGTCTGTGTGCGCCCTACAAAGGTGGCTGTGGCCAGTGGTGCAGGCAGCCTGGTTCTGTGTAACTGAAGACAGCTGTGGGCCTTGCCCGATCTCCCCAAGCACAAAGGAAATTATTGAGCAAGGGGTCCCCGTTCTGAACCTGCCCGGGTTGCTCTGAAAGGGTGACCTGGTCACACAGCGGAGGTTTTACTCGCCATTCACTCGAGACAGAAAGGATTTCCGTGGACAGCGGGCTGTGAGGTTCCTTTGTAATTTCCGCTGACCAATCCAATTATGTGGGTAATTGCAAGTATCTTCCGCAAAGCGTGGACCATCAGTCACAGAATGAATCGCGAGCCAACGGAGTGGGCTGCTTCCCTGGAAAGTGTGTGGGAGGGGGAGATTAAAAGCAATGGCCACAGAGTTTCAATGTTAAAAATGCAGAGAGAGCTGTGGCCCTGGCCGCTCAGACCCCGAGGGGGTGGGGGGGGGGGGGCGAGGGTCTGGGCATGGATCGCACCCACCAGCACCCAGCCAGGCGCGGGCCGGGAAGGGTGTGGGTGCCTCTCGCGGAACCGCTTCGACATGTATTTGCGTCCGTACCACCCAGGGCTGACAACCATCACAGGAATTTTCATGCCTGTGAAGGTGAATACAGAAATAGTTTGTTTAGCTTCTAGTTCGACAACCCACCAGGCCTGTATCTTTCTGGATACATTTATTTCAAGGTACTTAAAAACTGACTTTTATGCGATTATTTAGGCAGTGATTAGTTTTGTTGAGAAATGTGTCCTTTACCCCTCTCATTCATCCTCTGCTAAGATATTTCTGTTTGTCAGAATGCCACCGTTTCTGATAAATGACTGAAGACAGACTGCTACACTTTATTAAAAAGTAATAACAATTTTTGTACGCACCCTTCACATCGTAGGGGGGGGACCATGAATCAAAGGACACTGCCTGTCTGGGCCTGATAAATGCGCCGTTTACCAGCTGAGGAGTTATTTAGGACTGGCTATTAATTTAAATCACATTTATCTTCCCTGGATGGGGGAGGTGGCCGTGACAGCGCCTCGGAATGACCAATGGTGCGGCTAAGTGCGAATTATTTATTACCGCTGCCTCTGCAGGGCCGCACAATATGTGAGGGGGAAAAGAAACAGTGCCAATTACCGCGGTTAATCTCGTCAGGGCAATAACAAATTTCTTCCCAACACAAGGCAATTTTTATGTTTGCACTTTTTCTCCTCCAAACACAGACTCGCTTATAATTCTCCATCATTAAACTCAATTTTCTCATTGTTTTCCAAGTGCTCATGGGAAATTTTTAGTTGTCTCTGCTTCATCTTTGTTGGGAGAATAGAGCTTTTTTATGCCGCATGATCCAAAAGAAAGTGTGTTCTTTGGAGCCCTTAATGAATATTTGTTGGGAGTGTGGTGAGGTGATATGTACTGCAGATCAGATTGGCTGTATTTTACTATTAAACATTTTTCCACTGATAATAATGCCTCTTGTGTAGCGTTTCAATCCACCAAGTTCCGAATATGCAAAAGAACAATTGGGAATAGCCAATCAGGAGCCTTTTTTGGCCAATTAACTTCAATTTGATTGATCTACCATGGAAGATTAAAATATTTCTAATAAAATGCATCTTAAGCATGAATTAAATCCGAACATGCACAGTTAAGCTGGCTGTTAGGAGCCCAAGGCACGGCGTGTGCCACGACCTGGGAGCAGGTGTCCCTGTTGCCTGCGCCGTCTGGGCACACGCGCGTGCAGACTTTCCCGAGGCTCTCGGCCCCACTGCTCGGCTCTCGTGTTCCAGCGACCTTCCCATGCCCTGCCCTCGCACGCGGGGCTGGGCAGCGGCAACGTGCTTTATTATTTTGATATACTTTCCCAAATTAGACAGAATAAATTCACGCCGAACAGAGTCCAGAGTCACACGCTAATAATTAAAACACGTGTGTGCGCACGGCACCCTGCGTGTGCATTTCCTCCTACTGGTTTGCGTGTCAACAGAATGATAATTATGAAATAATGAAAGCATTTCATTTTCTGGCTGACTTTCATCTAAATTGCTGTACTTGAGTGGTTTCCGGGGCAAAGGCATATAAGGGACGACGAAATCATGACATTCAAAGCATCCGACCTCACAACCCAACGTGGCCGGGCCGAGTCTAGTGGGTTTGCCTTTCTGGTTGTCGGGTTGACCCACAGCGGGCGGCTGGTCAGGTGCTGTTCCTGGGAACTCAGTAGACAAAGCAGTTCGGAAGGGCTGTAGTCTGGCCCGGTCCTCGGGGTCAGGAAATGAGTCCCAGTGCAGCCTTCCTGGGAGAGTTGGGGAATCGCCCGTCACAGTCCCTGAGTCCACAGGCTCAGGGGCTCAGAAGGACATGTCCACCGCCCCAGGGCCTCGGGGGCCACGCTCCTGGGAATAACTTCAACAATTTGCAAACTCAAGCCCTTATGTAGAACGTGGAGTTAGAAAAACACGTGTGCGTGAGTAGATGTATTTGCATATGTACACGCACACATAGACATACATATATGGGAACAGACATATACATGTCTGTGTATACTTACATACACACACGCATTTATCCATGTGTATATTCATTTATATAATTCATCTCTCTACACATGCACACATATACACCATATGTATTTCTACATTTATACGTGTATACATGTGAGTACATGTACTCCTATATATGTACATATACATAAATCTATATATTTAAATACATATAGTTCATTTGATAGGTTCAACAAACAAACAAACAAACAAACAAACAAAGGTTTAACAATGTCCGCTGTGTTGAAGCAAGGGGTTTCAGAGCAGTGTCTGGTCAAACGAGGTGCTCCTGATGTCCGCTTCCCGGCCATCCTGGAAGCATTCTGTGGGGACAGGCACGTGGTCAC
The DNA here is from genome assembly GCF_027475565.1 of Acinonyx jubatus. Lineage (NCBI taxonomy): Eukaryota > Metazoa > Chordata > Mammalia > Carnivora > Felidae > Acinonyx > Acinonyx jubatus. The sequence goes on along the minus strand of NC_069380.1, from coordinate 234,601,119 downwards.
CCTCGCCTGGGCACTGTCGCCGTACATCATGAACACTGAGACGTCCTTCTGGTTCCAGGCAGCCTGGCGAGAATGGCCTTGCCCTTGCCTCTGCCCTCCTTCTTGGGCCACTCCCTCCCTCTGACACAACTGGAGAGCCATCCTGTGGGATACACCCATGCCCTCCCTGCCTCAAGTCCCACCCCTGAGGTGGAGTCTGTCCTTCCGAGACAGGCCCTTGCTCAGGGCAGAACCATTCACCAGTGACCTCTGGGCACCTCCTTGCCATCATTCTGACGTCTGTGGGGGAGGATCTCCCGTGTCCATCCTGGCCTGGGGGCAGACCACGTAATGCCACCTTTGCCTGCAAAGGTGGTCACGGGGCTCCTAAGTTGTCTCTCTTCTGACTTTCTGGTCCACTCATTTCGTAAGCCGTCGCAGTTGGCCATGTGTCTTGGCTGTGTTAGGGGTTATGGGAGCCGGTATCTTTGAGCAAGAACTGTCCACAGAGGTCTGTTCAGGTCTTACCCCAGGACATGGACGCTATCTTTAGAGCCCACACACCTTATTTGCTCTCATCGTCGGTGAAAACAAGTCTCCATCCTCTGAGCATCCAGGTATATCATAAAAATACAAACACACTCACAAAGAGCAGTGTTTAGTAAGTGGAGCGGGGGGGGGAGCCGAGATCAGCTTCTCTCATCCCCAGGAAAGTTCCCTCCTATGTCATTTCTCTGGCTCCATAGCGCACACTCTTTTATTTTTTGAATTTTTAAAAAATGTTTTTATTTAGTTTTGAAGGAGAGAGAGAGAGAGAGAGAGACAGAGCATGAGCGAGGGAGGAGCAGAGAGAGAGAGAGAGGGAGACACAGAATCCGAAGCAGGCTTCAGGCTCCGAGCCATCAGCACAGAGCCCGACGCGGGACTCGAACTCACAGACCGTGAGATCATGACGTGAGCCCGAGTGGGATGCTTAACTAACTAGGCCACCCAGGTGCCCTGTGCACACTCTTTTATTTGGCAGAAACATTATCTATCCACCCAAATCAGAAACCCCGATGTCATTGTTAACTAGTTGCTTTCCTTTAACAGAAACACGTTCTGTCAATTCGATTTCACGAGAATCTTTCAAGTAGTGTCTTCATGTCTGCTCCCAGGGCCCAGGGGCCACTTTCTGCCTTTATGGTTCTCGGGAAAACCGCAGCAGCGACCAGCTGGTCTCCACGCATCCACTCTCAGCTGCCTCAATCTGTGCTCAGCAACGAGTCTAAACTATCCCCCCGAGATCGAGACTCCCCAGGGAACGTCCATTTCAGAGCCTGAGGTCCTTCACAGGCATTCTAGTTGCCAGAATCTAACTTTAATTTTCAAACACTTATTTTCTGTCCCATTTTCTCTTCCCTCTTCTTCTGGGATCTCGTTACCTGTTTTTTTCTCTTGTTTGTAGTGGACGATCATTATTGATCTAGTCAGTGAAACTTTCATCTGTTATCTCCGTTTATAATGGAGCCTAGCCTGTGATATTTTCTTTCAGACTTTTCACCTCTAAAATGTCTATTGCTTTTTTTAATGTGTATAAATTCAATTTTGACTTTTAATGCATATATATTCAATGTTGCTGATACGATGTCCTGTCTTTTCACTCACCACAAACATCTTTCTTTTTCTTACTGAGCGTACTTTCCGTAGCTGCTTCTAAGTTCCTCTCTGATAAACTCAGCGTCTGAGTCAACTTGGGTTGTTGGCCTTTTCCCTTGAGATATTTTCCTCCATCTTTTTCTGTCGAGTAATTTCGTATGATATCTCAGACCCTGTTCCATGTCCGGAGGGCCAGATAATTGTTTCCATATTTTATCCAGAGCCCACAGCTGGTACTTGTTGGACGACTTATGTTTTCAGTGCTGACTCCTTTATGCCCAAAGTGGCGCTTCCTCTGATATGATTTTTAGCCTCACCCTATCAATACTGTCTCTGCAAAAATCTATCTCAATATTGTAGGCAAATCAGGCCCCTTACTATCTCCTGGAGATGGCCAGTACTTTCAACCAATGTCATAGGCCTTGAAATGTCCATTCAAAACCAAGCAAGTTAAATACCTATGCATTTTAGAGAAATAGACTGTCCTGGAGTCAGTGAAAAAATATAAGATACTTTACCATAATATTACCATGGGATAGTCTGTGTTAAATTTGCCATTTTAAGACAGAGTTTTCTCTTAGTCAAAAAATGTATTTTTTTCCCCCAGTGGAAACTCAGGGACTCCTAGTATACAAATTAAGTTTTTCTTTCCAAATTCCTGGACACTATAAACATTTGCAATTTGTCAAAATATTCATCTCATTAATACTTTTCTATGATGCAAATGTCCTGAATGTCCAGGAAAAAAGAATATAAATACACACACACACACACACACACACACACACACATATATATATATTTGTAGGTCATTGAAAATAATTTCATGTAAAATGCTGTTACAAAATCCATACATCTGTAGACCCACTTCCAAGATCAGAAAAGAGAGAAAAAGAGAGGCTGGTTGATGCCTGTGGCATGCAGCTATAATGCACACAGGCTTAAGGAATGGGGTATGATTACATTACAGATAGACTTCTAAATATCATTTGAGACAGATCAGGAATCCTTTATAGGTCATCTGTCCCACGTACATTGTTTTCCTGGGCTCCACGGGGCAGTGCAAGACAAGTGTCTGGATACAAGGAGCTTGGAGTCCGGCACTCGCTCACCCTGTACCGTATCTGACAAGGGTAGCCCCTCCTCCACCTGCTATGCCCGTGGACTGGCCACAGGGGCTGAGGAGAATTGTGGCCAGCTGGCCACAGCGAGAGGCTGACGATCTCCAAGAATTGTCACCTTCTGTTGGGCTTGTCGTATCTTGGAGACACGTGCTACTCTCTCTATTCCCTATCTTCACATCCTCACAGGGTCAGATACAGGTGCTCTGGAGGTTATTGTGTTTTTTGGCATACTCACTTCAGGTGTCTAACCAGCCCAGCCACTTCAATCCAGACATTTGTCTGGAGTTACTGTACTCATCCAAGGTTTAAATAAAAGCCAGTGGTGTGGAGGGAGAAAAACCAATTCAGTACGTGCAATAAATGCATAGAAAATGACATTATTATGCAGAGATCAGATTTTCAGCAAACGTAAAGCGTCGTTCCCTCTCAAAAAGGAGTTAACATTATGATGAACAATTTCTATTTTTGTGTGATTTTGAATGAACTATTCTGTTGAAATAGTAGAGATCATTCAGTGTCTCACAACATAATAATCTTCCCTCTCTGCTATATTCATAATGGTGTGGACCTAGAAGGTGGGGAGGGATGTCATGTAATGGTCAAGTAAAAAGTGTCTTAAGTCGTAGACATTCAAATAATGTGGTCAAATGTTGAAAGTGCTCTGAAAATTTCATTTGCTTTAAAGACGTCTTTAATTAATCACAAAAGCAAAGGGTTAGCTTTGCATGGACATTACATTTTTTTAATCTGTGCTTCTTTACATTCTACTTTTTAAAATTCTTTTCCACTAGGGTTTTGATGGTTTCCTGTCTCACATACTTTTGTGGGTCCAATTCTGGAGTCTCTACTCTATTCCATTGGTCTTACTTGACAAATCTCCAAAGGCAAGGGACTTAAAAGCAAAAATGACTATTGGGACCTCATGAAGATAAAAAGCTTCTGCACTGCAAAGGAAACAATCAACAAAACTAAAGGCAACCGATGGAATGGAAAAAGAGATTTGCAAATGACACATCAGACAAAGGGCTAATATCCAAAATCTATAAAGAACTCACAAAACTCCACACCTAAAAAACAAATAATCCAGTGAAGAAATGGGCAGAAGACATGGATAGACACTTCTCTAAAGAAGACATCCACATGGCCAAAAGGCACATGAGAAGATGCTCAACGTCACTCCTCATCAGGAAATACAAATCAAAACCACACTCAGATATCACATCACGCCAGTCAGAGTGGCTAAAATGAACAAATCAGGAGACTATAGATGCTGGAGAGGATGTGGAGAAACGGGAACCCTCTTGCACTGCTGGTGGGAATGCAAACTGGTGTAGCCTCTCTGGAAAACAGTGTGGAATTTCCTCAAAAAATTAAAACTAGATCTACCCTATGAGCCAGCAATAGCACTGCTAAGAATTTACCCAAGGGATACAGGAGTGCTGATGCATGGGGGCACTTGTACCCCAATGTTTATAGCAGCACTTTCAACAATAGCTAAATTATGGAAAGAGCCTAAATGTCCATCAACTGACGAATGGATAAAGAAATTGTGGTTTATATACACAATGAGAATACTATGTGGCAATGAGAAAGAATGAAATATGGCCCTTTGTAGCAACGTGGATGGAACTGGAGAGTGTGATGCTAAGTGAAATAAGCCATACAGAGAAAGACAGATACCATATGTTTTCACTCTTATGTGGATCCTGAGAAACTTAGCAGAAGACCATGGGGGAGGGGAAGGGGGAAAAAAGTTAGAGAGGGAGGGAGGCAAACCATAAGAGACTCTTAAAAACTGAGAATAAACTGAGGGTTGATGGGGGGTGGGAGGGCAGGGAGGGTGGGTGATGGGCATCGAGGAGGGCACCAGTTGGGATGAGCACTGAGTGCTGTATGGAAACCAATTTGACAATACATTTCATATTAAAAAAATAAATAAAATTGTTTTCCAAAAATCCAAAAGGCTTTGATTTAAAATAGAGAACTCCATGTGTCCATATGTTTAAAATAATGTTAGATAGGGCAAGAAAGTGCCCTCATTTCAAGCTATATTAATAACATACAATGTCTATACTTCCCACCTGCAACTCCCACTCTCACCCTGAATCTCACAGCCGTCAGCCTCTGAGAGGACAGGACGAAGAAAGGCAGGTGGACACAGCACAGTGGTGCCACAGGGCGAGGAAGGTAGGGGGGTGGGCAAGGTGGCGGGAAGGGAATCCATGTGGAAGCAGCATCTAGAAAGAACAGACCACAGACCAGAAGAGTAACATGTAGAAGGAGGAGATCCCGTTGCGTAATAGGCCAAGCGTAGAGCTTGAGGGTGCAGAGCCTGTGCTTCCTGGACCAGTTGGCACATCTTGAGCCCGTGATGGAGAGGAAGGAGATCCGTCCGTCCCTCTGGCAATCAGTGTCAAGCATTTGAGAAGAAGCAAGGGAGACTTGCCAACCATTCTGCTACATCTGAGTTAGGTGACTTTGGATAAGCTTCTTCTTCTTCTTGTTGACCTGTGTGCTTCATGGAGGGGGAGACTTACACTTCTCTAGTGAGAGTGAGCAAGGCAGGAAACTCCTGGATGACCCAGCATGCAGCAGGAATTCGAGGAACTGAGGTCGTTCATATCACCATCACCACCATCACCATCGTCATCACCACTTTTTTGTCACCATCGTCACCACCAGCAACCATCCCCACCACCCCCATTATGATCCTGTGAAGTGCCTCACCCAAAGAAACACTGGAGCTCTAAGAACTAAAATAGTTTCTAAGTATCACACAACTCAGCCTCTAGCCGTTGATGGATGTGACCCAGAAAGAGGCTGGGCTCAGACAATGTTGGGATACTTGCCTCTGCATCATTGAGCCCAAGTGCCAAGGTGTGATCTCGGAGGGGCAGGGTCTCTTTTGAATGAGTGGATAAGAATGTGGCCATGTTCCAGAATGCTCCATGCACACAGCCGTCTCTAGACAACTTACCATCTCAGCCCCTTTAGTTAATATGTCACCTATTCATACCTCACCTGGCCTTCGCTTATGACTCCGAGGCCCCAGAAGATCCTGCCTGCCACCTTGTTGCTCTGATTCCCACTTCCTTCTCAGAGCCTCCAGGACTTCACAGATGAGGCAGCGAAAACAACCTAACAGCTACTTCGGACATGGGCACCCAAGGACCCGAACGTTAGAAATAGCAGGATGTCTGGTCGGCGTGAAAGTTCTGCCAGACCCCAACACAGCCACTTTTAACTTGTCTCTCTACAGATTCTTGAGCTCCGGAGCTAAAACTAACGACCAAATTATATACGTTTTAAAAACTGGCTATTTATAATCCGCATGTGTTACCATAATTTGTTTTATATTCTGTCATATCCTTTGATTAAATATTTGTTCAAGTTTGTAAAGTTAACCAGTTCCACATAGCTCTGGCCCGAGGCTAGAAATCGTTGCAGAGATGAAAACCTAACGGGGATGATAGTCACGAGACACAGGGCTTTTCCCGGTCTAGCTTCTAACACACACAAAGCTGGGTCCCCGATTTGCTGGGCTTTGTAATGTTCATTAGAGTGGGGCTAGGGCTAGTTTCCAGGAATTTCCTTCAAGGGACCTTTTAATTTTGTGAACACCAAAGTAGCTGATCCCTTCTTCTATTTTCAAAGCCCATCCATTCTGTGAGCTTTTTGGGTTGATATTAAAATGTTTTTCACTTTTCCTTTAATAATTCCTAACTTATCTGTGTGTGTCAGGAGAAGTGAAAACCCTAAAAATCAACCTGCTGTTTATGAAGTGTTGATTCCCCCCCGAAACATGGCCGGACCCCGCTAACACTGCGCTAAGAGAACAGACACAGAAGGGCAGAGGTAGCACGACTCCATGCACACGAAATTCCTCAAGCAGGCAGATTCAAAGAGAAAAGTAGAAGAGAGCTTCCCAGGGGCTGGGGGCAGGGTGGGGAGGGGAGCGGCCGTGTGATGGGTGCAGGTTTCTCTCTGGGATGGTGGGAAAGTTCTGAAAACAGTCATGAGGGTTACACATCGTGATCGTGTTTGACGCCAGTGAATTGTATACGTAAGATGATTAAATAAGTCAGTTTTATGTTACATGCATTTTACTACAACAAAAAGGATGAAAAATCAAGCCCCTGCAAATGAGATAACTGTACCGAAAGTGTAAAAAAAAAAAAAAAAAAATAGCGTGGTCCACGGGCAGTCCTTGGAGCCTCCTTCTTCCATCCCGAGCCCTGGGACTCTTTGAGGAGGCGGGTCGGGCAGGTGCGGGCCCCCTGCCCAGCCCTCCTTCCTCCCAAGGTGCTTCATTATTTATTAGCCAAGCCATCTGGCAGGCAGTGTGCTATCGGCAGCAGAATCCAATACTGAAAGGTCACCACCACAAACATCCCAGTGAAAGGGTGTTAAAGCAAATACAAATACACCTTTTTAATTTCGGCTGAATTGATTGGATAACAATTGGAGGGTGTCGCAGGTCAGGACGCGCGAGCCAGCAGGTCAGAGGAGAGAAAGGAGCCGGGGCGGCGGTCACGGGGGTGCGGGACGGAGCCCGGGGCGCCCTGCCCCCGCGTGCCCTCGCTCTTGTCTTCACAAATGAAGAAATGCCCACGCCGGACCCAAAGGCTTTGAAGAGAGCTGCACAGATGGCTAGGGCCACCCTGGAGTCACTGTACGTTAAACATCATGCTCTGCTCGAAGTCAGGTATGCAAAGGCTCACCGATGTTATAAAAGGCAAGAAATGACCGTGTGCCCACAATCCCTCCCTAGACCCAGAGCTGCCGACACGCTGCTGGGGAGCCTGGCGTCCGCCCCCGGGGGTCCCAGAGTGGCACCTGGCCCCTCTGAGCCAGAGGACGGTGGAGGGGAAACCGAGGGCCGTGCGCAGCTCAGCGGCTCAGCACACACCAGTGCCTCGCCCCGTGCCCAGCCGGGAGAGTCGGGCGAGACCACAGGACAAGCGGTCCTCGGCGGGGCCAGCGGCCTTGGTGGGGAGTCCCTCGATGTTTGCCACCCACGGATGATGCCCGGCTCCACAGATGAAGCGCCAGAACCAGTAAGTAAGCCATGAGCACATCGCCCAGACCTTTAGCAAAAGAAACCAATGAAAATTCACAAACAGGCAATATACGATTTTGTAACTACGAAAATATATTCAGCCTCACAGAGAATCATATATGTATATAGGTATATATTTATATGTGCAAATAACGGAGTAACATGTTTGCTGATTAAAAGTGGCAATTATGTAACAGCTGTGACCGTGCAGGAGTCCTTACCAAGACCCTCTCTTCTGTCAAGGATGAGACTTTCAGAGCAGTTCTGCAAAGCTTCCCTGCCGTCGGGGACCCCGAGTGTGGGCCTCAGTCCCCCAGTCTGGTTTGGGGATGTGCTGACGGAGGGGCCTCCAGTGCAAATTTCTCTCCTCTGTCTTCTCGACCGAGGATTGTCCAGAGGCCAGCAGGTGCAGTGCCGTTGGGGGGGGGGTCCCCAACACAGACAGGAGCTATGCAGCCCACGGCCACCAGGCGGTCAGCACAGCAGTTTGAGAAGTGTCCCCTGCCCTGGCTGAGGACTGTTAGCAGCCTGAAGCTATACCCTCACCTCTTTTTCTCTCATTAGAGAGAATGTTCTAGAATGCAACCTTCAGTCTGCTCTAGTTTGCAGAAGAAAGCTACTCTCTCAGCACTATGAGCAGGTGCTTAGGACAGAGGATGGCACACCTCCTCGCAGAGCACCTGGCCCACCCACCATCGCTTGAGGTTTGGCTGGAGCTGAGCTGGCCTCTCTCGGGCCCTTTTCCCCGGGGACGCTCACTATGGAGCCAGAGAACCGGGACGTTGGTACCTCATTTTTCCAGGATTAACACAAGGCAACTGGGAAAGCCTAGGTAAGTACCCCGAGATCCCAGAACTAAATTTTGAACAAGAGGTCTGCTTGAATTTGCACAGAAACCAAGCTTAAGAAACAATGTGTCTATGCAGCCTTGTGTGTTGATTAGAGAAGGAACACTTTGCAACTTGATTTATATCGTGTGCAATAGATGGAAGCGAGGCTGACTCCCACCTTCCAAAGTTTACGGGTGCAGAAATCACAAAGGCAAAGAAAACACTTTAATTCCCCTTCTCTTCAGAGTCAGTAAGGAAACATACTTTTAAAAATAAACCGAACAGGGGCGTCTGGGTGGCTCAGTCGGTTAAGCGTCCGACTCTTGGTTTCGGCGCAGGTCACAATCTTGTGGTTTCCTGAGTACTAGCCCTACATCGGGCTGTGCACTGATGGTGTGGAGCCTGCTTGGGATTCTGTCTCTCTCTCTCCCCCTGTCTCTGCTGCCCCTCCCCTACTCACGCTGTCTCTGTCTTTCTCAAAATAAGTAAACTTGAAAAAAACTAAAAAAACCAAAACAGGTGATGTCTTGGGCCACAGCCGCTGCACGCACAGAAGCACATCCCAGGGAGTGTGCCTCTTTCTAACAAGCAGGCAGTTGCTAACAGATAGATTAGACACTAAGCCCCGTGTCCTTGGAGCCGACCTGTCTGATGTGGATTCTTGAGACAGGCCGGCTGAGTCACTGATGGGCACTGTCTTTACCAGGGCTGTTGGGAACAGCGACCGGTCGGCTGTGGTGGCAGTGAGGGCCCGGCCAGCACCCCCTCTCCCCGCTGCTCTGGGGACCCTCTCTTCCTCGCCCCCTCCCCTGGCAGGCGGGCACCTGTGCTTTCCCAGGATGGGTTCCAACAGGAATCGGGCGGCCATGTCTGGGGGCCCCGCGCAGTCTTCCTGTCAGTGCTGAGACCGGGACAATTCATCACAGGAGTCACGGCGAAACCCGAGGCTTGTCCATACATGCGCGTTCGGGACGGCGGGCTTTAAAAATAACAGCCCGGGAATGTTCTTTCCGCACCCCCGTGGAAGTGAATACCTGCATCCGATTTGGAATTTCAAAGACTCCAGCGATCTCCGTGCTGGGCCTTCTTTGCCGTGAAGAGTCTCTGTGTCAAGGGGGCAAAGTGCTGTGGGGAAGGGGGCCGTGTCAGCGAGGAGCCGCCCTAACCAAGATTAACGGCCCGTCTTCCCCGTCAGGGCCCGGCCGCCTATTGGTGCTCCCTGGGCACTGGGACAGCGGCGAAAGATTGAGGGGGAGCGGCCTCCAGAGCCCAGGAGGCGCGGCTGGGTTTCCTGTTGTCGCAAAGCTAAGTTTATTTATCAGGTTCCAGGTCTGGGGCTCTTCGCTCCCGGCCGCTGTGCCCCACCTGTCATCTGCACAGAGATAGAGGCGGCCGCCCTGCGACGCTGTGCCCTGACTCCTGCAGTCAACACAGGCAAAATTAAAAGATCGCATCAGCGAGGTTTGTGCTTCTCTGTGCCGCTAAACAGACTGTCTTCGTGATCGTTATGAAAATGATACTTGTACAATTTGCCAAATTATGGATGTGTCATTTTAATGCATTCATACTATTATATATAATATAACGTATAAAATGTGCACATTATATAAACACATAAAAGTAGATATACATATGTAGGATACGTGTATATACATGTGAATATATTTTGCCCTGACATAGACTTTGGAGGTCAGTTAAAGGTCATAGGCAATTTGTGTTTTATTATACACACTTTTCTACAATCGTTCAAATTTTACCAGATGCACGTATTATGCAATTATACATAATATACAAAAATGTTTATGATATGATTAATACAAAATCATATGCTTTTATACTATGCAAAAATTACGGATTGTGTATTATATTAATTGGTTATGCAACACGCATATAATGACTGTGTGTGCAACTTGGCATCATCCCGCACAGGGGCTGAAATTCTGGAAGGCGCCCGCAGGGGGACGTGTGCTCTCCCCTCTCGGGCGCCACATCTCTTTGCCTCCTAGGGACTCCTCCTCTAATTGTGTGGCCGAGTACTTAAGAAGAGCGTAATAACAACATGCTTTAACGAGGGTTCACGATAATGGAAAATCAATGGCACGAGTCAATGGATGATTTATCATCAGTGGCCTTCATACGCAGTCACTTTGGAGAAAGGCCCACGAGAGGGTGGACGCTCGCTCTCACCGAGCAGCCACGCTGGGGCCCACGGCGCAAATGCTCCACGTAACCCGCCCCGTGTCAGCCCGCAGGAGCCCTGGATGGGACCCGACCCACGCTCTTCGCAGACCCCGACGTGGATTTGCTGCCACGGGAGCAACGTGGATTTGCTGACATGGCACACGCTGCCACGGGAAGTGGGGTGTGGAGGGGGGTGTTTGGCCAGCTGTGCCCATGGGTGGAAACGGGGGTTCGGGTCCCGGAGACGTAAGAGGCGCAGAGAGGGATCAGGCAGGCAGAACAGATTGAAGAGAAGCCAAGAGGTGGGAGCGGGTGGAGGCTTGGGGGTCCCTGAGTGAACACACACGATTGGTGGGAGTGACTCAACAGAGGAATATTCCGAAGGGCACGGAGTCCTCGGCGGCCACGCTACTCCAGACCTCTCTCCCGGGCTCCTTCTCCACACGCAGGGCGCAGGGGTCTCCACGGCCTCAGTTGGAAGAACGCAGTGAGATAATGTGTTCACGCCTCTCTCCACAAGTGTTCCCTGCCGTACCACGGGATGGGGATTTCGGTGCCCCTGGACGCGATGGAGGGCAGGGCCCCGGGGCACCACGCCAGCCGGGGGGAGGGCACCAGGGATGTTCTCGAGCCCCGGCCTGGGTTCCTGCTTGTCCAACAGACGAGCCGGTGCCTTTGGTGAGGGCATGGCCAGAATCTCAAGCAGACGCTCAGGTGACGGGGCCACGGGGCTGTAAGAACGGTGACAGTCAGGGTCCCAGCAGTTCACCAGAGGCTGGAGGGTGGCTTGGATTTAGTTTCAAGTGAGTTACATAGATGTGAATAATCGCAAAGTCCTTGTAGGAAAATTCACACACACAGGTACGTGTAAGTCCATGCAGACACGTGCACCTTCGTCCGCCTGCACACGCTCAGCCACCGTGAGGTGGAAACCGCATGGGCTGGGGGTGAGGGCACCAGGGAAGTCTTTCCTCGTGGTTCCTATAAGCCCGAGGGCCATCGGAATTGGAAAGGCGACAGAACAGGTTTTGGTGACGGAGTGAATCCAACGGGTGTCTCGGGGTGTGTAAGATTTTTCCTCCTGTAAAGCCCTGCTCTGCATTTAAAAAGCAGAAGGGACGTAATCTCTCCTTTCTGGAAAATCACACTCTGATGGGGACACGTTAACAGAGGAAGAGGAAAGAAGGTGTCCGGGTGAGGCCACATCCCAGGCAGCTGTGCCCACGGGCGGAAACGGGGGTTCGGGTCCCGGGGACGTAAGTAAGTGCTGGGAAGCCGGGCTAAGCGCCTGACGTGCGGAGTTTAAGTCCAGGCGTCTGAACAGAAATGCTCCAGACGTGTGCAGATAAAGGGCTGGCAGGTGTGACTGCAGATGCGGAACTCGAGCAATCACGTTCCAGGTGTCATCGGGGGGGGGGGGGGGAGGGAGGGGGAGGAAAGGCATTCAAATAGCTCCGAGCTGGAGGGAACTCACACAACGTCTGGTGGGAACATCCAGGTGACCTTAGAGCAAAGTGCCCGTGGCAGGAGAGGGCCAGCGTGGGGTCGGGACCCCGAAGTGCACATCAGTCCGGGAGGGAGGACGGTTGTTGACGACGGAGGTTCTCGGGACAAAGCCCCAGGACATAAGCGCCGAGGACAGGGCGTTGGCCTGGGAGCTGTAGGTGACCCTCGGGAGCAGAGAGCAAGGATGACTGAGGATTGGGTCACTAGACCTCGTGTTGAGAGGCTGGCCCGTGAGAGGAGAGACCCTGGCACGCCTGGCCAAAGGCAGGAGGTGGGACTTCCCAAGAAGGAAGAGTGCCGACAGAGCCCTCGGCGTGCGGCCCCTGGAGGGCCCGCGAGGGTATCTCGCTGGCTCGGGGGGCACAGGTGCTGCCATTGAGGTGTGAGGGACTGGGGGGGGGGCGGGGGATGAAGGGATATGAGTCAAATGGCAAAAAGACCCTAATTCACAAAGGACAAAAAGTGGATGCGATTTTCTTAGAAATCGGAAGGAGAGCGGAGGACGACTTGACTCGGGAGGCCACACTCTGGAGAGCTCCGGAGGGGAAGGTGCGGGAGAGGAGACCGCGGGCCTCCTGGGGGAGCGTGGCCACAACACCACATGCCGCTCACACGCCGAAGGGGATGCTTTGGAATCTCCCGAGGTAGATCGCAGGGTGATGCCAACCTGGGTGTCAGCAGAGTCGGCGGGGGGGGGGGGGACGGAGGAGACCAGAGTTCAAGGTCAAGGCTCTGCCGCAGTGGCCAGCCCCAAAGCGAAATACCCTGCGCGTCGTAGAGCCAGGCAGAGCCAGAGGCGGGAGGAGCGGGTTGTGGCGCTGGCACAGGTGTAGACAAGCAGGTTAACGGAACGCAGTAGAGAGCCAGAAGAGGGCCCTGCTATGTCAGGCAATTAAAAAAAAAAAAAAGCAAAAAGCATGTACAGGTATTTGGGCAAAGAATGATTTAGGAAATGGTGCAACGGCAACTAGTTATTTCAAGTGGGGAGGGAAAATCCAGCAGAATTTCAAAGGATCGGGGTGAGGGACGGCCTGCATTTCTTCCGGGCTCACGTCTACACAGGCGTTTCACAGGAAAAATCTAACGTGGCCTCAACAACCCACGGTGAGGGAAGGGGGCCAAGTCCACACTGTCGGCCAGGAAACGAGCACTTCAGACAGGCTGAGAAAGTGACTCCTTTGTAGGCCACAGGGAGGCACGGGGTGGAACCCCGGCCCCGGCCCTTCCTGTGCTCTTTCTGAGACGCCTGACCCGGGTTCTGGGCGCCCAGAGACGGCAGGTGCGTGTGGGAGCAAAGTGCTGCTTCCAGTCTGCCCTGGAGACGGAAAGATCCGTGCGCGGATGCGGCACCCGGCGCTGGAGCCGGGGGAGGGGGGTCTGCGCCCACGGACTCACGTGGGCCCTCGAGGTAGGAAGAGATGAGCCACATCTAACTTCTCCAATCATCAAAATCACTTCCCAGCAACAACCCCCCCAATACAACTCAATAAAACAAAATTGAGCCGCTAATGAAACCGTCTAGAAGAGATACGGAACAGCAGGGGCACAGGTTCTGTGTAACTCGAGCCGTCTCTGGCAGCCGTGGCCGTGTGTCCGTAAAGGGTGAGGCGCTTTAGGATTTTCTGTGAGCCCGGGGCCCTGCTGTTTCCACAGGGACGCTATGCGCTGAACACTGGAGGTGACACACAGATGTCCCTTTGGGGACAGAGAACCGACCTCCCAGCTGTTGGGAATGAAGCCAGCAGACAGCCCTCAGGGGGCAGCTGAGACCCCCTTTGATGCAGCACACCCCCACCCCCAGAGACACCAGGGCGGTGACCCCGAACCGGAACTGAGAAACCCCTAAAGGGTTATGGCCCTTCAGATGCTCAGCGGCTCAGCCAAGACCTCCGTGGGGACAGCCCTGCGGCCCAGGCCCCCCTGCCCGGTGCTGGGCTCCGCCCTTAAACAGGTGCCAACCTGACCGCATCCCAGGAGACACTCGGACCCTCACTTCTGTCTCAACCTGCGCCAGTTAGGCACGGAGAGGTCCAAGCCCCCTGCTCTCAGTGTCACAGGCCACTGCTTCGGACCCACGTCCCCTCTGAAATATAAATGCCGTGGACTGAAGGGTAAATAACTTCTGACCGGCATGTGTGGACTCTGGACGTAGGTGACCCGAATGCTGGCACAGCTGATGGGTGTGGCCACTCCTGCTTCCAGACGGGACACATCAGGTGCTTTACAGGGCGATTTACTGAATCCGCTCTGGGCCTGATTTTGTTTCGTTACCTATTTTTGCGTATGTTTCCATCTTTGGAAACCCTTGGAAGTTGCTCTGGGAAAATCCGCAAGCGAACTGAGGAGGCTGTCCCGTCCCAGGTGCGAGCAGACAGGGTGCTGTGGCCGTTGGCTGAGGACGCACGTTTTCCCCTGAAACAGCCGGGAAGGACTTGGTGGGTCCTCCTACCCTGCATACGCCCTCTCAAGTCCTGCCATTTGATGTCGTTGTCCAGATCTTTCTTAAAGACGTGGAAACGTTGTGGAAGCCGAGACAGCCTCCTGTCCCAGGTGCCCCAGCCTGGCCATGGGACGACGGTGCAGGGTGCGGGGCTCGGGGCGGTGTGGGGCGAGGGCTGTGGGGTGCCTGCAGTTGTTAACGGTCGTGGGGTGTGGCGTGTGCATCCCAGGACCGCACCGCCCTGGCGTGCACTGTCACACTACGTAGACTTGCAAAGGTGACGCCCCGGGCTCTTCCTGCGAAGGGCCCGAGGGGCGGTTTCAGCCCCACCGCGACCTGTGATGGGGCTGCCTACCACCGCCAACACCTGCGCTCGGGTTGGCTGTGTTCCACCCAAACTTTATGCAACGGACAGCGGTCAGATTTGGTCGGGGGGCCGGGGCCGCAGTCCCTCCTCAGGGGAAGCCGGTGTGTGAACTCCTGTGACGTGTTCACGACAGTAATATTGTGTGGTTTCTTCACCCGGTCGCCTCTCACTAGGTATTTACGTCGTCTCTGATCTCTCATAGGCGTTCCTACGACTCCTGCCAGAAATGGGCTCGCGCCTGGGGAGCGGCAGCCTCAGCACCCAGACGTGCGAGGTGGCTGTTCCGGCCTGCACTGTCGCCAGGCGCTGGGGACGCCTGATTCTCTCCTTCCCCATGCGGCTCCCTGGGCTCCCATGGTGAACTTTTTTGCCAAACCGCAGAGAACGATCAGAGCCTTTCTGGTGTCCTCTCCCAGAAATTGTATATTTTATCCCTTTGCTTTCTCCCCTGTTTTTCTGTAAATCCTTTCATGTATTCTTGTGAGATTGTATATATCAAAAGACTTTACTGGAATTCATGAAATCAATCTTTTGTCACCTTTGCAGTTAAAATGTTAGCTTGTGGCTCCTCTCGTGGACTCCCGTGTCTTTGTTTAGGGGGCTTTGTGTTACCCAGTCTTTCATTTTAATGTCATAAAACGACCATATCTTTTTTCTTTACTGCTTTAAAGCTTCCAGTTTTTGTGTGTTTTTAGAAAAATTGTTTCTTAGCCCCCAGATCGTAAGGGTAACCTCGGAACGCTTTCCGACTCTGCCCTTCATGCTGCAATTCTCTGGCTTCACACCTGGTTATAAAGAAGGAATCTCATTTCATTAGACTTTTCCACATGGATAATCATTTTTTAAATCTTTATGTTCTGCCCCTCCGCTTCTGTTTTTTGCGTAACGTCTTCACACATCTATCGGATACTTGCGGACTTTAGCCTCCCACAAAGAGACACTGGAAATCTGAATTGCAATTGCATTAAAATCACACAGTCCGGGCGCCTGGGTGGCTCAGTTGGTTGAGCGTCCGACTTCGGCTCACATCATGATCTCGCGGTTTGTAGGTTCGAGCCCCACATCGGGCTCTGTGCTGACGGCTGAGAGCCTGGAGCCTGCTTCGGATTCTGTGTCTCCCCCTCTCGGCCCCTCCCCCACTCCCACTCTCTCTCTCTCCAAAAAATAAATAAACATTAAACCAATTTAAAAATAATCACATAGTCATTTGGGGAGAATGCTCTCTTTGCAGTAACACACTTTCTTGTTTCTGAGATGTATCTTCCACGTGGTCACAGCTTCCCTAACACTGTGTGTGGCCGAGTAAAGATGGCCACGGTGTTTTCGAGTTCTTTTTCCTTGACTCTCACCTGGTTCTGTGACCTGCCTGACCCACAGACTAGTCTCAGACAGTCTGGAACTTTACGGGCATCAGCCCTGAGCCCAGCACCTCAGGACACCTCGGGCCCTGAGAACGCAGAGACCATTGGTCAGCTGAGGGGCTTCTGAGACCCAGGCCATATGATCCGGGTGATGACAGGCCTTGCAGCCTCTGTCATGGGATCTGGAGGAACAACTTCGATTAACTGAGTCACAAGGTCATCGCAGACTTAAAGATATTCTGTATTTTGTGCTTTGATAAAACAAAGGAAATCTTACTCCTTAACAGTTTTGTGAATTTAACTCACTTCAGATTTTCATAAGGAGCCTCCCCCCGAGAGTCCCGGATACACTAAGAAACAGTAAATTCTGTAGTCACTGCCAATACAAGGATTGGAGGCATAAACCACCACACGGGCAGTGACGCTGAGTTAGTGCGGTTAAATCTTACTTTCTATATGTGAAAGTGAGGGTACACGATGAAGTACACGTATGAAGGGTACACGTAGGGACACGATGAAGAAGCGGCCATACAGACGTTAGGAAATGAATGATCCTGAGTGGGAAATAAATCGCACGTGATGGTGAGGGTGACGAGGCCCGGGGCTGGGCTCCCAGCGGCCACATGCCAGGCACACGTCCCACGCTCCATCCTTGCCAAGGATTTTCTGATGCCCGCTTCTCATAAATGTATCATCACTTGATTAACTCAATTTTCTAAGCAACAAAATATACTCAAACCACTTTTGAATGTTCTCTTTAGGGATCCACATCAGGGACCACCGCACACTCCCATCTACCTACTAATGAGGTCATGTTGTAAACGGAGTATTTAATCTTCATGGGGTCCCATCCAACATAGACTCAGGACAGAGATTCCTTTTACATTGAAAACTAGCACAGCAGGTTCCCATTAGTTTCTAGGTGAGCTCGTCAGCATTTGCAAGATGAATGGAAGAGTTCAAGGTCAAGCTGTCCTCCCAGGAGTGGAGGCTCCTGGCCCCAGTCCCAGCGGTGCTGGGAGCTCTGTGACCCAGTGCCCCTGTGCTCCTGCGGCCTGCTGGGCAGGTGGTCACAGGAGCTCGGAGGAAAGACGTCCGGACCCTCAGACTGCACCCTGGTTTCCTCTCCAGACGTGTGGCGATTGGGTATCATTCTCCCAGCTCAGCACAGGAAAATGAGGTGTGTGTTTATACTATTAAGACACTGTTTTGTACTGGGCGCCTGGGTGGCTCAGTCCGACTTCTGCTCAGGTCATGATCTCGTGGTTGTGAGTTCAGGACCCACATCGGGCTCTGTGCTGACGGCTCAGAGCCTGGAGCCTGATTTGGCTTCTGTGTCCCCCTCTCCCTCTGCCCCTCCCCCGCTCACATGCTGTGTCTCTCTCTCCCTCAAAAATAAGTAAACATTAAAAAAAACTTAACAAAAACATTGTTTTCTATGGTACATTAAAACTTGATCATAACATTGTGGCCGCGTTTGCATTCCGTGTCTTAAAACAACATGAAAAAATGTGCAAACAGAGGAGTCAGTACCCCCCGGGCCAGGGGATGACCACAGCTGTGACCTAAGGGGACCGAGCCTGGCTGTGTTAGTGTCCAGTTCAGTCTTCTGCCAGAACCAGACGCGGAATGGGGATGCCACCATGGAGTCCTTGGCACGTTTAGAAGAATCCTTAACGATCCAGAAAGGTGTGCAAGGGAGACTCCAGCAGTGATGAAAGCTTGCTTCTGGCTTCCGTGTCTCCGTGGCAAACAGGACGGTGGCCTGTTTCAAGAAGAGACAGATGTTACTGTGGCTCCCGACAATCTTCTCCGAGAACAGACGAGCGGGACAACGTGCCTGGTCTGGAGAGAAGGTGGACCCTCTCTGACCCTCATCCGGGCAGCCCCACTCTGCCCGTGCCCACTAGAAACACAGAGCCTGCCCGTCCTCGTGTCCCCCACAGCATACTGAGGGAAAGCGCGACAGGGAGCCTTGCGGCGTTCCAGTGGAATCCGCGTCTTTGGATTTCCACCACTGTCGGTGAAACACCGCGAGTGTCCGTGCGGAGCTACTGTCGTGTCAGGAAGCTCTCCTCTTCCACCTGACGGTGCTGTCGCCTGCTTCTCACACTTCCCACGTGGGAGGAGACCACACAGTGAAGGGCCGGGCAGCGGGACCCAGAGAGCTGGGCCAGGAGAGTGCCCTCGCCCCGCTCCGTGGATTTAAAGCCAATAGCTTTTCTGGAACAGTTAGTGTGTGTCCGGACCTTTACGGGGTGCGGTGAGGCACCGACAGGCATAGAGCAAAGTCCCCGCTCTCAAGGTGCAGCCAGGGGTGGCATATCGGGACGGAGTGGGGAGTGTCACGCCTGCAGGCATCTCAGACCCAGGAGGACTCGGGAAGGGGTACGATCTGCACGACGCATGTGCTGCCGAGCCCGGGCACTCGGAAGGAAGTGCAGCGTGGCCCGAGTCAGGAGTGCGCGTGGACGTGACACGAAGGACGTCAGACACAGGACACCCCACAGGAATGGGACGTGGCACCAGGAAGTGGTGGGAAATGTACTTAGGTAAACAGGGCCAGGGAGGGAGGCTGTGAAAGCCAGAAGAAATGTGATTTCAAACAAGCAAGGGCCTTTGAAAGCACTTTGGGAGGAGGTGATGTGTGTGTCAGGGCTGTGCAGGATGGTTCTGGAGGGAAGAGGCAAATGAGGACGACCCGGGGTGACCTGTGGAGAGCCTGGTGGGGATGTCCCGTGTGAGGACCCCGCACGGTGCTGGACAGAGACTCTCCTGGGTCTCCCCACTTAGCCGTATGTGAGTGCCCTTCTGTCCCAAAGTTCACGAACCTAGGGGCCCAAAATGATGATGTACGAAGACTAACCCATTCAAAAAACGAAATCTAAGTGAAACATGAGTCGCATTTTCGCTTCAATGAACTGGAATGGGTGACCGTTTTCGTGAGAAATGACTTTCTTGCCAAATGTCAGCTTCGTAAAGTTTCCAGTTAGGAAACGGTGTCCTTCGCGAGGGAAGGACTCTTCACCTAACACCTCAGCCCAAGTGGGAACACGCAGTTACCACCCTGAGCAAGTCTGCAGGGGCTGGAGGGAGGGAGGAGGCTCTGGGTCCACAGGGGCCAGGCGACAGCCCGTCTCTGGTTCTTGAATTGGATCTTTGAGTCCTCTGCACATTGGGCACACGTGCACCCGGATGCAAGCAGCCCTGGGACCTTCTCTTCCCAGAACCTGGAATCAGGAAACGATATGTGAGACAAGACTATTTGGGAGAAACAGTGTGTAAACATTCACCGTAAACGTGGCTGATGGCACCGTGGATGGGCTCACAGGACTGGGGACGTTTTGTTCATCTGCCTGTAGTCTCCAAAGCAATATCTCTTCGAAATGTGTGGGTATAACTTTCGGAGTTTGGATCGCACAGACAATTTAGGTCCATTAGAACTCTCCTCTCCCTCAGATGCACCTGGAAATGATAAAAAAAAAAAAAAATCCAGCTGCCTATTTTGAGTAATGTTGGCAAAGTTTTCCAAGATGTTTACAGTGTAGCTAGTACGCCTTCACAGAGGGATGTGTTTTCGACACGAGCGCGTGGAATTAAGGTGCAGGATCGCCACTCACGGAGCCACGATTAAAAAGCAAGACCTTGCCAGGAGTGCTCTCACTGCTGTTTTGAAACACATCAAGCAAACATTCTAGAAACAAAAGGGACTCACACAGCTTCCCAGAAATGCTTCTGAGCACTTGGAAACCTACACATCAAAGACGACACGTGGGACTCTTTTTGCCTCTTGAACTAGCAGAAAGCTTTTCATTGGAAGGCTTCAGATGCTTTATAAATGTGGACTCGTGTGTTTGTCTACGCAGCCGTGCACTAGAGGCAGTCTCCTGCCGGAGCACAGGGATGCGGCCTGGAAACGAACGGTGGCAAGAACCACGCGGAGCCAGAGGCTTTGGGAAGTGCGTGTATCTGCACGTGTGTGTGTGTGTGTGTGTGTGTGTGTGTGTGTGTCAATGCGTGCGAGTGCGTGTTGGTGCAGGAAGGTTCAAACAGGACCAACCCTCAGGGTATCTACAGTCACCGCCTCGTAAGGCCCCCCCCCCCCTTACAGCGTGTGAGTCTGGTGCAAGTTAGGGAAAGAAAATGATGCTTCTGTTCCGATGGATACACATGCACTTCCTTTCTTCCCACGACCTGCTTCAGTTGGCCGTAATGAGCAGAACCCCAGTATCCAGCCCTGACCCTGCAGACTCAGGGGTCCTTTGGAACCAACAGGGGTGAGGAGAGCCCAATTCTCTATCACTAGAGACAAGAGAAAATGGAGAAGTGACCAGTGTGAAGCACTCACTTCCGCCACAATATTCCAAATCAAGATCTGAGTGCACAATCCAATCAAATGTCAGCCACTCCCAAGGAGCAGGCTGAAATTACAATCTTCGTAATAAGGCCGGACTAAGGCTCAGAAAGCTGCGTGACTCAGCAGGCATCTCTTGGGGACTTTGGCACAGCTCTCCACTCACACCCGCCCACGGAGGGCAGAGTTTAGATCCGTTGGGTCGCCGTGTACACGTGGCATCCTCTTCGCCAAATCGATCCGCATCAGTTGAACAGGCACATGATTAAAGCAGAGGAGAAGATCTCAGGATGCCCAGAACTCCTTGCCAGAAGCTCCGGGGAAGCCCTCTCTGAGCTTGTCCGTCTACTCTAGTGGCTTGAATCCAGGTGGAGAATGGGCAAAATCACGGAGGAACAGTCTGGCTCATCGCGGGCACGTCCGGGGTCCTGGTTCTGCTGGATGAGCTTTGCAGAACCCCATTTTAGCTTGGGGGCTACAGCAGCTGAACGGTTAAATCGTGGCCGATCTAGGAGAGAGTCATCTGCCGAGATGGTGAGCACGGGCCTTTGGGGGCCCCCGTGAGGGGACCTTCGAGTATCTGACAACAGAGCAGCGATACACAAAATTAGTCAGGTAAGAGGAGGCCAAGTCAGGCCGGGTTACGAAGGCACGTTTCTCTCCACCTGTCTTTGATCGTTGACTTCATCGGGTGCTCTTGGAGGGAAGAAACACAGAGAAGAAGGGTGTCCCACGCAGGACATCCATAATTAAAGCCGGCTTCAATGGAAGTGCCTCCTCGCCCTCACATGAAGCTTTGTCATACTGCAGGAAGCGTGGCCGCGCGGCGTAAAGAAAAGTTAAACAGTTGTCAGCGGAGAGCAGATGAGGCTTTATTGAATCCCTGCATTACTAATGCATGAAGAGGTGCCTTGCTAAGCACCAGAGATACAATCACGCTTTTAATCATTGTACAAGTTTTATTACCAATAGCCCCATTAAACAAAAGGAACAGGGTAGACTTTCTCCAGGGCGGGAGCTCAGGTGGTGCTGGGGAATTCGGTGACCCGGGGTCACTGGGATGCCAGCGATCAGGCCGAGGGTCATCTCGGTACAGAAAGAGGGCTAGTGTTACCAGCTGCAGGACAGAGAGGAGGTGAGGCTTCAGGCTCCCCTCCGCCCAGGGCCAGGGCCAGGGTCAGGGGCAGGCCGCCCTGGCAGGTAGCCCTGTCGCAAAACTCCAGGCAGCAGCCAGCACGCGCCTCCCCCCGGGGACAGTTGGAGAACGGGCTTCTGCCCTGCGGTGACTCACGTGGGGGTCGGGGCGTTGGGGTGAGAATAGGCTCATCCCCACCGGTCAGGCTGATGGTTTTGCCTCCATCGGGCTGAGCTCCGTCGGCACCCGGGGGGACCCAGGCAAGCAAGGCACTTGCCTTGGGCACCAACCATCTCAGTCATCGAGAGAGAGAATTTTCAACGTGGTATTTTAGAAAATGAAAATTAATGCAAACCAACGTGCGTCTTAACAAAGTACCACCTTTGTAAACAGAGGTAGGACGGGGACCAGGACCCAGCGGGTACCTGCCAGCGCCCAGGGCCGGAGGAGAAGTCAGCAATACTGATCCTGTGTTTGTGTTTTGTCTGCCTCGGGTTTTTGCGTGGATTTCGACCTTCTCAAGGATTGCGTTACAATATGACCTATCTCCACGCCTGGGTGTTTGCCCCTGCATACCGCGGGGGGCACCGCGTCCCCCCAGCACACTCCTACATGAAGTTGTAACTTCCAGGACCTCAGACGGTGACTTGATCTGAAAAAAAGGTCACCGCAAGTGTCATTAGTTAGGACGAGTTGAGCTGGACTGATGGGCCCCGACCCCTCGTAAGAAGGGCAGTGTGGACCCAGACGCAGAGAAGCAGGTGACCGTGACAGCACACACGGGGGTGGTGGCTTCACAAGCTAAGGGGCACCCAGGTGGCCGGAGGCCACCGGCAGCTGGACACAGACGTGCAACAGACGCCCCTCGGAGTCTCAGAAGGACCCGGCCCCTCCCATACGTAGCTGCGGATTTCCGGTGTCCAGAGCCGTGACGCGAGTTCTGTTCTTCTGAGCTGCCGGGTCTGGGCTGCCTTGTGCACGAAGCGTGTGCTTTCCTCTGCTCACCCCGGGCCGGGCCCGTCCCCCGCCTGCTCTCCCCTGGCGCCTGGCTTCAGGGAGGGACACAGGGGCATGTTCACAGGGCGCTGGGTGCAGGGGCAGGGCGGGGAGGCCCGGCAGCAGCCTCAGCGGGCAGCCCCGACCCACAAGCGCTTACGTTCAGTGTGCCCCAGCCCGGAAGTGGTGGCGAGATGGCCCAGCCCCGGAAGTGATGGGGAGATGCCCAACCCCAGCCCCGGAAGTGGTGGCGAGATGCCCAGCCCCAGCCCTACAAGTGGTGCCTAGGTGCCCTCAGCCCCGGAAGTGGTGGGGAGATGGCCCAGCCCCGGAAGTGGTGAGGAGATGCCCAACCCCAGCCCCGGAAGTGATAGATGCCGAGCCCGTGGTGAGTGTTACTGCTCAGGCTCTGGCACCGAGAAGGAGTCGGTGAAGCCCACCTTTCTTATGCCCCGAGAAGATGAGGCACACCTGTGCCCCCAGGGCAGCTGCGGGAGCGTGTCACCGTGTTGGCTGACCCAGGTGCTGCCGCCAGAGGACTGGAGGGGCCAGCAGAGCCTTACTGGGCCTGTCTTTCGCAACCTCCTGGGACCGTACCTGCCTCCACGTGTAAGACGCAGGTAAGGACAGGGAACATCCGGGTTTTGGCGTGAGACTCAGCACATTGCTTGTGAATGCATTTTGCTCACAGGCTCCTGGATGGAGCCAGTGTGGCGAAGAGGAGGTTCCACAGTGCAGAGGAAGGCTAGAAGGAAGCCAGTGGCCTCGTGAGATACCCAGGTGGTGTCAGGGCCGCGTCCCCACACAGCACGTGGCCGCCACGCACCCTCTCACCTTGCGCCTTGTGATGAGCCCCCTGGGCCCCCACCCCCGCTCACCCCTGGGTTTAAAACAAAGCAGAGAAAGCAGAGGCAGCGCTGCGAATCCACATACTCCCTGAGTCTGGAGGGGGGCCTGGCCACAGCAGACCCTTGGGTCGCAAAGCCAGAGCCCGGCCTCCCCACTGACCCGGCTACAGGGCAGCAGGTGAGGACCCCTGCTCGGCCTCTCTTCTGTCAGGCCCTCCTGGGTCACAAGGTTGGAAAATGAAGAAACAGAGAGGTTTGTGCCCCCAGCTCGGAAACAAAACGTGCTCTCCCCGCTGGGGCTTGACTCGGCCTCTGTCTCCAGGGAGTCGCTCAGATTTACTCCGACCGCCAGGTGTGGGGCCTTTCTCTGCCCAGTCACTGGGGCCTTGGGACCTTTTCCGGGAGGAGATGGGGGTGGCTCCTGGAGGCATCTCTAGCCCAGAGCAGACTGAGCTCATCCTTCCAGGGGCCCCTCCCCGACCCTGCCTCCGCCCCACCGCCTCCCAGGGCCCGTGAGTCCCTCTGTAGGGGAGAGGCTCTGCTCTCAGCGTTTTCCCCATAGGGCCGGGGGGAGGACCTATGACCCTTGCCCACACCTCCCTGACTTCCAGCCTCCTAGGAAGAGCGTGTAAACCCAAGTTGACTTGTCTGTCCCCCATAATTGGCCTTGGCAGCCTCCAAATTAGGTATAAAATTTGGTTTTCTCCATCAGGATCCCCAGATTCCCACTACTCGCCTTTGTGGTCAGGAGGCTGTTTTTAGTGGTGCTGGATACCAATTTCCTTCTCATTACGATTTGTTCTCGTGTCCAGGGTCAGAATGATGGCCCAGAGCTGTGTTCCGAGTGTCATGACTGCAGCAGGATCCAGAGCCATTACTCCCGTTCGCAGGGTCCGGAACAAGGGGCGGGGCCCCCACCCCGTGCTCTGGGTCCTTCAAGCTCACGGCACCGAGACAGATGCTTGGCCCGACACCTGCTGTCCCTCGCAAAGGCTGACTTACTGCGTTGTTGCAAATACGGGGTTATGTCTGCCTTTCTGCTTCTGGATCAAGCTAAGTGTTGTGCATTTTATGCCAAATTGGTAATTTGTTCTGTCCTTTTCATGTGCTCTTACCGTGTATCCTGAGCTAAGCCCCTCTTGGGCTCTTCACTCTGAAAGAGGGCTGCTGTTTTCCCGGATATCTGGCCGCCAGTGTGTGACCTTCAACAGGAGCCTTGCAAGTTTGCTCATTAACCGGATCCATGTCACGGGAGCTGGGAGGTGGGGACACCTCTAACCGGGACAGAGTGTGGGAACCACCACCTGCTAATGGTTCCCGAAGGAAGCAGTGGGCGGGGGGGGGGCTGGGATGATTCATACAGGTGGCAAGAGAGGAGTCCTCTCAGAGAGGAAGTGAGGTGTGATGGGTGCTGCCTCGGACCGGCGGGCTGTGTCCCCACCTGGGGGTGAGCCTCGTGCACGTCCTGCCCATGTCGGCAAAGCTGCTGGGATATGGGCACAGACGGCAGCTGGCCTTCAACCCCGCGCTCGGCACCTGCCCCCACCACGCCGGCCCCGGGCCTGGATGCGGAAGGCACGCTGTCCTTCACTTCCCTGCACTGCCTACGACAGCGACTGCCTACTCCAGTGACGAGGACTTGATGTCCGATAGACATGTCCGTGAATCAGCCTGTGCCGCCTTGGGGTGGGAAAGAAGGAGCATATGCAGGCAAGAGTAAGCGTGGATGATGTTCCTCTGTTCTGGGCGACCCACAGCTAGGCTGCTGTAGAAATCTAGAGATGGGTGCTTTGGAATGTTCCCGGAAAGCTGTCTCGCAAACACAGTACCTGGCTTCCCATCCTTGGTCTTTTCTGGAAATGAGAAGACACAGCTGAGGACACAGGTTTTGTTTTCTCTCTTTAATGTAAAGAATTCAGGGTTTTTTTTCCCCTCATCATCCTTACTGTCATCCGGCAACCTCGTCTGGGAGAAAGAACTCGGTATTTTCCACACCTTCCCGGAGGGCCGAGACCTAAGTGCAGGTCTGGTTTTGTGTTCATGCCCCCCCCAATCTCCACTGCCCCCCCCCTCCCTGGGGCGGGACGGGCGCTCCCTGGAGGGATTGGGCCCAGCAGCGTGTCCGCTTTCCTGCCGGGTGCACAGCTCTCTGGCCTCCTCGCAGGCCAGAACTCAGTGGTTTGAAAGCAACTGCCTGCGTGGCGCAGCGTGGCCCGGGATCCGCGAAAACGCCTGGTGGCCCAGAGGCGGTGCCTTCCCATCCCAGTGTGTCGTCTCGTGTCCTCCCACGGCAGGGTCACGTCACGAAACCCCCTCCGCGATGCCGAACTCCCGAAAGTACCAGCGGTTTAACCAGATCCGCTCACGGTCACAGTCCGTCAAGAAGTGCACTTTCAACACGTTCAGAGCTACCTCTGAGTGAGATGTGCTCGTTTAAATACTGTAATTCCCATAATGCCCCGACAAAAGCTCTATTCATGGTCCTAACAATACTGTCATGTTTGCGCTTACCCAGAAAGTAAACATCACTGCCAAAGCCTGCTTAAGAGCCCTAAGCACATCCGTCATCCAGTCGGAACCGGTGACAGTTACGGCTTCTTTGCAAAAGCCGAGCAGCGCACTCCACGCGCCGCTCGTAGGGCCCGGTCACGTCTGAGCTGCACGCACGGGATTGCACGCGAGGCGGGGAAAAGTGCCTCGACGGAGCCAAGCGCGCGGCCCGTGCCCCGGCTCATAATCCCCCGGGAGGGACGGCGCACGCAGCTACGGGGTGGGTGCCGTTGCGACCTGACCTATACACGCGCTCCGTGGCACTGGGCTGCCTGCCTGGAAACCAGTGTCCTACGTCTTCAAGGTCCCAGGAGCACAGGGGACCTCGCGCGATGCCGCGTGCTCAGACGGGGCTCTGCCTGGGTTCTGCCAGAGCACAGTGCTGCTGGCCGCACGCAGACGCCTCTGACAACAGAGCCTGTGGGGGGTGGTTTTCAGAGGCAGCCCCTCCTCCGCGGTGCACACGCTCCGTGGCAGATGCTTCCCGGCTCGGGCCTGTGCTCACCAGGCTTCAGGGCCCTTCAGGGGAACTTCCGCATTGTGGATCCACATCTGTTCCCCTCGCTCGCTGCCTTCCTCTTGGTATTCTGAGAGCAGAGAGTGATTAGCCGCCGATGCCTCCTTTGAGCTTCCGTTTGCAAACCCAGCAGGTCAGAAAAGCTGTTTCCACGGGGCTGAGATAGGAGAGCGTCGGTCCAGGTGAAGCACCCTGGGTCCCAGGCAGGGAACCCCCGGGGCGCGTGCCGGATTTCTGGCTGTAGTTTGCATACCATTGATCTCGCTGTCCGTGTCGAGCTCGTCATTTGTTTGCAGGACGTGTGGCCCAGCTCCCTCTGCTCTTTATAAGTGCCAGCCTACATCCTGTCCTTAGGCCAACGGCCACCTCCAGCCGTCATGCTCGCCTTTGAATAAAGCAAATGCGGCCCGGACTAGATTTCAGGTAGGTTTCAGACCTGAAACTTCTTTTTTTTCCCTCTTAGAAGCCACTTGGTGGATGTGAAACGTCGGTGAATGTCCAGATCCTTATTGAAGGCGTCGGTGTTTTGTGCAATCAGTAGGAACCATCAGAGGCAGGTCCTTGCTTCCTCAGTGTCCCCGGCAGATCCCCGCATACAGCCTTCCCGGCTCCTTGACCGTCGGGATGTGCACGACGTCCCGGGCACACCCGCCTCCTGCTCCTGCCCGTGTCACCCGAACAGCAGATTTCTGCCCAGCCCTGAGTCCACGGGCCCTCGGTGTAGACATGCAATCCAGTCTCTGACTGATACGGCGAGGATCTGAGTATAAGCTTTAATGCCCAGAATAACAATATAAATAAGCTTGTCTGCCGTGATTCTGTGGCCCTGCCCTTCCCCAGCAGAGACACTAAGTGACTGCACAGACCGTGCCTGTGACGGACCAACACTCCCGTCCTTCCTGCATTGCTGCCCCGAATGCATCGTGTCTACACGACAGACGGTGGACAGACACACAGCACCCCCAAGCCTCGCAGGCCGGACAGACAGAGCCTCTCACATCTGCATTTAGTCCCATAGGCCTGGAGCTCCCCAAATGCACTGGGATCAACATTTCCACATTACTAATCGTCAAAAGTTGGGACATTTGGTCTATGCAAAATTGCTTTGGCCTCAGGAGACACAGACACTAGTCACGTTGGTGAACTCACTCTACGTGGTGAGAAAAAGTGGAAAATTCACATATATCCGATGGTGCCAACACGGGCTAGACTGATGATTTTTATGATCATTCTGTTCATGTGCACCCACAGATCCTGATATTAACTCCTCCTCTTTGCCCCAGACCTCAGTATACGGCAAGGAATCAGATCATCCTCTGGTAGGAGTTCCCACTGGGCCGTGAGCTTCTGGAAGGGCAGGTGTGGCCTGGCCAGGGCTGAGGGAGGACACTCCCACCTGAATCTCCAGGAGCGCCTCCCGCTCCCGAGAGGACAGAATGAACCAGGGAAAGAAACCAGGTTGTGTCGCCACGGACGACAGAGAGAGGCCCCAGGGCCACACTGTAAATGAGCCTATGGAATAACATGGAGACTTCTAGCGGAAGCCGGTGAATAGGAGACTCCCCAGCCCCTTCCCCACATGCATCCTTCTTCCTTCCTCTTCCAAGCTCAAGCCCCGTGAGCCTCCCCGCCTTTCCAGCAGCAGCCCAGCGACCCCTGCAGCCCAGCACCAGTGATGATGCAGTAGGGACCCGAGGGTCACGCCAGGGCAAGGCGGCCACTAGGTCAAGGGCGAGGCAAGGAAGTGCTCAGAAAAGGTTGTGACAGGTGGTCCTGTGGGGCTGGTGGCCACCCCCCCCCCCCGACCTACTGTGTGGCCAGGCCCTGGCTCTGCAGGGAACCCCCAGTCCCTGGGGGGCAACATCCCTCCCTCCCCCATCCCGCCCGAACCCGAGTGCTCAGACTCAAACCCACTGGCGCCCTCCTGAAACTGTCATGTCGCGGCCACCACCTCAGACACTTTGCATTTTGGGCTCTAGGCTCAAAAGGTTTAGGTGCCCCTTTAAATTCCCTTCTAAGTTGTCAGTTATGAACATTTTTCTCTTTTCGTCTAGAGGGCATGCAGTTCTGGGGTCAACACAGTTTCCGCCGCTGAGTTTGCCCCTAAGTTCAAACCGTGTGATATTTGGGATAAAAATAGCTGAGCGTCTGGAAAAGAAACAGGTTCCCCTGAGTGCCAGAGGTGATGATGTGGGCGCTGAGTGGTTTCTGTTTCTCTCGGAGGGTTTTCCAACCCCTGACTTCAAGGCAAGATTTTCATGCAGCCACCGAGACGATTTCAGAGCGTCACGTGAAGCAAAACCACGGGCCAGGACCCAGGACTCCTTTAATCTTAGAAAAAGTCTCCCTGTTAGGACGCACCTTTGTTCTTCCTCTGCTGTCATTAAGTTCCCCCTTGAACACACTTTCTCTCTCTGAGACAATAATGATTTTATTTGAGCCGCTGATGATTATCTGGCTGTATCAGACTTGAAAACTGCAATTTGGAAAAGGTGGGTCCTGTGCTCTGGCACAGCCGAGGCCGCCTCTCCCCTTTCTCCCCTTTCAAAGGCAGGTTTCAGAGCACTCCTCCTAGACTTCAGCTGACATTCTCTGTGCAGGGATTTGAAATCCCGTAGAATATTAAAGGCCCATCTTTGTCTTCAAAATACACTTTTAAAATCTGTTCTCTGTGGGCCTGTTTTAGTCCCTGGATAATTCTAAGTGACATTAAACAGCAAATGAATGAGACCCGGCACGAAACGCTCAGCGGAAATGTATGTTTCGAGAAATCATTGACTAAGGTGGGCGCAATGAGCTGAACCACTGTAGGCAGCCCGGGTGTCTGCATCCCAGCCTGCCCCACCCAGCCCATGTCCAGCGGGTCCCCTGGCCCACCCAGCCCAGGAGATCCAGCCCCGGTGAGGGCCATCCTGGTGAGAACCAGCCCTGGTGAGATCCAGCCCCAGGAGAACCAGCCCCAGGAGAAGCATCCTAGGTGAGAACCATCCCCAAGAGAACCTTCTCCAGTGAGATCCAGCCCCGGTGAGGACCATCCTGGTGAGAACCAGCCCTGGTGAGATCCAGCCCCAGGAGAACCAGCCTAGGTGAGAACCATCCCCAAGAGAACCTTCTCCAGTGAGAACCAGCCCCAAGAGAACCTTCTCCAGTGAGAACCAGCCCCAGGAGAACCAGCCGAGGTGAGAACCATCCCCAGGAGGACCTTCTCCAGTGAGAACCAGCCCCAGGAGGACCTTCTCCAGTGAGAACCAGCCCCAGGAGAACCAGCCCTGGTGAGATCCACACAGGAAGAGCCAGAAGGCCATCCCCTAGAGCTGCTCTGTGACTGTTGATGCTGAAACGGGGAGGCAGGAGCCACAGCCATCAAACAAGACATCAAAACGAGACAGCTGGGGCTCTCCCTGGGTGCGGGAAAGAAATAGGAAAAAGTAAAATTTTCAAGTAAGATGCAAGTAATAACAGCCCTCTTTTATGATTTTTTTCTTTATTGTCATCAAGAAATTTGACAACTTCAGGAAGGATGGCCCTTCGTCCTGCAGTGAGGGGCTCCTCTCAGAACTCAATGGTGTCCAAAGCCTGCTCCCACGCCCCCGCTCCCCCTTCTCCTGCTCCCCCCACGCCTGCGCCTACCCCCTCCATCCCCCCACCCCCCACCCCCCTTCTTCCTAGTCACCACCTCCCACCCCCGCAGTCTCTGGGTCTGGGGTCCTTGACTGTGTTCCCCCTTTCTGTCCGCCCCGTGGCAGGCGTGGTGCCTTCCTCCTCCCACCGGTCTGGCCATCCCACACCTGGCACAGGTGCGCATTCCTGGTCCCAGTTCTCTGGGGTGGAGGATGTTGTCGAAGACGTGGCTCCGTGGTCTGTTCCGTGGAGCCTCACGACAGGGCTGGCAGTCTGGGGCACCCGGCGGGGCCGCTGCTGCTCTCTGGGGCGAGGCCCGCCACGGGTCTTCCTGCCTCCCAGGGCCCTGCAGTCGTGGGCGGCCCGAGCCTCCCGGGCCCAACAGATGCTGCTGTGGGTCCTGCCCCCGCACGCCAGCTTCACGGCCGCCAGCTTCTGCGGGCCGGGCTCCCGGGCAGCCCCGGGGTGAAGGACAGCACAGCCCTGAAGGACAGGGGCAGGCGAGGGGCCGCGTCAGGGTCGTCGTGACGCCCCCCCGGCTCTGTCACACCTGCTGGGGGCCTGGTGTCCAGGGTGGGAAGGCTGCCGAGGCACCCTGTTCTCAGCCAAGGAAGCTTTGGTGCTGTCAGGTGACAGTTTTGGTTGTGACGACCGGCGAGGGCTTCTGGTGGCTGGTGGGTAGAGGCCAACGGACGTCTTTCGATGCCCGGTACAGGCCACCGCCAGGGACAGCCTGGCCCCACAGGGACAACAGCGGCTCCAGCCAGGATCCGGGTCTGAATTCCCCCTGGTTCAGGGGACCCTGGAAAAGCCACCGCCCTCCAGGACCCTCTGTGGCCCCCCCATAAAATGGAGGGAGCGGCAACCACTCTCCCCTGGAAAAGCTGTAGCCGTGACCGCGTGTGATGCCGTGTGTAAAATGCTGGCCACGCTTAGCACAGGAAACAGCCACAGCCGTCACCACGCTTTATTTACCAAATACACACGGAAACGTCCCAAGCCTGCGGAATTCTCGTCTGGCAGCTACGTCGACAAAAAATACTTTCAAAATATCTTCCCCGATGTTGTGTCTGAGTGCAGCATATACCTCACCTACAACGAGCCAATAAATACACCAAATAAAAACGAAACGTGCCCCAGGGGCCCTCTCTTGCCCGCGATGGGTCCGCGTCAATGGAAGCTCACAGACACTGGCAGGTAGGTGGTTATTCTGCCTTCACGTGAAATGTTCTCTTCTTTGAATAACGTGGCTCTGAGACCAAGCATAGTGGGTGTGTGCTCAGTATTTCGGGGAGGAACAGTGGGGCACTTTGTCAAGAAGACCCTGTCCCTGCCAGAGTTAGGTCTGGTCTGGCTGCGACCCTGAGGTCAAAGGTGAGGAGAGCCCCAATGGGACCGTGTTCACTTCTGTGGCTGCTCTACGCAAAGTCATCTCCCCGACAAACACACCTACATCTGCCAGCGCGGAAGGGTTTTCGTTTCCTTCCGTGAAACAATAATTAAACACTGCAATCTGCTGTCCGCATGGTAAGTTAAATGTTTCTTTCTTCTTGGGCGCGGTCTGGTCCGTGTGCACGCCACTTTGCCGAAGGGAGCGCCACCCACATCGGCATATTTTTGCAACATCACTTTTACTCGGGTGGTAACTCAATTAATTAGAAAGATTGGAATCGCATGGAGTTGCATACTTTGCTAACTAGCATAAACTTGTCATAGTCGCCTGATGTGAAACAGTATCCAGAGAATCTCTAATATAAAATCGCGTGTAAGAAACGGTACCGCCTGCGTGTATAAGTGGGAACAAATTTGTGACAGTGAAGAATCCATGACACAGATGGCATTCAAAGTCATCAAAGCCCTTAATATTTTCACCCCTGAGCCCCGAGATCATGCTGGGCTTTTTCTTGACCATAAGCCTTAGACGGTCACCCCCATGAGGCGTTCTGGGAGAGTTCACCCCCACGTAAGAAATAACATACTCTTAGACACTCTGTCTTTTAAAATGTCTCGTATATATTTGACAACTTTAATATGAAGCCCCCGGTAAAATGCCACTCCCGTAAGAACACATTAATAGAGATCTTTCCATAAACAGCCTCGGAAAATGGAAGGAAAGCCTTTGAACATTTTCAAAGAGATTCTGTGTTTTCACACAGAGGTGAATTTGCTGTTGCACAATAAAGAGAGTCAGATACTTATCAAACCTTCCACGGTGTAGCTCTTTATCTGTGGATCACAGCCCCGTGTAGCCCCTGCAACTGTTTTAAGTCCCTGGAAGTAGCTTCTGGAAGAAACCACCTCACAGGGGTCACATTCTGGGAGAGACAGGATGCGTCTCCAACTGACCTGAGTGATCCAGATCCTCTCCTCTCGTCCACACCCTCTCAAGGCCAAGGCCCAGCTGGGTGTCTTCATGCTCTGCAGAAAATCATCTTCGGAAAATCTCAAAAACGTGGCATAAACACGGGGCGATCTCGCTGAGATATCAGTGAAGCTTGTGTCCCCTCCCCAGTAGCAGGTGAGCAAGTGTGGAATCGTGCCCAGTCACAAAACGCTCCCCATTATAACTGCTGAAGAGGACAGAGCTTGGAATGTCAAGTGCCTAGAAGGGTCGCTGCGGAGTTCTGCACGCATGGTGCCCACAACTGAGGCTCTTTGCTCACAAGGGGCTCCCTCTGCTCCCGGGGTACCCTCTGGTCTCTCCGCTTAGCTTCTGTCCAGCGGCCAGTCTTCATGTGCAAAGTTCCCAAGTCTTAAAGCCAGGACTTTTTCAGGGAGGGCTTTTTTGTGCCGGTGGGTTTGCTTTGGTGTTTAGCACTCAGCCCCCTTGGAGAAGGATCAGATGTTTCCCTGCATGGAATTTCTTGGATCCAGCATGATCTGCTCTGATTTTAAAGCATCCAAGTGGCTGCAGCTTGAGAAGACGGGGTATGGGTCCTTCACCCAAGCAAAGCCTCTACAGGAGCCGCGTTGGGTCGGAGCAGACGGTCTCCTTGGAGGACAGGGCACCGTGTGTGTGTGTCTAAGATGTGGCCACATCAGGTTATGCATTTAAAGGTGGGGCCATCCCAGGGTGCCCCATCTCAGGGGCTCAGTCGGCTGAGCATCCGACATCAGCTCAGGTCATGATCTCACGGCTCGTGGGTTCGACCCCCATATCGGGCTCTGGGCTGACAGCTCAGAGCCTGGAACCTGCTTCACATCCTGTGTCCCCCTCTGTCTCTGCTCCTTGCCATTCACACTCTGTCTTTCTCTCTCTCTCTCTCTCAAAAACAACACATTAAAAAAAAAGTTAGGCGCCACCTCCTATGAAATGCAGCCTAAGAAAATTATTAGAAATGCCATGTGGATTTGTGCATACAGATGTGTATCACGCTGTCATTTGTAGGCAAAAGTGTAAATCGCTTACAAGTCCACTCTCAGGGAAAATGACCAACAGTACAGTGTGTCCATATGATAAAGCCTATGTAACAACGTGCGATATTTCTAAAATTTTTTTTAATGTTTATTTATTTTTGAGGGACAGAGAGAGACAGAGCGTGAGAGGGGGAGGGGCAGAGAGAGAGGAAGACCCAGAATCCAAAGCAGGCTCCAGGCTCCGAGCTGTCAGCACAGAGCCCAACGTGGGGCTCGAACTCACAGACCGCGAGATCATGACCTGAGCTGAAGTCGGACACCCACCTGACTGAGCCACCAGGCGCCCCATATTTCTCATGTCATGAACTTTAAATAGAATTTCCAAACTGCGTAATGATCCCAAACTTATAAGAGAAAAACATAAATGTCTGCATATACATCAGTAAAAGTCCGGGGGAAAACTACTTTACATGTTTAAAATAGATCCGGGAAGTGCGATCATGGGTTCTTTAAACAAACAAACAAACAAACAAACAAACAAACATGTTTTCACATATTCAAGTCAATCATATTGAAATGGTACGTTCAAGGCAAATTGCTCTCCGTGACAAACGCGCCCGCTGTGCAGTGAACAGACAGAGACGACTCCTGCCCGCAGCACGGGGCAGTGAGGCACAGGGGAGCCCAGCATCTGAAAGTGCGATGCCCCCGGGCTGCTCCCGGGGCAGATCCGAGCCGTGGGACCCTGCATGGCCACCCCCGCGCGTCCCAAGGAGACCCGTGCCCGGAGGAACGCCCATGACACCGTTTTGTGAGGAGAAACAGCTGCGAAATGCCTGTCTGCCAACACGCAGCGTGGACATTTTTGTCTCTTCTTCGAGTGACGGACTGTGAGTTTCCAGACTCACGTCTGATGCCTGGTTTGGGGGCTGTAATGACCCCAAGTGAAGCTCCAGGCGTGACTCTGGATCCCTCGGGGGGTCTGGTGACACCTGGTGATGGAGAAAGAGGTGGGGTCACCTCCGCGGAGCTTTATGACCCACACTGAGCCTTTGACGAATGTCCACTCCCTGTGAGCGAAAAGTTAGAACAAAGGAAACTCGACCGGGGGCTGGCCAGCTCCCGTCGCCACGGCGTGCCCGCAAAGCGTCGACGAGCCTCCGAGGTCCCCATCGGACGCAGCCTTCGGCCACAGAGGGGCATCAGAGGAGCTGAGCGGAGGAGACCGTGCATCGCCGCCTCCAATTAGAGGGTTAATTGCCTTCTTTAAACACAACACGGCGATCACACCCGTGATGGCTGTTTCCTCGTGGCACACGGCACGCAGCGTGCTGGGGGATGAAACGATCCCTACAGTCAAAGGAATGACTGTATTTGTGGTAAATTCCTTTGAGAATAATTTTGCTTTCAACTCCGGGTGGGAGGGTGTCTTTGATACAAGACATGAAGTATTACACAAGGCGGAGGACCGGGGGGCCGCACCTGACAGGTGTGCTCCTGGTCCCGGGCCAGGTAACTCACTAAGACTAACCTGGGGCACATTTGCATTTGAAAACCGGGCCTGACATCCAGAGAAATCAAAGAGCCTGACACAGCTGAAGGTTTTATATTTGGAAATGAACGAAAATGCCGGAGCCGGGTTCCAGGGACGAACTCGAGTGAGTTCAGTTGGTCCGAGCCCAGCTCAGGGACGGAGGGGAAGGCCCGGACTGCCTTCTTCAGTCTGTGCCGAGGGGTTCCACTGGACACACGGGGCACGCCTCACCACCTCTGTTTCCCTGCACGGCGGTGTGTAGGGGGGCCAGGGAGGGCCCCCCAGGACCCAAAGCGCTCTGCTCTGTTGGCGTCTGGGACCCCTCGACTGCTGATTGTCCACAGAGGGACTCGACAGAGGAAAATAAATATTTACGGCAGGGGGAGGGGTGGAGATGAGAGGGAGGGGGAGAGAGAGATTTTTATTTCTTGGGTAATACCTGTCAAATGGAAATAGAAATTGTAGAAAATAAGCAATTTAGAGGACGTGCAAAGGATTGTTAAAAAAAAAAAAAAAAAACGCAAACAAAAACGGGCCCTGCTTTCTGTCGAACTGAATTTCCCGTATAAACCCAGACTTGAAGTGGGGCCACGTGTTATCTCTTCACACGGTGATTAGGTTTAGTCCTCATGCCGTTGACCTTACTATTATCTGGTTCTAACGGAGGGGGCACTGCCCCTGGCTCATCCGTGGGACACACTCAGCTTTGCGTCTGGGGAACGTGGACACCTGCCCTTTGGGGAGAGGCGCTCCCTCCCTCCCTCCCTGCTGTTGCTGCTGCTGCGGCCGAGGACCCAGAGGCCAGTCTGGGGGCCCCAGCACGGCTCCCCTGCGTCAGGAGACCCAGACCCCTTGAGACCCTCAGCCACTCAGCCACGGATGTGGAATCCCTCCCAGACAACGGCTTCTGTTTTCTCCAACACCAGCAACAAATGTTTTATTGTTTTTGTTTTAAATTCCGCTCTTGTGTAAAAATGATTTGCTTTGTTTATGGAAATCTCTGGCTGAGATGAAGGTTAGAACGCTTTCCTCCAACGGTTTGCTTCATTTGTAAAGAATTTATTTTTCGGGTTACAATAGACTGAATGTTTGTTCCGCTCTCTGCCCCCGCTTCATACACTGAAATCCTAACCTCCGAGGTGATGGTGTTCGAAGGTGGGTCTTGGGGATGTGATCAGCCTGGCAGGGTGGTGCCCCCGTGGATGGGGTTAGTGTCCTCCAGGTGAGGACACAGTGAGAAGGCAGAGTCTGCGAAGCAGGAAGCACAGCTCGTCAGACATCGAATCTGCCGGCAGCCTGAACTCGAATTTCCAGCCTCCAGAACTGTGAGAAGTGAGTTTATGTCGTGTAACCTGCTGTCCGTAGTGTCTGTTATAGGCCTGGTCGTAACCTCTTGTTCTGTTAACAGACAGGTTTCTCGATGCAATCCAGTGCCCACGAGGCCGGCTCCTGATGGAGGTCCAAGGACACGGGAGGGTGAAGGCAGGGCTGTTCCTTGGAACCTCCTCACGGGTCGCCTGAGGGACCTGAGCCCCTCTCCCCGCAGCGGGGCGGAACCAGACTGGGAAGCATGCATCTGATGTTATTACGGTCTTCAAGGACGGGGGTTGAAGGAACAAATTCCTGCCCCTTCCAGCTCTTATCAGCCCCGAGACTCTCAGAAAAGGAACCAAGTGGGACCCGGGGCCATCAGCTCTAAGTCGGCAAGCGAAGTCCCCTCCCCTCGCCGTGTGTCTGGGTGACACAGCTCATGATTCTCTGGCCGTGAGCAGCACCGCAGAGACGGGCCAGGTGGACTGATGAGCCACATCCCCCAGGAACCACTTTTCCACCCTCCTGCTTTCATGCACGGAGCCGGCCTGTCACTCGGGGCACAAACACCACGGGGCTAGTGGAGACCCCTCCCTGCAGCTGACACAGATTCTGTTTTCTCCTGGAAGACGGTGTGGTTTGGATTTCAGGGAATCCGTGCCACCTAACCTTGAGCAGCTGGGAAGATCCAGCCGCCTGTGTGTCCCCCCAGGCCGTGCGGAGCCCCCTAACTTGTCAGTCAAGAAGTTGCAACCAGTAAGTTTGAAAGGCCGTGCTTTCTGGATAAACCACACGGCAGGGCTGGAGGTGACGCGGGCTCTGTGCCGGGAACACGTGCGTCCCCCCAAACCTGCCTGGGGTGTGTGTCATTCTGGGGGGCACACTGTTCCCACGAGAGGGGGTGTGGAGACCCCAACAGAGCCTATGGATTTCGTACCCTACTATTAAAGTAAAACTTCCCCTTGTGGCTTGTCTGGTTAAACACCTTCTTCACATCTCATTACACGGCAAAGCACCATGCTTTTCATTTCTAAGATGTGATTAAACTCGCATTCATTCTTGTTTGAGGCTTGGAACCTTTTATTTCGGGGGGAGACAAAAGTAGACTTCAGAAGGGAGCGGTCTAGCGCCCTGACACTTGGTGAGCCCACGAAATTTAATCCTTCACACTCTCTCCCGGGGTGATTTCAATTAAATTTGTTCAAAATTTATCAGTTTCCTGCATGTTGGCATAAATGATTCAGGACCCCTTATGCATGCACTGAGTGGAAGGTATTGAACGGTACACACTATTGTTATAACTTTTCAGTTTCTTCGCAAATTCACCTAATAGGAGTTTCTATTATTTAAAACCCTGGCCTCGCACTCAGTGACCCTGTCGCTCTTGTAGCAGTGCCGTCTCATCACCCATGCAGATTTGGGGACAATCTCGAGGTACAAAAGCTGCGCATCCCCCCGGCTCGTGCTCCCGCTCCACTGTCTTCCAGGACGTAAAATGTGCCATTTACTTTCCTAACGAGTCTCTGGACACTGAGCGCCAGGCGGACGGTGAGGGAACACGTGGGGGAAACTCCAGGTGGCCGGTTCAGGCAGCAGAAATTAATTATTCTTGGGAACAGGGTCATAGGACACTGCATAGGCTAACTTATGCAACGCTGAGAAAATACATCAGGGCTGAGAGGACGACACTTCGGAGGACATAAATCCTTGACAACACTAGATGTGTGCGTGGGCACACAGACTGCCATAAAACCACACTTCTCCATCTAAAACGGTTCACTGGGTGCTTTACGCCCTCGAGAACTTACCTACCATTAGGCAAGGGTGTGTTGATGCCAAATCTCTATCGTGGGCTGCGGAGGAAGCACTTTTGTTTGTTCCTTTGAAGAATTATGTTCGTGAGAGAATTCTGGGAATCTAATTTCTTCTCCACTGGATTAACTATGGATGATGTCGACATGAAAACGAATTCCTCACTCCCACACCAGACAAAAAGCGCATCCTCACCCGGAAGCACTCTTCCGCTAGAGATTAGAGGTCACCAGAAGAAAATGAATGGAACTTGAGTTAATAAGGAGGAATTGTAATAACTACGGGATGGTTTTAACTAGCTCTTTACCTTCTAGGACATCGACCCTTTGAATTCTTCAAACTGAAGAAGGTGCGTGAAGAGTTTTTACGCCTTGGCTGGCATGGAAAGA
The DNA here is from genome assembly GCF_027475565.1 of Acinonyx jubatus. Lineage (NCBI taxonomy): Eukaryota > Metazoa > Chordata > Mammalia > Carnivora > Felidae > Acinonyx > Acinonyx jubatus. The sequence continues at coordinate 234,562,210 of NC_069380.1, read as the reverse complement.
AATCTCAGAGTTAGAACTGCATCCCTCGTCTGGTGTACAGAGGTGAGGTTACTCCTCCCTCATTCCCAATAACCTGTGGCTCCAAGTGAGTTTCTGAAAGCCAAGCCTGGCAAAATGATGTGTTCCCTGAGTCCTAGATCCACCCACTCATGTCTCCACTGTGAGTTCTATCAGGGCATCTCACAAGAGACGTGTCTTAGTGAACTTGACCTGCTCTCTTATTTCATCTGAAACAAGGACTCTCTCACTCCCTCTGACTGCCAGTTTTGGAGGGAAAAATGCATTCAGTTCTTGCTTTGCTTTTCCTTGACTCCAGTCCATGGTGGCTTTCCAAGGTACACAGCTGTAGGAATCTCTGAGGACTTTCTTCCGAAGACCAGACTTTCCTAGGTCTTGAGCTCACACTGCCCTTGGCAACGTGGGTGTTAAGGACCTCAGTCCAGGGGCATCTGGGGGGCTCCTTTGGTTAAGTGTCCAACTCTTCATTTTAGCTCATGTCATGATCTCACTGTTGGTGGGTTCAAGCCCCATATCAGTTTCCATGATGACAGTGCAGAGCCTGCTTGGGATTCCTTCTCTCTCTCTCTCCCTTTCTTCCTCTCTCTCTCCCTCTGCTCCTTCCTCTCTCTCTCTCTCTCTCTCTCTCTCAAAATAAATAAATAAGCTCAAAAAAAAAAAAAAAAAGAACCTCAGTCCCACCAGTGGATGATCAAAAAATGTTGGAATGCTGCAGCCTGGAGGTCATGGGGTGGAGCAGATTTCTCTCCAGTCACTGAAACCCTCCTCTGATATAATTTTTCAGGGTGGAATCATTGGACTTGGGCTGGGGACCCTTCACCGTATGGCCATGAAGTACAGAAATTCCATGAATCTTTAGCCCTTGCCAACACAGTGCCAGTGGTGATCCCATCACTGTGACAACAAATACACTCTCACACACTCCAGATACCTAGTAAAGGAGAGAACCACACACACAAACAAAAATAAATCTGTAAATAAGTAAGTAAATAAATGAATAAATCTTTAAAGGAGACATGAAGGTCACACCAACTACAAAACTGCAAAGCCAACACAATCTGACTGGTGGCTGACTTCTCAATGGAAACAGTGGAAGCTGGAGTATAGTACGCGATGTATTTTAAATGCTGAGTGAAAACAACTGCCGAAACAGAATTCTATGACGTGTGACACAGAAAAGTCCTGTGAAAGTCAAGGAAGGAAAGAGAATCTCAACAGAATCAGTGGATTAAGGACCTCTGAAAATTGTCTCATCCATAAAACCAAGGAGAACAGTGCATCAAGTTTGCCAGAATCAACTTTTTCAAAACTCTGGAAATTAACCGAAGACTTATAGCAATCTAGGGAGTACTTATTCAAGGAAAACAACTAAATATCATTAGGAAGAGAGCTGCATGGTATTTTAACCTGCCCTATCCCCACATTCTCACCCCCAGTCCTCTGGTAGGCTTGAACACCAGCGGCCCACAGTCATGGTGAAGATCAGCAGCCTGACAGCCACTGGAACGGGAAGAATGAGTCTGGAGATCCTTCAAAACCTCTTCCCCCAGTTGGCATGTTTTGATTTCTCTGGTAACTCCCTGAGAGACTCACTCATGAGGCTGTCTTCATTTAACCTCATTTGCAGTTCACCCAGCAGAGCAGCCCTTTACCCAGTGGTGTGCGTCAGCAACAATTAGAGGCAATTTTTGAACTTTGAGGTTGCTTAAGGCAATAGGTAACAGTTGGGGCAACTCTGTGCTAAGCAATCGATCAATCAGTCAATAAAAGGAAAAGTTAGGAAGTGAGACGTGTGTAAAGGCTTGGAAAACTCCAAGATATTCTTTGGAATCTAGATGGACATGTGCCTATGCAGAGTTGAGCATATGCTCAAGAAAGAGAGAGAAGACCTCAAGCTCTCACCTTTAGCTACCGCCCCTGAGGCTCTTCACAGGCAGGAGGTGAAGGAGAGGGTCAAGTTGTAATCTGCCTGACTGTGTGTTGAAGATGTTCCTCCACGTTCACACAGAGTCCCTCAGCAAAGACTGGTAGACTTATGGGTTCTAGGCATGTAAGGATATACAAGATCTCCCTCTCCAACATCCAGGAAAGTTTCAGCATACAAGATCAGTATACAACCAGAAATTGTATTTCTTTACTCTTAGGAATGAACAATCTGAAAATAAGATTAAGAAAACAAGCCATTTAGAATGGCATCGGTATATTTAGGAATTAATTCAACAGAAGTGGGAGATTTGTGCACTGAAAACTACAACACAGCACTAAAGTAAGTTAACTAAAACTTAAATAAATGGAAATACATCTGTGTCTGAATTGGAAGACTTAACGTCAAGGTAAAAATATTCCTCCAAATTGATCTATAAAGTCACCACGATTCTAGCCATTTTCCCAGCCGGGTAGTGTGTGTGTGTGTGTGTGTGTGTGTGTGTGTGTGTGCGCGCGTGTGCTCACACGTGCACACGCACACACAGATATTGAAAAGCTGATCCTAAAATTTGTATTAAAATTCAAAGGATCCAAAATAGTCAAAACAATCTTGAAAAAGAACAAAGTCAGAAGACTCACACTTTGCAATTTCAAGCTTACTACAAATCTACAATAATCACTACTGTGTGAAAATGACACAAAGATAGACGGATAGATCGATGCTCTAGAAGTGAGATGCAGAAGTAAATTCAGCCATCTATGGTTGACTGATCATTGACAAAGGAGTCAAGATCATTCGGGGGAAAACAGTCTTTTCAACTGTTGGTTCTGGGACAACAGGACATAAACAGGCAAAATGTCGACGCTTGATCTCTGCCTCACACCATATACCAAGATTCACTCAACACGGACCAAACCCTAAGTATAAGTACTAAATCCATAAAATTCTTAGAAGAAAACATAGGTGTAAATCTTTCTGACCTTCCAGTCAGCAATGATTTCTTAGACATAATAACACCACAAGCACAAGAAAAGGAAAAACATGCATTGGACTTTGTCGGAAAAACAAGAAAAAAATGTGTGCTTCAAAGGACAATATCAAGAAAATAAAAAGAACCCACTGAACAGAAGAAAACAATTACAAGTCATGTATCTGATAAGGTATTTGTATCTAGAGTATAAAAAGGCAAAATCAGTAGAGATATAGATGTGAATATAGTAAGCATGTTCCTATTAATATGCTGAGGACATTGGAGGTAATTGCTATAGAATAAGAATGCTTTTGAGGACTCCTTAAGCATTTACAAAAACTGACCATATGCTGGGCCATAAAGCAAGATTCAACTATTTTCAAAGGCCTGACATAATTCACGGTACATACTCTGACTGCAGTAGAAGAGAGCCAGAAATCAAAATCAAGAGGAAAAAAAAAACCTAGAAAATACTCACATATTTTTAAATTAAGCAATGCACTTGTAGATAACTAATATGTCAAGGAATAAATCACAATGCCAATTAAAAATGGTTTGAATTAAATACAAATTAAAATGCCATTATATAAAAACTTCAGTAATGCATGTAAAGTTCCTTCTAGAGAAAAGTTACAGCATTGAATGTGTTTTTCATAATTTATGCATCAAGAAATTAGGGAAAAGTAAGACGTATTAAAAATATGAGGTAAAAGTAATGAAATGGAACCTTAAATTATCATTAAGATAATTATCAAAACCCCAAATTTGGCTTGAGTAACTAAAAACATTCCTAAACACTTGGTAAGACAGATCGCCAGGCTGGGGTGGGGGTGGGGTAGGAGGCACGTGCCAGAGACAGCACGGGACGTATACCAGGAATGAAAATGTGAAATGAAAATATCACTACATATCCCACAGATATTAAAATAAGAGGGAATTAGGAATGGTTTATGGCAATAAGTTGGAAAATTTAAATAAAGTGGTTATGTTACTGGAAAAACACAACTTTTTCTAAAATTGACAACATGTGAAACATTGTGGTAGCCTTAAATTTCCTATGAAATTAAAATATATTACTATACTTAAAAATCCTTCCAACAAAGAAATCTCTAGACCAGGAAAGTTTTGCCTGTAAACCCATCAGTATATAAAAAATGATAAGATGCCACTGTAAAGTTGCATTTATTTCAAGATTAGCAGATTCATGTGAACATTTGAAAATCAATGAACACATTTCACTAATTTGACAAAATAAAGGAGAAAATGTGTATAATATCTCGCTTGGTGTGGATATATAGTCTGGGAAAAATTCAACATCTGTTTGAAAAACATTCTACAAATTCTAGAAAGTAAGATATAGGAGGGAATTTTCTTAAACCTACAAATAATGTAGTTTTTAAAACACCTAGAGCTCACATCATACATAATGTTAAAATACCCTGACATGGAAAATGAGAATCCACAGGCACAGTGGAATATATATATATATTCCATATATGTATATGGAATATGTATATAGAATATGTATATGGAATATATATTCCATATATATATATATATACATGTATGATCTTTACATGTATGATCACGTGTCATTATTTATTTTCCGATCCCTTTAATCTTTTAGCATTGGAAAATAAGAAATAATGATACGTGATCATACAGGTAAATAATCTCTAAAAGTTCAGAACTAGATTATTAAAATTATAAAGAATATGTAGCAAGATCACTCTACAGGAAATCGTCCTATAAAGATGAGTTGTATCCCATTGTGTCGGCAACAGACAGAAGAATGGACACGGAACCAGAATGCATCCATGTGTGCGCCTGTGTGTCGTGCGCCTGTTAAGAGAGGACTCGGGCTGTGGAATGACATAAGATGCGTGCAACGGCTTTTCCACGGAGAGCTCCAGCACAAGCCCCTACGCCGAATTTCAAGGCGACTCCTCCCGGCCGCAGACACACTGCACTGGCGCCCGGCCCAGCAGGAGCGCGCGGGACTCGGGCCCGGCTGTGGGTTTGCAGACCCTCTCCTTGGCTGCTAGGCTTCCTTCCCGGTGCCCCGCACAGCGCGGGGACACGGGCTGTGCCCTGTGCCGACAAGCTTCACCTTTGGCGCGGGGCCGTCGGGAAAGTCTCCGGCTGCGGTGCCATGAGGGCCCCCCGCGCAGGGCCACGGCAGGCTGTCTGAAGGCAGGAGACCCGCGGAGAGGACGTTGGCGTAGCTGAGCCCCCGGGAGACCTGGACGGAGCCTCGGCGGTGGGGCTGGACCCACGGACGTGGGTGTTCGAAGATGTCACGCAGGTGTCCGGTCGCGGGAACTGAAGGGATGGTGGGGCTTTCACAGAAGTGGGGTTGGGGAGGACACAGGCGTCACGGATGTGTGGTTACATGTGCTCACAGAAGGCCAAGAGCTCGGCTTGTGAGTGGAGCGGGAGCCCCTGTTGGTGGTGCAGCAGGTGCAGGGCTGATGGAGAGGCAGGGGCAGGGGTGCGGTGGGTAATGCAGGAGAGGCAGGGGCAGCGGGAGGAGCGGCCCGCCCTGGCCCACGGAGGACACCCCGCGAGCAGCTCCGAGAACCTCGGGACCAGCCAGAAACCGCACGACTTGGTTTCCCACCTGGACTTTCGCGGTCCAGCTCCCATCTTCGCATTCACTGTTCCAGGCGGTCTCAGTTCCATGGGCCTTTTCCGAGCATCCCTTGCTGGGCCCCGAGCGAGTGTGACAGGGCCCTGGTGTCCCCAAAGCCTTCCTTCCTTCGCCTCCTCCCCTCATTGGGTGCAGGTGGAACACCCACAACGTTTCCGGGCAACTTGCTCTGTGAACGGTCAAGAGACATGGCAGCCGAAGCATTACTTGTCAAGGAGCCATTAAAGTTTCATGGCTGCGTTATTAATAATTGAGGGACTAATGTTGGGACCCAGCTGCGTGGCCCAGTTCCCTCCCCACGCGCAGGGCGGGTCCCTTCTGGCCGGTCCGGGCAGGACGCCCCCTGTTTCCGAGCCTGATGCGGGAAACAGCCAGCGGAACTGGATGGCTCCAGCTGAAAACAAAGGCGGGCAAGGAGGAGCGGACTCTCGGGATGTGTCCCTGGTGAGAGACAGAAGGGAACGTCTCAGCGGCTTTAACCCAGGCGATGGTCGGGGGACGCCTTTCTTCTAAGCCTCTAGGGGGTCCCCTTCCCCGGGGAGTGTCCTGGCTACCGTCGCCCCCCCCCCCAACACACACAGGGTGCCTGAGAGGAGCTGCCCAACGTCCACGGTGACCGCTCATTCCCTTTCCTGCCCCCGAGGGCAATAGATACTTCGCTCTCCCAAGTGTGCATTTTTCTTCCTACGTCAGCTGTGGCTCCACGTGTCTCTCGCGGACCTGTGTGCAGAGAAGCACTTCCTGACAACGGAAGCAGCGAGGGGCCAGAGGAAGATCACGCTTTTGCGTTAGCCCTGGAGGTTTCTCCTCCAGGAGACTCAGGCCCCTCTTTTCAAAATGCACTCGTCGTGAGACGAAGATAAAGCGAGAGACACAGCTTAAGGGTGAGGCGTGACTTGATCTTTCGGAGGGTGGACTGGCCTGGGACTCGGCGCACTGGGCCGGGGCCACAGCAGCCTCAGTGAGGAGTTGTGGCCCCTGGGCCCTCAGGAGCAGCCAGCGGGGGGCCCTGAGGGGGTGCGGCAGGGGGAAGGCAAGGAGCCACCTTTTACGTCTGAAGCAGCCCTTGGGTCAGCCAGGAGGACACTTGCGTCCTCAGAATGTGGCCGAGCTCACCTCGTCTCCGAAAATAGGACGCAAGTTGGTTTAAGGACGAGAGAACAAACCCCTTCATCGTTCGCAACCGTGCATTGAAAGGTCGCAGCGGCTAGAGTCTTCACTCAAGTCGGAGAAAAAGTAGCGAAGCTGCTTCCGGAACCTGCTAAAAACACAAACGCTAAAGCAGCAGCCTCGCTCTTGGCTTATTTGCATGTTTCTGCCAGACAAGGACGGGTGAGCCCCGCTCTCAGGCGCTGCCATCCTCCTCCTCTGCAATCACGTGCCGATTGGTTGCCGGCTACATCAGGTTTAGGGGCAGCTACCCAGTCACGGAGGGGGCTTGCCAGGACGGGAGAGATCGTCCCCGGCGAGGCCCCAGCCTGCTCTGTGAGGCGGGCCACGCCAACACTCCAGTGCTTCATCGCCCGTGCCGAAGACCCACCCCAGCAAGCGGCAGACAGAGGCCTTTCCACGCAGCCCCTGCTGCCTGGAGGGCGGGAGCAGCGTCGGGTCCAGCAGTGTGGGCGCCGGCCTCTGGGGTGGGAGGGATGCTTCCGAGCCAAGGGCGTGTCAGGACTGAAGGCCAAGATTCCCACGAAGGGTCCGGCCCGCGGGGGGAGCCACTGGCCAGGGCACCCAATGGCAGAGGCGCCGGCCTCACGTGGCCAGAGCGGAGGCGGGCTGCGGGCTGGGAGAAGGGACGGCGTGGGGCAGCCGTGGCTGAGCGCGGGAGGCTCAGGGCCCGCCCGCCAGGACGGAGCCTCATCTTCTGCCGTGGTCGGAGGCGGGCACCTCGTTCCCACCCTGGTACCAAGCCTGGCTGGTGCCTGGCACACGCTGGCCCTCAGGTGACAGCTGGTGGATGAGCCGGAAGCTCCTGGAGTGGCTGGACGGCTGGACGCGGGCCTTTGGACAAAGATGCAGCCGCCCAGGAAGACGCGGGAGGGTCAGGGCATCTCGGAGATGCCGGTGGAACCCGGGAGCAGAGAGGTCCCCCCTTGGAGAGGGAGCCCTCACCTCGAGGCCCCGACTGATGGAGGGTGGTAATGGTGCTCGGCCAGCCCCGGGGACCGAGGTGGCGGCCGTGAACTGCCTGCTCCTGGGGATGGTGATGCGACGTTGGGTCCCGCGGAGAGCCGGTGAGAAGCGTGGGTGTGCGGTCGGACCCAGTCCCTCCCTCTGTAACAGGTGCGGAGACGAGGGGAGCAGCGAAGCGGCAGCCAGCCGGGGGGGGGGGGGGGGGCGGGCAGCCGGGACAGAGAGGCCTCCGGCGCGCGTGCCGCCAGGCTGCAGGTACATCACACCGTCAGGAGGGCAGGTCTCCGCTGTGGCCCCGGCTCCCAAAACGGTCTGCCCATTGCTGGCGCGACGTCCATGCTCAGCAGCCGTTCAGCTAACTTTGCCCCCCGGGCCAGGCGGGCTGGCAGGAGACGCCGGAGGGCCCGTCGGGCCCCAGGGCGGTGGAGAAGGCCCATGTGCCCTGACCTCGGGTGTCCACGGCAAGTGCGGGGTGCTCAGGGTGCTTCCGGGCAGGAGTCGTGTTCCAAGGAGCCGGCGCATCCCGGGATCAGCGGCTCAGCGGCCGCGGGAGGAAGCAGAGCAGCCGAAGGTGGAAATCCCGCTGCTCTGAACCCGTCCCACCTGTGGGTGCATCTGCTCCCGGCTGCGGCGTCCCCCTCAGGGGCCCTGTCGCCCCTGCCCTCCTGGCGGAGTGTGGGCGGCTGGCCTCCAGAGGGGTGGTGTGTGTTTCGTGTGGTTCGCATGGCTGTGTTGGTGGGGACACCCCAACCGCCTGTGAGCTCCGAGCCGGGTAGGGCGCCCCCTTCCCAGATTTCAGGTTCAAAGTGAAGTAATACGCCGTGTCCTGAACATTCCCCCCCCACACACATCAGCAGAGCTGACCTCCACGTTGACAGTGAGTGTGTTTGTGTCTGTGTGCACGTGTGTGAGCGGCCACATGTGTGTATGTGCAGGTGCACGAGTGCCTTACAGGTGTGTATGTGTGCATGCTGGCATACATGTGTGAATGTTGTAAGTGTGCATAGGTGTGAGTGTGTATGTGAGGGTGTGTATGCGTACCTCTGAGTGTGAGCATGTGTGTGCATGTGCACGTGCTTGTGCACACATTTTTGTGTTTGTGTCCATGTTAATGGGTGCACACGTGTACGTGGGTGAGTGCCTCTGTGTGTGCACATGCATTCGTGTACACACGGGTACTTCTGTGAGTTTGTGCAATGCCACATACATCTGTACATGTATGTGTGAGTGGTTGCAAGTGTGTGTGTCCGTGTGTGCACTCGTGTGTGAGACTCATGAATGCGTGTGTGTGTGTACCTGCGAATGTACGTGTGCGCAAGTACCTCTATCAATGTGCGCATGTGTGTGAGTGCTTATGTTTATATACACACCTGTGTGTGTTCGTGTGTGAACGTGCATGTGGATGTAAAAGTGCACATGAATTTTGGTGTGTGAATGAGCTGTACTAATAATGCCTGTTGTTTGCATGTGCCTATGTGCATGAGTGTGTGAGGGCCGCTGTGAGCATATGTGCACGTGTGTGTGTGACTGTGCAGGATTGTGGGTAGAGCCTTGTGAGGCTATGCGCGTGTGCGAGCTCTTGTGTTGTTTTGTGTTTGCGTGTGCACGCATGTGTTTGTGTACGTGCTCATTTGTGTGGGGTGAGCATTGTGTGTGTCTACGTGCAGTGCCTGCCCGGTACGTTCACACCCATGTGTGTCCGTCCTTGTGAGATTCCGCGCACGTGTGTGTGAGTATGGGCAGCCACGTGTGTGTGTGGGCGTGCGTGTGTGTGTGTGAGTGCCTTGTGAAGGTGTGCATGAGCACGTGTGTGTGCGTGTCCACAAGCGCATCTGAGTGCGTGTGTGTGTTCTGTGCGTACGCCCACTCGTGCCACCAGAGAGGCTGCTCTGCATGGAGGAAGTGTGGATGGCCGTGCTCGGGTTGGTTGTGAACTTGGGTCTACCACACCCCAGCCCCGAGTGTGCTGTGAGTCACTTAGCCCCTTTGAGCCTCAGTTTCCCCGTCTGTAAACAGGGGACACTTACAACCAAACCTTGCTGAGAATTACACGCGTTAGCTTGTGCAAAGTGACCCGGGCGCGCGGGGCAAGTTTATTTACCATCATCCTGACTTTGACAGTGTGGTCGAGTTTTCTGAACTAGCCTGGCCGGTCCCTCTTTGTGCCTGTTGTCCTGATGTAAGTCATGGTGCGTGGCACACTTTGTGTGGACGGCAAATCACCGTTTTCACCCCTTGGATAGAAGGAGTTTGAAATCATGGTTTCGATAGAAGTTCCCATATGCCCCGTTACTGAATTTGAGGGAGGCTAAATGCTTACCTCGTTCACTCCGCCTGGCGCCTACAGCTGCTTTTCCAGGCAGCCATCAGACGTGCTGCATTATTAAAATCCCAGTGACACATGACATAATCATGATGGAGTTTGGAGCATACACACTCGGAGATGTGCACAGTTAAAATTAAAATTGCACCCTCGCCCTATCGTGGTGTGTCAGGTGCTATTGGTTCTGAAAGAAAAGACGAACGTTGATGTAATTCTTTCTCAAGAACAAGTCTGTGCGACTTTCCTATTTAATTATTTAAAAAAATATTTAAATGTCACTTGAAAAATTCCCATGAAATTAAAAAAACTCCATACACAGGACTGCGTGTACGCAAGCATACCAAGATGCGCCCGCCATTCAGAAACGTGAACAATTACGCTTCTTCCAAAGCATTTATTTTTGAAAAATATCGTGCCTGAACATGTTATAATCAGAACGTAATAACTTTATGATCAGCGTTACTGTCACAAAGGGTTCTTACTGTACCATCGTTACTGGCGAGGAAAGTGCGTCCCAGCAGATCTGACATCTGGTCCAGGATGACTGAGCCACTGGCCGCATCCCTCATATTCTGCGGAAGAGCAAACAAAGGGCAGAGGGATGCCCGACGCGGCCGGCTCTCGGGAGGGCATCAGCTCACGCTTCCCCGATGAGCCTGACGAAGAAGCATCTATAAGGTAAGACAAGCTCACGGGGAAATGAAATGTGAAGAATCAATCTCCTGTGATTATAAACGGGGTTGGGAGAGACCGTGGTTCCCGCTCAGCCCCGGTGTTTGTCCGTTTGGTCCAAGTGCGGTCACGCTCTGCTGGAAGGACACTGCTGCGTCAGTGTCTCAGACGACCCCCAGACGTTTGTGATGAGTCGCTTATCGTCCAGGCCTTTGCCGAACGTGCTCACGTCACACCCAGTCTGGACCGGAGGAAGTCTAAGGGTGTGCCTCTCTCTTCTGTGCTCCTCTCGGGACAGCCCAGCAGAGTCCGGGCTGGGTTCTCAGAGGAGAGTTGGATGAGCTCTTTACCTGGGTCACCCTCCCTTCCAGCCACCTTTCCAGGAGTCACCAGGCTCGGAGACCTGCCTGTCCGTCCTTCCAGGGCCACGAACATCGTCTCTATGGGCCAGCAGCCTGCCCAGGGAGTCTCTGGGGAAGTGCAGCCCCCAGGGCAGAGGCAAATAAGGCTGGGGGAGTCTCAGACCAGAGGGCTAGATGGCGATGGTCTGGCTGGGAGGAGAGAAGGCCCCCGCATCCCCAGGGGGCTAAGCTAGTTCTCCCCAGGGATGAGGCTCTCCCCAGGGGTGCTGGCGTCCCCAGGGATGTGGCTCTCCCCAGGGGTGCTGGCCTCCCCAGGGACGTGGCTCTCCTCAGGGGTGCTGGCCTCCCCAGGGACGTGGCTCTCCCCAGGAATGCTGGCCTCCCCAGGAACGTGGCTCTCCCCAGGGACATGGCTCTCCCCAGGGGTGCTGGCCTCCCCAGGGACGTGGCTCTCCCCAGGGATGCTGGCTCTCCCCAGGGGTGCTGGCCTCCCCAGGGACGTGGCTCTCCCCAGGGACATGGCTCTCCCCAGGGGTGCTGGCCTCCCCAGGGATGCTGGTTCTCCCCAGGGGTGCTGGCCTCCCCAGGGACGTGGCTCTCCCCAGGGGTGCTGGCCTCCCCAGGGATGCTGTCTCTCCCCAGGGGTGCTGGCCTCCCCAGGGACGTGGCTCTCCCCAGGGACATGGCTCTCCCCAGGGGTGCTGGCCTCCCCAGGGATGCTGTCTCTCCCCAGGGGTGCTGGCCTCCCCAGGGACGTGGCTCTCCCCAGGGGTGCTGGCCTCCCCAGGGACGTGGCTCTCCCCAGGGGTGCTGTCTGTCCCCGGGAATGCTGGCCTCGGCTGATGCAGACCCCACGGGTGGCAGCCAGGCTGGCCCATGGCCTCCTGGAAGGGACAACTGCAAAATCAGGCCCCTCCGCGCAGGGTCTCTGAGGGAGGGAGGGAGGGACACGGTTCCCAGGGATCTTCCCGTCGGCGCGGCAGAGCGGCGAGTCCGCGGCGGCCTCCCCCCATGTCTCTCCGCGGTTGAAGGGTTGGGTGTGGTCACCGAATGCCCAACAGCTGTAGGCTGTTTCTCGCTATTACCTGCAGTATCTGTGCAGAGCGGTAGCTGGTCCAGCATTTCATACATTTCCAGGACCAGGGAGGAAAAAGAGTCGATTGATATTCTAGGAAACTCAGCGCACACGGGGAACTCGCACAGATTAGGGAATGACGATTCTGTACTTACATTTTCCCTTGAACTCTCACTTCGAACTTGAAATAGACTTTTCGTTTTCTGCATGAGCTATGGCCATGGACTGAACTGGGCCCGTCTCCCCTGCTCCCCAGTTCCCACGTTGAAGCCCTAACCCCCAAAGTGACTGTCTTGGAGACGGGCCTCCAGGAGGTAATTAGGTTAAATGAAGTCATAAGGGCAGGGTCTTCATCTGATAGGATTATTGCCCAGTAAACCTGCCTGTGTCAGCTCCGGGGGTGGCCCTGGGGAGACAGAGCTGGGAGGGGCGGGCTGCAGGAAGGAGGACACCCACCCCGCCCCGTGGACACCCTGACCTCGGCTCTGCCTCCAGAACTGTGAGCCTTCCTGGGTTCGAGTCCCCGGGATGCTTTGTCATGCGGCCTGAGCTGACGAGGACAGACACGTTTTCATGTATTTACTCAACAATTTCTTTATTGGACCAAAAGGGTTTAATCACTTATATATTACAAAAATATTTATATAAAATTTATATAAAATATATAAATATATTTTAAATGATGCCTCCGTTTTCTCCAACATGGATTTTTGTACAATGGATCAAATGTACCTAACCATTAGAAGTGCTATGATATTGTTTAACTTCAAGTTTTTCACCATAAACTAAAACAATATATAAACCAGTAAGAAGTAACAAGAACATCTACGATGGCATTGATTCACGTTAAAAAAAACTGGTTACTTATTTTTGAAAGAGAGAGAGAGAGCCTGTGCAAGGGCTGGGGAGGGGCAGAGAGAGAGGCAAAGGGTCTGAGGTAGGCCCCACACTGTCAGCACAGAGCCTGACCCTGGGCTCGAACCCACGAACCGTGAATCATGACCTGAGCCAGGATCAAGAGTTGGAGGCTGAACCACTGAGCCACCCAGGTGCCCTTCAATTAACACTTTTAAAACTGAGATGACACTAGGAAAAAAGGACAAAGAAGTAAAAGGCGTCCATGCATAAAAGACCGTCCTGAGGGCCGGTGCTACCCCACGACACCGTCAACCCGAAGGGTTCACCTGCAGGGGCCAGAAATCCTATTCTGTGAAATGATTGAGGTTTGCCGAGGTAGGTCTTTCCCGATGATTAAACCCCAATCGATTAATACAAACCTGGTTGCGGAGGTTCAGCAAGCCCAGGACACAGCTGGCGGCTTCTCCGCTCCTCTGGCACAGTTGTTAAACATCCGTAAATGCCTCTTAAAGGGTCATTTTGTGTTCAATTAGCACACCTTAGCTGTCCTATTAAATGTACATTAAGTTCTTATTTGAAGAAGTTCATTTGGAGACTTAACCGAATGTGGACACCCACGAGGTAGTAATTTCGATTCCCAGCCACTATCGGGGTCTGGTCGTTCAGGAACGAGGAGGGTTTAAACGCTTGGCTGCGCTCTGCAGACCAACACGGGTCTCACCTGCCACGTGGGAGGGTGTTGGGGGTGTGTGAGCCCACGTGTGGCAGACTGGAGACGCCCGAGGCAAATGCTCCCACCAGAAAAGCACAATTGATTAGACACCCATTAAAATTAAGTGTCCATTGTGAAGTTCGGCAGTTCGTTACCTTAGGAAATTCCAACAGTGAGGAGTCACTTCGTGGTCGCGTGGAGCCCCGGATTTCGGGTTCGCTCCCTCCGCCAACTTATTTCCAGCCCCCGTTTCCAAATTTGCTTTTAAAAAGTATTTCAGATTAAATATTTTGTAAGTGTCTCTCGGTTCTAAGACTATGAGATGATAAAGTGGTAATTGCAATTTTTACAGTTAATTGCACAGTGACTGAAATTCAGACGTGTTTGAAATTCTAGCGCATTATCGTTCATGGACAGCTGCGACCAGTTCCATTGAGGGCAGGAATGAACACGGCACAGAAATGGATATAAATACAAATATAAACAAGCTCCTACAAAGGCTTTGTATTGATCCTCCTTCTCCACCAGGGCTAGCCATCTATAATTGGTCTTTAGCCAGTAGATGAACTCACGCGCGGCAAGGCTCCCGGGTGCTGGTGATTTGATGGAACCCACCTCTGTGAATGCATTGGTTCCTCACGGTAATTTGAACACTCTGAAACTGTGAAACCATATTTATTTACAAGTAATGACTGAAAAGAACCTGGAGACAGATAAGAAGATGCAGTACACCCTTATTTGTCAAATTAAGTTCTGTTTCTCTTCCTGACAGAACATGATCAGCGTGCTGTAAAAAGGAGATTATTTTGAGTAGCTAAATAATTGTAATTTACGAACGCTTACTGGAGGTTTAGTGGAGGTTTATTATCCAAAAAAAATGTCTGTGGTTTGAATTAAGGTTTCCTGCTGGTCTAGCAGGCTCCAGATTTTATCAGTGAAAATTCTCACTCCCTCCGCACAGTAGCGTGAGTTCTGGTGTCTTTCCTGCTCAAATGTTACAGATGAAGGGGGGGGGGGGGTCAGGAGATTTGCTTCAAGCGTCCACTGGTTGAATCAGCATGACTTTTTCAGTGTTCTTAATTTTTTTTTTTTTCCTTACTGACTTCTTGTATTTCGCTTTTATGGATTTACTTTTATGCTCTTTGCTCGCCTTTGTATGCATGTATTATCTTGTTCTTATAAACATTTAAGTGTTATTTTCGTAACCATCTGCGCACAGAGAAAATGTGAATCGAATACGGGTACGTGTTAATCTTCTACTTTGTGGTTTTTGCCTTTGATGTTATGCTTAGGAAGACTTTTCTTACAGGAGATTATAAAGGTACAGGCTTAATGGTTTTTATCTTCTGGGACCCTACTGCCCAGTGTAATGTAATCACTGAGCACTTAACGCGGCTAGTCCAAAATGAGGTGCGCTTTAAGTATAGAATGCACAGTGGATTATGAAGTCTTACTATGAAAAAAGTAAAAGTATTTTATTTTACTTTTTACAGTTTATGTTGAGAGAGAGACAGCACGCATGCTTGTGAACACAAGTGGGAGAGGGGCAGAGAGAGAGAGAAAGAGAGAGAGAGAGAGAGAGATGCAGAAAATCCCAAGCAGGCTTCTCACCCAGCACAGAGCCCAATGCGGGGCTCGATCCCACAACCTTGAGATCATGACCTGAGCCGATATCAAGAGTTGAACGCTTAGATGCTCAACCGACTCAGCCAGCCAGGCACCCCAAAAGTGAAAGTATTTTAAAATGATTTTTCTATTGAGTACATTTTGAAATGAGATTTTTTATTTATTTATTTAAAAAAAATTTTTTTTTAACATTTATTTATTTTTGAGACAGAGAGAGACAGAGCATGAACGGGGGAGGGTCAGAGAGAGGGAGACACAGAATCTGAAACAGGCTCCGGGCTCTGAGCTGTCAGCACAGGGGCCTGATGCGGGGCTTGAACTCACGGACCGCGAGATCGTGACCTGAGCCGAAGTCGGCGCTCAACCGACTGAGCCACCCAGGCGCCCCTGAAATGAGAATTTTTGATATATTGGATTAAACAAAATATATTCTTAAATTTAATCTCACCTCTTCCCTTTTACTTCTTTGAATGTGGCTATTAGAAAACTTATAATTACATATGTAGCTTGTACCAGATTTATATTGTATAGCAATCTTTTGGCGTGTTTATTTTACATTTAAAATTATATGTACATATTAGGGCGCTTGGGTGGCTCAGTCGGTTGGGTGACCGACTTCGGCTCAGGTCATGATCTCACAGCTCGTGAGTTCAAGCCCCATGTCAAGCTTTGTGCTGACAGCTCAGAGCCTGGAACCTGTTTCGGATTCTGTGTCTCCCTCTCTCTCTGCCCCTAACCTACTCACATTCTGTCTCTGTCTCTCTCAAAAATAAATAAACATTAAAAAAATTTTAAAAATTATATGTACCTATATAATAATATGTAATGGATACATACATACAGTTTATATGTATAAATTCTAGGTACACATTCAGAACTTTGTTTTGGTGTTATTTAATTTTTTTAAAAAACTGGGCAGACAATAGTTTCAAAGCATATTTTTGAATAATGGCTCCCTTCTGATGATTAGAAAGTCTGACTTACAATATATTAATTTCCTGCTTAGAGTCGGGTCTGCATCTGGGCATCTCAGTGGATCCTGAAGGATCCAGTCACAGTGTTTTAATCATCATGCTTTGTAAGATGCTTTACTGCTTGGCATCTTAAAGTGACAATTGGCTACATATTTATGCTTCCGAATAAACTTTAAAGAGTATATTCATATTCTAAGCACATCGAGAAAAAAAAAAGTTACTTTGGACTAGCACTTAAATTGCAACTTAATTTAGAAACCCTGACCCGATTGTAACCGGGAGTTCCATAGGTGAGCTTGTGTTCATTTATCCAGGCCTACTTCCTGAGTGAAGTCGTATCGTTTTCCTTACGTGTACCTGTCTTTTCCCTTACACACACAAGCGCGGGCTCCGTCTCTTCTCTGCCGCGGGCCTATCTGCCCGTGTACAGATCAGCCAGTGAGTCACCCCAGCGTTGACCCCAGCAAGCCGCCTCTCTCTGTTCCAGCTGTGTTTAGTTGAGTCTTTTGAATTTCCAGGTAGACGGTTTTATCTCCTGCGAATACTGACAGCCTTGTCTCCTTTCCTCCGTTACTCATACATCATACGCTTTTCTTTTCCTGTTGCATTGGCTTGAACTGACAGGGAAAAAATAAATGATGTCATCATTTCTGGTTCTCGATGTTAATATAAATTCCTCTTGTTGCACCCTAAGTCCGACCTGGGCTGTGTTGGCGATGGAGAGCTTTAAGAGATATGTTAAGAGATTTTAATTTCTATTTGTGGATCACTAAGATCGTTTTGGGTTCGTAGTTAGGATTTCATTTTTACGACGTATTGTATCGTCTATCTGTTTTTGTCTTTTGGCTTGTTGATGTGAGGACTTACTTTAACGCTTTTTCTGATATTAAATACCACTGAATTCACAATTCAATGAGGTCACCTTGGTCAGAGGCATCATGGACCTAGGGCACTCTCAATAGTGCAGTGTTAACCTCAGGACTGTGTAAGCATATGTTTCATTAATTCTAAGTGTGCAAAAGCGAGAGCAAACCGAAGCTTCAGTTTGGCACGAGGGTTCCGTGTGGCAGCCCAGCAGACGATGTTTGTTGGAATCCATACACGCTCAGGAGTGGGGGAGTGTGGTCCAGATGCCACTGCTGCCCCCCCGGCCCCGCCCAGGGTCCCCACCAGCACACGGTCCCCAAGGAGTTCTTAAACTTTCTCTCTTCATAACAGCCCGTGCCTATTGTCCCTCTCTCTAATCTAAGTGGCTTCATTTTTAAATTGGGAACATTATTTCCCGTATCTCTGTCCCTGTTTTTCAAGGGAAGGTTATTTCAACATACGAAAGTATTTTTTTTTCAGCATTGCTCTTTGTTAAAATTATTTTTTTCTTAAAGCCTCAGGATATTAAAAAGAGAGAAAAGTGGTTTTCGAGTCCTATAAATTAACTGGATATGCTGAAGTTTATATTAACATTTAGCAAAGCTCAATCAATCAGAAAATTGAGATATTTTAGTGAATACAGATTTTTAATTAGGGTTATTAATTATACTCACATTTGCTCATTTTTATCGTCATTTCTCCTGCTTGCTCAGTATCAGGCATCTTCCGGCTGACAGAAATGAGCAGCTGAGGCTGGTGGCAACTTTTCTAACTGCCTGACTTGCAAATTAAGTTGTGCTTTGAAGCAACACAGAAGCTTGGATGGGATGCGACGGCCTCTTCGAAGCTAATCACCAAGGATGCTTCACGGCACAAACTGCTTCTTGCGTTCCCAGGAACGTGTGGTTCCCCGTCAGTTGACATCCTCCTCCTTGCACATGAAGTGTTTATCAGATGTGGTTAAATGGTATCCAACGTCGTGTTAAAGTCTCAGGTGCCTCGGCGTTGGCTTTGGGCAGGTGTCCAATCAGAGTCTGAGCACATCCAGAATTTGCATTTGTTTCTGAAAATCTCCACTTCTTCCCTGGCCTGATGCTTGGGTCTAAGTATTAGACTATTTTGACCCTGAGTTGTCCAACTAGGTTACCCAGCTTATTCGATGTCAGGTTAGAGTTTCTAAGGATTCCAGGGAGGAGCGCATGTGTGGCATCCCGTGTGGGACGTGGTATATGCTAATTTGTCCGCACAGCTATTAGACTCGCGTGTGCTTTTACAGGAGCAGACGCGCACAGGCTCCGATTTTAAATGGGCTTATCAAGCGGGCATGTCTGCATGTGTGTCCAGACGGAAGAAAAGGCTCTATTCCAAAAAGGCCAGGTGACCAGAGCCACTTGTCACCTGTCGGGACCCTCAGTGGTTCCTCCTTGTTTACAACGCATTGGTGTGCGCCTCATTGTAGACTTATAACTTGAAAACATTATGGTGAAGTCAGGATCAAGCATTTGTGGAAGCAGAGAACCCTGGTTTTCTCAGAACCGCAGAGCAGGGACAGTGATGGATGAAAATGAGCTCACATATTACCCCTCCTGGGATATTTGAATGTTAGTCGAATTACTCTCTAGCGGCGCTGACCTTCCTTCTTCAGTGGTGTTTCAACAGAACAACCTCATCTGTCACATTGAATCTGTGTTGCAATTGGAATTAGATCACATTTGAAATTTTGTTTGTATTTAATTTAAAATCCGCTTTAGTTTCATAGCAGTATGGCTGACGTACGTAAGCCACTTACGCCCACCTTCCAACTTCTCTGTATTGGAGAAGCATTATAACAAAAGTCAATTCAAGTGAACATCGGGGGTCTGCAAGAACTTTGAAGGGGTTTAAGAATCACTGAGATTTGGGGCTCCAGGGTGGCTCAGTCGGTTGAGAGCCCGACTTCGGCTCAGGTCATGATCTCGAGGTTTGTGAGTTTGAGCGCCGGGTCGGGCTCTGTGCTGACGGCTCGGAGCCTGGAGCCTGCTTTGGATTCTGTCTCCCTCTCTCCACCCTGCCTCCTCTCACGCTCTGTCTCTCTCTCAAAAGTAAACATTAAAAAAAAAAAAAAAGAATCACTGAGATTCAAGAAATATGGCTAAGAGAATTTACATAGCAATTTCAAGCATTATTTTTAATGATGAAACAAACAAAGGAGACATTGGAGACATATAATTATTGAAACCGCATTAGATAAAAACTCCAACCTAATAAATTATATACACCGCCCGGCCTCTCGGGGATAGCGATCGGCAAGGCTGAAAAAGCCAACAGGTCACAATCTACTGGAGCAAATGGCATAAATAGGGATGGAAAAAACGACCACTTGTTCGGTTCAGCAAGGCTGCTTCGACAGTCAATGGGGGCCAGTGGGCAGATAAGGCTTCCCCCAGACAGACAGTGTTGGGGCCAGAGGGTCGCTGGGACCTGGCCGCACAGAAACCTGACGATCTACGTCTACCCACCGCCTCGTCCTTGCTGTCGTGTGCGGGACCCAGCCCTCCTGTGCCTTCTCGCCTTGCCCGACCCTGCCTCTGAGGAACCCCTGCCAACCCCAGACCTGGCTGGCATCTGTGCAGACCCGCGTTACCTTTCCTACCCAGAGTTTCCTCCCCGCCAGGGCTCTGGACGCCACACCACATGGCAGTGGACTACTGTGCTGGGTGCTCTGTCCGTGGAGGGGCTGCCCAGACCCCACACAGGGCAAAATCGCCTGCCAACGGTTTAACCCGCTGTTGACCCAAGTTCTTCATCCACAGAATGCTATTGTGGGTGGTTCAGCCGCTTGCTGCACGGGAACGCCGGGACGGCACCTCCCCGCCCCCTGGAAGACAGTCACCATCACGTGACTTCTTTGGTCAACAAAGTGTGAGCAAAGGTGCCTTACTTAGGTCAGTTCCGGCGAGAAGCGTTTAACTGCGGTGCTCTATTTTCCGCCATGCTGTTCCCTCGCCCTTGACCTTGCAGAAGGCTACGTGAGCAGAAGGTGCCCAGAGACTGAGTGGCCTGGAGTGCAGGCTGGCCCCTGGGGGGAGCTGCCCTGGGGGGTCCTGGAAGCAGGAAGTCAGCCTTGGCTGTGTAGACCTCTGACGATCGGGGTTTGTGTGTTACAGAAGCAACGCCCGGCTGATCCCGACTGCTACACCACCAGGTAGGATGGTGTGAGCATTAGAAGAAGTAAGGTACACAGAGCGGAGAGGCCGTACCTCACGCATGTTTCACGGACTGTCTTGTTTCCGGATAGAGAGTTTCCCTTGTCTGAAGGCACACTTCCAACCTTGTTGCCGTATTTATTCTCGTATCCCAATTACCCAGCAGTGTCTGCTATGGGGCCGATGGTTGATAAGAGTTGAGCAAACTTAGGAAACCGGACACTTATGCTTCCCCAGTATGTTTGAATAACATGAGTTCAAACTGTACATGGGGAAATCAAGCCTTGTCGGAATGATGACAGAGCAGCAATGATTTCTGCACTAATTCCTAACAGAAAATCAAGTAGTCCCTCCATCAAATGTTCTGGTGCTCTAACAACCCCAACTCACGTCAATGGAAACAACGGGTCCCAGCCTCATGGAAATAAAAGCCGAGACAACACAGTGAAATACCCCTGAAGAAGGCGTGTCTGGTTTCCACTGGGGCAAACACACGCGCGTGAGAGACCGGTGCCCATCAGTGCTCCCACGCCGACAGGTAATCTGCGGAAGCTCCACCTTATCCCCGGGTGGGCTTCCTGGAACCACGGGGTAAGTAGCTGATCATTTTATGCATCTTTTCCATCTATTCCGCACTTCAACTGGGTACCGGATGGATTCTGGAAGACTAACGAGGTGCATGCCACTAGCCGACAGTGTGTGGCACCTGAGCTGGCCCCCACGCTGGAACGCTGGCTTCTGTGACGTCACTTTCAGCCAATCGGAGGGAGGAGGACCGGGAGGAGGCATTTCATGGACGCAGGTGTGCAAGTGTTCAGATGGCGGAGTCCCGCTGTTCATCGTCCTCACCTCCAGGCAAGAGGATTTTTGTGGGGTTCCAACCGCGTCTCGCCTGGTTATTGTGAACATGGGAGATGGGGTAGCAGCATGCAATATTCCTGCTCCTTGCAGAGAACGGCCACAACTTACTTTAAGATGAAAAACGACGAAGGAAAAGGAGTTGATGCAGTGAAACTTTGCCACGTCAGCTGCTTCTTTCATGTTGACGATATTCAAATAAATGAGCTACAAGGCATTTATAAAACCTTCAGAAACAACTATTTTCAGAGTCTCAGATATGTCACACTCACTGTGGTATTAAATCCCCTCTATCATG
The DNA here is from genome assembly GCF_027475565.1 of Acinonyx jubatus. Classification (NCBI taxonomy): domain Eukaryota; kingdom Metazoa; phylum Chordata; class Mammalia; order Carnivora; family Felidae; genus Acinonyx; species Acinonyx jubatus. The sequence continues at coordinate 234,540,699 of NC_069380.1, read as the reverse complement.
GTGACAGAGAAAAATGTGTACTCAGAGTGTAACTATTACAATGCAAATCATCGAGGAGGGCAGTGACGGATGTCAAGGAGGGGCGTCTCATGAAAACGCTCCCAGCGAGCCCTTCTCCATGTGACTTCTTCTTTGGAGTTACCTCGCCAATTCCAGGGTATTCGCGAGAGTAGGAAAGGTAATGAGATTATTTTGAAATATTGGGCAAAAGACAACAGTATTGCATGATTTTATTTGGAAGGAGACTCAGAAATGCCCATTTAGCTGCTCCTACGTACTTGGAGCCACACACACACACACACACACACACACTTGTAGACTTTGTACTCACTCCTCGGAGCCCGGGTCTCCTCACTCTTGCTTTGCCCCTTTTGGTGAAAGACCAAGTTCTTCATGGAGCAAAGAAGACTCTGAATTAAGGAGAGTGACAAAATATGAGCCGTAAAGTACTGTTGTGGCTTAAAAACAACCCATCATCAGATCCAAATCACTCATGAGGAAGTGTGTCAGAAGAAGGAAAAAAACCCAGAAACCTCCGTTACGATGCCCTTACATCCCGACTACAGTGACACTGAGTTTTGCTTTATTAAACAGCAAATTCCACATTTCTCTATGCCCTTCAATTATTACTGCTCGCCGTCTGGTTCCTCTAACGGTGAGGGGACTTAAAGTAAGGCGAGCATTTTTTAGCTGGGGAGAAATGAAATCCCCCAAGTCCTGGGTGCTGGGTTTGAGCAGCGAAGCACTGATTATCCCGGCCTCCTCCCGCAACCCGAGGTCGTGGGCAGCACTTGTAGGATCTGCTTCTAAACCCTCTCTTCCTGCAGCAGAGATGACCTGTGGGCTGGGGGTGGGGACGTGGGGTGGACCGTCACACCAGCACCTGCTGGAAGGCATAGGAGTCGTCTCAGAAGCTCTCTGAGCCACGGTCTCAAGCCACAGGCAAGGCAGACACTCCTGGATTCATGCGGATTCCCACGGCCACTCTGAGGATGCTGGGCTAGCTTCGGAGTCTGTAAAATCTCTACCGAGATACTAAAGTGGAGAAAAAGATATATTTGTTTTTTGTTTAAAAGAAATTTTTTATGTTTATTTATTTTTGAGAGAGAGAGACAGACAGAGTGTGAGCTGGGGAGGGGCAGACAGAGAGGGAGACACAGAATCCAAAGCAGGCTCCAGGTTCCGAGCTGTCAGCACAGAGCCCCTCTCGGGGCTTGAACTCACAGACCGTGAGATCATGACCTGAGCCGAAGTCGGAAGCTTAACCAACTGAGCCACCAGGCGCTCCCATGATACCTTTGGAAAGCATGGGTTGGTGAGCTGGGGGTGAATATTTTTCAAGCCCCGAGAAACTTAAAGTAATTACATTTTGACACATCAGTTTTCGAAGGTAATAACAGCAATTTCTTTTTTTTTTTTATTTTTTGATGTTTATTTATTTTTGAGAGAGAGAGAGAGAGAGAAACAGAGCACAAGTGGGGGGGAGGGGCAGAGAGAGAAGGAGACACAGAATCCGAAGCAGGCTCCAGGCTCCAAGCTGTCAGCACAGAGCCTGACGCGGGGCTCAAACTCATAAATCGCGAGATCGTGACCTGAGCCGAAGTCAGACGCTCAACCGACTGAGCCACCCGGCGCCCTAACCACAGTGACTTCCAAGTCTGGCCAAGATAATTGCATCCTGGGCACATATCCTTGTAGCTTTTACTCTGCTCTGTTGTTCCCACATGGGACAAGAGTCCCTGAAGATTTCTGAGGAAAATTAAACATTTTATGTTACGGCGCTTCCCAGAGATATCCTGGACCTTATCTTGTGGCTGTTACTTCACGAGTGACATGTCATAGAGACCCAGTCTGTGCGTTGCTTTCTCAAATAATGCAAAATAGATCTAGACAGCCTTCAAGAGATCACATCTTTGTTCTTTTCAAGTGTGAAATTGTGGATAATAATAGTCCAAATACCTGAGACTTGCCCCGTGAGGTTTACCCCGGAGGCTTGTTCCCGGTAGCTGCCCCGATCATTTGAACGCTCCTTTGACCTTTTGACAACTTCCCCTGTATGAGTTCTGTTACATCAGCCTTTAATAGAGAGAAAAACAAACACTTGTTAGACTCCCATACAGCTAGAAGGTGGCCCAACGTGCTGGCATCCATCTCGACACAAGGAGACTATGGGGAAGGGCCATGGCTCTGCCTCTGGTGTTTCTGGAATGGCCCCCGGAGCTCCTTGCGTCCAACCGGAGGGCGGTGAGGCGGCTGGACCGTCCGCACCACAAGAGTCTCCCCCAAGAGCAATGTGCTCTTGGACCTCAGTCTGGAGCTTGCTGCAGATGCGGGGCCGCTAGGAGGCTCTGCTGAATCCGTTTCTGCCCTCGCAGCCTGGAGTCGGTTCTTTCCTCCGCGACTGTGGACTCCAACTGCACCAAGTCTGAAGTCCTGCCGGGGCGGCCCCAGGACCCCCGGCCTCCCGGACGCCCGCGCAGCGCTGCGTCTCTCGAACGGCGTGGGGACGGAATTGCGTGGCTCTGTGGTTCTGCCCCAGAGAACAGAGAGTTGAGCAGGTGTAAGAAGTGGCTGCTAACCAAGAAATTAGCACATGAGATGAAAGGTGGAGGAAACGGAGAATTCTGCAAAATCAACGATAATGACTTTCTGACAGCATGCATTAGAACCGTGATCTGCAGAAAAACTCGGGCTTTCAATCAGAAGGAGAGTGAGAAGGATGAATGAAAAATGTGTAATCTTTGCCCAAGGGAGAAACGATTGCAGTGTATTAATCACTGTCTTATGTGAGTGAGTATAAACCTGTAAGTGGAGACCAGACTTTGTTTGTGTTTCTTATAATTCAGTTTCTTTTGATAAAAGTCGAACTCGGGCCGCACCCTACGGATATTCAGTACAAAGACGGCTAATTAGAAAGCAGCTGCTGTTTTGCTCCCCTTTCAGATCTTTCCAGAACCTTGACACCAAGAAACGTGATGCGTCCTACAGTCAAATCACGGGATGGACACACAGCACCCAGTTCCCTGTGGGTCCCGTTCTCGTCTGCGTTCAGACCTGGGGCGGCTCAGGCGTCACGGTCAGTTCCCGACGGAGACCGCGGGGGTCCCCATTCAGGGACAGGGCGCTGGTCACTCCCGCTGCTCCCAGCCCGCAGCACCTCCCTCCTGCCTCCCTGGCCGTGGGGCCCCTGGGAGTGCCCCGCCCTGTCCCCCGAGGACTGGGCTTTGGGTGAAGCTCCTCGTGCGATCTCCCCGTGGGAATGCGCCTGCTTTACGCCAACGTCCTCATTCTGACACACCTCCAACCCTGCAGGGACGCTGTAAGCAAGGACTCCTCTTCCCCCGTGGTCGCGACCAGCTCTGCCCTTGCTGCGAGGTTTCCCTACACGGATCTCTTGTGGCTCGTGGCTCTGGTTCCCGTCAGTGGGGTGGAGCCTGGCACTCCAACGAGGACTCACTGTCCTTGATTTTTCCCATCTTTCCTCTTCCCGAGGATGCCATCCCACTGGACGGTTTCCATCTGCCCCGCCCCCACCTCGCCGCACTCCCGAAGCCACAGCTCTTTCTGTTCTCACGCAGAAAAAGTGCAGACTCCCCGTCCTCCGGGCACTAGCACCCGCCTCGTCCTGTGGCTCTCGTGTTGTGAACCCGATTTCCACCCCCTCCCAACTTTGGGACTCTTCCCCTCTTCCCTCCGGAACTCTGGGCCAGCCGCCAGCAAGCCCCTTCTGTCTTCGGCACCGTCTCCCGGTGGTCTCGCCTCATGCCTTCTGGGCCTCCCGGCTCCCCACCGTCACGGTGCCCACGCACCATCGTCACCCCCGCACCCCCACCTGCCAGCCTGTAGCACTTTCTCCCCGCCGCACGGTCCTGGTCAGCTTACCTGTGTGCTGAGACCTGCGCGCCCCACGCCTGCATCTCGGACCTGGACCCGCCGTGGTGACGGAGCCCTCGCTGGTCGGGGAGGATCGCACACCTGACTCCCCGGGGAAGGAGCCTGCTGCTGGCCCCAGCTGTCGTCCCCCCGCCCCCGAGACTCCAGGCACTAGAGCCCCATGTCCCTCCACACCTGTCCCTTCTCCTGGCTCTCAGCGGGAGCCCTTGCTTGCGGAGCCCTGGCCCGTGCGCCCACCCGATGCGTGCCACACCTGCTTCTGGGCTCGTCCGCTCGGTTCTCGTGTCCTTTACGCAGAGGGACCCTCCGCCTCCATGGGACCTGACCTCCACTCGTCCCTCCGGGTGGCCCACGGTTCTCGGAGAGCACGGTGCGGGTGCCGAGGGGCTCCTTGCCGCCTCTCAGAGCTGGGACGCTTTGTGAATTGTATTGTACTGTATTTTTTATTTTACTCTATTTTCCATAAGTTTGACGCCCAACATGGGGCTTGAACTCACGACTCCGAGAGACCAAGAGTCTCATGCTCTACCGACTCAGCCAGCCAGGGGCCCCAACATCTCGTCGAATTTTTAAAAAATAACATCACCGTGAATTTAAGCTCGTATTTCCAATCCAAACTCAGGACTGATTTATGATTGAGAAAAAAAAATAGTATGTGATATTAAATATAATGTAAGTGTTTATATTTAAATAAACATTAAATACAGATAAATTAGGACAATTCCTAGCGGAGCATCCTGTCGTGTTGCCACCCTACACACACTCATGCTCTCACACTCACGCACTCGCACTCATGCACTCACACTCACACACTCATCCTCACACACCCAGTCTCCCACACATACACGCGCAACCCTCTCACACACTCATTCACACTCACTCACTCACACACCCAGTCTCCCACACATACTCACGCCCACTCTTACACACTCATTCACACTCACTCTCACATTCACACTGACTCACACACACTCACCCACACATAGCTCACACACCCACACTCTCACACACTCACTCACACTCACACACACTCAGACACACAACTTATAAATGTTTCCATTCCTGGCATTACCCCGCATCTCCTCCTCAAGGACTCAAAAGCCAGAGTGAGGTTTGCCCACTTCTGATCGTTTTCTCACGTGTGTTTTCAAGGCCTCACTAGACACAAGCGTGTGGCCCAGGGTGTAGAACTTAGGAGGCATTCCGCCTGGTCGGTGACAGGGAGCGGGGGCCCCGGTAATAGACACCCGGGCTGGCGACCAGCTCCCGAGTTCACCGAATACCTGCACACAGTCCCTCGCCCCCTGGAGACCCAGTTTCCCCCTGTGACAAGGGGACGATAACACCACCAGAGTTACGGGGTTCGAGAGGGTGAAGCGGGGAAACGCGTACCAGGCAGTTAATGACGAGTCTGGCTGCTCGTTAGAAGTCCCTGGTGTGGACTCTCAGCACCAAACACGGGGATCACCAGCCTCTGTAAAGCGGGTGTTTGACTTGGTTGTCTGTAAAGTGTGAGGCTCAGGACACGTCCTAGGAGGCTGGTCTCGGAAGGGAGCGAAGCAGGGTACCTGGGTGTTCAGGGCCGCCGGCTCCCTGTGCACCTGCTGCCAGGCCCACCTGCCCTCTGGCGCACCCGCCAGTGCCCTGCGCACCTGCCACCAGCACCCGCTCACGTTCCCAGAGGATGGTTGCCCAGATCTGCCGCACCCACCGCGCCTTATTCTCTCTACAATGCAGGCGACGCTTCAGTTCCGGCCAGGATATGCTCTTTGCTCTGCCCTGTTTCCCCTGCTCTCTCCATTCTGTGGGATGGCGCGATCGTCGCGGTCATTAACTAAACCCCGTGACCTTGATTGAGGTGCTCTGTTTCCAGAGCCCCCTTCCGGCACCTTGAGGCGGTTCTTGATCCCCCATGAAGTTAATTGAAAGGTGGTCTCAGAGGAAGCTATCCCGAGCACCCCAGGCGAGTCTGCAGTTCGTAGGAGGGGAATCAGGAGAAGGAACAGCATCTGATGGAGGTTAGGGACCAGCACTGCCGAGCCTGGTGCAGCTGGGGAGGACAGCATCACTTCGTGAGGGCATGAGCAGCTCCCGACTTCACGCCGGGGGCCCCGAGGGAAGGGGCAGGGCTTGAAGGACGTTCCGGAACCGACACCCAGGCCTTCGGATCAACGGGCCATCCTGCCAGTTCCGGGGGCTCCGGGAAGGCCGCTTCTGGGTGCGTGGAGGCCTCACAAGCAGGACCTTGGGCCCAGCCGAAGGCCGTGGCGGGGGTGATGTCATGGAGCACAGAGGGTCTTTGCCCTCCCCGGCCCTGTGTCCTCCCCCACGCCCCTGCCGCAGGGGCAGATCCAGACCCGGCACGGCCGGGCCCTGTTCACTACGGGAGGGCAGCCGAGAGACCGTACCTAGTAATCGACCCAGAAGCTTGACTGGAGCTATAGACAAGCAGAATGTCACCGCCTCTTTAACACAGAGAGAGCCGAGCAGGCCACCGTGCCCCCGATCTGGAGTGTCCACGCCTGGGTGGCTCTGTGGCGTCCTGCCCATGCACACACTGGCCACACCGGGCCCCTCTGGTCTTTGGACTGTACGTGTCCGGTTGGATAAGGCACCTGAACTTCAAACTCCTGCTGATAAATTCTCCCAAGTCTTGCTTCAAGTGTCACAGGAGAATGAGCTATGTACGTGGATTTCCTTGGCTCGGCACATCGTCCCCAAAGTCGGGGCACAGACCAGCCGACTGAGGGAACTCGCACGCCATGCTGTTTGCCGTCTTGTCCCTTCCGCTGGGAAACGGAGAGGGAAACGGAGGATTCTCAAAAATTAAAATAAGGCTCAGTTTGAACAACAGTACGCGTCCTGGTCTCAGCTGTCCCTTCCTTCTGACTCACAGGATTCCTGCCACCGTGCGCTCGTGGTGACCCGCCGGCCTGATTCCTCTCCACAATTATACCTCATCTGCGCAGGAACGTGGCCACGGGCGGTGGGTGATTTCGGACACTGTCAGTGGTGGTCACCGTGGCTGCTCTCTCCCCATCAGTTATCTGGACCATTTGAGGGAGTCTCACCATGTTGACTCGCTCCCCATCAGTTATCTGGACCATTTGAGGGAAAGGAGGTCCAACATCCAGCTAATTCTCAGGAATAGTATTTAATAATCAGTCCTTAGGAAACTATGGGACGCAGGGCTGCAGCCCCCTCTGGTGTTCATGCCACGCCCACCTCCCCGGGCCAGGCCGAGACCGCCCCCTGCTGCGGCTCTGGGGGGAAGGGGGTGTGTCCTACAAAGCTTGGAGCCACGTCCATGCAGGTCAGACCTTGTCTCTTTATGTATTTTTCCTGCCACTGATGTCTTCTATAGAACAAAACCCCTGGACCACAGAGCCCACACGGAAGGACGTTACCCCGAGCTCATGTCCCCCAGGACATGCGTGCACAGGAGAGTCAGGGAGGAGTTATTCCATTTTGGACCCCAGGAGCTTAGAGGACGGAAAACAGACATGTCTACTTATGGTGACAAAAGCCAGTAGAAAGCCCAGCCCAGCGCTTGTGTCCCGGCCTCACCTGTGAGACCCCGGCTGGAAAGAAGCAGAAAGAGCAGAGCGGCCCCAGACTGAGCTGCCGTGGACATGGGCCCCCTCCCCCGTCTCCCTCACCGGTCGGTAAGGACAAGCATGTGCAGACCGGCCATCAGCCTGCATGTCGAGGGGCCGAAGTGGAGGACGGCTCCAGGAAGCTGGTCCTGATGGGGGATCCCTGACCCCAAGAAGTCCTCGTCCGTCCTCAGTTATGCAAATAGCCGAAGAAACGGGAGGCGGGGTGCTGCTTCTGCGTGACGTCCTTCCCTCGTGCCCTGGGCAGGAGCGACCTGGGGGGACACCGGCCCTGACGGGGGCCACGAGACGCAGGTGCCGGGGCGGCCGCTGCCTGAAGGGGAAGCCCCTGTGTCAGGCGGGCCGTAGCCTGTCTTCTGCGCTCAGGTGAAGCAGCCCGTGCGGGAGCTTGTCACCCGGGAGGACACATCACTGCCTGTTACCGCACACAGCAAGTCCGCCCCACGTGGAAGACGGAGGGTCTTGCGGTCCGGGCGGGCACAGGGGGCCTCCAGTGATGCCACGCGAGGTCTCACGAGTACGTCTCTTGCACAGAAAGTCGTGTCAGGTGCCATCTGAGGGTGATGACGGTCAAGACTAGGCTGTGGTAACAGCAAAAACCAGCCGGTACTGACCGGGGCGTCCCCGTGCCGTGGAGCCGGCGGGCCGGTTTGGCCGGGCACCTGTCATCACGAAGTCACAGAACGGGCAACTCAGATTCTGCTTTGTGATACATCAGCTGGTTCTCAGCGTCCTCCCGTAGCTTTGCCATCTCAGAGCGAAGCGGGAGCCGCCGTGGTTAAGGTGCATGCTTCATGCACAAGCTGCAGACCCGGCCGAGACCTGAAATCCTCCTGAGTGGAATCCTGGTCCGGCCTGGTCCAGGGTGGCAGGCCATCTCCTCGGGTCTCCTACACGGCTCCTGGGATCAGTAGTCCCCGCTCATCACCTGCTGGGATCAGCTCTGTGAAAGCGAACTGACGTTTGTGGCGACGAATAATGTAGATTCCAAGATGTGCACAGAATCTCGCTAACCACAGCTTGCTCTAGGATTCCCGACTAGTGGAGGTGGTCAGCGTTTAGGGTTTTCTGCTTTGCTGGGCGTGGCAGGTGCATATGTGAGCCTCTGCTGGTGCGGGCCTTTGAGATTTCACTGATTTTATGGGTCTCGTCTGTGAAAAGAAAGGAGAAAAGGAAGGATGTCTCTTCAGTGGAGTCCTCTGCACCTTCACTAACTAGCACTTAAGTTATGGGAAAACTAAGGTGTAGATAAATACGTCAGCGGCGTCACACATGTCCATCCATTACGAAGGACTTCGCTTTCCCTGTGGGGGCCGGGCCCCCTCACCGGTTTGCCGTCTTTCCTGGGGGCGTCTCGTGCCCGTGCTCAGAACGAACCTGTCCCGTGAACGCCTCCGCGGAGCAGCTCAGGGACCTGATCTCCACTTTCGGGGACCTTGGGCAGCCCCCTCGTAGAGCCCTCTGCCCGGCCCCCCAGGGGTGGTGCCTGCAGCACCCCACCCCCCCACAGGGCGGCAGCTTGCTCCTTTCTCTTTCCGGTCGCAACAGGGGTGTTGATGGGCTTCCAAAGTGTTACGTGCTTTCACACGTAGTTTGGGGTGACACGAGCTTGGCCTGGAGTATCGCCTCCGGCGGGTTTCCCATGGATGGCCCCGCCCCACAGCTGTTTCAGGGTGTCGGGGAAAAGAGCCCCCAGAGCTCTGTGCTTCTCTTCCCTTGCCAGCTCCCCACAGCGCCCGCAGGCCGCGGCCACCAGGGCCTGGCTCCTCTCTGGAGGCGTGCACCCCTCCTACCGTGAGCAGGGCCCCTCCTCCAGCCCCCCTGACTCTCCCGCCCCTGAAACCCTTCCCCTGTGTTTGCTCTTAGGCCTCCAACTTGTGCCGCGTCTGCTTAGGGTCTTCCGAGGATCCACCTGCTCTCCAGGACTCGCAGCAGCGACCTTGGGAGCCACACGCCCTGTCCCCGCGGGCTCCCCGCTCCCACCGGCCGCTCCCTGGCGTTGCTCAGGTGGGAGAGTTTTGCCTCCAGCTGAATCTGTGAGGTGACCGGCCAGGGGGTCTCACTGGAACGGTCCGACCGTGCCCTGCGGTTAGGTGCCCGGCCACCCCTCAAAACCAGACCTTCAAGGTAAAGGATCTGTCACCTGCCAGGGCCAGTTTCTGCATCACCAACAGCCCACTGGCCCCTCCACGGAGGCAATGGGGGCAGGGCCCACTCTGTTTTTCCGTTTCTGTATTTCTGTGTGCAGTTTTAGGGACATGCAGGGGTGACTGCGCCCAGACGAAGGGCGGAGGGACAGTGAGGACTCCCTGGTGTCTCTCGCTGATCACGGCAAACCCAGGAGGAAAGGAGAAGGGCCCCCACGCACCGGGCTGGAGAGGAGGGGGGCGGCCGCGCTGCCTGGAGCTGGCAGGCTTCCCGCCCTGGGCCTCCTCTCTTCTCTCGTCTTCTGATGTCTTTCCAGGTTGGAACTCCTGCTTCGATGAAACAGATGACTTTCTGGGCCTGCTTCTGCTCACAGCAGGCACCAGCCACAGTGACTGATTGGTTGAAACATGAGGATTAATGGGTATTTATATTTCATTAAATTTTATGCTCACTGGAGAATAATGTATCACTCACAGATATTGAAACATATGTCAACCCTATCCACTTACATATAATTCAATTTGACTTAAATGCATTGATCAAGTTTTATTAAAGTCCAATACATCTTCCAAAAAGGCCCGCTAATGTAGGACTGTCCCTCCAGAGTCACAGATGAAAGGAGGCAATTGTGCCCTTAGTGTGTTCACACCGTTTTCGGGAAAACAGAGATCATCGCGGGTGAGATGCTCGTGACGAGGTGGCCGGGGGCATGCTGGACTTGACAGAGTGATTATTGGCCAAACTCTCAAGCGAGGCCTTACCGCCACGACCCCAGAGTGGGTCAGAGCTGAGAGCCCACCCAGAGTGGGTGGCATTGCTCTGCGGGTCTCCTGGGGCCAGGCACACAGACCCTGCGATCCCCGATCACTGGGGCTCCAGGGCCCCTGGACGGTGCCTGGGGGTGCAGAACTCTGCCCGCCACCCCTCCACCCTCTGCCCACTCCCCTGACCCTCCCACACCTTCAAGAGTATTTTTACACCCGTGATGCGGAGCTACTGACACACAGAAGGAAGCACAAATGCACGAGGGATGGATGGTGTTTAGCTCAGGCTTTAAAAGTGTCATGAGACTTCGGCTGCTTATTTGAAAATTGTATACGAAATATATGTACATGCTCCCAACATACACAGTATATTAAAACTAGAAGCATTTGGGTGTAGAAATAAGGAGTGTCCGACAGAATATAGGTATTTGCTGTTCATCTTCAGTTGTTGACTTTCTAACACAATCTGCAAAATAGCCACCTTAATTCGAGCAGGGTCCCCAGCGCTCTGGATACTGGGCCCAAGAGTTTGAAGCTAGTCAGCACCTCTGGACCACAGATCCTGCCTTGGAGAATGAAATTCTGAAGTTGGGTCAGAGTTTGTCAAACCTGGCAAAGGGATTGTGAGAGAGAGAGATTGAGAGAGAGAGAGAGAGAGAGAGAGAGAGAGAGAGAGAGAAGGAAGGCAGGTAAATGAGGATCATAGGGGAAATGACAGACGGATACAGACACATGGCATACAAAGACTTTTCCATGTCCCAGCTCTTTGGGGAACATTCAGGGAATGCACACATCTCAGGGCGGTGGTGTGCCCCCAACTGTCCAGCTGGGGGACACCCTGTCCTGTCCACTTTAGGACCTTCTTCCCCAAAGTGCCCGTTGAAGACTCTATTTCTGAAGGTTAGGTGCCAACAGCAATTGTTAAAAGTACTGTGGCCTGGGTCTTTTATGCATTATAAATGTGAGTAAGAAAGATGGAAAGTCAAATACCTTCGCATTTATAAAGCAGTCAGTAATGAAGAAGACTAATTTTCCTTCAACACACCTTCTACAAAAATCTAAAGATGGCTGTAGTTTTAAAAGAGTAAAGTTCATTTCCCGGAAGATACAGTGTGGATATTTCTTCAGAAAATAGCCAAATGACCAAATGGGTGCCCCGTCACTCCCTGAGCTCGACTTCACGGCGCATGAGATGACACCAGCCTGTGTGCATCAGAGACACAGAGCCCAGGTGCATGGACGGCAGTCCCCTGAGGGACCCTGGGGACCCTCAGAGCCAGTGTGTTCCCAAGGGCACAGAGGAACGAGGTTAGGGGGAGTGACAGAGGGAAAACCGTAAAACCTTCTCAGAGCAGCAGACTCGTGGCCCACGCTTTATTCAAGCTCTAGCGCAGGTGTGGGGGGGGGGTGCCAGGGCTTTCTTCCACTGCTCATGGTCCAGGATCAACGATCCGGGGCCTCCCGTGTGCACCCCAGGGAAGGACAGGTGCAGCCTGGCTCCACGGCTACCTCCTTACTACCTTCCTGACCCACTATTTCTGTCACCGGGCGCCCGGCGGGTTCTGGGGACTTCACTCCCTCCTCCGTTTTCTGGGGAAGTTTTCTGGGGAACTTGACCCATGTGGTGCCTCCGAGACCCCAAACCAGCCATTATTTCTCTGCCCAATCATCCTCTCCCCCCTTTATGCCAGACCCCCTTGAACTTGACCTATGTTGGGTCGAAGCTTCAAGACTTCCTCAGTCACCAAGACTGGGGCAAGACCATTGTGGTGGCTCAGGCGGAGGAGCACCTGTCCCACGGCATCGTGGCTGCATGGCTCCGGTCCGCTCATGGGTACGCATGTTGGGGCTTCATTTTTGTGGGGGACGGCAACATGACACGTTTACGAATCGAGTCATGTCACACTCAGCGAAACAGTAGCCGAGGACTATATGCGAATTATTCATAAAGACGAACCGAAAACCCAAAGTGGTAAGGATGTGCGAAACTGTTGTCCCTAACCAGACCTCGCAGAAGTAGAAGAGGGATTATGCCACTTAGACACAGCTTCCAGGCTGTTCTCCTTCCTCCTCCAGTGAGGAGTCCGTGAGGTGAGGGGTGGAAGAGACCCCGAAGTCTTCTTCGTCAGGCCCGCGGGCCGCATGGGCACAGCCTGGCCTGCAAGACGCCTGCTCTGCCTCAAAGATGGGCTCGTCTTCCGAGAAGTGGGTTCAAGAAGGACGGCCCCACACCAGTGATGTCTCCGGAGCCGGCTTTCAGCCCAGGGGGGGTTCCAAGCACAACAAGGCAGACTCACAGGGGAATCTCTGCCTCCAAGGACCAGCAGGGTCCGTCTGTGCAGCACCGTGGTGTCCTGTCCCACTCTTCAGAGGCGTCTAGTCTGTTTCTCGGGGGAGGGTCTGCAGGGTGATTGGTGTTCCGAGGGCTGATAGACGACAGGGTTGGAAACACGAAGTTAAAACGAAATGCATCTGTTTGTTACAGACAAGAGTCCTCAAGATGTTCATGGGCGTTGAGGGCGCTCCCTGTACGGTGAGGCGTCTCCTGGTTTTTCATGAAACGCCTGATACTGAGGTGTGCTGATCGATCACGGGACACAGCCTGAAAGAATGCTCCAGAATCTGAATTCTTGGGCAACAGGAATTACTTCTTATCTTTTTAGCTCTACTTCTATTTAGGGTTTCCAAAACATGACCAAGAACAGAAGAGGGCAGAAAGGGGGTGAGGGAGGAAAGGAGGAAGGAAGGAAGGAAGGAAGGAAGGAAGGAAGGAAGGAAGGAAGCCTACTTCGTCCCTTCTTGGCCAGCTCCCCACCACCCACCTCAACACCTAGTGGGAGCCTGGGGCCCAGTAAGCCCTGGCTGATGTCTTACTGGATGAATGAATGCACGCATACATTTTACGCTGAATGGATACCACCGTATAGAAAGGTGCTGAAATTCACCTCATTTCACTTCTCGAAACATCAGATAAAAACGTGAGGCTGGCTCTGGAAACGAGCCAAGAGGCTTTATAGAAAATTACTACGTGATGGGGACAGCTGGGAAAGAAGTGAGCTGCTCAGGGCTGGCCTGGGGGCCCGTGCACACGGCGGCGGGGGAGGTGGGAAAGGTCTCTGGGCCACGTGTGAGCACATGTGTAAGTGTGCGAGCATGTGTGAGCGTGTGTGAGCGTGTGTGTGTGTAAATTGGGAGCATGTGAGAGTGTGTGTGAACATATGAGTATGTGAGTGTGTCAGCACGTGAAGGTGTGTGCGTGTGTGTATGTGTGTGAGCATGTGTGTGTGAGAACATGTACATGAGCACGTGCGCACGTGTGTGTGTGTGAGCGTGTGTGAGCATGTGTGAGCGTGTGTGAGCACGTGTGGAGAGAGGATGGATGTGCACCACGCTGTGATCCGGTTCATGGAGGACCACGGTGTCCCACACGGGTGGTTCGGGTGACGGCCCTGGTGACAGAGGCGGCGTGGGGGCCGCCGCGGAGAGCACCGTGTGCGGTCCCAGCCGGCCGCCGCCTTCCATCCCGGGGGCTGTCGCTCAGCGGTCAGGGCCGCGCGGCCTCAGGCAGAGGGACCCCGTCTCCCAGGGTGTCCTCCGCAGGGAGCTTCCGCGGGGAGGGCAGCCGCCGCTGGGCCCCAGGGCCTCCCCGGAGAGTGTCTCCAGACCTCACGGGGCGCGGGGCTCGGGACAGGGGGTGGGGAGACCGCGCCATCCCGCCAGATGGAGCCAGGCTCAGGGAGGATCCGGCGCTGCCCTTCCACGGGGCTGCCGTCCCCCGAGGACGCGGCCACTGTGCACGTGGCACCGGCGCCCTTTCTGGAGACAGGGCCGTGAACTTGCCGCGAGTTTCCGCAGAAGTGGGAAAACTCACGTCCACTTCCTTCTGCCCCTTGCGCACACCCTGGCTTTCACTCACTCAGCCCCAGACCCTAGTGGCCCCACCACTGCCCTGAGGCTCACGGGAGGACGGGCTGGGCTCCTTTGCCACCTGCCCTTGTCCCCGAGAGAGCCGATTTCCTAGGGGATGTGGCTGTGCTCCGCCACCCGGACGACTCACCTGCTTCTAAAACCGGAACACCGCCCGCCCTCTCCACTGTGGGTCCCCCACCTGCAGACTTCTCCTGCTGCCTCCAGTCTTCTCGAAACCCCCAAATCTGTGGTTCCTCTTTCTGCTGTCACTGCTGACGGGAGGCAGGGATCCTCCTTCTGATATGGGGTCAGAAGGTCAGTGGTAGCGGGGCGCCTGGGTGGCTCAGTCGGTTGAGCGTCTGACTTCAGCTCAGGTTATCATCTCGAGGTCTGTGAGTTCGAGCCCCGCATCAGGCTCCGTGCTGCCGGTTCGGAGCCTGGAGCCTGCTTCGGGTTCTGTGTCTCCCTCTCTCTCTGCCCCTCCCCTGCTCCTGCTCTGTCTCTGTCTGCCTCTCAATAATAAATAAACCTTAAAAAAAATTATAAAAAAGTTCAGTGTTGGCTTCACACCGTGTACACGCCTACATCATGCCCTCACTTGGCCTCATCTCGCGGGCATTTCCCCCTCTCACAGCATCACAGGGAGAAGTAGCCTGAGTACAAGTAGAATAAGATGCTCTGAGAGAGAGACCTTCTCATGTAACTTTTTTTTGCGGTGTGTTGTTATAATTGTTTTGTTCTACTATTTCATTATTACACATTGTTGTTAGTCTCCTTCCAGGACTCAGCTGTGAATTAAACTTTATTACAGGGAAAAGCACACTTCCACGTGGGCTCTGACACTTTGGTTGCTGGCACCCACTGAGGGTCTGGGAGCGTGTCCCCGGTGGAAGGGAGCGGACGGCTGTACTCACAGAGCTTTCTCGATCACTCACCCACGTGTGCACAGAGCTGGGACGTCTGAGTCTCTGGGCGCACGTCCCCAGGGCAGGTGGACACAGGCGACGCTCGGCCTTCTGGGCTAAGCTCTCGTGCTGTAAATAACCGTCTTTCCTGCAGTCTGTTGAATGCAATGCTTTCTGAATTTTTGTGCTTATTGTTGGTGTCACTGCTGGTTAAAGTGGCCACAAGTGTGGAGCGGAAGTGCTGTCTGGTGACCCCAAGCACAAGCAGGCTGCAATGTGCCTCACACAGAAAATGCAGATTAGGTAAGCTGCGTTCAGCCCTGATTACGGTGTTACATTGGCCGAACGTTCAATGTTAACGAGTCCGCAATGTGTATTCAACAACGGGTGCCTGGGTGGCTCAGTCCATGAAGGCTCTGACGCTTGGTTCCAGCCCAGGCCAGGATTTCATGGCTCATGAGCTCGAGCCCCACATTGGGCTTCTTGCTGACAGTGCTGGGGCTTGCTTGGGATTTTGTCTTTCTCTCTCCCCTCCTCTCTCTCTGCCCCTCCCCTGTTCACACACTCTCTCTCTCTCAAAATAAATAAATATATATATTCAGTAACATGTCTTCAAAGAGAAACAGCCCTAAAACAAGATCGTGTATTGACTGGTTGAGGAAAATGCTTCGCGCAACGGCTCACAGAACCCTACCCCCAGGCCTCCTCCAGGAGCGATGGCTGAGTGTGTGGCTGATCTGTGTTCTCAGTGACTTTACGGAACATGACCACCATAAACGATGAGAATCAACCGTATCTTCTGTACCTGGTCTTTTGGTGACAACGGTCCCCCCCCCCCCACTGACTTACGGTGAATGCGTACTTGATATACATTTGTCTTAAACTGGGCTGCACATAAAATTATCTGTGACTTAAAAAAAAAAAAAGAGGACCCCTGTTGGGACGGCCCCTCCCCTTGTGAGATTCTGTTTTCATAGGTGATAAAGGGCACGGGCACTGGTAGTTTCCACAGAGCCCTGATGATTCTAACAGGCAGCCGGAGTACAAAATGTCTTGTGTGTTCAAGAGACCTTTGGGACGTTTTCCTGGAAGCGAAACACAATCAAACAGTGTGCCCCAAAAGTGAACAAAAGCCCCCATTTCAGTCACAGAAGTTTAGTTACTAGGAGTGTTTCTCCCCAGCTGCTATGCAGCAAGGCTGGTTTCGAAACCTTGTGGAAGGACCCCCTCCTCAGCATGATTTCATGGAGACACAGCTGGGCCTCCAGGTCTGGCATTTGGGGTTCTAACCCCACCTCCTGTCTTGGTCAGCTCTCTCCAGAGACACAGAACGAATAAATGAGATTTATTAAGAGGTATTGGCTCCCAGGATCAGGAGGGTCAGGAAGTCCCGCCCACAAGCTGCTGTCTACACTCTGGGGTAGACAGTGTGGACTCGAGAAGAGGCGTCTCCCTCCATGGACCGCGTGCGGCCACAGCGCCCTGGGAGGGCCGTGTGCGTCACCAGCCTACCAGTTCAGGTGCTGACCTCTTCTGGAAACACCCTCATAGACCCACCCAGAAATAAGGTTTAACCGGATACCAGGGCTCCCTGTGATCCCTTCAGGTGGACGCAGAAAACTAGCCATCACTGCCACTTACAGTTGGTGTGATCCTAGAGAACGTGACCCTCCCTGAGCCCCAGGCCTCGTCTGCAGAATGGACATGGTAACAGTTCACCCGCATAAAATTCTTTAAGGTTAAGAGGGCAAAGGCAGGTGACTTGTTTAACACCTGGCCTGGCATGTCTTCACGAGGATCTTACAGTCCCGTTTTCTTTGCTCAAGTCTGAACCGACGGAAGAAGACAAAATGGTAGGCAGGAAGAGAGAAACTTGTCAGGTTCAGCCGACACGGCCGCGGACCAAGGCGTCGATGAGGTGGGCCTCCGGCGCAGGCGTCTCTGCGGGGGCCCCAGACTTGGAAGGCTTTGCCCACTCCGTCCCCAAGCTGGGAACGCACGGGGTCTGCACGTCGGCCCAAGCGGCTCCTTCACCGTGGTGGGTCAGATGGGAAATAGCTTCCATTCAGTTTTCCCCCCCCAAATTATATCTTTTCTCACTGCCCAACGTGGCCTTCCAGAGACCAAAGGCTACAGAGAGAGACTCTAACAACGACATGCCAACAATAAATGACAAAATCCCCAGGGAAGAATGGAGACCTCTACACCTATATACACAAGACAGTAGATTCCCTCCAAGTCTTCCTTCTGCTCTGTCCCAGGCAAGGAGGAGGCCGAGGCCCAGAGGCGGGGCTCTCGGCACACACGCCTGAGCCGTCTGCCCCAGATGACTGCAGCTCCCATGGGGCCCGAACCTCCCACGTCCCTCCCTCTTGAAGCGTCACGGAGGCACTCAATAGCATCATATCACTGCCTCTACCTCCTACAAGCAGAGAGCACCCGGGCCCAGGGCAGTCATCCTTGGAAACTCCTGGAATCAGAACTTGGTGTCACCAGAAGTCAGGCTTCCGTGGTGGGAAGACCGACTGGGTGGCTTCCGTGACCCGGGCACTCAAGGTCCGGCAAGACCAGTATGCCAGCAGGAGGCCCATTGTGGAAGTGTTCTGGGGTCTCCTGCCTCCTCACAAGAAGCTGCACCCACAGCGCCCCAGCCACCGGGTCTCGTCTGAGCTTTCCTTCTGTTCCACCTGCCCGCACACAGCCTCTCCGTTTCCTTCCAGCCCCGTGTTTCTGGTCGAGGGGTGCCGCTGCGGCATCTTCAGCCTGGAGCTGGGGCGGCCACCCCGCTGAGGGAACCTCCTTAGGATGGTTCCAGAAGGGGAACCACCCTCTGCAGTGTGCTCAGCTGAAGCTGCTCCCAATGCTTGCTATAACCGTATCTGCAGAGAACCCACATTCATCGTCAAACGCGTTGGAGCAAGTTCTCATGCAACAAGCTTGTTGACGGACTTGCCAAAGGGGTGGGGCCTGACGTAGAGGGACTTCAGGTAGCCTGGGGTTGCAGACGGCCAGGGAAGTGTCCTAACCGGACCCCAGCACAAACGCACGGTTCTGTCAGTCTTGGTGCTTTTCTGTGACTGCTTTCCTTTTAAACACGTCTTAGGTATGTTTGCTTGCCTATAAAAATTCAGTCATTCCTAAGGAGTCAATTAGCTGCGGCCAAAACACGGCTCCCGGAAAGAGGAGTGTGGCCACGGTCTTTTCCCCTGGGCCGGCCGAGGCCCCGTGTTGCCCACCGCCACTGTCCACGGGCGGGCACGGCATATGGTGGTGACAGCTGGAGAGCAGGGTGGCCCTGCTGAAATAATGAGACCCTCTGAATCATTCAGCAGCTTTACAAAGGGAAGGTCCCCCCGCGAGCAGCGCACTATATTTAAGTTCAGGGAGTCAATTAGTCTTTCAAAGGCAGAATTCGCCTAAGAGGCGGGCAGGGGCCAGCACTCGGAAGCAAGCAGGGAGGCCAGGGCTCCTCAGTCTTAGGGCCTCAGCAGCTGGTAGGAGCTCCAGTCCTCCCACGGCGACAGAAATAATATGGTGGGAAAGCCAAACCGGGGGACCACGGTTCCATCACCCAAGACCGCTTTTCCGCACCCCAGATGTCGTGCGGCCAAGGAACCCGAAGGTGTTCACCGCCAGGCCGGTCCGGGCACCGGGCAGGGCGGTTCAGCAAAGCCAGCCTGGTCACCCGGGAAGAGCTGAGAGTAGGTCGGTGGACACTCTGTACTCAGAGGCAAGTGCACCCGCAGCAGGGGACGGCCACGTGTCCACCTCCCGCGGCCAGGGGACGAGCATCGCACCGTTAAACGTGTGTTTCCTCCGGGCGGAAAGGACCGAGGGCCGTGCCCAGCTCTTCCCCCAGGGGGACCCCGGAGACAGTGAGTCAAAGAAAAGGTCTGACTGTTTCAGGTGGACTTGTCCGACGCTCTGACTCCTTAGCAACGAGCTTTCACTACGGCTTTCCTGCATGTTAGGTACTGCCTTTATCTCCGTGACGATTTGTGTTTGGTTTTATACGCCCCCTGTTTTGAGGCAAAAGGCAGTTCTATTTCATAAATGTCTGCATTTATCTATGACTGGATGGAATCCAGAGACACAAACTGATATTTTACTGACCCTCTTCCTCCCTCAGCTAGGTCTTCCCAACACACACACGTGCACACGTGTGCACACACGCCCTTGCCTGTGCCCTGGGGAGAGAAGACAGCAGGGCATGAGGGGGAACAAGAAGTCAATGGGTTTCTCAAGGGGGGCATTTTCATAGCTGGCGTTGCTGTTCTTCACATTAGTTGAGCACACAGACCCTGCGTCTGGAGCACAAGGTGAGAAAAGACACCTGTCTCGTCGGTGCGTAACATCTGCACGGATAGACTCGAGGCCGCTGTGTCTGCTCCCCATTTCCCTCCTCACTAGACTGGCTGCGACGGACCAATGGTCCATCCTGCCTCCATCTCAGACCCCGAGAAGGGGCTGTGCCCGTGGGACATGAGCAGCAGGGGCCCCTCACAAGGCCAAGGTCAGTTTGCAGCCAGAGGGACCTTGGCAGTCTGTCTGGAAGTTTCCCTGCCCTCAGAGGGATGTCCACGTGGCTGTGACAGGTCAGGACCAGGGAAAGGACCCCCTACACAGAAGGGGCACCCGGCGGATAGTATCTGCTGGGGACCCGAAGGTGGTCAGAGAGGCCTGTGACGGTGACCACGGACTGCAGGTGCCATGCTGAGAGCCATGGTCACAGGACCGGATGCAGATACAGCTTTAGGGAGGGGGACAGAGGACACTGGGGGTTGGCTGAGAAGTCCCTGGGTGTGATTGAATTCACCTGTAAAATACAAATGAGGCAAATTTCTCCCATCAAGCAGAAACGCGGGTCAGCAAACAGAGTCAGTTAATGACAGATGCGGAAAGTCCCGTGGCCAAGGTGGACACTTTTACGAGGCGGCCGGTTCCCACAGCGGTGCTCAGCCGTCCCGCACAGGCCCTCTGGGGGCTCGGACAGGGGCCACACTCAAGCCGTCCAAGACCTTGCCATCCTTTGTCATCCCCTCCGGAAGCGAATAAGGCAAAACCAGCATTTAAGGGAAATTAAAGCAGCCCAGCAGGTGCTGGGGAAGTAGCCTTTTGGTGCGGACCAAACAACCAAGTGGACGACAGGCACCTGGGAACAGAAGGCGCGTGGGCACAGCGCGGGACGGGAGAGCCGCACAGGGGCCTCGCCAGCATTTCAGTAATGAGAGCTAAATAAAAAGGAAGAGACTAGAAAACACCAGATGTGTTGGAGGGGATGAGGCTAAGCGTCCCACACTTCTTTGTGTTAAGTGTGTGTAGTTTCAGACTGTGGTCTGCACGCAGTTCGGGAAGTCCCTGAGGTAACAGGGCCCCTTGAAGGAAGTCAGGCTTGTGCAGTGACCCCGGAGCCCCGCCCCCTGGAGGTTTGGATTGGTGCTGTGACCCCAGAGCCCCGCCCCCTGGAGTTTGGATTGGTGCTGTGACCCCCGGGCCCCGCCCCTGGAGGTTTGGATTGGTGCTGTGATCCCAGAGCCCCGCCCCTTGGAGGTTTGGATTGGTGCTGTGACCCCAGAGCCCCGCCCCCTGGAGGTTTGGCTTGGCCTGGCATCGCATCTGTCTATTGCTGTCTAACAAACCACCCCTAAGCTCAGGGAGCTCAAACACCAACCGTTTCTTCAAGTTTCACCATGTTGTAGTTCAGGAATGTTTGGGGCTTAGCTGGTTGATTCTTCTGTCCCCGTGGCGTGGACACTCTGTGCATTCAAGCTGGCAGGTGGCCGGTCTGGAGCTCTCGGGACAGCGCGCTCCCCGTCCGGTCCGGCCAAAAGCCTGGGCTCCGACAAGACTCGGCCTGAGCACCCCCAGTGGCCCCCTGGTACCGTGGCCTCAGGATGGCCCAGATCTCTCAAGGGGCAGCTCAGGGCTGCCAGGGACCGTGGGAGGCAGCAGCTGGCTGACCTTCTACGACCTCACCTCGGAAGTCACATAACATCCCCTCGGCCCTGCCCTACCAGGCGAGGGGGCCCAAAGCCCGCCCAGATTCAAGAGGCAGGCCACGCATGGACCTCGGGTCTCTGAGGAGTGTCCAGGAGTAGGCGGCCACGCCTCTGTGACTTCCCAGGAGGCCACAGCGCCTGGGAGCCCGGGCCTGCTCACGAGAGAGCACCTGCATCAGAGCGCGGTCACAGAGCGACGGCAGGCTTCACTGTCCGTTCAGAATCTTTCCTTGCAGATTCCGAGCGCACCGATCGAATTATTTTCGGTGACTAGAAAATGATTCCTCCTGGGGATGGATGAAGACACCCTGTGCTTCTCGGGACTTTACCGCAGGCGCGTCGTGGAGCAGACGTAGCACAGTTCAGCAGCCTGGGCGCTGCATCCCTCTTCTAGCAGGTGCCCCCCCCCCCCATCCCAGACCGCCCAGCGCCCCGGATGTGGTGCACCCTGTGTACCCTGCATGTGTAACTTAGTCCCATTTTTAAAGCAACAAACATTCCTCAATAATTGAGGACCCGTTGGCCATGTGGGTTGTTTGATGATTTCCTAGATCTGAGCAGGAAGCGATTAGGAAAGCTGGGATGCCCGCGCTTCTGCAAACAGCTACTCGCTGTCCGTTTTAGTTAGAAACCAAAAAAGATGACGCGAAACCCTGAAGGCTCTTGTGAGCAAACTCCATTTTGTTTTGTTTTACATTTTTAAAACAATAGAGGGCAGGAGTTTCAAACTGATTTCAAAAGCTTCCTCCTATATGTTCTCCAGAATGGAGCAGTGTTCCCAAAGCTCACATACTTTGCTCGGACTCTCAAGAGCAGTTTGCAGTGGGTTCCTGTGGTCACTTCTGACACCAGGGTGCAGTTTTTTACAGGGTTGAGCAGATCCTAGCCACAGAGTGATTTAAAAAAAAATTCTCCTCCTCGTTCTCAATTCACACCACATTTTGGTTTTGGGCTAAGAATTAGGAAATTTGTCTTAGTTGATTTAATTCATCTCTATAGATAGATAGATAGATAGATGATAGGTGGATGGGTGATGGGTGGATGGATGGGCGGATAGATAATAGATGGATAGGTAGGTAGCCAGAGAGAAAATTGCAGAGATGAGACCCTGCACGGAGGAATTCCGAATGTGAACGATGTGGGTTTGTCCCGCTTGGTGAAGCAGAAGGTCAAAACGAAGTAAGGAGACATTAACGTGCACCGAATGCGTGTTGCGTACCCGGCTCTGTGCCGTGTCTGAGCTGCCTCCATATCACACAAGACGCAGCTTGTTCCCCACTTTACTGGGGAGGAGACTGCAACGCGGGGGTTCAGAGAACCCTCTCTGGACCAGAGTCTGGTGCAGCCGCCCCCACTCCGGGAGCCCCAGGTCCGGGAGCCCCAGCACCAGCCCCTCTTGGCTGCCAAGACTGTGTGTCCTTGAAAGGGAGGATATGGCTGTGGTGGGCATCAGGGCAATGATTCTTTGTTGGGGTGCCCCTCTGCCCCCTGGACTGTGGTTAGCAGCGTCCCCCCTTCTACATAGTCTCCCCGGCCGTGACCACCCCAGATGCCCCTACCCTGTGTTCCATCTCCCCTGGGTGCAAAACCGCCACCCCCCACCCTTGCTTTAAATTGACCCAGCACGCACTTGACATTGTGTACGTTTCAACATCCAGTATCACAGATGCGGGGGCGCCCGCCAGGCCGTCCTCTCGCAAAGTCCGCAGAAGGAGAAAAACGTCCACCTACAACCCTGGCTGCGGGCTTAGAATCAGGTCACCTTCTGGCCGCGTCCTGGCCGGGTTTTCCCCAAGCCTGTCCCGGGGGCTGGGCTCGGCTCAGCTCGCGGGGGGGGGGGGGGGGGGGGGGGGTGGGGAAGGGTGAGGGGGGGCGCTGCCGGGCACAGCCCTCGGGGCGCCCCTCTGCCAGGGAAGGCCGAGGACGCTTCCCAACACCGTGTCGCCGTACAAACTATCTGGAAATTTAGATCCTGGAGTATCTAATAGGGCACCATCAATCTTTTATGGCGAGAGAATACATAAATTATAAACAAATACGTCCTCTGGTCTCAGGGAACAGCATGGTGATCAAAGAGGCACAATAGAAACGTATTTGCTTCTGCGGCGCCGTATTCCCCAGCTCTGGCCGCGCTGCCGGCCGGCCCGGAGCCGTCAGCTTCTGTTCCATCTGCCACAGCCCACTTCCCTCCTGTTGTTTTAAGTAATCGATACGGGGCTGAAATCACCTGCCGCTACCTCTACTACCTCCTGTTTTGTCCGCTCATAAATTATGGATCCGCGCACAACATCCAGTCTACAATTTCGATTGCATTTGCTAATCATTGATCAATAATTCAGGAGCGGCTCCTTCTTCAAGGGCCCTGGTTTCCCGCAGCAGATGGCACCGGGCTGACAGGGAGCAGAAGTCCCTCGTCACAAAGAGCGGCCGCGAAAACAACTTGTGTCAGGTCGGCTCTCCTCCGTCCCCTGGCGTGTCGGACGAGGGTGACTCCGCCCTGGCGTCGGGCGTGGCGGGCGCGGCCCTCTCGGCCACCAGGGCACCGGCGGCGGCGTCCTCCGGCTCTGGGCACGCAGGGCGCTCAGCCGCAGAGCGGGGCTGTGCCCTGGCGCGCTGTCCGCCTCTGTTCCCCGCCGGAGGGGGTCTCGTGGGGCGGGGGGGGGGGGACAGTCCCCGCCTGCCGCCCTCCCCCGGGGCCGGACGCCTCTGCGGCTGGGACGCAGCCCTGCCCCCTCCCACCCCGGCAGGCGCACGCGCACAGGAGGCGAACCGGGACGTTCCGCGCAGCGAGGCTTCGAAGCCCTGAGCTATTTTAAGACGCGCTCTTCCTGCCTCGTTGTTCTTTTGGAAAGATCCGCCTCCATCCGGTTTCGGGCGGTTGCGTTGGTGTCCTTTGGAGCCGCCGCTGAAACGGAGAATAGCCGTCCTTTCAGAATTTGTCCAGCGTGTCTATCTCAGGTCACTGTCCACGGAAAGAACCCTTTTATTCGAACCTCCTAGAGGCAGCGGCGTGGCAGCCTCTCCCGCTGCGGGGGCCGCTGGTTGGAGGAGAAGCTGCTGCCTGCGGGGGAGGCCGTCCGGGGCGCGACCGGGCAGGGACCCACCTTCGGGGGACCCTTCTCCACAAGGGGCCGTGGCAGAGGGCCCCGGGGACACTGGAGTCCGGGCACGGCACGCCCAGGAGGAAAGGGCGTGAGGAGGGACCCTGGTCACCTCCCAGAGCACCTGCCCTGCCCCTCCCCAGTCCATTGTCGCCAGCCCAGCGACGGAGAGACGGCACCTGGGACCTCTAGGTCACTTTAGAACATTGTGAAACCAGAAACATCCTGGAGGGCAGAGGGGAAGGAGGAAGGGAAGGGTCTCAAGCAGCCTGGCCAGAAGCAGACGGAGAAACGCGATGGCCGGTGGGGAGAAACGGGAACATTCTTTAAACCAGAGAGAGACAAGGCTGAGACAGCAAAGGGCCTTAACGATTTCAGCGAGAAGGAAAGAGATCGGAACTGGGCGGGAAGGGAGAGAGGCGAGAAGAGGGAACCGTAGCCACAGAGCCCAGGACAGGGAAGGAGGGGGCGAGTGGCGCCAGCCAGGGTCTGGCACCTCAGTGGCCGCTGCAGTGTGGAGGGTACACGGCTGGACTGCAGCTGTACGCGGAGACCCAAACCCGGCATTAGTTCTCGCCCCGGTTGCCCTGGCTGATGCCCTTGTGACCCGGGGAATGTCCCCCTGCCCCTGGACCCCTGCTTCTGGCTAGACCGGGGCCTGTGTGAACCCTGCCGGCCTGACCCCAGCGACCTGGTGACAGTGGTGCCAGCCAGCGTGACACAAGCAGCAGCTGAAGAAAACACGTCTGGTCTGGGTGCAGCTCGCTCCTCCGAGTGACCCGGGACGTGTAGGCTGAAGACCTGGGGACACCACTGGGCATGTGCCGTGGCTCCTCGGGGACGCAGTAGAGACCCATCCAGACCTTCCTTCACCTCCCAGTAACCAAAGCTCTCAGCAGCTGCTGACGGTCACACAGAGGTCCTGACCGGGAACGGGCCGGCCCCAGGTGCCGCCTGCGATTCGGAACTGCGGAGCCCAAACTCCCCCGGAAGGACCCGGTTCCTTGGGGTCCCCTGCCCCCTGGGGGTGCAATGAAGCAACCACATCACGTTTGAAGAACTCACTCACCCCCATTTCCCTTCTGCACACCTTCTGGAAGGGAGATCAGCAGCAGCGTCCCCCCACCTGCTTCATGTGTGTCCACTGCCCTCCCCCGACTACCGTGCCTCACGTGCATCGCATCGGTCCTTGAAGACACAGCGTCCTGGGAAGAGTTCGCACTGTGGAGCCTTTCCCTTCCCCTGACACTCCCGTCTTCATATCCACCTGTCATCTGCCTATTTGTAGATACGGGACATCGGTGTATGTCTCTACCCGTCCATCATCTATCTATCACCTGTCTGTCCATCATCTATCCATCCATCTTTTGTCTGTCCGTCTGTCTATCTATCTATCACTTACCCATCCATCATCTATCTATCCATCTATCACCTATCTATGTGTCCATCACCTATCTATCTATCTATCTATCTTTACAATTCTTCCCATTATTGATGACTGTTTTCTTTCAGTATATAAACAATTCAAAGTTTTCCTGTTTCCTGGATGTGAAAGCACCACTGTTTCCTGAACATGGGCACTGTGCTCCTCTATGCCTTTTAACTTCTCACATCACCTCCAGCATGGAGTCCAAGTGCCCGTGGCACTATCTGTGTTCTCCTTTGGGGCAAAGCAGCAGGGATATGCTAGGCCCTGAGAAGACTGTAAGCAGGGTCTGTTCCCATCCAGCCGGGATGAGCAACTATCTCCTAGCCGAACTCTGCTCACCCAGGGAGCCTGTCGCGCACCTGACCAGCTTCCCGACGTCTGACTGGCCGATGGGCGATAGGAACTAATGGTTCCCAACAAGGATGGAAAGGTATTTTCCCCGCCAGTTGTGCATCTCAGAGAAGCTCACAAAATACCAGGACACCATCTGGGATGTTCTGGCCTCAGAGCCTTGCTGCTTCAAAAACACTCTGTCCTGGTCCCGTCCACCAGCTTCCATGCCCCAGCCCCAGGCCACCCACTTGTGGAAGCCTTCTGAGACTCCCACCGTCTCACCCACTGTCCCCAGAAGCCTCTCCCCTCCCAGACTGCCTGTCACACTTTTGGCCTCAAGGCTCAGGCTCCCCGTGCTGCAGGTCTGGGGTGCACAAGGGTGGGAACAGGGATCGATATGCTCAGAGCTGCACCCTGTGTGGTCTCCGGCTGGTGCCTCACCTGGTCTGCATGCACCGTAGCTGGCTCAACTACCCCAACAGTAATACAGAGGCCACGTGCGCCTGGAGACGTGTCCCCTTCGCCCAAGGAAGAGTCTGCCCCCTCCCCTGGCCCCATCACCTAGGGCTCCTTGGGCTGACCGGGACTGACCAGAGGCATGTGCAACTCTGGCCCGAATGTCTCTTTTCCTTTTTCAAAACTTGTGCATTTTCCTTTACTCTGCTAAAACTCTGGGTTGGTTTCCCCCTTAATCTCGGGTGTGCACGTGCACGTGTATGGGCCCCACCGTGCACATGTCTGTATACCGAAGCAACCCTGAGCAGAGCAGAAAGAAATGCCGGCTGGCAAACCCAAGCTCTCTCCCAACACTGGACTCATTCCTGTTTTCAGCCAAACACATTCAAGATGTTTTCCTAGAGGCTTGGCGGCTTGGCGGTGGGCCCCTAGGCCCAGGAGAGGGTGGCGGCCTGGGGGCTCAGGAGGTCTGCACCAAGTGTTTGGTAAGTTCAGATGGAGTGGAACTAAATGGCCTTTCTCAGCCCAATTTAAAATGATTGGTTTGGCTCCCCCTTGCTCGCGCCCTTCCCGTTCCAGCACGGGCTTTATGACAACAAAAAAGCAGTTGTGGGTCCCTTCGTGTCAACCTTCCAGATGTTTTCTCAGAGAAGAAAGACGTATTTATAAGGTACCTTGTGCTTCTTGTTCTCTTCAAAATTCAGCTCAAGAAACATTGGAAAAAACGGGCAGAGGGATGGTTCTCATTATATCCCCCTCCCTCGCTCTGGTTTCCGAAACCTGTACCCCGGGTAACACGGCTACGTCAAACCATCCACTCGCTCCCTAAACCCGAGGGGCCGAGAGCTCCGGGCCCTGAGCTCCGGGCTGGCTGGTGGGTGGACATCACTGTCGGGAAACAGCCCCCACCTTGAGGAGCAGCCCCCGGGGGCGCTGGGGCAAGGCCGCACTGTGTGGGGTGCAGAGACAGTATAGCCGGGTGGACGTGGTGTTAGGGGAGGGTGTTGAGGATGCCAGTGAGGTGATGGCCCTTCCAGGACAGGAGGGGACGGGTCCAGAAGCCTGCTGTCCGCACGCCCTGGGGAGTTCCTGAGGACACGATGTGGCTGTGTGTCCTCCTGCACGGTCACCTGGGGCCGTGTCTTGCCAGCCAGCGTTCCAGGGGACAGTCCACACAGCTGTGCAGAATGCCGCTGTCTACGTAGAAATGTAAAATTTCTCCCAGGAGCTGCTTCGATATGCTTCAAATACTTGATTCATTGACCTTCCCGGGTGTGGAATTAATTGTAGAGCCTGGAAAGTAACAAGTCAAGTTCAAATCCTTCTTAGTTACAAGTCCTGTCTCCACATACCCATTATTTATGTCAGAAAGAAATGGCTGTGCACACCTTCTAATCTGTGAGTGAGATAATTGATGGTACTTGGGGGGTGATTATTTTCTGTCCTGCCCCTGGCCGCCTGGCTCGGTCACTGCATGATCTAGACCTGCATTGTCTGATGCCAAAGCCACCAGCCACCTGGGCCACTGGGCTGATGGGATTGAGAAACCGAACGTGACATTTTTAATCTTAACTTATGTTTAGATGTATACGTAACCTATGTGCTAAATTTAGATTTTAACGTGGAGGCAGTGTAAACTATTTTCCATTAAACACAATTTGGTCTTTGGCTGGGACTCAACATTTCACCTGCACCGTCGAAAATTTGGTGCCCAATTTGAGATGCGATCCAAACGTAATCCAGTGATGGATTTTGAGGACTTAATCCAATAAAAATGAGTGCAAAGTATCTCATTAAAAATTACATGTTGACATGATGATATTTTGGGTATCCTGAGAGATTTTAACTTTCACCTCTTTCTTTTTGCTTCTCTTGAAAATGGATATTAAACAACCTGAAACCATCTGTGTGGCTCACATCACCCTTCTTTTTTTTATGTTTATTTATTTGTTTTTGAGAAAGACAGAGGGGGTGTGAGCAGGGAGAGGGGCTGAGGAAAACAGAGAGACAGAGACTCCCAAGCAGGATCCACGCTTAGCACAGAGCCCGATGCGAGACTTGATCCCACGACCCCGGGATCATGACCTGAGCCGAAATCAAGAGCTGGATGCTCAACCTACTGAGCCGCTCAGGCGCCCCTCACATCACACTTCTTATTGGGCAATTCTGATCTGGAAGGAAGGCATCTAGATCTGAAGGTGGGCAACACATGGACTTAAAATAAGTGGGGTCTTACAGGCTCCCCCACTGGTCTTCTGTCACAGGATTGTCTTCACCACACTCCTGTCTTTCCAGACATGGTCATTCCTGAACCATCGGACTGAAGCCTTCTGAAGCATCCCAGGCAGATTGAGCAAAATGCATTTGCCCTCTTTCTTTCCCTGTGGTTCTCTCGTCGGGTAGCTGGCGACAGCTGCAAGAGGCAGAACCTCCCAGAGGCACCAGGAGGAGACATCAGCAGTGGGAACCTGGGGGAACCCCATCATGGGTGGTCAGTAGGCCTACTGTGCATGCCTGGATTATCCAGAAGCAGCTGAAATTGGTTGGTGAATTAATTTGCCCTAGATCACTTAATCACCATATTCCAACAGGGTTTAACTGAATAGTTGTTAGAAATGAATCAAGAAAAGCAGAATATACAGTCAGTGGTAACAGAAAATTCAATGAAGAGATCTAAAGCATCTATAACATTTGCTTATCATTTCATATGCCATGTCCTTTGAACGTTTTTTGAATAGAATATTAAATATTAAGTATATGATATTCCTTATTCATTATTCTACCATGAAATAATTGGAAACAACAGTTCCTGTAGATCCACGTTTCTGGACAACCATTTGATTTTACTTACAGTTTGACACGGGGTAGGCAGCGATGTCGGTGTGTGAGTCCAAGGATTCCTTTCAGTTCCATCTCAAGGACAAACAACCGGAGACTGTTCAATAAAGTTTGTCAAAACTACCCCCCCCCCCCGCCAGTGTCCAGGCATATGAATCAAAACTTCAATCAAGGCATTGGTGTCTTAAGAAGAACTGGTGTGTCCATATCCTGGTCCGCTGTATTTTTTTTGTCAACAGACTGATCGAGACACAATTCACATTCCATAAAATTCACTTCTTTAAAGTGTACAATGCGGTAGGGTTTAGTACATCCACAGGGTTGTGTGACCATCAGCCCTGTCTAATGTTAGAACACTTTTGGCACCCCAAAAAGAAGCTCTGTGCCCTCATTCTGCCCTTATTCTGCCCCTGGGAGTCAGTAATCTACTTTCTAATCTTTAGTGTTTACTTCTAAAAGATGTAGAAAAAAGGACTTAGTATGTGAGATTAGCCTTTTGGGATACAGTGTGGAGGCAGCAGACAAATGCGTTTCGAGCACCAGGTGGAACTTTGAGAGTGTCTTAGTCCATGTGGTCATAACAAGACACCATAGACCAAGAGGCTGGGGTGACAGACATGTATCTTCTTATGGTTCTAGAGGCTGGAAGACCAAGTTCAGGGCGCAGTACAGTCAGTTCCTGACGACAGTCCTCCTCCTGACTTGCAGACAGCTGCCTTCTCACTGCGTCCCCTCCCAACATGGTGGACGGAGAGAAAGAGCTCTCTGGTGTCTGTCTTGTAAGGGCACGAACCCCACCACAGGGATCCCACCCTCCTGGTCTCATCCAACCTCCCAGATACCCAGTCTCCCAACTCCAAGCACATTGGAGTCTAGGGATTCAATACATGAATTTTAAGGAGACACACTGAATCCGTAACAGATAGGTACAAATGGTTAGGACAAAATTGTGTCACGAGGCACCTGGGGGGCTCAGTCAGTTAAGCGTCCGACCCTTGATTTCAGCTCAGGCCACGACCTCACTGTTGTAAGATCAAGCCCCTCATCAGGCTCTGTGCTGGGCATAGAACCTGCTTGAGATGCTCTCTCTCTCTCCCTCTGTCCCTCCCATGCTTACACCCACGTGCCTGTGCTCACTCTCTTTTTCTCTCTAAAGAACAAAACAAACACAAAAACAAAAAAACAAAATTGTGTTGGGAACCTTACAATTTCCCGACCCAAACCACAGGCTTAATATTTATTAAATACAAATTTCAAAACTTTTCTGAGTCAGCCTGGAGAGTATAATCAGGGTTGCGGGCTTTGTTTGATCCAACAAAAGAAAGTAAAACCTAATAGTTTAAGTGATAAGCATGCTGTTGAACAATGAGAACATTGGCTGGAGGCATCTGTGGGATGTTGATGAAAGCAAATAGAACAAAAAGGCAGGGCCTTTACCTTTATAAACACACACAGGGGTGTTGAACTCTGGGTCCCACAGTGCAAACATGCTTTAGAGTCCCCAGGGCAACACTACATGATACTAAAATGCACTTCTGCTGCTAAGCACTGGCAAAGTCATTAAATGGCACCAGTGACAATGGCAGGTAATGTACTTGCTTCATGGTCACGACACGCCAAGCATTGAACTGCTTCTACAGGAGTCCCATTGGTGGCATTAGCACAAAATTAAAATTATAATTGTGAAGGGGCCCCTGGGTGTCTCTGTCCGTTAAGCATCCAGCTCCAGCTCAGGTCATGATCTCGAGGTTTGCGAGTTTGAGCCTCACGTCGGGCTCTGTGCTGACAGCTCAGAGCCCGGAGTCTGCTTCAGATTCTGTGTCTCCCTCTCTCTGTTCCTCCCCCGCTCATGATCTTTCTCTCTCTCAAAAAATAAAGAATAAAAAAATTGAAAAATGTAATCATGAAAACCCAAGGATGTTAATTAAGTGTCTCGTCAATATCACCGCACACCAACTAAATGGTAAAGTGAAAAACTGGAAAACACCGAGTGCTGGCGAGACAGGGGGACAACTGAAACTTACATGTTGCTGGTGGAAATGCAAAATGGGAAAAGAAAATTTTAGAAAGCAGTTTGGCGGTATGTTACTAAGTTAAACATCACTACCATTTGCCAATTCCACTCCTAGGATCTGCCCGAGAGAACAGAAGGCAGACAGCAACACAAACACTCGCAGTCACAACAGTGTGACCCATAGGTCCCAAACTGCAAAGGTTCCAAGTAGCATCTGCTAGTGAGTGGACAAACACATCGTGGTCCATCCATACGATGCAGCACATCTCGTCGATACAAAGGAATAAATACTGATACACGCATCAGCATTAATAAATCTCAAAAGCGTTTTGCTAATAAATGAAGAGAGTCAGACACGAAAGACTCGCAAAGCAATTCCACTTACATAAAAATCTCAAAGTGGCAAAATACAGTGACAGAAAGCAGATCAGTGTTCATGAGTGGTCAGGTTTGGGGCAGGGATCACTGAAAATGGACAGGAGGAAGCATTTGGGAGTGACAGACGTATTCTGGGGACGGCGTTGGGCTACGTGACTGTAGATCGTCATCAACGGTCAGGCAACCGAACTCCAAACGAGCCGTCAATTAGCACCCCGATAAGGACAACAGAAAGCGATTTAGCAGGACTAAAACAAGTAAAAGGAAACTACATAAAACTAAAACAAGAAGTCTTGGAGGCAAAGCAGTGTGTGTTGTCTTTCTTTTTTTTTTTTCATGTTTATTTATTTCTAAGAGAGAGAGACAGAGTGTGAGCAGAGGAAGGGCAGAAAGAGAGGGAGACACAGAATCCGAGGCAGGCTCCAGGCTCCGCTCTGTCAGCCCAGAGCCCGACGTGGGACTCAAACTCACAGACCTCGAGATGATAACCTGAGCTGAAGTCAGACGCTGAACCGACTGAGCCACCCACACGCCCCATCTTGTCTTCTGATTGAAATGCTGCATCTACGTGGGTCCTGATGAGGTCTGCAGCAGACCCTTTGGGAGGGCCCGCCCAGAACAGCATGATCACCTGCCCATCAACGAGTGCTTGTCACGTGATATCCCTTGTATCCCTGCCCCTGCTCACAGGGATTGGACACAGGGACGAACGACCATTCTGACCAGAGCTGTCTGGATCTGACTTTCGCCCGGCAATTTATAGCTGGGAGGCAGCAATCGGAGAGGCCGCCATGCCTCCATCCCCAGCCTTTCTCCACACCCCGCACATAGCAATCTCTCCTCCTCGGCATGTCACGAGCACTTGAGATCTCTGGCCCAACACAGCGCCTGCCCTCAAGTTTTGGGGGTTGCCTGGTAGCCCTGCCTCAGGCAAGAGAGAATAAATACTTCTTGGTTGTCTTTTGGGATCTCTCTGCAGGGGGTACATTGTCCCAGCCCATGTCTCCTCTGAAGATTTACCTGCACTTTGTCTCATTCTCTGCTTTGTGTCTTGGTCCAGAATTTTATTCACTCTCTTGTATGTCCAGTGACTTCACGGAAGACAAGAAATTCAGTACCTGATTCTCTGTTCACCATCTACCTCAGCGCCATGCACAGTTAAGTGCTTAATAAATGTCTTTTGATGATACAGATGGTCACGTGGAGGATAACGGTGCTTAACTTCCTCCTGGGAGTTTATATATTTTGAGAGAGCTGCACCTCCTGAATCAAATTATGAGCTGGAAAATCAGTTTCTTCATATCTTTGGTGAACCACAAGGTTAGTGACTTAATGAAGGGTAAGATAATTAACAGTGTGCTGGACAAAGTTCCACATTCCCCCTGCTAAATACTCACCTCTGGTTCACAGAGGTGTAATTGGGCCACACCATTTGCATGCTATGTGCTCCTAATTGTAGATCCAGAATAACTCAGCTCATCAATGAATTTCGTATGAAATCACAGTGTTTAAAATGGTGGAGTAGTTTTTTTAGATTAACATCAGGTGCTAATAAAAGAAAGCTTCATTTTGCCAATGGTGAACTTTATCATTCTTAACGAAACATACACTTCTGATCATTATATCCCATGATCTTTCCTCGCTTCTGCCTTCGGAACGCTACGTTTATTACAGACAGCACAACCACAGGGTGGAGTCATAAAGAGTTGGTGCCCATCGGGCCTTTACTGTGAAGCATGGAGAGAAGGAGAGCAGGGACCATCCTTGGATTCCATATGACCTATCTGAAGGTCATCCTAGTTCCAGGCCATGCTCACTGTAGGTGACCACCTCGTGGGCAGGGCCTTGAAATCTCTGGGAGCCAAGGCACTGTTAAATCGGGAATGGGCTCAAAGTAGGAGTTAGATAGAGATCAGACCTTAGGATAGCAATTCAATGTCATATTCTGAGTAGGTCAGGTGAAAGTTGGGTTGAAGGCCCCAAGTTCGTTCATTTATGCATCCACCCACCCACCCACCCATCTAATCATCCATCCCTCCCTCCCTCCCTCCCTCCATCCACTCATTCCACAAATACTGGCCGTACACTTACTGTGTCCCAGCTCTGATCAGGTCTTAGGGACGCAGGCCAGCTATGAATGAGGATTCTGTTGGCCTTTTGGCTCCTGGAACTCATCTTCAGGGGCACCCAGGCTGCCAGACCGAAGAGGGCAAGAGAGTTCTAGACTCTGCTCCCTGTGAACTCCAGGTACCTAATGTTCAGAGAAGGGACCACAGCAAGGTGGACGCTTTATGTCATCTTGATTACACTGCCAGCTCAAAATATGCTGGGAGAAAGCAGTGTACCATTTCTGAAAATTCACTCTAAGGTCTTCATCATTTTTCACCTTCTCCCTTTTCTTGAGGCAGTGTTTTGGGCAGCTGCATGCTACCAAGAGTGTGGAAACAAAGGATGCCAACACCTACAGCCACGGGCTCTGCACGGGGTGAGCCTCTGTCCTCATGGCCCTTACGTCTCCCTTATCACACCGGGATCGGAGGACTCCGTCAGCAACCCCATCGTAGCGACGTGGACCCAGAGGCCACATGCCCTCACCACCGCCTGGCCGCCTCTCTGACTGCAGGTGGGAACGGGGCTCCGATGATGCCTTCTCCTTGTACCCCTGCCCTCTGCATGGGACAGCTGCGGAGGCAAACCAGGAAGCCGGCCCTCCTCCCGGGGACACAGCTGGGAGGGTCATAGCCTGATGTCTGGGGCAGAAGACCTGGCTTTGACCGCCAAGCTGCCCCGGAGTATTCACTGCACTTCTCTGACCTGGGATGTCATCGTCATATGACCAGTGAGGAGGACACTCCCACCATACCGAGCGGCTGGGATGACTTTCCCCCGAGTCAAGGCTCCAGCACAGCAACAGGGTGGGCACAAATGTCATTTCCCGTGTCCTTTCAAGAAATGTACCTCCTCCTTCGTTCCACAGGGAGAAAAGCCTTTTTTAATCTTTGCCTTAAATCGGGACTAAGTCAATCTTTGGGACGGATACCGTTAAATGCTACACTCACTCTTCCCCACTTTCCTGTCACACCGTCAAGTCAGGGGTGGTGTGGGGGCCACCGGTTTCCATTCAGAAGGGGAGGGGCCCACGGAGAGTCCCCCCATTCCACAAAAGGTCAAGACCAACGTTCTTCAATACAGTCTGTCCGCCCTCCTTTGCAGAGAGCTTTCTCCAAGGGCATCTTCGATTTTCCTGGATCAGACTCAAGACGAAGAGGTGAGTTGAACCTCCCAAAACGACAGGCTATAGATCGGTATTCGGTGGAGAAGAAGAATCAAAATGTCAGTGTCTAATTAAAACTCATAAAGGAAAAATTAAATTCCATTCTTTAATGATGCCATTTATTGTCATGGATACTAAGGGGGGGAAATCATACTAATGAAAACGCATTGAGGAAACTACACTTTGGAAATCGAAGCTTGTGGAATATTTACACCACAGTCCTGTGGTCTGTGTATTAGTCTCAATACGTATGCCAGTGATTTGCATGAAGCAGGGAATACAAGGTCCGGAATTTATCTTTCAACTTACACATGTAGAAAATTTCAGAAAATCCTGAAGCAGCCATAGAGAGCCGTGCTGTGCTGCGCAAACAAAACCCAGAGGTCTCTATGTTTAAAAACATTTTCTAAATGTAAGGATTTTATTTAATTTTTAAATTTTTTAAATTTTATTTATTTTTGAGAGGGAGAGAGACAGAGTGAGTGGGGGAGGGACAGAGAGAGAGAGACAGACAGACAGACAGACTCCGAAGCAGGCTCCAGGCTCTGAGCTGTCAGCACAGAGCCCGACGCGGGGCTTGAACCCACGCACCGTGAGATCGTGACGTGAGCCGAAGTCGGACCCTTAACCGGCTGAGCCCCCCAGGCGCCCCAAGTGTAAGGATTTTCTGAGATGGGGTTGGGTGGGACTGGGAGCAGAGTGAGGGAACACAGCAGTCACTGCCTGTTAGCAAGCCTGCGATTTCGGCACAAAATAGGAGACGTGCTTGAAACCCGTCCTCCAGTTTACCCAAATGAAAGTGCCACACACGCTTTCCTGAAGAATTAAGTTAATTGGCTTTGCTGTAAGGTTGGTGTCCTTCCTGCTGGAAGCTTTCCCAGGTCTTTCTGGGCGTCGGTGCCCCCCAGACTCCCCGGTCACCCTGTTAGCCCAGACTTTAATTAGCTCTGGCGTCCTCTTTATAATGATAAATGCAGAGATGATAAATATCTCAGCCATCAGCGCTGAATATCATTAACACCTCCCCACTGCCGAATCGATCACTGTCACCCCGGTGCCTGCGTGCAGCGGGGCACATGGCGGCCCGCCAGAGCGCCTTCCAGAGCACCAGCAGCCCAGACTTGGTGGGGTTTTCCTCCCCATATGCTTTTCTCCATCTTTTGCTGAATATTTGTTTGGCAACCAGAGTTCCAATATATTTCCAGCTGAGATGATAACTATTTTGGGTCAATAAGCAAATAGCTAATTTAGAGCAAAATAAATACCAATGAGGAATTATTCTCCAAGCATCAAGATCTGAAAGAAAGTCAATGTAATGAATATAGCTGGCCTGTTTCAAAACCGGAGAACTACTCTGAAGCTGTCTAGAAGTTGGCTTTATAAAGAAAATGTCGATCTATAACCCCAACTTAAATGATGTTAGATTTTCCTTTTCAGTGTCTGGAAGCACGAAGTACTCTTGTGCCCACAGTAGGAGGGCTGTTCCCTCCTGGAAACTGATGGGTCCAGAAGGATGAAACATCGTCCCCTTCTGCAGAACCCTCTCCAGCTCTGGCTGCTGACGGCCCTGGTCCCCCTCTCGCGGCAGCTGCAAAACACCCCCTGTCACTTGCACGGAGTCGGCCTCACAAGCAATTTGAAGGTGGGGAGGGTGTTTTCTTTTGATCTTTTTCATTGCCGGTGAGACACAGTGTTAGTCTCAACATGGGAACAACGATAACAATTCTCCCCGTGTTCCCTTTCGGGTACCCCACGTGCCCCTGACCTCTCTCATCTCATCCTGACGTCACTCTTTTCCCCTCCCTCCCTCCACCCCACCTGGCCATCCCCATGCCACACCCAAAGTCCAATTGGCTAGGACATGTGACACCCACAAGAGGAGGCTCGAGGTCTTTGTGACCGGTGTCCAGACTACTCTCACGATAAGGGCACCATGGGACCTACAGATCTGCCTCCTTCCCAAGCCACAGCACGATTGCATCTTGGCCACGTGGTCCAAGATTCAGGGCATCAGCCCCTGGAGAGGTGTGCGCGAACACAGGAGCTCAAAGCGTGTAGTCCGGCGTATTGTGGATATGCTGCTCATGTCTTCCTGCCTTCAACACAGGCTTCCAGAAGAGTGAGGCAAAGAAGCAGACAGTTTTCTCCCCCAGTCTGCCTCTTGCCCTGTTCCCTATCTTGGAAGCAGGTGCCCCTCTTACCCTGTTCCCCTCTTAGAAGCAGGTGCCCCCGACAGCACAGCCTTCATCATGGGAACCGGTGTCCAGGAAGGCATCTCGGAGCAGCACCCCCTGCCACGTCCTGCCCGTGCAGCTCCTCAGCGACATGCTTGTACCGAGCATGTCCACTGTCCTTCATCTCCGGCCCCACC
Organism: Acinonyx jubatus; assembly: GCF_027475565.1. Taxonomy (NCBI): domain Eukaryota; kingdom Metazoa; phylum Chordata; class Mammalia; order Carnivora; family Felidae; genus Acinonyx; species Acinonyx jubatus. The sequence continues at coordinate 234,503,269 of NC_069380.1, read as the reverse complement.
TGGGGCTCAGCCTTAGTCTTCCCGTGAACGAATGGAGCCACCCCCTGGCAGACCCTGGCTCTCGGTCCCCACGCCCAGCCTTCTCCAGTCCCTTCTCACACAGCACCCAGGGTGGTCTTTGGAAGCCACACGTCTGGCCACACAACTCCTATACTGAAAATATTTCAGAGTTTTTCTTTCTCATCAAGAAAGACATCTAAAGTCCCAGACGAGCCTCCAGAGCCCCTGGGCTGTGCCCGCACCTCTTTCCCGTGTCCTTTGTGCCCCAGCCTTCCTTCACCTTACTCCAGTCACAAGTTTCCCTTCTGCCTCCTCCGCTGAAATCCTCCGTGAGTATTTAATTTGCCCGGAGCCCCTGTCCACCTGCTTTTCTGGGCGACGCCTGCTCAGCAGTGTCCATGTGACACAGGACGCACCCTATACCGTGTGGTGCAGCAACAGAGAGACAGTTCTAGTCTCTTCACCGATGTGTAGACTTTGCATCTGGTTGGTGTCTTGGGTCAATGTCCTTACCTGCAAAGTGAAAATAGTGATGTTAGTCACTTCTTCGGGAGGTCATCGGAGTAAGTGAGCTTACGTGTGTAAGATGTTTGGACCACTTGCACACTAACACAATACGTGTTTATTAGACTTACCGTTTACGGACTTCATATGTTAATAAGGGACCTTAGAATAGATGTCACACGTTCACAGGAGCTTTCTTGGAGCCGGTGGTAAATCTTATTTTCCAAAGCTGACTGCACCATCTCCTCCCATCCCACGTGCTCTCCCCTCAACGGGACCTTGCCCCTCTCCCACTCTGAGATGAAGTTTTTTGTTGTTGTTTTTCCCCGTTGACTATGGGAGGAACCGATGACTGCTCAGACCAAGCCAGCTCAGTGTAAAGGCCACTGCAACCGTCCGGTTAGAGCCTTCAGCTAGCCTGGAAGCTCCCTCTCCTTGCCTCTTGGGACGCGTGCCCTCGGTACGTTCCTTCTGGACACACGTGTGCCAGGAGAAGCCACACGTGGAGAGTGGCCACACTGTGGCTCCCTGGCCGAGGGCTGAGCAACCAGGCCACAGCCAGAGCCAATGCCAGATGTGTGAGCACGCCATCTTGCACGCCAACACGGTAGAGATCCAGCCCCAGCAACCCACGGAACCGCCAGAGCTAAAACTAAATTGCTGTCTTCAGCCACTGAGTTTTGGGGTGACTTATTATGCAGCGATCAGAATGTAGCCACTACCTGGGTCCCGTGTGGTCACTGAAGTGAGATCCAGTCATCACTGTCCTTTCAAGCACCGCCTGGCTGTCGCGAGGCCAAAGTGAGGGCGGTGGCCAGTTGGTTTTGTTTCCAGCTGTGGATGTAGCCCGGTGCCTCCTGGGACTTCAGTAAACGCCTGCAGAAGAAATGAATGAAGTGCTTCGTTCTAATAGTTCTAATGTCTGGCACTGCCTCTCCTCTTGGCTGGCAGGACGGATTCGGTGAGCGATGATCTGTGGAGAGCCCGAGAGTAGGTTTCTGGGAGCCTTGCAGGTTGAGAGCCTAAAAGACCACCCTAGACACAGACCCTCAAGTCCACGGATGGGCTCTGCTCGTCCCAGAGTTCCAGACCCATCTATTTCTGGGATGAATTTAATAATTATTTCAATTAATAATAAAAGTTGACATCAGAGTGAAGAAAACTTCACAAAGACAATCTTGGGTACCAAGGCAAAGCAGTTAAATTTCAGGTTACATTTTTAAAATTCCAATACTGTTATTCTACTTGTCAGATTAATAATTTAAAGGCAGATCAGCCCCCAAAAGACAATGAAGGTAAACTACTCTCCGTTCTCGTAAAGCATTGTCTGTCGTTGAGAGCTACATTCTAAAGTTACAGTTTTGTTAAAATGAACATCTTAACTTTCCATTTTATAGCAATACTTCCGTTCTCAACGGAAAATCATAAAAGCAATGTTACTTAAAGTTGCAAAGTAATTTATTTCTAAAATAAATACCGGTAAATTGAATTCCATCTGACTATAGGTTAAATATTTTATTTTGTTAGTATAATGGAAACAGAAAATAAAAGGAGACAAAATGTTTTGTTACCTTGGTGCCTATTAAGATCTTGGCATCCTTTCTAGAGAGTGCTAGCCAATTTCAATAACATCGGGAACATGAGGAAATAAATTAGACATTTTAATTGTGAGATTATAACATACTGATGGAAGAGCTGGGAAGGAGCCAAAACAAATTTTAATGACAAAACAACAATCTAAGCAAAGTAGAAAACATTGGACTCTGTGGGCTTTGAAGGAAAATAAAGAAATGAAATCAGTAGCACCTCGAAGTGTATGAGGCCAGTAAACTGGAGAGAGCATAAATCGTGAGTGACATTCACAGATGTATTCTAGATAATGCAGACTGCTTGAAGCAGTAAATCAAAGGCATAATTGGGGAAATGTTCATAAAGCTTGAATAATTGATGCATTAGGTGGAGACAAGAGAATTGCATCCTTCAGGAAAATTTAGAGATTTCAAAGTAAAGACGCACGGTGACCAGTCGTAAATGACCACTAGCAAGGACTCACACTATTGAAAAGAGTTTAGTTGGGTAACATGACCGTGGGTGAGTCAGCCTTGGATGAAAGAATTTTACTTGTTGGCTTTGCAAACAATAGGTCTATTCTCAGGACGCCCAGAACTCGGTGGTGGGAGAGCCTGACGGAAGTTGTTGATGCTGTTAGAATCGGATTAGCCCTCAATTGTCACCTTCCTGAGACACACAGCCACACGTCTCCAGACCTGACCGAACGCGGTGAAGACAGATGAGCTGCGGTCGTGTTTACGCAGGGACCGCATCCCTCATGCAAGCGTGTGACGCGGGGCAGCACAAATGCTTGCCGAGAACATGGTATGGAGACTGGATAAGTTGGCGAACTCTCGCTTAGCCTCATGATTGTAAATCGACCTCGTCGAGGTATCGTTTACATACAATAAAGTTCCCATGTTGTAAGCGTACAGTTAGATGAGTTTTGATAGATGTATGCACCAGAGAAACTCCTGCCATCAAAACATAGAGCATTACTATCTCTCCAGAAAGTTCTCTTGGGCCTCCTCTCAAGGGATAGGCCCTTCCGCAGGCCAACGTTGATCTGACTTGTATTTTGCCGGTTCCAGAATTTCATGTGAGTGGAATTACACATTTTTTCTCATTTATGTCTGGGCTCTTCTGTTCACCATGAGGCTGTGAGGTGTACCTGTGTTGGGAGCATCAGTAATTCAGTTGTTTTCATAGCCGAATATTCTTTCATGGTATGAATGCATGGCGATTTGTTTACACATCGATAGATTTAGCTAACGTATCTATCAGTATCTATCCATTGATAGAATAAAGCTGCTGTGAACATTTTGGTATAGTCATTTTCATGGATGTAAGTTTTCATTTCTCTGACGTAAGGACTTAGGAGTGGCTCACGTAGCAGGCGCAAGTTTAACGTTACAATTGCTTCACGTGAGGACTGTCCTGCTGTCTACTCCCCAGAAGTGTGCAAGGGCTCTGTTGGCTTTGTCCTCTCTGGCCGTTGGCACCGTTCATCCTTTTAAGTTGTACAGAGATCTGAGGTCGTCGTGAATGTTGTGTATACACGCCTGACGACTCACAACCCTGGACATCTTTCACGAGCAGATTGCCATGTATGTACCTTCTTTTGAGGCGTACCTGTTCAAATAGCTTGCCCACTTTTCAGTTAGAATGGTCATCCCATTAGAAGGCGTTTCTAACACAATAGCGTCAGGAACTGTAATCCCCATGCTCTGCCTTCCGTCCCCAGAACTTACTTATTTTATAACTGGAAGTCTGTACTTTCTGACCCTCTTTGGCCCTGCCTCTGGCACCGCCAGCCTGTGCTCTGGGTCTGAGTTCCGTTTTTCTTTGTCATTTCTGTCTCTGCTTTTGCTCCTACGTATACATGAGATCACGTGGGATTTGTCCTTCTCTGCTTGAGAAGTTTTCCCGCTGGTTCTGTTTGCATATGTGTGTATATATCTATGCATCACACAGATGCAATTTGTAAAATGCATGCATGCCTGTGCCCCCCCCCCCCCGCCCGCCCCGTGTGCACAAAGGCTTGTATCCAGGTGTTACACATGTATGAAAATCCCTGACCCAAGTCTTTGGTCACACACCTGTGCTGTGACTCTTTCCTCCAGACTGTGGTTGTGCTGTTTCGTGTACTTGATTGGCATTGCCTTCTGATGATTAGAACGTTCTAGAGTGGATACAGCCCAGCTCATCCTTTGCCCGATACCAACATAAGCAGACCAGCTCTGTCATGTCTTTGCAGGACACATCTATCCTGTCCTCCCACTTTTAGTATATGTCTTTATATACGAAACACGCCTCTGAGAGACAGAATTTAGTTGGGTCCAACTTGCCTAACCAGCCTGAAATTTCGGCCTTATAATTCACTGTCTGTGTGTGATGATTGAGTTAAATCAACCATTTCACTCTTCATTTATTATTTAGCCATGATATGCTTTTTTGTTTGTCTGTCTGTCTGTTGTTCATTGCTATTTTTTTCTTGGATTCATAGTTAAAATTTTTTATTTCATCTATTACCTTCTCATCTAAAACTCTTATTACATTTCATGTTTACTATAAGGTTATTTACATTCAATATTGTACATCTTCACATTTTATTTCATTTTTAATTTTTTAACGAGTATTTATTTTTGGGAGAGAGAGAGAGAGACAGAGTGTGAGCAGGGGAAGGGCAGAGAGAGAGGGTGACACAGAATCCGAAGCAAGCTCCATGCTCCGAGCTGTCCGCATAGAGCTGGACACGGGGCTCGAAGCCATGGACCCCGGGATCATGACCTGAGCCGAAGTCGGATGCTCAACTGACTGAGTCACCCCTGGGCCCCACATCTTTACATTTTAGACTTCTTACTTTATGCTGGGTATTTCCCACTGTCTGCATCCAATTTGTTACATTTTGATGTGGGAAGTAGACGATCACCAGGTGAGAGCTGGGGAATCATGGGACTCACCACCTGAATTTCACCTTTTTGCCCTGCTTGTGATACACTGAATGAAAACCACTGCTTCCTGTGTTTTGTCGAGTTTTGTAGCTGGCTGTGGCGGGAGTCTGCTGCTGTCTCAATTATTCCATTATAGTTGGAATCTGGCCTACTAATTTCATTGGGGCCTTTGAGGTAAAGAGTTTTAATCTTCATGCTTTACGAGTTTTAAGAAGTAAGTGGTTGTATTATTTGATCTAAGAGAAGAAGAGGAGAGAATAGGTAAAAATTTGACAATTAGCCGGTTAATTTAGTCAAGGTCAATAACTGATTCAGATCATTCGGTTCCTAGAGTTAAATCATTTGGCTTGAGATAATCAAGCTGACTTTTCTTTATTAAATAACAAGGTATTTATTGAATCTCTGCTTTACCTACTATCATGTAAACATAGTTCAAGACATAATCTTTGTATCAGGAAATGACTACAGTTTCAAAACTATCGTGTCTGCTCCTTTTGTTGACTTATCATCAGCCCCGTATTTATACAGGTCAGTAAGCAAATTATTTTTGTTGATTTAAGAACCTCTCAAGAGGACCTTGGGCTTAACATGCATCCTAACAGGAAATAGAACACTAACCGGCTAAAGAATCAACAACTCTCTTTGGGCCTGTAAGAGAAGAGAGGCCACAGGGAAGACGGCTGCCCACAGATGGGAGAGACCAGTGACTCAGACAGTTATGGCTTTCTGGAGAAGGAGCCCATGAGCAGGAACCAGAACAAGAGTGGAAAACCTGAACTATAGTTGAAGAATTCCTAGAGGCTCAGGGTGGACAATTCTGGGAGTTAAGAGCTCCAAGGGGTCCCAGTGGTAGAGGGACTCCCACAATATTGTGAGATTTACCCCCAGGGGCTTGACCAGTTCCCCACAGTAAATACTGGAACACAATCCCCTCAGACTTCCAGCAGGGGATGTGGGAAAGGAGCCATATAGAAAGTCACTGGAGCTTTCTGACGTTCTCAACAAAGCCTGCCCCATGAGAAAGGGGCTGACAGAGCCCGATCTGCTAGAGTATTATCAGAACCTAGGTGACCCAGGGGAAGGGGAATACCCAGGCCCTGTCAGCTCCAGCCTTCTACGTGGGACAAGGGAAATACCCAAATACAACCCACTCTAGCCAACCAGCCCCAGTCAACAAGGGAGAAAAACACAGAGGGACACGGTCTGGGAGCACGCACTCACTAAAACCCCAAGACTTAACCAGAGGAATAGAAAACACCCCTCTCCCCACTCCTCACTGCCACACTGGAGATGCTCACTTACAGCAGCTCCTTTTACCTCGTACAGCGTGTCAAAACTCACAAGGCAGACTAAAAGGCAAAAGCCAATTTGAAGAGACAGAGCAAGCATCAAAGCGTTCGACAAGGCAAGGATGTTGGAATGATCACACGGGGAGTATAAACCAACCGGGATTCACACGCTAAGGGCTCTGATGGACAAGGAGAATGCAAGGGCAGGCGGCCATGGGAGCAGAGAGGGGCGAACGTGAAGAAAGAATCCAAAGACATGCTAGAGATCAAAACCCCTTTTACAAATGAAGAATGCCTTTGATGGGCTGATGAGTGGACTGGCTATGGCTGAGGAAAGAGCATCTGGATGTGAGGCTACGTCAACTGAAACTTCGAAAGCTGAAAAGAGAACAAGATGAAAAACAAAAAACAAGCAAACAAAAAATGCCCACAGGATACCCAGGGACTGTGGGGCGACTACAAAGGTTTAACACCTAGAATACAAATGTCAGGAGAAGCAAGAGAGGAACAGAAGAGAATATTTGCAGCAATCACGACTTCGAGTTTTCCCACGTGAATGTCAGACCCCAAATCGCGGTGCAGGATGCTCAGAGAACAACACAAGAGGGGCCAGGGGCACCAAGACCAGATCCGGGCACATCACCTTCAAGCTACGCAAAAGCGAAGTGAAAGAAAAAAATCTTGAAGGAAACCAGAAAAAAAAATCAAACACCTTACTTACAGAGAAACGAATATAAGAATTTCCTCCGACTTGTGCTCAGAAGGCATGAAAGCAAGAAAGGAACGGAGCGAGATATTTAAATCGCTGAGAGAGACAAAACTGAAAACAAAAACTTGGGGTTCTGCAAAATTATGCTTCAAAAGTGAAGGAGAAGTAAAGACTTTCCCAGAAAAACAAAAACTGAGGAAATTTATTGCCAGTAGACTTGCCTTGCAAGAAATGTTGAAAGGAGTTTTTTTACAGAGGAGAAGACTAAAAGAAAAAAAGAATAAAAAAGACTAAAGGAGAAGATTTAAAAAAAACCCCAAAACCACAACAAAGACACTCAGCTCAACATAAAGAAATGAAAAGCATTGGAGAATGAGTAAGTGAAGGTAAAATAAAAAACTTGTTTTTTTTATTTTTAATTGATGTATTGCAACAATGTATCTGATTCTTATGTATATATCTTATGCGTGTGTACATATCCACATCCATGTAAAGACGTGTGCTTACGCAGCTTATATATAAGTAAAACAGGGGCTCCTGGGTGGCTCAGTGAGTTGAGCATCCACCTTCGGCTCAGGTCATGATCTCACGGTTCTTGAGTTCGAGCCCCGTGTCGGGCTCTGTGCTGACACCTCAGAGCCTGGAGCCTGCTTCCGATTCTGCGTCTCCCTCTCTCTCCCTGCCCCTCCCCTGCTCACACTGTGTCTAGCTCTCAAAAATAAATAAATGTAAAAAAATTTTTTTAAGTAAAATAAATAACAGGCATTGTACAAGCGATGAGAGGTAGCAATTAAGATGTTTTTATTATAAGATATTTTCACTACGTGTGAATTAGTGTAGCATTATTTGGAGGTGGATGTGTGACTCGCTTGTGAATGTGTACTACGAATGCCAGGGGGACCACGACAAAAGTAAACTAAAAAGAAGTATGACTCACATGCTAAGTAAAGAGATAAAATGGAATCGTGCAAAATACTCCACTCAAACCACAAAGAGGAAAGGGCAACAAATTCAGTAGACATTACTCCAGCTACACCAATAACCACCGAGCCTCAGTGGTCCAAATACCTTGATTAAATAACAGAGACTGTCAGAGTGGATCAGAAACAAGACACAGGTACACACCATCCAGAAGAAACCCGCTGTGATTATAAGACACGTATGGAGTAAAAGTAAATAGATGGAGAAAAGCATACCAGGCTGGCACTAACCAGAAGAAAGGAAGCAAAGCTATATTAGTTTCAGACAGAGCAAATTCAAAACAAAAATATAGTTATCAAGGATAAAAAAAAGGGGTATTACATAATTAAAAGGGGCCACTTGGCCAAGAAGACATAGGATCTGTATACCTAAAACAGAGCATCGAACCACATGGGGCAAAAGCTAACAGGACTGCAAAGAGAAAAAGAAAAACCCACTGCCACAGTTGAACACTTAACCATCCTTCCATCACAAACGGACAGATCCAGAAGGCAGAATATCGTAAGGGCGTAACTGGACTGAACGACACCATTAGTCAACAGGGCCTAACTGACATCTGTAGACTATTTCACCCAACAATACAGAACACATTCTTCTCAAACACACATGGAACATTCACCGAGACCGACCACCTTCTGGGCCTTAGGACACACACAAACACAAAAGAGCAGAAGTCACACCACACCTTCGTTCAGACCACATGGAATTGAACTAGAAATAAGTAACAGGAAGAGAGCTAGAAAATCCCTAAACGCATTCAACCACACACTTCCAATTAACACATGCGTCAAGGAAAACACATAAAGAGTAATTTAAAAATATTTTGAAATAGGGGAGTCGGTTTGAGCGTCCGATCTCAGCTCAGGTCATGATCTCACCGTTTGTGAGTTTAAACCCACATCGGCTCACTGCTGTCAGCGCAGAGCCCACTTCGGATCCTCTGTCCCCCTCTCTCTCTCTGCCCCTCCCTCCCTCTCTGCCCATCCCCTCCTCACGCTCTATCAAAAATAAATAAGCATTAAAAATATTTTGAGGTAAATGAAAATGAAAACACAATTTATCAGCGTTTGTGGGATGCAGTGAAAGCAATGTTAGACAGAAATTTATAGCTTTAAACGCACATATTAAAAAAGAAACAAAGATCCAAAATCAATGTGGGAACTAGAAAAAGAAATTAAGAAAAGAAATTAAACCCAAAGTAAACGGAAGTAAAGAGATAGTAAGAATTAGAGAAGAAGTCAATAAAACTGAAAACAGGAAATCAATAGAGAAAAACAATGAAAGCAAAAGCTAGTGTTTTTGAAAAAAGCAATAAAACCAATAAGTATATGTTGGGCTACCTGAGAAAGAAAGAGAGGACACAAATCACTAATATCAGAAAGGAAAGAGAAAACATAACTACAGGTCCTATAGATATTAAAAGGATAATAACCAAATACTATGAACAATTCTAAAACCACCAATTTGATACCCTAGCTAAAATGAACCAATTCCATTAAAAACACAATCTGCCAGAACTCACACAAGAAGAAATAAATTAATAAGCCCATATCTGTAAAGAAATTACGTAAAAAAGTCAACAACCTTTGAAAACAGAAAGCACCAGGCCCAGATAGGTTCACTGATTAATTCTACCAAACATTTAAGGAAGAAATTATACCCATTCTCTACAATCTCTTTCAGAGGTTAGAAGCAGATGGGATACTTTCTAACTCATTCTATAATGCCAGCATTACCCTAATACTAAACCAGACAAATCATTACTAGCAAAGGAAAACTACAGACCAGTATCTCTCCCAAACACAGATGCAAAAACCACTCCAGAAAATATTAGCAAATTAAATCCAAGAATGTATAAAAATAATTAACAGCACAATCAAGTGGAATTTATCTCAGCTATGCAAAGCTAGTCTGGCATTCAAAAATCATTTAATGTAATACATCATACCAACAAGCTAAAAAAGAAAAATCACACTATCATGTCAATAGATGGGCAAAAAGCATTTGACAAAAATCCAACACTGACTCATGATAAAAACTTAGTGAAGTAGAACTGGGAGAGGAACATCCTCGACTTGAAAAAGAATATTTACCAAACAAAACAAACACACAAACAAACAAAAAGAACTCAGTCAACAACATACTCGATGATGGGAAACTGGAGGCTTTTCCAGTAAGAGTAGGACAAAGCAAAAATGTCCCCTCTCACCACTCCTTTTCAACATCGTACGGGGAGTACTAGCTAGTGCAATAAGAAAAGAAAAGAAAAGGAAACACAAGTATACAGATTGGGAAGGAAAAAATAAAATTGACTTCGATCACAGATGCCATGATTGTCTATGTAGATAATTCAGAAGAGTCTACCAAAAACTCCAGGAAACAATAACCATAAAATCAAGGTTCAGGATACAAGGTTAATACACAAAATTCAATTATCCTATATGCCAATGCGAAACAAGTAGAATTTGAAATTAAAAGCACAATACAATTAATATTAGCATTGTAAACAACGAACTATGTGGACATAAAGCTAACAAGATATGTAAAAGGTTTATATGAAGACAACTACAAAACTCTGATGAACGAAACCAAGGAAGTAAATGAGTGGAGAGATATCACATGTTCATTTGTAGGAAGACTCAACATTGTCAAGATGTCAGTCTTTTCAACTTGGCCCATAGATTCAATGTAATCCCAATCAAAATTCCAGCAAGTTATTTTGTGGATACCAAAACATTGACCCCAACGTTTATACGGAGAGGCAAAAAAGCAGAATAGCCAATGCAATCCTGAAGCAGAACAAAGTTGGAAGGTTCACACCACTTGACTTAATAACTTGCTATAAAGTGACAACAACCAAGAACAGACAAATAGGTCGATGAAACACCATAGAAAGCCCAGAAATAGACCCACATAAATAGAGGCAATTGACCTTTGACAAAGAGCAAAGACAATCCTTTCAACAACTGGTGCTGGGACAACCGGATGTCCACATGTACATGTAGAAAAAAATGAATCCAGACACAGTCCTCACACTCTTCATAAAACTCAGCTCAAAACGGATCACAGACTCAAATGTAAAACACAAAACTATAACACTCCTAGAATAAGAGAAAACCCAACTGACTTTGCGTATGTCTTTTTCCATGGATCAAAGGCACAATCCATGAAAGAAAGAACTGGTTAGCCGGACCTGACATTAAAAGCTTCTGCTCTGTGAAAGACAGTGTCTAGAAAAGGAGAAGATGAGCCAGTGACTCGTCTGATGAAGCCTCTCATCCCACAGATACAAAGAACTTTTGACACTCAACAATAAGAAAATAAACAACCTGGTTAAACAACGGATGAAAGACGGCAACAGTCGCTTCACCTAAGACGATGACATACAGAAGGCCGACGGGCATACGGGAAGATGCCCTGTGTCACGTGTCACTCGGCAAATGCGAGTTAAAAAAAAAAAAAAGAACCAAGCAGCGAAATACCATTATGCACGTATGGCCAAAATCTTGGAACGCAGACAGAGCAAAGGCTGGCGGGGGTGTGGAGCACGAGGGTCTCTCACTCATCGCTGGTGGGGGTGCCACGTGGTGCAGCCACTCTGGGAGACAGTTTGGTGGTTTCTTACGAAAGGAAACGTGATCTCTCTGGAGTAACTGGTCTCCTTCCAGACTTTCTTCCTCCTCTGGTTCAAGATGGTCCCTGAGTGAAGGCGGGGAGAGGGGTGGTCAGATGATCCCATGATGGTGGGGGTGGAAAGGAGCCTGGCTGCCTCGCTGGGTCCTTGAGGTGGAGCGTCTGACCCAGAGAGCGCACGGAGCACCTCGAAGATACAAAAGTGCCATCTGGTCATCTGGAGCAAGACGCTGCCATCTTGCTCCAGAGTCAACCTCTTTACCAAAAAATCTTTGTGGCTTCTTGTCCCACCACCAATTCGCCAGGTGTCTCCACAGCTCCACACCCATGCACAGAGACCAGATGGTGTGAGAGGGTGGCAGGCATCTGCGAGCTGAGCCCCAGTCTGCCCGTCTGCCACTGCTCCCCCTGCCCCACCCTGGCAGGGCAGTCAGGTGCTGGGCTTCTTCAAGAAGCATGTCCCCCAGACCCCACCACGAATTGTGCCTAGAGTCCCTGCGCCAGCCTGAACATATCTGCCCCGCTCTATGCCTGCCTCTTCCCGCTGTCTCCGTTCACTTCTCCTTCCAGGTAATCCCAGTGCACGTCCTCCCTCAAGACACTTCCCCTCCTGCTTGGCATGGCTCTGAAAACACATAGGGCCCCTTCTCTCCATGGTGAGAGAAGGTCCTGGGCTGCTCAGCCTGACTTGCCTTTGTCAGGCTTACACGACGTGGAACCAGAGGTAAAACACACTGTTTCAGCATGCCAAATATGTGCCCCTGTTGTTGAGGGCGAACCCACCAAGTGTAAGAGTGCGATTAAACCCCATCGTCCTCGGCTGCCCGAAGGCTCCAACGTTCGGTTCACGTGGCCCATGCCTGGCAGCTTCCAGGTACGATCATCCACCTTCTGTCCCTCTGTCCGTGTTATCAGCGCACCCATTTTGTCTACCGTTTAAGAAGAGGGCCATTGGATTTAACTCAACCACACCCCATGCGGATATCAGACTCCCATTACTAGAACTGCGCTATAAAAAAGAACAGCACTCACGGTTCTTATTTGCCGAATGCTTTCTGGGTCCCAGTGCCTCAGAACAGACGGGCTCCGAGGCTCACCCGTGATCACCCACTCTTCACATGGAGAAGGGTCGTGGGGCTCCCAGGAGCCGAGCTCACTGCAGAAGGTCACACACTTAATAAGTCAGGGAGCTGAAATGCCACGATCTGTAGGCTGGATTGATTGACAACTTGATGTGTTCACTCTCAAAAATATATTAGCATCACAAGTGCGAAGCTCTGCAGGTGAACTCTCAGCAGAAGCTTCTCCGGGCACGCTGTGACCCTGTCACACAGCAAGTGGCACCTGGAGTTGAGAGCGGTCCTTGTGAGCACCCAGCACACCGGCTCTTCCTGCGGACTTACCTGTCGTAGGCAGAGCAGAAACCAGTGCTCATTACCGTGGGTCTCGCCGGGGTGGTCTGGGACCCCACACACACCTGACGGGTAGAGAAACAGTTTCTATGCACCAAGCACCAGTGAAAGCCAGCAGACAGGCGTCCCAAGACTTCACATTCTTCAGGGAGGACTCAGAACATGACAAGAAGATTTCTTGGAGAAAGCAATTTATAAGTTTACTGTAAACGAAGGATTCCAACAAAACTAGCCCATTTTTTAAACCACATAGACGCACATATTCTCATAAGTACGTGTACAAGAACGTCCAGGCCGGGCCAGCGCTTGTGCAGGTGGGCACGGCCCCACTTCCCAGCCACTCAGGTGGATCCGGGCACGAACAGCGCCCCCTGGAGGTGCCCAGCCCGCCCACGGGGTCTGACGGGCAACAGGGTGCTAGCCATTACTCCCTCCCAGCGGCGGAGTCGCGGCTGGCCTTCACTTGCCAAAAATGTGCTCCGTGACGCTCTCAACCCGTTCCGATGAGCATACACTACTTTTAGAGTCAGAAAAATGTAAATTCATGCTCATTTTGAAAAAATATATATAAGGAAGCCAATCACAGAAGAAGAAATAGGATTTCTTCTGCAGTTTGCACTGGGTCAGTAGAATTCGAAATTACAGTCATTGAGGGCAAGCGTGATCATTATAATTTTTTTAAAGCATCCGTAAGTACACTTTAAAAAATATATAGTGTGTGTGTGCTTGCCTGTGAGTTTCTGGGGGGGGGAGGCAAAACTGGTGTCAAAGACCACAGCTCACGTGGCTTATTTAAAGGAGTGGATAGCCGGCACCCCTTTCGCTTTTCCCTTTGCGGAATGTTGACCCCGCTATTATGACAGAAAGACAACCAGCCAACCTAATAGGCCCTTTATTTGCTAATCAAACCTCTCATTAACAATTAATTGGATCAAAAGTTCATAGGCCATTATTGCTGTGTCAATTAGATGCGAAAGACCCAGGAGGCTGAAATGGAATGACTGCTCGGTGATAAATAATTTCCAGCGGTGACTCCCCTGACTGCTCGGAGGTCACGGTGCTGGCCGCAGAGGCCGCACCGGGTGCCCCTCTGACGGGACGGAGGCCGTGTGTCTTATCAGACATGCTAATTTAAGCTCCGTAATCTAAAACGTGTGAAACACCATCTCGGGGCAAACGGTAGATGTTGCGGCCGTGTCTCTACCTGAGCCCTACGGACGGTCTGTGTCCCTCCGGGTGGAACACGTCCCGCCCCGGGGTCTGGTCCAGGCGGTGCCTCGTGACCGTGTGGCATCGTGGGCGCCCTAACTGCCGGCCGCCTGGGGACGGACGACCTCCTGACCCCATGACTGGAAAAGCAGAACCACGCACCTTTCCCGACCACTTATTTGCCTGTCCTCTTCGGGAGGGGTGAGGTCTGAAGCGTTACTCGATCTCCAAGATTGCAATTCCACACCGAGGCCATTAGATTCGAATGAGTCTTGTTGTTTCCCGGCCAACGGGTAGGCGTTTCGGTTAGAAAAATAAGGGACGACCAACAAAATTTCGACTTACCGGAGGCAGGAGAAAGCTTTGACCATAGAAAGCGCTGCAGAAGAACGTGAAATGTGGGTTGTCGCTGGGTGTTATCACTGTTCCTAATGTGTGGCCACCCAGCAGATGGGAAGAGGTTCTTTCCACTTTCTGTGCTCCGTGGGAACCTTGCCGAAGGGTAGACATTGCGTGAAAATGTCTGATGTGGATGGCCTACCAATTAAACTCAGTGTAGGCAGGAAGTCCAACCAGAGCTCCTTACAAAATTGTGGGCTGTGCACCCTTTTTTCAAAATCCTGTTTGCACTTCATTATGTGAGGCCATGGCGGGCTCTGTTCAAGCGAGACGGTGTTCTCCAGCTGACAACACCACAAGCCGGCCTGGGGGAACGATTCCACCTTTGTCCCCTCGGTCAACACGTCCTCCCTGTATGGGACTGGCTCTATTCTTCCCACCAAGCGCCGAGAGGCAGGTGCGGCCACACGGCTCCCCAGTGGTCACTGGGGACAAGGCTCGGCCTATGCAACCCGCTCACCCCGCTCGCCATGGATACGTCCAGACGGGGGTTCACAGCCTGAGCCCAGGGAGGCGTGGATGAGGTTGGGAGACAGAGCCTTATTCACTGCTCTGGGAAGCACGCAGACAGATCTTAGCCCACTTCCTGGAAGGCCGTGAGGACCACATCACTCTAGGGGCGATCAGGGAAATGGCCAGCCGGCCACACCCACCTGGGCCTGTCCACCTGGAAGGGTCAATTTTACATCCACCAGGGCCACAGGCACCCGGGGTATTTGCTCGAACCTGATTCAGGCTGTGTCTGTGAGGCTGTTTCTGGGTGAGGTTAATATTTGAGGCAGTGAAGCAGGTTGTCCTCTCTGACGAGGGTGGGCCTCGTCCAGTGCTCCGAGGGCCCGGACGGAAAAAAAGGCAGAGGAAAGGAGAATTCACTCTCTGCTCGACTTCTGCATCTGGGACACTGGTCTTCACCTGGCCCCGGGCCGGGGCCCACACCACTGGCTCCCCTTCAGACAGCGGCAGCAGATTCCTTGGTCCCCAGTTTGCAAACAGCGAGTGATGGCAGACCAGACGCATAAAGCCCGCTAGTGCTGCTGTTGCCCTGCAACCGGACCGAGGCAGCGCCTTCCCTCTTCCTGCACCGGCAGCCTGGAAGCCCTGTCCTGCGGCATCTGGGCCTTTCTGAAGGGCACCTCTCCCACTCCCTTGCTTGTCTCAGGACACAGTGTGAGCAACGAATGGTTATACATATTTGCCCAATGGAATTAAATTTCAGCAGAAGAGGGAAGTCACACGAGGGCCCGTGCTAAGGCAAGATTAGAGATCTCTGATCAAGAAATGTAAACCAGCTGTAATGTGGCCTGGGGAGACTGAATCAACCGAAACGTTGGTTTTGCTTTGCGGCTGTCTGCAGGGGCTCAGCGCCGCATGCTCCCGCTGCGGGGGGTGTGTCCAGGAACCTTCAGGAAGCGAAGACCGAAGCCTGGCTCACGTAAAGGCAGCGATGGGTGCGGAGGCTGCTGGGACGCTCGCTGGCTCAGTGCCTTGAGCAGGGCCAGCCCGCGGCCGCCATCCCGCCACCTTGCACACGGATGCGAGGGTCGCTCGGAACAAGCTTCGTCACGAGGCTAAGTGTTTGAGTGCTCGTCACGAGGCTGAGGCTCGAGCGTCGAGACCCCTAGAACAGAAGACGACAGCGGAAGAGCACAGGTGTGAGTGAGCGTGCGCTGCGGGGCCCTTGCTAAGACTGTGCCTGTAAGGTGGGGGTCAGGCTGCACACGAGCGGGAACCGTCACCCAGGAGAAAGAAGCCACTTTGTGGACGGTGGTGCATTTCTTTCCTTCTTGCTTCTGACGGTGAGCTGCCCTGGTGGGGGGCGGGGGCCCCGCAGGGGGAGAGAAGGACCAGAACAGCAGGCCCCAGGGAACAAGGGAGCATTCAGCATGCCATGGGGACAAAGCGCATGCAGCTGGGAGCACGTGTGGGACACCAGCGCCTCTTCGAACGCGTGCGGACGGCTCTCCAAGTACAGTAAAGGCATCATCGTCACCACATACTTCCTCCCTCAACGGATGCTCAAAATGTGCCGCTCTCAGATTTGAGCTTCAAACATTTCGACGTCCCGCAGGCTTCAAAACGTCGAGAGTCCTTTCTCAGTGCGAGCCTGGGGTGTTCAATCTCCGTGTGTACGTTTAGATACATGGCTGTCCTCTTGCGGCAAAGGGCATCGCTGCTGATCCTTTACGTCCATTTCCTGCTGCTCCAGGATGGGCACACTGGTGCGACAGAAGACATCGGCTGGTTCCTGTGCCCCCAGACATGGCCTTCTGGTGGTTATGATTTACACCACAGAGAAAGCCCTTTCCTCCATACTTGTCTTTGTATTTTTTAAAACGATTTTCACTGCTAAGGCAAAAAGGGGATTTGAAAGATCAAATAGATACACCATATAGTGTTGAGTTCCTATTTCCTCGTTGTCGAGACTCCAGCGGAAACCTTCTGGGTGAACTCTGTTTCTGGTGTCATACCCTGATTGTCCAAATTTCAATCGCGCCAAGTATCCCACCCAACGTTGCCAGCGGCACCCGCGGGGGGACGTCAGGTGGGTCTGAGCACAGCCGAGGGTGGCCTTCGGCCGCGGAGCTCGGCGGTGCAGCATCCAGACGGAACGGCCTCCCCGTTCAGCCAGCGCACGTCACACATCACAGCCCTGGGGGCCTTCCCGCCATGGGCGCACGGGCTCGCTGTCCCCTCTGTGCGCTCGGTGCCCACAGAGGTGACCCCGCCAACACGCAGGCCTCCCGCCCAGCCTTCAGCACGGGCCCCACTGGGCTCTGTTACCTGTAAAATAACCAGATTTGGGGCCCCTGGCAGAATGAAAAATGCCCATCTATGGAGACGTTGAAAACAAAGGCTCAGAGCCGCTAATGAAACCGACCTGCCCTTCCTCTGGCTCCAGCTAGCCTCCCTGTGAATATTTTATCACCATGGACCCAAATTATAGACCCTGAATGTGGTGGGTTGTCCACAAGCTTGTACGAGCCTCAGCCTGGTCGAGGCAACGGAACCCAGGCCAGCCAGTGGGGTGAGGGTGGCCGCAAAGGTGAAGGGAAAGGTGGGTCGCCCACCAGACTGGGACATCCACCAGACTGGGGCGCCCACAAGAACTTAGCAGCAGCAACCTGGTTACTGTGCCTGGGGGAGGAACAGAGGAGGTGATGCGGGCAGAGCCCGAGGCTAATGGGGATGATGAATCTGGAGACCAGGACCTCAGAAAGGGGGCCTGTTTGCAGTCTGTGGACCTCAGAGGACAGGCATGTGATGATGGAGGGAGGATCAGCCATAGCAGAGAAGAGGAGGAGAAATCTCCTGGCCTCTCCTTCCTCCCACGCCCCAGGATCCTGCCAGCACCTGCCCGGGGGTCTGCCGTTTGTGGCCATGACGGGCCAGACCAGTGGGCAAGGGGGGCCTGGGAGGGGCCATGGGGGAAGAAGGTGGGGGAACCTGAGGGTGCGGGGTGCATGCCGGCAGTCCCAGGCCCAGCTGGATCTGACAGTATTCAGCCTGAGTCTGTATTGTGTCTGGTCAGCGTTCCGGGATTGTCACCACCACTGACGGAAAACACTAGAAGGTTCGGGGTGTTGGTTCTACTCTGACTCTGGCAAGCTCGCACGAGGCATTCCCTATGTCACTTTGTGCTAAGTCACTGCTGTAAGTCCTGCCATATCCAGGGGTCAGACTTCTGGGAAGTAGGCCTGGTCACAATCTGGCACAGATCTGGAAGTCAGCCAGAAAGGCGCTAAATTTGGGGGCGAGGGCTCGTCCTGGCTCTTGGGGGTGCGGGGGGAATAGTCCCTCGGGATTCAGTGTGGGCCTTGGTACTGGGGGTGATGCTCACGTCCCCAGGAGCCACAGCCCCACTCCATCACGCAGAGACCTGGGATTTCGGGGGACAGGAGTGTGGGGTGGTTGCAAAACAGGGTCAGAGCACCAACAGCAGTAAAGAATGGCTGTCTGCAGACAGAAACAAGAGAAGCCTCCTCGCGCACGGGGCCGAGCTCGCTCCCAGCAGGCCGCACCTGCACACTTGGCCCCACGACTGGGACCAGAAGGGACACCGCCCAGCACAGCTGTGGGCCACACACAGATCTCTGGGGGTTGGAGTTCCACTGTTATTTTTGTTTACTGAGCTTCTGTTCTGTTTTGTCTTTTCTGTGTAGGGATTTTCACCTTCCCACTCCCGGGCATGTGATAAAATCCAAAGCTACGGGAGAGCCCGTGTCAGTCCGTGAGCCCCACCGTCAAAAGCAATGCACGGGAAATTGAAACACCCCGGGAAGCCAAAGCACACTGAGATTTACTCCCAGTCACCGGTGCTTTATTTTAGAAAGCGAACCCGACAAATGAATGGCGCAGCGCTGAGGCTAACAAGAGGTTCCTCATCCAGAGGCGTCCTAATTGCCTGTAACACGGGCTTTAGATTCCCTCTCCCAGCACCATGACCCGTGCGCCTCTCCATCTCCCTCGCTCACCGCGTCGAACCTCACGTTCTCTCCCGGCCGGGCCGGTCTGGAAAGAAGTGACCTCAGGAGAAACGGACACTGGACGAGGACAGCTCAGGCTCATTTGCAAGCAGCCCATCTCTCCGGACCTTCTCCAGACAGTTTTCATGGTAGCCTACCCAATAACCTCCCCGCCCCATGAGCACCACAAGCCAAACATTTCAGGCGTCTTCAGACAGGCACGTTTAACGAAAGGGCTGCAGTTGTGACAGTAACAGATCACGCTGAGTGTCGCGGCAAGGCCCTGGGGCGCCGCGGTGAGCCCCCCACGACCCACCGTGACACCTGCCCCAGCCTCTCCGAGGGCCAGGCCTGGGCTTCGTTTTGCTTTGTTTGCTCAATGGGGATAAAAGTGATACTCACCTCGTGGGTTTTCGAGCAAATAGAGAGATTCAGATGCAGAAGTCTGACAAGGGCTGGAGTACGGGACGATCCAATGAGGAGCCAATGTCCCTGGAGGCTGTCGCTACCGTCCATTAAAGCGAACTTTCCAAACGAAATCTGCCATTCAGACTCCCAGCGATCATGTCTACGTCTCCCCCCGTGATGAAGGCGAGAAGGTTACATACAAGCCCCCGGATCCCGTATGGTTCCTCTGTTAATTGCGGAAATACCTGTTTCAGAGCTGGGGAGGAAGCCACAGGGCACCAAGGGTTTTCTGTTTTTGTTTTGCTTTTAGCATCGAGACATTTCCCACCTTGTCCAATGACGTTTGGTGGGGCTCTTGGAGCAGTGTCACCGCCAGGACCGCATCCCCCACTCTGAGCAGCCGAGAGCAAACAGGCCGTGTGAACGCAAGACCAGAGGGCCCGAGCACAGAGCTCGGAAAGACACGTGCGGGTGGTCAGGGCCTTGGACTCTGGTCCCGGGGCGTACCCTCTGTCCCAGTCAGTGTCTGCCTCCTCCGTGCCTCTCCACTGCTCACTCGGGGAACACTGCTCAGAGCGGGAGACTTTACAGGCCTCCCTCTACCTGTGACTTCCACCTGCAGGTCTAGCCCCCAGAGGGAAGTGTGGGGGTCCTGGGCAGTTTCCCGAAGGAAAAGCTACTTGTGACCTGCAGACACTGGGAAATGGAAAGCGTGGCCCCAGGAGGCATTCCAGGGGGAGGCCGGGACACTGCACCAGAGCCACAGGCCCAGGCTTCACTCAGCTTCCCCGCGCCCAGACTCTGAGGGACAGGCCACACGTGCAGAGTCTACAAACGTTGCAAGGAGAGCGAGGGCGTTTGCGAACAGCTTCGTGCCAACACCTCCCGCAACTCAGGTGAAATCGGCAAAGGCCTCGCGTGACCAAAACCACCAGACTGCACTGAAGACAGAGGCCCTGTGTCTGTTACGGTGGCTCCCACTCTAAGACCTTCCCCGGAGAGAGCTCCAGTTCGGATGGTTTCTCCGGGGATGCTGTCAGACTCTGGCCCCACAGAAACTCCTGAATATACTCACAGGGCCGGGAGTGGACTCGTAAGAGAAGCAGGCAGGGACCTTACCACAAAACTAAAGACTGTAAGTCTAGTCGTCAAATTCCTTATGCAAATGTTAGTGAATCAAACCCAGCAATTCATAAAAGAAGATACTGTTTCATGACCAAGTGGGATACAGCCCAAGAACGCTAATGGTTTCACATTTCAAAATCATATCAGATTAAAATAGCAAAACCAAAATCATATGATCGTATCAGTGGATGCAGAAAAGGCACTTGACAAAGCCTGATCCCCCTTTATGACAAAAACTCTCAGCAAAAATTCTAGGGATAGAAAGGGGGAAGGGGCGCCTGGGTGGCTCAGTCGGTTGAGCGTCGACTTCGGCTCAGGTCATGATCTCACGGTTGATGAGTTCGAGCCCCGCGTCGGGCTCTGTGCTGATGGCTCGGAGCCTGGAGCCTGCTTCGGATCCTGTGTCTCCTTCTCTTTCTGCCCCTCCCCCACTTGTGCTCTGTCTCTGTCTCAGAAATAAATAAAAATTAAAAAAAAAATTTAAAAGAAAGGGTGAAAAACATACAGATTGGAAAAAAAGAAAAATGTCTTCTAGATGACTTGATCACATATGGAGAAAATGTGAACCAATCCACAAAATGAGCTACTAAGACTTATCTTCTAGAAGCTTCCCTGAACAAAAAGAAGGGAGCATTTCTGGGACCTGGTGCCGGCCCGTCCGTCTCCACCTCCTGCCCCTGGCCCTGCCACACTGGCTGTTGTTTTAAAGCCTCGCTCACGAGGGCCATAAGTTTGCTGTCTGCCCTGCCTGGTGCCTTTCCCCACACAGCTTCCTTGTCCACATTCGTGGCTCAGTTCAAAAACCGGCTTCCCAGAGAGGCCCCCGGACCCCCTCCCCACCCCATCACTCTACTACACTACCACACTTTTATTTTTAACTTCCTTCTCCCTGATTACCACTGTCTGACATCATTCTAATGTCGGGTCTACGTATCTGTCTTCCCACAAAGTGTCCTCCACGGGGACAGGCACCTTGTCCCCCTGTATCCTGAGGCATCTCCGGCATCCGGCTCTCCGTAAGTGGTTGCCGAGTGAGTACTAGATGCCAGCAGATGTCATAACGTTAAAGCCAGGGAGGGAAGCTTGGAGGTTTTATCCTGGTTGGTTAGGGGAATTAATGTAATGGCCCTCGAAGCCAATAACTGCAAGAACGCATAATTTTTACTTTAATTAATTTAATTTTAGAGCAGTTTTAAGTTTGCAGAATAATTGTATAGAAAGCACACAGTTGCCGTGTCCCATCTCCCCCGTGCGCACATTTTCTGAGTCTCTCGCCCGGGTGTGGTACGTTCGTCACAACTGATGAACAGACAGTGATAGATTATTAACTAAAAGTCCACAAAGTTCACTGCGGGTGTTGCAGATTCTGCGCATGCAACGAACGCGTAATGGCGCGGATCCACCGTGACGGCTCACACGGAATAGTCTTGTCACCCTAAAAATGCTCTGCGCCCCACCGGTTCTTCACTTCCTCCCTGCAAACCCTGAACCACCACTGATCTTCCCTTAGTTGTGTCTTTTCCAGAATGTCATAGAGTTGGAATCGTACAGTACGGAGCCTTTCCAGGCTGGCTTCCTTCACTGTCTTGATAGCCCATTTCTGTTTATTGTTGTCATAATATAGTTACATGTGAGTGTACATGCCCACATCTATGCTATCGCAGTAAATGACGGTCGCCTGTATACACATGCCACCTTTCCCTCCTCTACTCACCTACTAAAGGTCAACGCGGTTGCTTCTGAGTTTTTGGCAATAATGAATGAAGCTGCTAGAAACATTCACGTGCGATGAACAGACAACTGACACAAAGGTCACCAGGCAGAGGCAGTGTATAAAAACCTATTGTGTTTTTATATGCAAGCTACAATTAATTAGACATCTGACACACAAAAAGTACTGTTTGCAATAGCATGACGTCCAAGAAATACTTGAGAGTAAACCTCACAAAATGATCAAACACCTCGTGTGGAAATGTGATGGACTCACAACATCTAACTCAGTCCTGAGAAAGAACAGAAATACAGGACCTCTACTTTATTCGAGATTTCTATGAAGTTACAGTGATCGAGAAAGTGTGGTGTTGGCGTGAAAACCAATGGACTCCATCCAGGAATCCAGAGGTGGGCTCGACACATACACAGCCAACTGGTTTTCAACAAAGACACCAAGGCAATTCAACGCAGAAAGGGTATTCTTTTCAACGAATGCTTCCAGAACAGTCAGATGTCCGTATACAAACACAAAACAAAATGGAACTGAATCCTTGCTTCACGCGATACACGAAAATAAACTCAGAACACAGACCTAGACGTTAACGGCTAAAACCACACATCATCTCTAGTGTATTTTAGGTCCAAATCTTTACGACCCTGAGCTACTCAGGATGCTTCGAGAGGGTGTCCAAAGCCTGATGAAACGCCATCACATCAAGTGGACTTCATTAAAAGGTAAAGAATTTGTCCTTCCAAAGATACTTCTAGGAAAAATGAAAAGAAAAAAAAAAAAAAAAAACCTCGGGGTGGGAGACAATATCTACAAAGCATTTAAAGATTATGCCCCCCTCAAAAATATAAAGAATTCTTATACCTAATTCGGTAATTCCGTAACCAAAAACTGAGAACCTACAACGGAAAGAACACGAGAGCTGTGCGTGTGGTTAACGCGGGGAAGCTCCGCTCGTTACTCATCGGGGAAGTGGAAACAAAGATCGCTTCTGGGACGTCCAAGAAGGTAAAAGTCTAATCATGCCAGATGCTGGTGACACCGGGAAGCCGTCAGGACCTCCACTCCTTGTTGGGGGGAAGGCAACGGCTACAGCGACTTGGGAACACAGTCTGGTGGCTTCTCGTGAAGTGAAACACACACGTACCCTATGAGTCAGGAGCCTCCCTCCTGAGTCATCACCTAAGGGAAATGAAAACATGTCCACACAAAGACCTGAACACGGGTATTTACAGCAGCTTTATGCCTAATAGCTAAACACTGGAAACAGCCCAAATGTCCATCATCCGGTGAATGGAGAAACAAATCGTGACAAATTTACACAATGGAATACCGCTCGGTAATACAAAGGAATAAAGTCCTGACACACTCCACCACATGGGTGAGTCTCAGCGGCATGTGCTCTGTACAAAGAAGTCAGGCACGAGAACACTGCAAGCCGTATGCAGAATTCCAGAAAAGGCAAACGTCGAGCGACAGAAATAGGTCAGTGGCTGTCAGGGGGCAGGGGAGCGGATTGACGGTAAAGGGGCAGGAGGCAGGGGGGGCTGGTGGAAACGGCCTCAGTCTTTCTTGTGTTGGTTGTTATGTGGCCGCATGCATTTGTCAAAACTCGTCAGACTGTGCACTTAGGAGAGGGGGGTTTCATCGTACGCACACGGTATCTCTAGAAATACGACTTTAAAAACTCACTCTAGCCGCCAGCTGGGGGAGGGATTAGAGACACTGCGGGGCTGCGGGGCTGGACGGATGCTGTTGAGGTGGTTCCAGGATAGTATGGCCGTGGCGACCGGTGGGGGAAATCCTGTGGGGATGGGAGCTCTGGGGACTTCCTCCCCCTTCAGAAATAATAATTTAGGGGGAAAATCAATTAGCAATCAGCAACATTTAACGGTAATGAATGTTGTATATAGAAAATAGGACACGTCGTATGTCACATCAAAATGCCCCCAAGCATCTTTAATATGACTCTCTTGTTTCCCTCTAAGAGAAGTTAAGTCACTTGTTGGTGCAAATCCCACCTGGGAATCTCTGTAAGTGCAAACTGAGGCAGGACCACTGAGCAGAGACCCTCTGCCTCCTGCCTCTGCCCTTTTCCTGGGTGGGGGGCTCCCCTCAGAGCCCAGCTGCCCCAGAGCTTGGGAAAGGGCCCACCCCGACCCTGCAGGAAGACCCTTCCCGCCCAGCCCTGAGGCCCAGGCCCACGCGGCAGCTAGCTGTCCGCACATTCGTGGCCGCACATTCTCCACATTTCAGGAGAAAATGAGACTCCAAGAATGTTCAGTGTTCGGACTTCCCTCCCCCGAAACGAGGTAACTCTCCACCAGCAGGATGTACATTTTTGTTTGCAAGCTGACTGGCGACGAGTTTCTAAAGATGAGCTAATTACGCTCACCAGCCAACTCCCCAATGAACGTCAGCGGAGAAGCCGGTCGGCTGCAGAGACTTGTTATACGCGGACGTATGTTCTTTCCAATATTTGCGTTTCATTCTACTTAATCTTCCACACAGCCGACATTTTCCTAGATAGTTTTGTGCACATGTCTCCACGATTTTTATCTCTTTTTGCAACACTGAGCATTTATTTTGCTTCTCGGTGATAAGTTGTTCCAGACAGTAGGTAGATTATCAGGAGGAAAGATGTTTTATTAGTTAATAATGTACTTACCAAATTATTTGGCTCATAACTGATTTGCATATTTTTATAGGCTACTGAGCCACTGAATCAAAGACAGGAGCACGTATTTGCTTCTGGAAAGTTTGAAATGACCCTCATATTTTACCAAGGATGAAAGTTTGACCATTTCAAATACTTCAAAACCCTATTTCCTCGCAAGCCTTCACGTGGGGGAAGATTCAGTGACCTATAAAATGCACACATCAGTTATCACCTAAATAATTTGGGAAGGAAACTATTAGCCCCCCTGTTTATCACAGCTTGGATAGCTCCTTGGCTGCAACATCGCTCACTGTCCTTAAATCAGAATATCACCGTGCAAAAAAGAACTTCGCAATAAAACATCAAAGAAAATGTAATGAGAGTTTGGTGATGCAAAAAATTATCTCTATTGCTTATTCAGATGCCTTACCTGGAGGAGTGACTTAGGATCTGTCACATACTGCTGCTAACGGATGATAAAATTACAGCTTGTCTCACGTCACTTTGCTGCCCTCTACGCCATGGCGGCCTCCCAGGGGCTGTGGGCTCAGCTGTGTCCCCCAAATTCCTATGTCAAAGCCCCCCAGGACTCCGAATGTGATGGTGTTTGGAGACAGGACCTGTTAAAGAAGTGAACTCGTTGGGATAGGCCATAATCCCGCAGGGCTCCTGTCCTCACAAGAAGAGGAGGTGAGACAGATAGGGACGCCCATGTGACGGCACAGGGAGAAAGGGGTGCCTCCACGCCAAGGAGGGACGCCTCACCGGGACCAGCCCTGCCCACACCTGGTTTTAGACTTCCGGCTTCCGGAACCGTGAGCCGACAGTCCTGTGTGTAATCCAATCAGCCGGGAGCGTTTCCCGAGGCGGCCGGCGTGCACAGATGCACCACCCAGCACGGGCGCACTGCAGCCCGGACCCTCCGGCTGATGGGGGAACCGGCCAGGCCTGGAAATTCACCGGCCGGTGGCTGAGGTCTGAGGACCACCATCCCCCTGTTGGGCTGACGTGTTCCAACACCGAGCCACAGGATCCACTCGGGCAACCCCCAAAAGTGGCGCGAAGGGGCAGGCGCAGCCGCAGCAGCTGGGCCGTGAACCGGGTCCCGATGCCCCAAAGGCACTCCAGTGATGGTGGCCTCAGCCTGCGGCCCGCAGAGGAAGCTGCCTTTCGCGGAGGGGCCCTGGCTATGCCTGGGAATCTGACGTTGCAGAATCTGACTTCTGTGTTCTCCCCCGTGGCCACCGCACGCCAGCATGCGCAGTCCAGAGCCACTCAGCAGGGGCCTCCCCTCTGCCTCGGTGTCCCCACCCCTGGGCCTGGGCCTGGGTCCCGTGTCTGCGTGCCTGGAGGCCCGGCTCTCACAGAAAGGATTCTCTTGGCTGCAGGCCCTGGCCCTTCATATCTTGTCAACTCTCCTCAAACGTTTAAGACACGGAGGGAAGGGTTGCCTGGGGGTCTCCATCGGTTGAACGTCCGACTTCGGCTCAGGTCATGATCTCACGGTCCGAGTTCGAGCCCCGCATCAGGCTCTGTGCTGACAGCTTGGAGCCTGGAGCCTGCTTCGGATTCTGGGTTTCCCTCTCTCTCTGCCCCTCCCCTGCTTGTGCGCGCTCTCTCTCTCTCTCTCTCTCTCTCTCAAAAATAAACATTAAAAAGCTTCTAAGACATGTGAAAACTCACATTTACAGTTCTATAATTTCTCAGCCCGTGCTTGAAGTCGGGCGCCCTGACTCGGGGATCCTGTGCTGACAGGGAAGCTATGGACGCGTAGTTCCTTCTTCCAGAGCCATTCCCGGGCCATGCGCCCTGGCCGGGCTGTGGACCTGCCCCAGGCGGGAGACCGAACGCCCCAGGCGTCGCCGAGGGCAGCGAGAGCCTCACCGAGGCTGAGGGCGCACGGGTGGGGCCGGGGGGGCCGGGTGTGGCCGCTGGCCTCTCGCGGGCCCCGGGGAGCTGGGACCCGAGGGGCTGGTGCACCGGGCAGGCCACAGGCCACGCCGCTGTGACATCTGCACCGTCACGGGTCTCATCCAATCGCCAGGCTCCCCTGGCTCCCGTGAGCGTGCTCTGTCAGCACCACCCCCAAATCCTGACCAGGGCGTCCTGGGGTGAGTGGAGAGACACGGCCAGGGTCCCGGCGGGCACCCGGGGTTTTCTGCTCCCCCCACCGGGAGCGTGCCGGGATGGTGAGGGAGGGGTGAGGTGCGGGACCGGCAACAGAGGGGGGAAGGCCTGGTCTTCTTTTCCTGCCGTTGCTTCCCTTGTACTCAAACAGCCACAGGGGCCTTCAAGACGCCTCCCAAGGGGGCTGGGGAGACGGAAGGAGGGCAAAGCTTCCCCCTCACACAAGAAACAAGAAAAGCAAGGGGCGCCTGGGTGGCGCAGTCGGTTGAGCGTCCGACTTCAGCCAGGTCACGATCTCGCGGTCCGTGGGTTCGAGCCCCGCGTCGGGCTCCGGGCCGATGGCTCGGAGCCTGGAGCCTGTTTCCGATTCTGTGTCTCCCTCTCTCTCTGCCCCTCCCCCGTTCATGCTCTGTCTCTCTCTGTCCCAAAAATAAATAAACGTTAAAAAAAATTAAAAAAAAAAAACAAAGCAAAACCCACTCGTGGCTTTACCACGAGTCCTCTGCCACCGTCTAGCTTACAGAGAACTCGGGCCCTGACGCGGCCGGAGCACAGGTGCTGGCGGCCTCCGTCCACGGGCAGGACCATCTGCACCAGCCCAGCGCCGAGCCTCAGACGGTGGCCGGGGCACCAGGGAACCAGCGATGTCACAGGATGTGCTCATGCGGGAACTCTGGTCACTCAAATGCCAGACACCCAAAGAGCAGAGACCCCAGCCAGCCCTGAGTGCTCCTGGAAGCTTCCGGAAGCTTCTCCAAGCCCTGGTCTGTTCTGAGAGGCCCTCCAGGGGTTCCCGCATGCCTGTGGACACCTCAGTGGAGCACTTCACGGCCTTACAGTAGCTGCAATTTGCATCTCCGGCTGGCCCATTAGGTTGAGCTCACCGTGGTTGACGTGCTCGCTTGTTGGCTGGATGGAGGGACGGAGGGACGGACGGACAGACAGATGCATACAAATAAAGCCTTAAAAAGCATATGGGTTCTGAAGTCACCGTTTAACTCCCTCCTCACATCCAGCTGCCTTTCCTCCGGGAGACACACACTTCGGAGGGGTAGGGGAGGGGGGTTAAACTTCTGACCTACCCTCTGTGATGCCTAAAATCCACCTTGCCGGGCTGCATCCCCGTCCTCAGGAACATGCAGGCCCGTGGGGTAGAGGGGATGGGGCCGGAAGTAATCCTGATGGAAAGCATTGAATCACACACACACACCCCGCTTGGGAAACCAGGGGACACGAGTAAACTCCCAGCACAAAGCAGCAAGGAGGAGGTTCCCCAGAGCTGGACCCCTGGCCCTGAGGAGCACAGACGTGGTGGGGCCTTGCAGAGGCACGTCGGCTTCGGGACAAAGGGACCGGGAAGGAGTGGGGGACTGCACAGGGAGGAGGGGTGCTCGGCGGTCAGCGGTCGCTAACCCCAGTGCCAGCTCGACGCCCCGCTGAGACGTCAAAGCACCCGCTCCCTTCTCTGTGATACGGGGTTTCCCTCGGCTCTTAGCACGGGTCTCCACCCGTCTGATGACATCTTCATTTTGTCCTTTTGTCCTCGGAACAGACCTCAGGCTCCTGGAGGGCAGGGACTCCGCCACCAGGTCCCCAGCTGCAGGGCCTGGGTGGGGTCCCTAAGTGTTTGCTGAGTCCAAGAGCGTGTAAATCGGCCCAAACACCAGCAAACAAAGGCGGGTTACAGTCACCAGCAGAAGCGGGGAGCACTTACGCCGCCTCCCTCTGAAAAGAAAAGCAACATCACACCTCGATTAAACTCTACACGTACCGCAAAGACACACGGAATTAGATGGAGAAAACATAAAGCTTATTTTAGTACGTCTGAATGAGGGTTTCTTGGCGAGATACGCACCCCAAGAAGTTCAGGCGAAAAGATGGCCACATCTGATACTGGAACCGGGAACAACCCAAAGTCTTCCGGGTGGACAGACATCCCGTCAACAAAGTACCAACGTCAAAGAGCCCGTCTCTGACCCGGCAACGCGTCTAGAGGAATCTAGTCGCGGCCCAGTACGTGCTGCCCGGCCCAGGCTCCGCGGGGCGGGGAAGCGAGCGAGCCAGCGCAGGGGTCGGTCCCCGAGCCCCGGCGCCACCAGCTGGTGCAGTGAGCGGGGAGCCCCCGCAGAGCTGGAGGCTGGAGACCCCCACGTCCACGGGCGTGCGCGCACAACACGCCCACGCTCCCATGCACGTGCACGCACGCTCCCACACGCGCTCGCGCATGCTCCCAGGCCCGGTGCACGCGCATGCGCTCCCCCAGAGACTGGAGGCGGCCCACTGTGGCGGCCCCGCGTCTTGGGGCACCCCAGGCAGCCGAGGGAAAGGAGGCAGGGGGGCCCGGCACAGCAGCCTGGGTGCGGGGGACGTAGTGTCGGGCACGGTGTCTTTTCTGACCCCAGATAGATGAGCTGCTTCGATCCCAAACACACTCGTGCGTGGGAGGGCAGTGGCGGACGACGCGGTTTGCACGCTCACTCCCCGCAGGGACCTGGGTGTCGCCCGGCTGCGCACAAGGCCAGGGCTGCCTGTGTCCCTGGGGAAGAAATGCGACTTTCGGAAAGAGCTGCAGAGGGAGAAGCCTCCCGCCCCTGCGCCTCCTGCGTCCCCTCCCGAGCTCAGTTCTCTTCTAGGTGTGGAGCAGCCCCGGCCAGTTCACCCGTGTAAGGTGCCCCAGTGCTTCTGTGCAGCCGCAAAACACCAAGCCCCTTCCGCAGTGTCCTTACTCCTCTTACGCCGTGCCTGCGGCCCTCCGGACGCGCGTTTGACCCCGTGAGTCCGCTTTAAAAGCTCGTCCTGACAACCTTGCTGGTTGGACGAACCATCTTTACCCTGAACGGTAGGGCTCTTACTTACCTGCCCCTGGCTCCACCCCAGCCTCGCCTCATGCCTTCTGTCTGGGCGGGTACACTCGCAGCTCTGTGGGTTCTTGAGCACATGTTTCCCTTATGACCTCAGGGCCTTTGCACAAACTGCCCCCTCTGCCTGGAACCACACATCCTTCCCCATAACGTGCGGCTTGCCTCCAGGAAGATTTCCCAACCCCACGCCAGGCCATGTTATCCTGGTTTATGCTTTCAAAATACCCCATCCTTCTCTTTTATGGAAAGTTGCTGTACTTGTCATTAATTAATGACATTAATTAATTTCTTACCAGTCCTAAAGGGTCTGTGTCTCAGCCGTAATGCCAGCTCTGGTAGGACCAGGGCTCCTCACATGGTCTGGGTACTACCCACTGTCTGACTGGCAACTCACCAATCACATGTTGAGTGAGTGTATGAATGAACAAGGGAGCCGCCTCTGGAATTAGGAGGTGCTTATAAGTGACTTGACGGCCATACAGCAGGGCAGTTCTGTCTGTCTCCCACGACCCCCGGGGACCCTGTACTGGCGGGGGGGGGGGAAGGCTGCAGACACCCTCAGCCACCTTGATCGGTGTTCATGCAGCCTCTAACGACCGAGGGAAGCAGGAGGGAACGCCTCCCTCCTAGGGCTTTACCTGGGAAGGAAACACCGCAAACCGTGAGCAGGGGAGGCTCTGTGCAGTCGCCCTCCCCAGGACAGGTGAGCACTGGGCCTCCAAGTCTTCTGAACAGATCCCAGAGCAGGGGTTTTCCACTTGGGATTTTGGGCTATCCCTCCACTATCACATGTCCAATTTCGGTCCAACTTTCTCTATCCTATTAACTCAACCCTAACTCCCCAGAAAACCAAAGCAGTTTAGAACAGGTGGTTGTGTTCCCTCTGCGACCCTCCAGGCCCCTCCGGGTGTGGACATACCGCGGACAGCAGTCCGAAGTCCCGCAAGAGTGCCACACGGGCCTTGGCCCGTGGTGTGCGCCCGGGGCCCTTCTGGTTAAAGTTTTAGGTAGCTGTACGGACACGAGTAGGAAGGTGAGTCGTTCCACAACAGAAATGAAAGTGAAATAAACCGAGTCGAGGCTTCGCTGATGCTCCTCCGGGAACTTTATGTAGCAGTTACGGTAACAACACTCAGCGTCTTCAAGGCTCTTTGAAACTTTAGCAAATTCAGCCCCGCCATCGTGATGCGGGGCAGGGGAACGGCATGCTCTCATCACCGGTGACACAAGCTCACGGCGACAGTGAGGGAAGGTGGTTACCCCGCGCCGCCCGCCCCACAGCCGCACACACTCGCCCTGGGCGGAGCCGGAACCCCCGTCGTGGGTGTGGTCCTGCCCGGTCCCAGGCGAGCACCACCCGGCCGGACCCGTGGCCCGATTGCTGCGAAGACGTCCCCCTCCCTTCTGAACCGTGTGCGTCCCTCCACGCCCGTCCTGTCCTGGACACACGAGCCCATAAAAGCGCTCCCCACGCCCCGCTGCACACAGGCCTCTCCCAGGGGACCCTCGGCGACTCTGGGTCTGTACATCTTCTCAGATCAGCCACGGCAGTCGTCTTTGGAACCGGCAAACGGCACTCTGTGCTCGAGAGCGCTCCTTCCTGCTGCACGCGCCGGGTGGCTGGCCTTCGCCCTCGCCTCGGGCTGCCCTGCATCTGTCCTCCGCCCTCGGCCACACACCCCTGCGTCCTCCCAGCTGGGGCTCCCGGGGAGCAGGCTCTCGGGATTGGCTCCGGGGCTGCCGGAAATGAAGTCTTTAATTCAGTAGATGGCACTCTTACCTCTGAATCCACAGAGCACCACGCTTCTCCCACACGCACACACACCTGACAAAGAGAAGGTAAGCCGGTTGCGTTTCGAGTTCACACGGCAAGTGTGCCCTTCCGTGGAGACCAGGCTCTCCTGGAGAGCTCCCCGGAGGAGGCGGCCGCTGCGTCCTGGGGCCAAGCCGACTCCTGGAAAACGTACACAAGCGCTAAAAGAAGCGGAAGTAGGTTTGGCTGCAGAACTGTTCTTTCAGCAGCAGACTTTCCAGAATGTTCTTTCAAGTTGCTTGGTCGTACAGCACCAGCTTCTTGCTTCTGTCCGTAAAGGTCTTATTATGTAACAACCCCTGTTTAGCATAGACGGCTCCTCAAGCTTGAAAACATGCTAAGCAATTGTTCAATTATATATTCCCAGGTAAATGCTATCTGTCCCGTGTAACACTAATTGTGTTGGCTGGTGACTTGAAGGAAAATAATTATGATAAAAATAATGAGTGTTATAAGGTATAAACTACACAGCTAATTTTCCCAACAGCTTTGGAATCTCTGCTCCTCTCTCTCTTTTATTTTTCCTTAGAAACGACGTTCGTTCTTCCGATTTTATTCTTCTCTTATTCTCCTGAAACTGGGAGAATGCGGCAAATGAAAACTTCAAGAAGGCCTTCCTGCGAGGGGACGAAGCAGAAATAGAAGTCACCCCGATCCCGTTAGGTGGAAATATTCACTGACCACGCTGGTGGGTCCCCTTTTGTGGTTCTAGTGAGGGTCCCACTGCACAGAAGGGAGAGAAGTCTGACTGCGTTAAACAAGGATTTGTGGGAGGAGATTTGTGTGTCCTTTGACATCTGGAACAGGGCCAAACTGCGGCCGGGGCCGGGGCCGGGGGCTCAGTGTCTCCTCCACCCCCGACCTCGCTGCAGCTGAGGGTGTGTCACAGTCTCTCATGCCAAGTTGCCATTCGTGATTTCCAGGACACCTGGGAGAGAATGGGTGTCGCCCATAGCTCCTGAGTCCGCGGCTGATTCCCGACATCAAGCTCCCAGGAAGGCTCTCCGTGGTCTGGCCGGGGTCACATGACATCTCAGGACCAGGCAGCTGTGCCGGGACTCAGGGGTGCACGGTCCCCACGGGTGGCTCCCGAGGTGCCCAGGTGGACGGGGGCGGGTCAAGGTCAGGTGCCGGAGGAGGCAGGCCCGTGTGTCTGCGTGCGCTAGCACAGGTGCGCACGTGTGGGGGCTGAGGAGGAGTCTTTAAAAAAGAGGAATAAAGGAAGAAAAAGGAAGCGTTTCTACTACACAGGATGTTGTAATTATGTAAGCAAATGATGTCTCCACGAATGTGACATCGTAAGGCTGCTTTTCAGTCTCTGTGGCGTCTCAAACTGTGGTTTGATACTTTAATTCCTAGATTTATCGCAATTCATGCATGGATTATTTCCACTCCCCTCCCCCCCCCCCGCCAAATTTTGAATAAGTTGTTGAGATTGGCAAGTGTTCATGCTCAGAATTCACCGATTACAGAATTTTAGCTCACGATGGGTGAAGGAGTTGCCTCCATGGCCAACCTGGGCCTGTGCTCTCCTCAAACTAAGAGTTCAGAGCAGGCACGGCTATTTACAGAAGAGGAGTCCCGTCGGCAGCTAAGAAAACAAACGGCTGTAATGATCTGTGCTTCCCCGCGGAGCTGGTCGGCACATTTCCGGGTGACCCTGGGGAGGCAGCGTATCTCCGATCTCCGTTGCCCAACGGTCTCTGGGGTGCAGGGCATGAGTCCTAGGCGGTCAGGATGTGCCCAGACCCATCTCCTGGGCACGGCTTCCCTCCCCTCCAACACCAGCCAGTTGGCTCACAGCCTCTTTAGTGGCAGAGGTTGTGCAATCCTTTCTTCATAAATTGGCTTACATCAACCGATTAAAAGACGAGATCAGTCTTCTGAGTTTGCCCCGCGGCTTGATGAGAGCGATTTCTGCTTACCACCTTCCTCTATTGTGTTTGGAGATTCTCAGACTTCTGGAAATATCTCTTGGAAAGCCAGTGTTTGTAG
This sequence comes from Acinonyx jubatus, assembly GCF_027475565.1. Classification (NCBI taxonomy): domain Eukaryota; kingdom Metazoa; phylum Chordata; class Mammalia; order Carnivora; family Felidae; genus Acinonyx; species Acinonyx jubatus. The sequence continues at coordinate 234,469,454 of NC_069380.1, read as the reverse complement.
ATTTCCTGTGTCATATGGTTGATAATTTACCGAGGTCGCAGTCAGATGCACCGTGTTCCTTTCTCCTGTCGACAAGCCGTTTACAAAAACCCTGTTGGGCTCGTGGGTGTGCCCCATATCCTAATTTGATAGGAGTGCTCCCTCCCTTCACTTGGGCCTCTTAGCACATCACACAATGTTCTGCACATTTTATAAGCGTTTAATTACATCTGGGGAAAAGCTGATTGATGGAAAGAGTAAAAGGTGAGTAAAGAACGTGGGAGGTTTGGAAATTGGCACAGAGAACAAATTGAAGTCTAATTAATAAACAGGAAGAACTGGAAACCATGTCTGGTGTGGAAGCCATCATCGGAGATGGATGGAGGGAGCGGACGTTACTAGAATGGAAGTTGGGAAAGGCGTGGCTTGCTCAGAAGTGCCTGGCCGAGGAAGAGAGTGCGTGGTAGACCCTCGATCCCGGGCAGAACGTGTCTTTCGAAGACAGACACAGGAAGCGTGTAGAAGTTGAACGCGTTGAAATCTCCCCCCCGCCCCGAAAACTGCTGACTAAAACGCTTAGGTAAGCCTCCGGAGCACAATGAGCTCACGAGAGGAAATGAGCGTGTTGCCAGCAGCAAGTCACGGGGACCCGATTAAGCGCATTACGGCCTTGGCGTCACCCCCACCCACGTGGCAGACCAGCGAGCAGACCTTCCCCACGGGCTGGGGACGGACACTGACGCCGTGCTTCGCTCCAGCGCCGGCTCCCTTCCAATCACCATCTAATTAGGGAGGCCGGAGTTTCCTTCTCTCACCCAAGCGGGCGACCCCTTCCGGGCCTCCGCTGCCCCCTTCGGGCCACACGGCGCGTCTGGTTTCCCCTGGCAGGCCCATGTGAGCAGCCCCGCGGAGACGCGCTCGGCTCTCCGACGTAGGCGCCCTCCCCTCCTGCTCTGCACCTGCCGGGGGCGCTCGCGGGAGCCTCGGGGCGGCGCTGATGTCCGCGCCCTGAGGGTCAAATGTCACCTAGGAAGGACACTTCCAAAAGCCGAGTCGTCGCGTAACACGCTCCCAGATGAGCCGTTCGTATTTCATTGTGGCAAGCGACGGGAGAAAGTCCCTTGCAAGAGACGTGATCCGTAAAAACCAGAGGGATCGCTTTCTCTCCACAGACACATTCACGACTTCTTGCAAAATGGCGGCGAGCGGAAGACGCCAAGTGCTGCCACAGGGAACGTCGCGGGGACCTGCGGGCCGCGACGCATTAGCCCCGCTTTCCTCAGGCTCACCCATTACAGCCGGAGAGGCATTTCGATGCTTCCGCTGTAATTGTCTCAGCAAGTCTCGTGTTTCAAGTGCAAAACTACGTGCAGTTGTTAGCCTCCTGTGCGATCCCGGGATAACTCCCATCTTAGTCCTCTTTGCTCCTACTTACCGGCCATCTCCAAACACGAAATCCGTATGAACTCATTAATCCTTTCAGGATTTCCATTTAATTTGAAATGAGTCACTAGAAAAAATGTCAACACGATGCAACACGATGCTGAGCCTTCCAGATTATTAGGCTCTCCTCCCAAACCAAACAGAAAACTCATTCTGCCAGGGACAGAGTTTCAGGATTGTTGCACAAGACTTGCAAACGGGAGTTTGAAGACAACCTTCAAGGTACACAGCCCCACACAGACTTACCGTGTCTTGCTTGCAAAATATCCGAGCTCGGGTTGGTCGGGGTATCTCCAGCGTGCCGGCCACAACCAGAGCTTTAGACGGGCGCTACTTACGCACTGCTGGGTAACACATGATCACACATTTAGGAGGTGAAAACAGCACTGATTTATCATCTGGCTGTTTCTGGAGGCCTGAAGTCCAGATGCCACGTGGCTCGACCCCCACTCGGGTTCTCAGTGGGCTTGAGTCTCGGTGTCTCTTCCCAGGCTGCCCTTCTCAGCCGGCGCCTGGGTCTTCGTTCAACCTCGTTTCATTGGGAAGATTCGTTTCCTTGCAGTTGTAGCTGGGGATCATCTGGGGCCACACTGAGGTCCTGGGAGCCCCCCCGTGTCCCCTCTGCGTGGCACCTGCAGGTGGTCCATAGCATGGATGCTCACTTTCCTCCAGGCCGTTTGGGGCACGTCTCTTACTTAGAGTTCCTTTTCTGTCATTGCCCGGAGAAAACTCTGCTTTCAGACAGCTCACCTGATCAGGTCAGACCCACCAGGATGTTGTCCCTTTGCCTTACAATGTAGTATCATCGTGAGACCATTCTGTCCCATCTGCAGGTTCCACACGTACTCAAAACGGAGGGGCAGGGGTTGCAGGGGGGCGTTGAGAATCTTGCCCACCAGGGGACACACATATCCTGAGATCGAGGTGGAAATCCCTGATGTGCTCAGGTGCCCAGTGCCAGCTGCCCCTTCTGGGGCGAACATGATACTGTCTTGTTGAAGCATTCACCACCGCCCAGGATGGACCAAAGCCTACGTGCCCTCAAAGCTGGATGCCCTCAGGCTTTGGGCTCTGCAAGGCTGGGGTTGGACTTCTGGGAACCCACTGAATGTCTTCATTTCTTCATTTCTTCATCCCACTGTGCAGGGACCGTGTGGTCCCTAGAAATTTGCCCCCAAAGGGCAGAAATGCCCGGAAGGCCACTGAGGAGGCACAGGAAAGACAGGGACAGGGTGGCTGTCCTAGTGGTGAGCAGGTGGGGAGGGACGGAAAGGAGAAAGGAATCTTCCTACAAGTGGGCAGAGAGGGTCCTCCCGCCATACTGTTTTGGGGATGTGTGCACTGAGGAGTCTAGACCCAGTGGGTTTAGTGAGTGACAGAAGCATTCGTGGTACCGACGTCAGCCTCTCTGTGTGCGCTGTGCCCCCTTCATGATTGTGACGAGGGCCCCCTACCTGCCTCCAGCCCTGTTCTTACACACACACACACACACACACACGTGGACGCACACCGACACTCACACACACATGTGCATATGTGCTCACACACACACACCCACACTCCCCTAATTCCCACACGGGGGACTTCACCTGAAAAACAGTTTTGCTAAATCCAACCACCAACAGGAAGGAAGTTGGACTTTGTGAGGAGAAAGGGACAGAACAGAGAGGTCACTGTCTTGCAACACGTGCAGGGTCACCGTGGCCTTTGAGCCACACTGGTTCCCAGGGAGAGCCCCTCCTACAAAGGGGGTGAGGTTTTGGCCTTTGGGAGCTGCTCCTAGTCGGCTGTCCAGGGCATTTAGGGTGAGCTACAGCTGTCTCCAGAAACTCCTCAAAAAAAATTTGTTTATGACGGGACAGCAAGTGATTTCCAAGCAAGTACAGAAAAGGAAAGAATCTAGGATGGGTGAGCATTCTGGTTCACGACTGCATCCCCAGTGCCCAGAAACAGGATATTCTACGTTCTATAAACAGGATATTCAGTGACACTGAGCAGCACTGAACACTCCCTGGATCCCCAAGGGGGGAAAACTATACATCTGGGGTTACTCCAAAAGCCATCATTACTTGCCATCTATCCAGCATACATCATCTATATACCTACTCATCTATCCATCCACCCATCTACCTGTCCACCCATCTATCCACCCACCCACACAACCACCCATCCACCCGTCTGTCAATCCATCCATCCATCCCTCCATCCATCCATCATCCATCCATCCACCGTCCCACCTGTCCATCCATCCCTCCACCCACCCATCCATCCGTCCATCCATCCATCCATCCATCCATCCATCCACTGTTCTACCTGTCCATCCATCCATCCACCCATCTACCCATCCACTCATCAATCCATCCACCCACCCATCCACCTATCCACCCATCCACCAGTCCATCCATCCATCCACCTATTCACCCATCCACCCATCCAGCTGTCCGTCCACCCATCCATCCATCCCTCCATCCATCCATCCCTCCATCCATCCACCATCCATCCATCCACTGTCCCACCTGTCCATCCATCCATCCACCCACCCATCCACCCATCCATCCATCCATCCATCCATCCACCGTCCCACCTGTCCATCCATCCCTCCATCCACCCACCCATCTGTCCATCCACTCATCAATCCATCCACCCACCCATCCACCTATCCACCCATCCACCAGTCCATCCATCCAGCCACCTATTCACCCATCCACCCATCCACCTGTCTGTCAATCCATCCATCCATCCATCCCTCCATCCATCCATCATCCATCCATCCACCGTCCCACCTGTCCATCCATCCCTCCATCCACCCACCCATCCGTCCGTCCATCCATCCATCCATCCATCCATCCATCCACTGTTCCACCTATCCATCCATCCATCCACCTATTCACCCATCCACCCATCCACCTGTCCGTCCATCCATCCATCCATCCATCCACCCACTCATCTTAGAACTGCAAGCAACTGAACTCTGCCAACAAGCAGAATAGGACTGGAAGCAGACCTGCTCCCAGAACCTCCTGATAAAGTCCCAGCTGGTGGCACCTTGATCTCAGCCTAGGAGGGCAGCCTGGAGCAGGACCCAGCTGGCCACGAGGCGAAGACGCACCGTGTGTGAGGCAGTAAGCACGTGATTGTTACAGTGGTGAGAGAAAACTAACACAACTTCACTCTTTGAAGCTAACGGACTGTGTTGTGAGGATGTGTTCTCGGTCCGTTCGAATGCAGTTATGCCCGCCCCGTTCTCGTCTCTTCCCCACGCTGACTTTCGGCACCACATCCCACGTTCTGGTCCTTGTTGGCTCAGAAAAACCATCTCCACTCTCTCTGCCTAATTCCCACTGGTTCGTCAAGAGCCTGTGTTCTGGTTTGCTCTTTCCCTCAGCAAGTAACTGAGAGGGTGGGCAGCTCTGCCCTGCAGCCCAAGGATCAGTGTGCGGAAGCTCAGCCCAAGAGGAAGAGACAGACGTGGGAACCAAGTGTGCAAGAAGGAGTAGTAGGTGTGTGCAGCCGAGTGTCCTATATACAGCGTGCAGGGACAAGGAGGGAGACGGGACGGGGTCAGGAGGCTGTTGAAGGGGACAGTGAAACGGCAGGGACCACCGCAGGCCTGCCGTCATGCAACCATCACACTGAACCACAGGGACATCCCGTGCGATGCAGGGCTGGCCTTCTGTGAACAGTGAGAAGGAACAGAAGGGGTCTATGGAGCATGACGTTCCCAGAGTTGGGTTTGGGGTGGCTCCTTCTGGCTGAGGGGGGAGCAGGAGGGGAGCAGGGGGACCAGGTAGAGGAGACAGGATGGTCCAGAGCAGGGATGGATGGGAGGCCCTGGGAGCTGGGATGGGCAGGATGGGCCCTGGTGTTCCCTGGGCAGTGGCTGGGGCCAGGTGGGCTCGGGAAGGTGGCACGCTGGGAAACCCCAGGGGAGGAAGCCCAGCGTGGAGGGCTGCCCAGGGAGACCCGCGGGAGGCCCACAAGGGGGAGAGAAAGCAGAGCCGGAGGGGTGGGGCAGAGAGGTCTTCCCGACAGGGGCGCGCAGGGGAGGTGGGGGGAACCGGTACGGAAAACAGGAGTTTTACGGTTTTCCTGTGGCTTTGCAGATGAGGAGGTGGGCGACCGACCTTTGCCAAGCGTTCCAGGGGATTGGCCAGGTTGGGGCTTTGACACGAGGCTGGGCAGTGGAGGAACCGGAAACCATCCCGAAAGGAGAGAATGGAGAGGTGAGGGCAGCTATCCGTGTGTGCATGGGCGTGAGTGTGTGCGCTGGGGTGGGAGAGGATGTGCACTGGCGTGTTTGTGTGTGCGGACGTGAGTGGGTGTGCACTCAGTGTGCGCGTGGGCATGAGTGGGTTGCACGAGTGTGCAAGGCATTTACTCCATATGCGTGGGGACGTGCGTGCACAGAGAGGGGCCACTGAGAAGAGCGAGGGAAGACAGTGTGGATTGAGAGAAAGAGACGCCCTCTCCTGGAACAGCCTGGAAGGAAGGGGAAGGAGGGCGCCAGGACCTGGCTGGAGGAAGTTCGACTGGGACCCCTGCCGCGGGGAGTTGGGTGCGCGTAGGAGGTGTCTCTGAGTCCCCTCCGGGGCCGTCTGCGCTCGCACAGACTTTGCACCGGAACCCGGCAGCCGACGCCCTCAGAGCCCAGTCTGGGGGCGCCCTGGGACCCCGGCGTGCTGGCAGCTTGGCCTCCACGACCGACGGGGGCAGGTTTGGGACGACGAGTGCCAGGAAGAGCTGACACGTAACCCCATCTGTGATGTATCCTGGAGGCCAAACAGGTGGTAAGACAACAGGCTGGAAGTTTTTAAAAGAGAAGGAAAGAGAGAGAAAGAGAGTGAGGGAGGGGCAGGGAGGGGCGGTCACGCCCTCTCGACCCTTCTGCTCAGGTCCCAGGTCCCCTCCACGGGGGACTTAGTGGTAGTGGCTGCGGCAGGTCCCTGTGGACTCCCAGGCTTCCCCAGCTGGCTCCGGCTGGCAGGGCCCCGCAGGGAAAGGACGCCCTCACCCTGCCCTCGGAACGCGCGCGCGGGTCCCGCAAATGCCCGCTGCGTGAGGAGAAGGCACGATCAGCAGCAGGACTGGCAAAGTGCAGGCGGCAGACAGACCGACCGGACCCCCGGCGAGCAGACCGCCCGAGACCATAACCGAGAACCCCGAGTCCGCCGGGCGCAGGGTCCTCCTGCTGCGGGCAGGTGACAACAGTGCCCTGTCATCGCCCGAGCCACTGATGCCCAACCTTCACAAGCAAACAGGTGGTTTGGAAGCACCTGCCCCACTGACTCCCATCCTCTTGGGTGGGCGGGACCCCAGGGACCATCCTTCTGAGTCCCCAGGTGATGGGGACGCACCTGGAGCCCGGGGAACTTGGACTCAGCCGCTTCCCCGTCACACACCAAAGGGACATTCCTGGAGACCTCCCCACCTCTGTCTCCCTGCCCCTCCCTTCCCCTTCCTCCTGCTCCTCCCTCCCTCCCTCCTTTCCTCCCTTCTTTCCTTCCTCCCTCCCTTCTTCCCTCCCCCCTCCCTTCCTCCCTTCCTCCTTCCTTCCTCCCTTCCTCCCTTCCTCCCTCTCTCCCTTCTTTCCTTCCTTCCTCCCTCCCTCCCTCCCTCCCTTCTTTTCTTCCCCCTCCCTCCCTTCCCCCCTTCCTCCCTCCCTCCCTCCCTTCCTCCCTCCCTTCCTCCCTTCCTCCCTTCCTCCCTCCCTTCTGCCCTTCCTCCCTCCCCCTTCCCCCTTCCTTCCTCCCTCCCTCCTTTCTTTCCTTCCTTCCTCCCTCCCTCCCTGCCTCCTTGCCTCCCTCCTTCCCTCCCTTCCTCCCTCCCTCCTTTCTTTCCTCCCTCCCTCCCTTCCCCCCTTCCTCCCTCCCTCCCTCCCTCCTTCCCTTCCTCCCTTCCTCCCTCCCCCTCCCTCCCTCCCTTCCTCCTTCTTCCCTTCCTCCCTCCTCCCTCCCTTCCTTCCTCCCTTCTTCCCTCCCTCCCTTCTTTCTTTCCTTCCTCCCTTCTTCCCTCCTTCCCTCCCTCCCTTCTTCCTTCCTTCCTTCCTTCCTTCCTTCCTTCCTTCCTTCCTTCTTCCCTCCCCACCTCCACCCCCAAAACACAATCAGCACACTTACTAAATCCATGCTAAAGACCAGGGGTGGCCCTGGAACTGAGGCACAAGGGTGATCTGAACCATGAGAAGCCTGTGCTCTGTGGAGACCAGACCCTGGGCCTCTGGCTGGAGGTGAGGTGAGCAGTATCGCACCCCTGGCTCTGAGGACGGGCAGAACCCTGCAAGGAGGTCACTGGGCAGAGCGGGGCAGGAGGGGAGAAGCCAGCTGCTGAGAGTGAGCTAAACTGAGGGCAGAGGGCGGAGGGCAGACCCCATGGCGGGCCTTGAACCGCACCCACACTGGCACCTGGGGGGAAGCGGGGCAGAGGCCGCAGGGCCCAGGGGCCTGGGGGCGGAGCTCGGGTCTAATTCTGACAGTCAAGGGGAGGCCACTTGGGTCGAAGCAGCTGGAGCACATGGCCGGACAAAGTTCACAGAGGAGGGTGGAGAGCTGTTGGGGAGGACAGTGGACACCGGGAGGATGGCCGGGGCGGTGGGGGGTGCTGCAGAGACCCAGGTAGGAAACCAGGGTGACTTGGGGCTCGCCGGGGGCAGGGAGGAGGGAGAAAAGTTCATTGGTTGAGAAGCACTTTGAGCCCCAGTCCACAGGATTGGCTTTTGGAGCAGATATTGGGGGAGGGAGGCTGGGGAATGGCGGGTCTGGGCCCCGGGGCAGGTGATGCCCCTCACTGGGGTGGGGGACGTGGCTGGCCAAGGGGGACCGAGGTGTCACAGACAGAGATCATTCTCAGGGCGGGACTGAGACCACTGAACGTGAATACTCTGGGCAGTGTCTCCTCTGTGATGGGGGGGGGGGGCGCGTAGACGACCTTGCGGCCACGAGCGTCAGCCCCTGCGCGCACCCTGGGACCTGCAGGCCCCACGGCCACGTGTAGGAACCCCCAACGGCTCATTCCAGGGGTGCTGCCATCATAGGCCTCACCCTTGGTGCCCGGGGCCAGCCGGACGCGAGACCTGCAGACGTACAGTTCGTTTACGGACGCAGATCAGCACAGAGATAAGAGGCAGCAGGGACCGGACAGGCCGGCCGGCTAGGTCGAAGCCTCCAAGGTTGCTGGCAGCCGGACGGCTCTAGGAAGGTGTCAGGGAGGCCCGCCCGGGTCGCCCCACCCGCTGCGGGCTTCCCGAGTCCGCTCTGACTCCTGCGGCCCTGCTGCTCCCGCCTGGGCGCCCGCCTGGCACACTTGGCTCTGAGACGCGAACGGGACGACTCGGGGTGGGGGTGCGGGGGTCCGTGTGCGCGTGGAGGTTTACGATACATGGGGCGCAGTAGTCTAAATGTGACCTGGTTTCCCAGCGATTCCCCTCCTTTCTCTAGCCTACTGTCTGGTAAGGGCGCCATTTGCAACTCAGGCAACAGAGGCGCTGGTCAGTTGCTCCCCGGTGAGGCCTCCCTGCACAGTAGGCGGTTAGTTACATTTCGGGGGGAGGCAGATGTCATACGTGGGGTTGCGACCGCTCGGAGGTGGGCATCCTGACCCACGTCCCCAGGGATCCGCCATGTGTCACAGGCAACAAAAACAGCCTTCTGGCACATTCACATGCGAGCTCTGTCTGCCCGCGTCTCTCGGCCAAGGCACCGCCGTCTGGGACCTGGCTGTGGGTCTGGAGCACATGAGGGGAGCACGCTTCCCAGGCAATGAAAACGGTGAAGTTGGGGCGCCCGGGTGGCTCAGTCGGTTAAGCGTCCGACTTGGGTTCAGGTCATGATCTCACAGTTCGTGAGTTCGAGCCCCACATTGGGCTCTGTGCTGACAGCTCGGAGCCTGGAACCCACTTCCGATTCTGTGTCTCCCTCTCTCTCTGGCCCTTCCCCTCTCGAGCTCTGTCTCTCTCACTGTCTCTCTCTCAAAAATAAATAAACATTAAAAAAAATTAAAAAAAAAAAGAAAACGGTGAAGTCAGGTGTCGTAAAGTTTGAACTTGGTAGTGGGAAAAAGGCTTATTTCATCCTCGGGTGATGCGGTTCGTGGTTTCATGCAAACCATAGAAACCTCAGAAAGCAACCTGAAGGATCACCCCCGTTCTGAGACCTTAACGTAAAGCACATCCGTACCGCGTACGAATAAGGCGACTCAAATTGAGCCTGGGAAACCCATCTTCTACGCAGTCTAGGGAAAAGTAGGTACAATGAGCCCCACTCGTCGGAACGTCCCCGTTCCTGTTGACGCTCCTTTCTATGGAGAGCCGCGAATCTCAGCCTGGCAGAGAGGGCTCCTCTGAGGGAGGGGAGACTCGCCATCCAGGATTCCTCTTAATTGCATGAAATGCATAAACCTTTAATAAGTGAACACGACTATGCCTTCGGGCACTTCTGCTCTCCCTGTGAGGAAGCTTTGACCCCCTTCCAGCCGACTCAACCATTTCTCTCTGATGACGTCATTTCTAATCCACTGAACACCTCAATTAAAGCAAGCAAGCCACTGCCGAAAGACAAGTACCTTGTAGAGACTTCTAATGACGGTGAGTTTTGGAAATGATTAATGTATGGACAAGGGTAAACCTTGGAGTCAGTCAGTAATGGAAATGATCTTAATTTATGGGGAAAGAGAAAATGATACAGGCTCCAGATTACCACCCTTACTGTTCAGAATCTGTTGGCCTCAAAGATACCCTGTGTGTATGTGTGCATGTGAGTGTGTATGTGTGCACGTGTGAAGTGTGTGCATGTGAAGTGTGTGCATGTGTGAAGTGTGTGAGTGTGTGTGTGGTTGTGTGTGTGCATGTGCGTGTCTGTGGTTGTGTATGTGTGTGTGGTCTGCTTCAGGACAGCCAGGGAGACAAGGGACTTTAGCCCCGTGGACCGGAGGCTAGGCGGGGAAAGCAGGTTGTGGGGGGGAGGAGCCCATTCCTGCAGGTGTAGACCTAGAAACAACTCATGCCGGGGCGGGGAGCAGGGGGCGCCTCTTTCCTGAAGAATCTGACCTTTAACGTAAGAAAGACCCGGAGCGGCCGTGGGAAGCCGGCAGGCCACTCACTCCCAGCTGCATGTTCGTGAGCGTGGTCCGTCCACGCGTGGAACAGACGACCAGAGGGGCAGGGGCGCCGGCCGCCGCGCAAGCAGCACACTGGGGAAGGGCAGGCAGCGGCCAGAACGGAGGAGCAAAGTAGAAACCACCTCGGCCAAAAGTGCTCGGCATGTTCCGAAAGAAGAGGCAAGGGTACCACTTTTCAAGGTAAAGAGGTCTTTATTTAAAGAAAAAAGACGCTTCACAGGAAGTGGTTTAGTTTGAGCGCCGTGGAGGCAGAGGCTGAGACGGAGCTTCTGTGGGTGCGTGGCTGGGGTTGTGCTGTGGGGCGGGGGGCAGGCGGGCGGGAGACGGTGGGCCTCCGCCGGCCGAGTGGAGGCCAGCCCGGCCCAACCCCACCCGCGAAGGCCAGCGGCACCGCAGAAGGTCCTGGTGAGGCCGACCCGCGTGCGGACACAAACACGGGCACGCACACGCCCTGCACACCCGCACACGGGCACAGATTCGCAACCACCTGCAGGGCGATTACGGAGCATGAGGTAAAATAGAGGAATGATCTGGAAATAGGTGTCGCTCCAGGACCCTGGCATTTAAACCTCCCTGGCAAATCGTGGACTTCGGAGGTCGCGAAAGGAGCGCTTCTGCTGGAAGCCAAAAAGTCCCTCAGTTTCCCCTCAAAAAAAAAAAAAAAACCCTATTGGTTAGCACTTAACTGCAATGTGACAAGCCTGAGTGAGGGAGGCATGGCGACGTGACGCAGCATCACCCTTCGTCAGCGAGCAGGGACTCTGTTTCGTCCCATGGAAGCCAAGGTGGTTAGCAAAGTGACCAGTTACCCGAAAACATAGTGCGACTGTCCTGTTGCCCTGAGTTCACAGTCCTCACACTCACAAAGTGCACAAATGAAGGTATACGGTCCGATGCACAGAGAAGACCTTACTCTAAAAAATGAGGTTTACAAGGGTCTGTATTCTTTCCACGGAACCGTCGGCAAGGGGAAGCCCAGAGTGACAAAACTGATGACCTCGAGAACTTTTTCTTGCATGTGACCTATTTTTTAAAGATAGATGATAGATCAGTAGATGATTCAGGTAATATCTGTTGTATGTAACACAATGTGTAACTGCATATTATTATTTTTTTAACGTTTTATTTATTTTTGAGACAGAGAGAGAGCATGAACGGGCGAGGGGCAGAGAGAGAGGGAGACACAGAATCGGAAACAGGCTCCAGGCTCCGAGCTGTCAGCACAGAGCCCGACGCGGGGCTCGAACTCACGGACCGCGAGATCATGACCTGAGCTGAAGTCGGCCGCTTAACCGACTGAGCCACCCAGGCGCCCCTATTATTTTATTAATAAGAATACATACTAACATATTGACATATATTACATTATTATGATATATATTATATATTAAGATACATGCAGGTAAGTCAGCAAATTGCAAAAGGCATAAGAAGAAGAAAATGCCTCCTGTAGTCCTACATTTTAGACGATATAACTTTCAACTGTTTGGTATTTGTACTTTTTCAGTCTTATTTCTATGAATATTTTTGTTGGAAATAGAAATGTAAAAGCCTAGAGTAGCATTTCTTCATATTATTAAATATGGTCCTGAGGTTATTTTGATATCTGTAAAATAATCTACGTTTTGAGTGTCTCAAATGTATTTAATAAATATTCTATGGTGCAGCATAATTATTCATGTAACAATGAAAGTTAAGATTATCTTTATTTAAACAGCTCTGATTACTTTTTAAAAAATTTTTAATGTTTATTTTTGAGAGAGAGAGAGAGAGAGAGAATGCAAGCAGGAGAGGGGAAGAGAGAGAGAGAGAGACACAGAATCTCAAGGAGGCTCCAGGCACAGAATCTGATGCAGGGCTCAAACCCACGAACCATAAGATCATGACCTGACCCAAAATCAGACGCTTAGCTGACTGACCACCCAGGCGCCCCATCTCTGATTACTTTATGTTAAATCCCCAGAAACAGAACTGTTCAGCCCTAACACAGGGTACTTTAAGAGGTTTTTGATATTTCCTGACAAGGCTATTTTCTAGAAAATGTTACCAATTTCTACTTTCATCAACACTCTGAAAAAGGTAGAAATTAATACACCTTCTTGGAAAATTGTCCCTATTTTGAGAGTCCCTATGCAATTGCCAGATTTCCCACAACTTTGATTTCTTTTTTACTCACCAGTTTGAAAGAAAATGTTGGCTAATTTTTTTTACGATTATTCTCTACATACCTACTTTGTTATCTTTGTACTGCTCTCTTAAAATAGTTACAATTGATTTGTAAAGCCTCATTACTTATTTTTTAATTTATTTTCTAGTCTATATTTATTTTTGAGAGAGAGAGAGAGAGACAGAGCATGAGTGGGGGAAGGACAGAGAGAGAGGGAGACACAGAATCCGAAGCAGGTTCCAGGCTCTAGGCTGTCAGCACAGAGCCCGATGCAAGGCTCAAACTCACGAACCGTGAGATCATGACCTGAGCCGAAGTCGGGCGCTTAACCACTGAGCCACGCAGGTGCCCCTCACTACTTATTGAGGCTATTAATCTTAAATAAGTTATGTATATGCGAGTGCTTTTCCCAGGTGGCTGTTCTTTTGATTTTGCTATCGTAGTTTTAGATGCTCAGAAATATGTATTTTGATATATATGAAACTCCTAGAGGAGCATAGAGGAGAAAACCTAGATGCCCTTGAATGTGGCAGTGACTTGCATGGTCCATGATAAGCTGAGCCTCACAAAAACAAGCAGACGAAACACTCGTGCAGAAGACTGAGTCAAGAGAAGGAAAGACCAGTCACAGGCTGGGAGAAAGTATTTGCCAGAGACGCGTCTGCTATAGGACTGTTACGCAACATATACGAAGAACTCCTAAATCTCAACAACAGGAAAAAAGCTGGGCTGGAAAGTGGGCAAAATCCCTCCACAGACACCTCACCCAAAAGGAGATACAGGCGAAAAGAGGCTTCACCTCGTATGTCATCAGGAAGTTCAAATGAAAACAACAATGAGATCTCTGCACACCCACTGGAATGACTAAAATCTGGAATGCTGACAACACACAATTCTAGGGCAGATGTGGAGCAGAAAGGAACTCTTGGCACTCCTGGAGGCAATGAAAACCGGGGCAGCCACCTTGGAACACAGTGTAGCAGTTTTTTACAAAACCAAACATACTCTTACCATATGATCCGAAAATCTCGTTCGTTGGCATTTACCCAGAAGAGCTGAAAACTTACACATATGCAAAATTTGCACGTGGAGGGTCACAGCAGCTTATTTGTAACTGGCAGATCGTAGAGGCAATGAAGATTCCCTTCAGTCAGTGAATGGTCAGAGTTTGATACATATAGACAGTGGAATAGTATTATAGAATATTATTCACTGCTAAAAAGAAAGAAACTATAGAGCCTTGAGAAGACATTGAGGAACCTTAAATGCATGGTTCTAAGCGGAAGAAGACAGTCTCCAAATGCTACTTACGATGTGATTCCGACCATATGGCATTCTAGAATACGCAAAAACTCTAAAGACAGTGAAAGGATAATGGTTTCCAGGGACTGGGGGAGAGGGAGGTTTGAGAAGGAAGAACACCGAAGATGTTTTAGGACAGTGAAACTACTCTGTATAGCACAATAACGGTGGATAGATTTATTAATTACACTTTTATCCGAACCCATGGAATGTACAACAGCAAGAGTGAACCCCGGTGTAATCCGTGGGCCTTGGACGTTTACGATATGTCGGTATAGGTCTGTCGGTTGTAATAAACATACCGGTCTGGTGGTGGAGTTGACAGTGGGGCTGGCATGCATATGGGTAGACAGGATATATGGGAAATCTCGGTATCTTCCTCTCAACTTTGCTGTGAATTTCAGACTGCTCTAAAAATATAGAATCTTTTAAAATCCTTAAAAAGGCACTTAGCCAAGTGTAAAATACACACTAAATAAGACTTCGTGGCCAACTGAGGAAATTCCAAAACTACAAGGTGGTTCAATAACATTTAGAAAGTTAGCAAATAGAAATAAGGAGAGGGGTCATGGGGCGCCTGGGTGGCTGAGTCAGTTAGGTGTCTGACTCTTGCTTTCAGCTAGGTCATGCTCTCACAGTTTGTGAGTTCAAGCCCTGCGTCAGGTTCTATGCTGGTAATAGGGAGCCTGCTTGGGATTCTCTGTCTCCTTCTCTCTCTCGGCCCCTCCCCAACTTGCTCTCTCTCAAAAATAAATAAACATTAAAAAAAAGAGAAATAAGGAGAGAAATCATATAATCATCTTCAGAGATGAAGAAAAGACATTTAATTAAATTCATCCCAATTCATATTTAAATCCTCAAAAATAGGGATTGGTAATTCCTAAATATTCTAAGAGCTTTCTATGAAATCAGAAATAAAACACAATGCCCACTGCCTCTACTGTTTCATACGGTGTATAAAAAGAGAGCTGACAAACCATAAGAGACTCTTAGAAAACTGAGAATACGCTAAGGGTTGATGGGAGGTGGGAGGGAGGGTTGGGTGGGGGATGGGCATGGAGGAGGGCACCTGTTGGGACGAGCACTGGGTGTTGTACGGAAACCAATTTGACAATGAATTTCATATTAAAAATTTTTAAAAAAAGAGAGAGCTGAGAGAGCCATAATCTACGTACTTATTCGGCCGCAATTACTGGCTGACGCACTAGCTGTTCACACGGAGAGTGCAGTTCAAGCAGCCCAGGTGAGGTCGAAGGACTTGTGCCAGACGGGAGCTGTGGCTCATCCCGGGGCAGAGGGATTTGCACTTTGAGTTCCACCCAGCTAACTGCATGCTTAAACACTAAAGCACAAGTCTTCTCAGGCACAGAAAAAAATCTAGAGTTTCTACAACATCTTCCTCACAATGTCTACGATGAGGAAACAGAAGACCATGACAGGTTGTCTGGAGAAAAGGCAAAATCGGTGAGAAGCGGCTCCACCGTCCAGATGTCACAACTGGCGGGACTGGATTTTAAAGCAGCTGTCATCACTGCTCAAGGACGTAAAGGAAAGGATGCGCATAATGAATATCAAGGGAGCAGGTATCAGCGGAGAAATGTAAACTGAAACAAAAGGAAAAAACCATAAAATTGTAAAGCTAAACATGACAATATCTGACTTTTTAACAATCACTAAACGGGCTACACAGTGGGGAGGAAATGGCAGAAAACTCATTGCATTTGTTTTTTAAAAATCAATAGAGGGGCGTCCAGGTGGCTCAGTCGGTTGAGCACCTGACTTCGGCACAGGTCACGATCCCACGGTTGGGGAGTTCGAGCCCCGCGTCGAGCTCTGTGCTGATGGCTCGGAGCCTGGAGCCTGCTTCTGATTCTGTGTCTCCCTCTCTCTCTGCCCCTCCCCTGCTCATGCTCTGTCTTTCTCTCTCTCTCTCTCTCAAAAATAAAAAAAAAATGTGGAAAAAAATTAAATCAATAGAAATTATACAGTCTGAAGAAGGGAAAGAAAAACAAATTGAAGAAAATTAAAGGTGTACAATATAATAAGAGCTGACATGCATATGATTGGAGTCCAAAAAGGAGCAGGAAGAGAGACTAAGGAAAAAAAATATTTCAGGAAACATGACCATAATCTTCCCAAATTTGATGAAACACAAAAATGTAAAGATTTATGGAACTCAGTGAATCTCAGTGGACCACGGCGGAATAAATACAAAAGGAAGCAGGCCTGGGTACATTACAGACAAGCGGATGTAAACCAGAGGAACCAAAATGTTTAGACCAGCCTGGGAAAAATGACACATTGCATGTGAAGGACCGATGATTCACACCCAGCTGACTTCTAACTCAAAACGATGGTGGCCTGAGGACAGTGGAGTAGCACCTGTTAAAAATGTAGGTTAACCCAGACTTCTATTTGCAGGAAAAGTCTTCAAGACAAAGGTGACATAATGAGATTTTTCGATAAAAGAAAGGGAAGGAAGTAGATCGTCAGCTGCCCTTTTGTACAAGAAATGCTTAATAAGGTTCTTCACGTTGAAGGGAAATGATGCTGGATGAAACAACTCATCAAGAAAAAAAACGAAGGGAGTCAAAGTGTCAAGAGAAAAAAAAAAGGGCCATCTTGAGGTGATTTCTTTTTCAGGAACCCAATGTCTGGGTTTTATCTCCATTTTCTTCTCTTTTTCCCTTTGAAGACCTTTGTCTCCCTGTCCTATACATCTGCTTTTGGGAAACATTTCTTGAGGGTTTTTTTTTTGCTGTTGTTTTTATTTGAGAGAAAGAGAGAGCAGCAGGGGAGGGACAGAGAGAGAGGGAGACAGAATCCCAAGCAGGATCTGCACCGCCAGCACAGAGCCTGACGTGGGGCTCAAACACACGAACCGCGAGATCATGACCTGAGCTGAAGTCAAGAGTCGGATGCTGAACCGACTGAGCCACCCGGCGCCCCTTGAGTTTTTCTTCGGTAAGTCTGAATCAGTGTTGGTTACTGATTCCGAATCTTCCTGCTCCTTATACATTGTAATCACCCTGAGGTATTATTTTCCCCCCTCCTCCTGAACCCCACCACGTTCCCTTACCTTCATCTCTTGTTATTAATGCGCTAGTTCAAAGTTTCTATTTTCTTCACATTCAGGGGGAGAGCAAACACAGATTCTGAATGCACATAAGTTGCATGTAGTATTTTTTCCAGAAGAATTTCTCCTTCCTTTTTAGCCTTATACATATATATATAATATTAGATATATGCATATATATTACATGTATATATATAATATATGTATACATATGTTTATTTTACAAAGTAGGATGTTTTTCCACATTCTATATTGGTTTTCCTGCATTTTCCTGCTTAAATAGATGCAGGTCTCAGTATGCATGCTTACAATTTATTTTCTATACGGGTTCCCTGATGCTGCTAGAAACAACTTCATTCTATGCTGAAACGCTGAGCGGTGAGTTCAGGTCGCCTGCTGAGGGATGCCATGCCCACGGGAAAGTCCCGGAGTCCGGGAGGGATCCCACCTCATTTGCCCTTCTGGTATTTTTCTCCCGTGTTTCCTGAAACCGCTGTTCCAGGGCCCGGTGTTCTCCAGCTAGTTTTATGTTCAGTGACGCCTCTACTCTAGATTTCTTGGGATTAAGTCCACTGATGCAGAGCTTTGCTGTCTTTTGTTTGAGAGCGACCCCTCCGGGTCAGGACAGCGGCCTCCAGGCTGTCAGGGCCTCAGCGTCTCGGGGGGAGTTTTCAGGCAGGAGAGGACGAGCTGTACTGAGGTTTCTGCATGGCGGTGCCTCTCTCTCTACGAACTTCTGGCACAGCTACTGCTGAATTCTACTGGTCTGTCCCCGAAAGGAGATGTGGGGTCCAGATAGAGGGGTTCTTCTTTTGCGTCCAGTTCTAACACACTCATTTCAGAGAGTGTTGGGAGCATTGCCAAGAAGCGGGAGGCTGTTCCGTGACGGGACATGTGAGTCTCATGGCTTCTTTTAATCTAGCCCCATCTGTGCTCTATATCCAAGAAACTCGTTAAACCTTCTGGCATTCTAATGATGCCCTTTCCCAGATTCCTGCACTGAATCTATTTTTAGCTTCCTTTGATTATCACTGTTGGCTTTTGAAAGAGGGATGTTGGACATCTGGGCTTACGTTGCCATATCTAGAAAAAGGGACTGTTATTTCCTACATATCAAATGAAGAAATTTATGAACTTAATACCGAACCGATGATTTTTTTTTCTATGTAAGTCTGTGTTGTATTTCCAACGCATGAATGGAAATGTATAAATATTACCAAAGAGGGCTTCCTTTTCATACTAAGAGTCTTTACTGGTACATGAATAATTCGTTTTAAAACATACACACACTCTCAGCCTTTGCTGGACAGCTGGATTATCCTACTGGATAATCGCTGTCCCCACCTACCAACTCTGTAGCCCCCTCCCTGCTGTGCTCTCAAGACTGGGGGTCATGCTCATGGGCAGAGACCATACCATCGTAAAAAATCCCTAAACATGATTCTCCTGGGCCAGCTGAGGGTCGCCTTCACATTAGATGTCTTGTCCCCTGCTCTCATTTGCCACAGTCCCCCTCCCCAGTAAGGAATCCGGCAAATCTTCATGGCCTGATATGGATCCAAACTGACCTTACCACTTGGTTTGGATATTCTGCATTCCATCTTCCAGCTTTCCATATCTAACCTACTCCTGCTCTGCTTCTCTGACCCTGTCCTGGAGTGGACAGCTGAAGGCTACTGTGGCTTAAGTAAGAGTATTAAATATGACTTTACCAAATAGATAGGGCTGTGTCTGGCCTTATACACCTTGGAGCTCTGCGAATACCTGCCCGCTCCACGGGCTCAGATGTGCGTTCTGGCATCAGCCCTCCATTAAAAGCAGATATTTTCATTAGGCTTACACACATTAATTTCTTTGTTATAAGAGGGCACATGCACACAGACACACAGACACACACACACACACACACACACACACACACGCCCTCTATATTACACAGAGAATATCGGAGATGAAATAAATAATAGTTCTTAAAAGCACTTGTTTATTGATTAGCTGTATTATATGAATACACTAAAAGGCTTTGTTTCTATACTTTAAAATTCGAGTTTAGGGTTTTCTGGGTGGCTGAGTCAGTTAAGCATCTGACTCTTGATTTTAGCTCAGGTCAAGACCTCATGGTTTGTGAGTTTGAGCCCCACATCAGGCTCTATGCTGACAGGACAGAGCCTGCTTGGGATTCTCTCTCTCCCTCTATCTCTGTCCCTCCCCCCCAATAAATAAATAAACATTTTTTAAAAACAAGATCAAATTATAGTTTATTAGATATTTTGGAGTTGCTAGACAATTATGGCAAAAGGAGGGTTTTATGTCTAATTTGAGAAGACATTGACATTATCTTAGCAACTCCATCACGAAAATTGTCTTATTCTGAGTAAATTGCAGAAGGGTAGATCAGGACTAGGCATTCTTCCCTCTTCAGACTGTCACAGTCCTCTCTGGATTGGAGAAATCAGGAAGAACTGGGATTATTGCATTACACACGCAAAGAGGTCGGCTTAAAACTCATGTGGGCACACAAAACAAGGAAGTCACGTAGGCAAATTCACATTCAGAAGAAACTCCATTATAGAGTTGATGAAACCAAAATCTTTGAAACCTATATATGCAGATATTTTAGAATCTACTGTGTTAAGTATGTTCTTTACATTTTATCCACACAGACAAATTTTCTCCATAGATTCTTTTCATTAAACCAACTTGCTAATAGTCTGGATTAGTATATATTAGTATATTATTCGCTGAAAAGAGGAGCCACTGTTTCACTAGTAGCTGTAAGTGCCATGGACTTCAGAAGTAGGAAGATCATTCCCTATGAGTTGATGAGCTTTAGTGATTGATTGTCAAATGTTAATCAACTTTGCTTTTCTGGGATAAAACCTACCAAAGCTTCACATACACTGCTGGACTCAATTTGCCAATCCTTTACAGAATATTTGTGCCTAGTGTTGTCATAAAGGTGGCTTCTTTATTTTTGCAAAATCCTTCTCAGATTTTGTTGCTAGGGAACTGTTCGCTTTACCAAATGGTTTGGGGAGTGTGTCCCTTTTCTGTACCTCCGAAAGTGTTTGCATAAAATTGGTACTATTTCCACTCTTTCTTCTCTAAATCTTTGATAAAATTTACCAATGGCATAATATGGAGTGTCCTTTGTGGGAAAGATTTTTATTACAAATTAAGTTTCTAATGGCTGTAGGACTATTCATATTTTCTATCTCTGCATGTGTAAGTTTTTCTAAGCTGTGGTTTCCTTTGAATTAATCCCTTTCTTCTACGTTGTAAAATTGATTACCAGGTGAGTGGGGACACCTATGTATATATATCCTAAGAATATTTAAAGGCTATTGCATATCATTTAGATTTCAAATGTCTTTAGGGTAGGTAGTCCTGTCCAGTCATTCATGAATCTTACTAGGAGATTATACCTCATATTAATATTTTCCATTAACTAACTTTGGATTTTGTTAATTTTCTCTATTGCTTTTCTGTTTTCTATTTCATTGACTTCTGTTCTACTATTCATTTTCCTTCTACTTGAACTACATTGAATTTGCACTTCTGGCTTTTTAAATTGGAAACACAGGTCTGTGATTTCAATTTTTTCTTCTTTGTTACTGTCTAAATATTTTACATGAGAAATCATTTTGCATTATTTATGCAAAATGTTTTTAATGAAATTGTGCAGAAATAAAACACACACACACACGCATCTATACATCGTCCCGGTTCATGCTGTGAACTATGTTAATACGAGATGCTAACATGTGCAACTTGCAGGAAATGTGCTTCTGATTTTAGGCATTTAGGCTGGGGGCCTCTCTAAACTTTACGTTGTACTGTTTGTTTATCTGTCTGTTTTCACTAGTATCCTTGAATGCTTATATCTCAGGTAGTATTGGCCATTTGTCAACACGCAACCAGTCAACTGCTAGACAGAATTGCTTACATGAAGGGAAATGCATTCTGTATAAAAACATATGTAGCCGGCAATTTTCAAATTGAGTTTATGTTTCTGCTGGAATGCCTTCACCTGAGTGCACTGCGTGGGGAACTTCTAATCAAAATCCTCACAGAACACTTGATCGAAATGCAGTTCTGTATTGTAGAGAGGATGTGAAGGCTAAACCATTACAGAGATTGATCTCTGAGTGGAAAGATCTGAATAAATTGAGAATAGGTTAAAGGTATTCTTTTTCAACATTAACGTAACCCATTCAAATACAGTTGACCCTCAGAGAACAAGGGTTTGAACTGTGCAGTTTCTCTTAAACAAAGAGTTTAAGACAAAGAGTTTTTTCAGTAAATACAGTACAGGACTGTGAATGTATTTTCTCTGCCTTATAATTTTCTTAATAACATTTGCTTTCCTCTAACTGACTTTATTGTAAGAATATAGTATATAATACTATAAACACACCAAATATGTATTAATAGACTTTATGTTATCGATAGGCTTCCAGTCAACAGTAAGCTATTGGTAGTTGAGTTTTGCAGGAAGGGAGTCAAAAGTCAGGCACAGATTTTTTGATTGCACAGGGGGTCGGCACCCCTAACCTCTGAGTTGTTCAAGGGTCTACTGTGTAAATCACTTGAGAAGATACAAAAGCCCACACATTCCCTTTATGAAACATTGGAGAAACTTAGTGCAAAATACAGGATTTGGGGCCACTTCGAAGTGGATAAGGAATAACAGCTTTTGTGGCACATGTGAGACCACTCACTGTATGCTCTGGTCACCTCTGGATCCTTTAGCATTTCTATTGTGTGCATGTGTGTACATATATATACATATATATACACATACATATACATATATATATGTATATACATACATATACATATATATGTATGTATATACATATATACATATATATGTATATGTATGTGTATATATATGCATATGTATATGTATGTATATACATGCATATGTATATGTATGTATATATACACATATATATGCATATGTATATGTATGTATATGTGTGTGTGTGTATATAAAATCTATATTTGAATGAAAGCATTCAAAATACATTAAACTTCCCTGTTTGTCCAGTTTCCAAAACCTGTAATGTACCATTTACCATTTAGGCTTGAAAGTTTTCTTCACCCAATATCACATCAAAACTACGTTTATAGGGGTGCTTGGGTGGCTCAGTCAGCAAAATGTCAGACTTCGGCTCAGGTCGTGATCTCAAGGTCTGTGAGTTTGAGCCCTGTGTCGGGCTCTATGCTGACAGCTCGGAACCTGGAGTCTGCTTCCGATTCTGTGTCTCCCTCTCTCTCTGCCCCTCCCCTGCTCGCACTCTGTCTCTCTCTCTCTCAAAAATAAATGAAGACTAAAAACAATTTTTAAACTACATTTATAAAACGAAGAAAATAAAAAGTTGTCCAGGTATGTGGGAAGGTTCGACTTGATGGTCAAGTGTGGTGATTAATTTACATAACAATGATCATAGTCCTTAGCAGCTTTGAAAGCACGTACAGTCCTACATCAGACAGTGCAGTTGTGTTCATTTGGAGAAGATGTGGCTGGAATGTGAATGGTCTGTGGAAGAAGGAAACACACCTGAAACCCTTAGAAGACATACTGTTTTCTCATCCTTAATATAGTGTTCCCAGTGAGTGATTATTAATTTCCATTCCCTAGCTAACATGTGTCCCTTTCAGCCTCTTCATAATGCCTGCAAATGCTTTCCAAGGAGCTCAGAATTCACCCAACACATGTGGAGAATACGCAATCCTTTATCATGGTTGAACCTCTTTATCATGATTGAACACTCTTTATCATGGTCGAACCTTAAAATTTTACCCCAGTGAGTGTTTTTAAATCTCTCTGTTAAAAGACGTAAGGGAAAAGGTTCTCAGGGTCCACGTGTGGGAGTCTCTCAGGATCGGCACCGATACGATTCTCTTACTGTGCATTTTCATAGGACAAAGGTGCACAAATGGGAAGAGCCCCCACGGGCCCAGAGGGTTGCGGGGAACAAAGTGTAAATGAAAGGAAGTGATATATTCCGTTCGATGAATCTGGTGTCTTGTGGAAGTGAAGAGAGGACTTTTCAGCTCACCAGCTAGGTTTCACGAAGACTGTCAGACCCCGGAATGCGTGGACGCTCCTTCCCAGGGAAACCCTTCCTCTGCCTCTGCGCCTGGGGAGGCTGCCAGAGTCTTCACCGCCCACAGGGATGCCTTCGGCTTCCCAAGCCTGGAGAATCCTGGGAATGATGAGGGTCATAATTAATGGTTTTTAATGATTTTTAATGGCCGTGCCTTTGATATTCATTTGCTCCTGTTCAGTTTCAACTCTGTATAAATGATTATACCCCACCTAAGCGACTCTGAACACCACTGGAAAAGTCACTTGTACAGTAAAAAGACCCTGTGCTTTGGGAAGGCTCAAGCCTGAGATGTGCCCCGTGTAGACATTGGCTACCATTAGAGAGGGTCCAGAAATGCACAAGGAGTTGCTGACTTTTGTTCTTAAGACCTGTGGAAATCCAGCGTTTTCCGTGGGATATTAAATCCATACATCTCATCTTGGTGCCAAGTAGAAATCACCCCTAAGTGGAAACTTCGAAGGTTGCTCATCCATTTTAAAGGCAAATTAAAGTAATATGGCCGGGATAAAATCATTAATGTTAAAGGATCCATTAATCACGGACTATATTTCACATCAAAAGCCGTCGCAACCGTTTATTCGAAACTTCCTAAGCTACTGTTAATGTGTCTAGTTTTAGAACACTTAGGGCAGAGAGTTAGCACGCATTAACTGCATTGCATAGAAAATGCTGGTATTTCCAGGCCTGGGCTCTGTGATAGGGATGCCACAGAACAGGACACTCTGTATGTGACCCACTTCTTCATATCGTGGAATTTTTAGAGTCGGTTTTGGGGGGACTCAGAAAATGGCCAAGTTGTATCCATTTAACTTTCCTACTGATACTGACTTACTCGTGACAGTGTTCCTCAAGTTACACGTCTGTCCCTTTCGAGACTTGAGTGCCACTCAGTGTCTCCTGTGTGCTAGACCAGAGATTGGCAAACCTTACGTCAAGAACCAAATAGACATCATTTGGGTCTCCCGGCCCCTGTCATCCCTGTGGCTCCTGCCCAGCTCTGGCATTGTGGCCTGAAAGCGGACAGTGTGTGGACACGCGGACGTGCTCTGATGAACGCCACGCTACTGTGGCCGGGGGTGGGCCAGGTGTGGCCCTCGGCAAAGTTTGATGCCCCCGGTGCTGGAGACACGAGATGTTTACCTGGCCCAGAAAGGCTGGACGGTGTGTGGGGGAAGGCACGGTGTGACAAAGTCCCTCAGATGTCCCCAGGGCTGGGAGGGATCCGACCCACAGGAGAGCACCCAGGTGCAGAGGTACAAAGCATCGTGAAGAGGGGAGCCCCAAGCTGAGTCTTCATTTTAAGCATTTTAATTGAAATATAATTGTATGTTGTCATAGTCTCGATTTTAATTAGTCAGCCTGTGAAAATGACACAGACTGGGAAATTCACGGAAAAAAAAGTAGGCTGGAAATGACGAACGCTGGGGCTTAGCTGTGAAAGGTGAATTCTCCAGGCGGATGTTTTTTCCACGTGTTCAACAAACACTGGTTGGGGCACAGCCAAGCGTCAGGTGCGTGTCGAGATGGGGGGAAGACAGCAACGAGCCAGGCGGAGCGGGCCCTCACCTTCCCGGTGCTGACATGCCAGTGGGGCGACAGACAATAAACAGACGAGTGAACGCAACTGGGTCAGGGCTGCGTGGGAGCCGGAGTGTGCAGGTGAGGTAGGCAGGGAAGGGAGTGGGTCGAGAGGGAGAGGGAAGGAGGGGAGGGAAGGGGAGGGGGAAAACAGTGAGGGGAGGGGGAAAGGAGAGGAGGGAGAGGGGAGGGGTGGGGGGAGGGGACGTGAAAGGAAGGAGGGGGAACAGGGGGAGAGGGGAGGGGGGAGAAAGAAGGGAAGAAGGAAGGGTGAGGAGAGGTGGAGGGGGAAAACAGTGAGGAAAGGGGGAAAGGAGAGGAGGGAGAGGGGAGGGGGAGGGGAGAGGGAAGGAACAGTGAGGGGAAGGGGAGAGGAGGGGAGGAGAGTGGAGGGGAGGGGCGGGGGGGGGAAACGAGGTCACGGAGGGGCCTGGCATGGGTCGTGTGGGGCTGGTCCAGCAGGGATGGGATCACAAAAGGGATGATCGAGGTGGGAACCACCGAGGTTGTTGGAACAGTGGGTGACGGGCCACTTTCCCTGTTAGAAGCTCCCTCCGATGGGTGGAGAGCAGGCCCCACAGGTTCCCACAGCCTCAGTTGTGCGGCCGCGTCTCACTGCCCATCCCGGGGGCCTGCGTGATGCACCTGTGGTGAGGGCTCCCTGGTGGGGGCCTGAGACACTCCTGTGACGGCGTCTCCCCAGGCACTCGTTGCCGACCCCTGAGTGGCACACCGGCCCCACGCTGAGCAGCTTGAAACACAGACGTCTACGGTTTTACAGCTGCTGAGGGTCTGAGTCCGAGAACAGCTACGTGGTCCCGGTTCAAGGCTCTCGCCAGCTGGGGTCCGTCCACCCGCGGGGCCGCCTCCCTGCGGTCTCGACCAGGACTGCGAGATCCACTTCCAAGGCGGCTCCTCGCGTGGGTGTTGGTGGGAGGCCTGTCCCCGGGGCTGCCTGGGGGCCCTCTAGACGTGGTGGCCGGCCGTCCTGAGAGCCAGTGGTCCAAGAGGGCAAGATGGAGCCCAGGGCCCTGGTGACCAGCTTCAGAAGTGATGTGCTGTCACTCTTGCACCTTCTGCTGGCCGCATCTTGGTCCCACGTGGGAGGGGGACAAGGGACCCACGTGGACCCAGGAGGCTGGGCCCTGGGGGGTCATCCTGAAGACCGGCTGCCCTCCCCATTCTGATGGGTCGGGTCTGAGTTGGGCGTTTTTAGCGAGTCCCCAGTGTATCATGATTCAGAGAGCTTGTGAACCTGACTTGGAGAAACGAGGTCCCGTGAAGGGACTCGGACTGAGGAGGACCAGGGAGCAAGACTTGAGTTCCCGAAGGAAGGCACCCTTCCACGCCACTCCCAAGGCCAGCCACTGCCCCCTCCCCCGAAGCCAGCTCAGAGGTCAGCCAGGGGCCGGCCTCAGATCCAGGGACCCTGGGCTCCACCAGTAAAAGAACAACCACGGCTGTAACTTCTCAGAACAGCTGTAGAAAACTTTAGGAGGGTGAAGGTTAACTAATTCTCCTAACCTCATAATGTCATTGTAATGAAAGCAAATATTAGGCTCAATTAGGCTACACCTATGAAACCCATTAAGCACAGCTTTATGGCCAAGCAGGTATAAAAGTCCCTATAACCTGTTCTGTAGGCTTGATGGAGTCCCAGGCACTTCCCTTGAAGTGGGATGAGTCTGTGCTTTGAACTGCAACACTTCAGGAGAGTACTGGGTGCCAGTAATAATTACACCGACAGTCTGTGCGAACCAGGGCTGTCCCGAGCAAACGAGGAAACACCATCACCGTGAGGATTAATTTTACGGGTCAGCTTGGGCAGACTGTGTGCCCTGTTGTTTGGTCACATGCCAGGCAGGTGGTGGGAGGGTGCTTTTCCGACGTGATTAACTTTTAAGCCAGTAGGCTTGGATTCAAAGAGAAGACCTTCTAGAAAGTGGGTGGGCCTCATCCAATCAGTGGAGGACTCACGAACGAGGATTGAGGTCCGAGGAGAAGCGGTTCTCAAGACTGCAACACAGACTGAACTCGGCCTTCACGTTCCAGGCTCGAGACTTCAGTATCAGTCCTTCCCTGGGTTTCCAGCCCACCGGCCTGCCCTGAGCATTTTGGACGTGTCGGTCCCCACAAGTGTGAGCTGATTGCTTAAAATCTCTCCCCCACTCTCTCTCTCTCTCTCTCTCTCTCAGTGACAGTTAACTGAGATAGATGACATACAGATAGACAGATGGACAGACAGATCCTACTGGTTCTGTTCCTCTGGAGAACCCTAAGACCATCCCCCAACCAACCAGAAACTCAACTCAAGGCTGGACAGAGGAGGGTTAGGAGTCAAACCTCATTGCAGCCAAGTTGTAAGTTCGGGTAGAATCTTCCAGATTGTTAAGCCATGTGTATGCAAGGTGGGGAACACCTCTCAAATGATTCAGTCAATCTGCCCCTTGACACAACTAATTTCATCAATGAGAGCTCTTTCTAAGACTGTCCAAGGCTGTTAGAGATCAAGAATCTCTACTCTTTGGTTGTCTTACGGGCAAAATGAAATTAGGCCAGAACCCCCAGATAGGTTAGTTTCTAAGATTGTTTCTACCTTAGGAATTCTATAAAGTCACAAGGATTTTAACAATTAGTTGGTAATCAGTTTCACAGCAAATTGTTTTCACCGATTAAACAGCACGCTATTTTCACCGATTAAAGCTCACCTCTGACTTGCATGACGCTGAGTTTATGGTTTAGGACACAAAACAAACGAGCAAGGGAAAAAAGAGAGAGAGGGGGACAGACCGGAAACAGACTCTTAACTACAGAGAACACACTGATGGTCACCAGAGGGGCGGTGGCTGAGGGGGGTGCTGAACCTCTACACCATACAGCTGAAACTAATGTTACACTGTAGGTCAACTAACTGGAATTTAAGTAAAAACTGAAAAAATAAAATAATTGACTGATGATATGTTCCAACTAACCTACAACCACAAGACACAGATTTACAAATCTAAGAATCAAATTCAGAAGTCACTGAAGAAGGATGAAATCCTGAGGTAAAACGTACTTTGTACGGCGACAAAGATGCCTGAGCCTGGCTCTCTGGGTCTCACCGTATGTCCCTGGGAAAATGATTTAGGCGTCTCCGCCTGTGTCAAAATGTCTGCACCCAATTAAAGATTTGTCTTGAGGATTAAATCGGCCAACACACAAAAAACACTTAGGACAGTGTCTAGTCCCTAGTATGTGGCTCGATAAATATCCTTCAGATTTATTACAACTCATCAAAGACTTCAAGCAAACATGATCAGATTGTATAATGCACAACGACAGCACGAGTATCGCATGGGTTCAGTGTTACTTTATTTTTACTTAATTTTAAAAATGTTATAAAATTTCTTTATTTGGGGGAGGATTCAGCATCTTTAAATCTCAAAATGAAACATGAAATTTAATAAAACATTGACTTGCTGTGAAACTGATTACCGACTAATTGTTAAAATCCTTGTGACTTTATAGAATTCCTAAGGTAGAAACAATCTTAGAAACTAACCTATCTGGGGGTTCTGGCCTAATTTCATTTTGCCCGTAAGACAACCAAACAGTAGAGATTCTTGATTGTCCTGGTCACCCAGCAAGCCAGGGACAGAGACTACAATGAGGCAGGGGACAGCCTCCAATCTCGACTGTCCAGGGCCCCTGCCCCACCGTGTCCACACCTGTCCTGGCCCCCTCTCTGGGGTTCTGCAGATCGTACCCCTTACTCCATCCTGCCTGGCCACAATCATACATCCCCATGTCCTACTGAATGCTTATCGTGCAAAAGTGTTGCTTCTCTGTCAAAGGGGGAAAAGTCATGGAGAGAAGGGACCATGGTACCTACCTGTTTTGTATGACCTTGACCTTTTACTACAGGTGTCTGGAGAAGGAAGAACACACAGTAAGGTGATGAGATGTAGAGCGTCTTCTCCTAAGTCTTGTCTTCCTAGGAAACACAGAGGAGCCTGACAGCAATGCGGTCCTATCTTCTAAGGGAACTTTCTGCATGTTGTCAGTTCCACAGGTGAAGGAGGAAGAACGTCTCATCAAAGGGATGGTTTGGTGGGATCTCTGGGTGATGCAGGCTGGAGTTGAAGGAGAACTGGGCACCCCCTCACCGAGGAACCCGAGGAGATGATGTGACATGGCAGCTCCGAGGAGCCGACAGCCCTGTTGGCCTTCTGGCAAGCCCCCCAGAGGCCCTGCCCCTTCCCATGAGTTCACTGTCACCCATCTGCCTCCTTACCACGCCCATCTTCCTTCCAGTCTTTTACTTGGGCCAATAAACATGCCAGACCTCCCTCAACCCAGTAAAAGCATCTACCCGCCTCCTTCCCTTCATGGTCAACCTTCTCGAAGAGACTGACCCCGTCTCTCCTTCCTGCATGTCCCTCTCGTGCCCACGCTTCCCTCTTCTCTTCCTGGTAGTCAGACATTCCTCCTTGGAGAAAGGCACGTTCCCGCCCCACCAAGCCCCTCCCTGATCCCGTCTCTGGTGGTGCCCTGGCTGATGACCTACTGCCTCCTGAAATGGTCTGCAGGACACAGCTGTTTAGTGTTTTCCTCCTGCTTTTTTTTCCTTCCAGAATCTTCTTCATGGTCTCTCCCTCTTCTATCTCTCAGTGGTTCGACACAGAGTTCTCGGAGAGGGTGAATGTGCTCTGCCAGCCCTGCTCTTAAATCAGAGATCGCCTTACTGAGCCTCCACATTCTTACTTGAGGAAGGCAGGTGTGCCTGAAGTCACGTCCTGCTCTACACTTGAGTCAAGTCTCGGTACAAAGGACACAAATGAAGGGACCCATAACAATTCTGATGCCCAAATATTTTTTTTTACAACCTTTTTCAAGCAGAATGATCATTTACTCTATGGTTATCTGGTAATCATATAGAGACTTCTAAATGATTGCAATCAGTTGTCATTTTTTTGTATGTAAAATATAATTGACTCAATGAGGGAGCACATAAATGACCTGAGCATTGACATCTTTCTTCTATTAATTATTATATGATCTTCACTGATATTAATGTGAGTAGTAATATGACGTGAACCCTGCTGAAGGTTTTGAAAAGTGTTAATAAAAATGGGCTTTTTATTTATATAAATGGTTGAAAAAATACTACATAATAATCCAAAACTTTATTATTAACAAAAATTAAAGCATCCACTATGTAAGTAGTATCATTATTGATATTGGAAAAGAATTCCTAGAGAAATACTTTCTGTAATATTTCTTTCCCCAAATATTTGGCTTTTTAAGATGCCAGGCATTTTGCAAACATTATCCCACGTAATCCCTCCAGCAACCCTGTGGGTAGAAATTACTCATCTCCCCTGTACACACGAATCAACTGAAAAGAACTTCACAATTTTCCCCAAGATCACAAAGGTGCTAGAACATCATACAAACAGCACTCTGTAATTTTCAGGATGACCTTGCATATCATCTGTACACAGAGGAGGGTACATCTAAGGGTCCTGACTGGTCATGTTTACGTTTATAAAATAGAGCATAAGAAATACCATGCTAAACGCAGAGAAGTAATTAAAATCCTGAAAGTGGCCTATTTGATGAGTATTCCAAGGATGTGCTGCTATGTAAGAAATGACTCCACGTTGAACAGCTCCCAACAACCAATTTATTGTATGGCATAGTGTCATGGTCAGGACACTGGGCAGGGCTCAGCTGGGCTGTGTTTCTGTCCTATATCGTGTTAAGGTGACCCGGTGGTGTTCACCTGGAAGACCGGCTGGTCTGGAAGGCCCAAGAGAACTTCCCTCACAAACCTCCTATCTCAGTGGGCATGGCTGCACAGCTGGACCTGGCTGAGACTGTCACCCAGGATTTTACACATGGTGTCTCTGGGAAGGCAGTCTCAGCCTATTCTGTGATGGTTTGAGCCTTCCTCAGAAACGTACCAAGACACAGAAGGTGGAAGCTTCCAGGTCAAGTGACTTCTGCTACATTCTGTTGGTCAAAGCAGACACTGAGACAGCCTGTGATCCAGGAGAGGGGGTTCGATGCCACCTTTCAGTGGGCGGTGGGCAAAGGATCAGTGGCCAAGTTGAATCTGCCGCAATGAATACCCAAGCTCTTTTGAAATTTGTCCAACCAGGTCCATGCCTTTGGGGTTGGCCTCTCCAAGGAAACATGGGTTGCAAACACCAACACTGTAATACACACATTCATCTTCTGCCCCATCACACTCTGTTCCACATAAAAAAGTCTTTGTGCTTCTGGTTTCCTCTCTAAAAACAAAGTGACTTGCATTGCATAATTAGGTAATTATACTCTCTCCCCTGACGTAAGTTATTTGGAAAGCCTTCTGCTTTGGAAGAAGTTCATCTCCTTGGAACCCATGTTAAATTTCTACCTCGGTGAATTTAAGACCACCCACTCTTTATGTACACCTATCTATACCTCTTTGTTTAGGATATTAAACAAAACAAAACAAAAAGTGCCTGCACAGCCAGCTTGAAATGAAGCACACAGGCCCACGTGGAATTCAAGTATGGAGCGTGGCCAACACACTCTTCGTCCCCGGTAACATCAGCGTGTCTGTAGTTAAGGCAGTTGCTGGAAGTGGTAGGTTTGGGCTTGTCCACACTGAGGGGTGAGGGAGGCCCGTTGCAAACTGATACGCAAGTCCCTTCCTCACCGAAACGATTACGACAGTGCGTCAGAGATTGGTTTTGTTCATCTATTTAGGACTCTCCTAAAAGCTGAAACTTGGGCTCTGTTTCTTCTATTCTTTTTGTCTAACTTATCATTGGTACATATCCAGCTCCCTCTAACTATATCACAGGCTATAATTAAGCAGCACAAGAATTTTATCTACGGGTCCTTCCAACACAGTATTTTTTAGAGTCTGCCCTCAGGATTGACTTGTAGAAATATGCCAGCCCACACAGAGTTATCCTGATTAGGCAGGCTCTTCCTTATTAGACCACGTCACCGATCAAAGTTCTCCCCCTCGTTTGTCTTCCAGACCGATCATCTTTCCCAGATTACTGGAGTAATCTTACTCCAGGAGCCCAAGACATAAATTGTGGAGTGCCACCAGGGTCCCACCTTCCGCATCCCCGACAGCCCCTGGCCAGAGCGACATTGCTATCTGAAGAACCCACCCAGGATTCCCTCAAAAGACAACCATTAATTTTAATGTATGGCGATTGGAAAGTGTGCCACGCGGCCTTTTAGCGGTAGAACCATCATGGGGTTAGGTCAGGATACGTTATTGCAAACCTAGACGAGATGTCAGTCTTCCGAAATATGGAAACTCTGACTTGTAGCCTTATGAGTGGGCCATGGGGCATGATGTCAGTGCATCTATCAAGCACCACATTTCAGGATTCTGGACAGTCTTGCCCAGAGGCAGAGATGATGTTCTCTCAATTTCCCTTCCAGTCTTAGTCTTAAATACGGAAAATGTATAGTTTTCCTCTATTTTTCCAGTACACTGATGTTCCTAACAAAATATTTCAAGGCACTCCTGGAAAGTCCTGGGAATTTGACAATTTTTTTCAGAGGTAGCGAATCCTCATCTTGCTTTTATGATTCTGTATGATGGTTTTAGTTATTTTTTTATGCTTCCTTCTTTAGGATAGAGTGAAAAATGTTAACTCAGTAAAGCAATTTTAGACAAATTTCAGGTATTTATGAGTTAAATTATTCTACAAAAAGACAATCAAAATCTACTTCATTAAAAAATGGTTAAGCAAAATAGTTTTTATTGCTAGTAACAGAGACCAAATTATAAAGTTATAAACTTTTGATGGGAATGCAAACTGGTGCAGCCGCTCTGGAAAACAGAACGGAGCTTCCTCAAAAAGTTGAAAATAGAGCTACCCTACGACCCAGCAATTGCACTACTAGGAATTTATCCAAAGGAACCAGGAGTGTTGATACGAAGGGGCCCATGCGGCCCGGTGTTTGTGGCAGCACAGTAGCCAAATTGGGAAAAGAGCCCAAATGTCCAATGACTGATGAATGGATAAAGAAGATGTGGTTTATACATACAATAAAATACTGCTCAGTGATGAAAACAATGAAATCTTGCCATTTGCAGCAACGTGGATGGAACTGGAGGGTATTGTGCTAAGTGAAATAAATCAGTCAGAGAAAGACAAATATCATATGATCTCACTCAGATGTGGAATCTGAGGAACTCAGCAGATGAACATAGGGGAAGGAAGGAGAAATAAGATAAAAACAAAGAAGGAGGCAAACCATAAGAGATCCTTAAATACAGAGAACAGATTGAGGGTTGCTGGAGGGGAGGAGGGAGGGGATGGGCGTCGAGGAGGACACCTGTTGGGATGAGCACTGGGTGTCGCATGTAAGTGATGATTCACTGGGTGTTCTCCTGCCATCAAGACGACACTGTACGCTCACTAACTTGAATACACATTTAATGAAAGTCACAAGGTTATAAACTTCTTATTATAAACTGTGGAACGTAGCACGAAGCTCCGGGACGACCTGGGCGCACTGGGACTTTGCCACCGACTGGAAGCAGGGGTGGAAAAGCACCCAGAGGCAGCCTCTGCAGAGACACGTGTCCCCTTGAGCCCTGTGCACAACCCTACTTCTGGCCATCCCTGCATGTTCTCAAGAAGGACATCCCTGCATGTCCTTCTCAGGAGGGACAGTGGACACACGACAGATGCTGCTGGTTCCCTTCCATTTCCACTCAGTTCCCGGAGCCACTCTCCCCCAAATCCACATGAGTGGGAAGAGAAGGAACGTCCTTGCATCGGTGTCCACGTGTGACCCAGCCCATTCCTCTCACCTCCTAAGCCCCTTCTCACATGCCAGGGGGACAGATCAAGGCTGGAGCTCGGAGCGCCTCCCGCGGCTGACGCGGACATGTCGCACGGCAGGGAAACAAAGGTGGAGGTCCACAGGGAGGCTGGGGGTCCGGGGTGACACTGTGCTCTCCTTGCCCGGAAGAGGTTGCAGTAGCCCTGCTGGGACCCCAAGGTGAGGGCAAGGCCAGGGTAGCGGGGCACCTGGCAGGCCAGCGCTGGACTCACAGCTGGAGGGACAGTCTGAATGGGGGCACTGGGGCCGTGCTCTGCCACCGTGGGTGTAACGACGGCTGTCGGGGAGAACACCTGATTTCTGCCGCCTGCCAGTTTCTCTGGTGTAAATGCTCCTGGCCAATCTCCAGCAGCCGATGGTTCACAGAACGCCGAAGAAGGTAACTCTCGGTTCCTGCCCAGCCAGAACGAGCCCGCCTAGCACAACACACTCTCCAGACCTCGTGTCTAAATATGCGGGGTTACCAACTGAGCCAATGTGCTCGAAAAGAAATGAGACAAGTTTGTCCTCCTGTCCTGACCAACACACCCCTGTAACCGATGGGAAGTTCAGGTTCAAGTTTAGAAGGCTGTGGCAGAGCCTGGTGGCTCCCTGGGGCCCTGGCATGGCTCACAGCCCGTTCTGCCCCCCTGTCACCCTGTGGGTCCGTCCACACACACAAGACTATGCCAGCTTGCACCTCCGAGCTTGAGATGTGGTCTATCCAACAGCCATCCCTCGAGCACCCTGTGCACCAGCGTGGCCAGCGTGGGAGCAGAGGAGACCCGGGAGAGCCCACACGGGCTACTGAAGTGGCTCAGAACTTTCTGAGCAGGGACTCCTGGGCCGTGTGCGTGCAGCCTCTCACACAAGGGGAGGCACCCAAGGGAAGAGGGCAGGGGTGGGTTCTCCGGGCACGGTGCTCCTTGTGCCTGGAGGTAAAGCCATTACTAGAGCACCCAAGCCACCACCCTACACCTCCCGTGGGACACACACAAAACCCTGTTTCTTAAGCCTCGTTTAGATGCGTTGTCAGTTATATGTGGCCAATATGTCCCCAACTGACCCAACAAAGAAGAGAGAAGAGGACAGAGAGTAGAAACAACCAGGAGAGAAAAAACAAACAAAACCACCCTCATCGTGAACAGAAGCCCAAAGCGTGCAGATTGTAAGATCGTTGCAGTTACCAACCCAGGAATAGAGAGCTCCTTTGCTTATTCCCCGACAATCCTTTTTCGAGAATGAGGGGGGTGGGGCACTGCTACAGTTTTCCCAGAAAGAAAAATAAGACACTGCACACTGTCCTTTTCTTTTTAAAAAAAAAAAATTTAATGTTTATTTTTGAAGGAGAGACAGAGACAGAATGTGAGTGCGTTAGGGGCAGAGAGAGAGGGAGACACAGAATCGGAAGCAGGCTCCGGGCTCTGAGCTGTCAGCACAGAGCCCAACGTGGGGCTCGAACTCAGAAACCGCAAGATCATGACCTGAGCCGAAGTCAGACGCTCCACCAACTGAGCCCCCCAGGCTCCCCTCACACTGTTCTTTTCTGATGGACAACATCGACCTTCCCTCGCTCAGACTTTGTATCTCTAACCTGAATGCCAGAAGGAAATACAGCAAAGCCTTCAATTCGGGGGCTAAAAAGTAGTCCCAAAGATTCTGTTCAGACCCAAACAGGCTACTGACGTTTCTGGTAAATGGACGCACAGTCCCATATGCCACACACACAGCCAGCCCTGAAAACCCGTCAGAGATGTCCCTGGAGTCAAGGTACGGAGAAATTTCATGATGACGGCAGCTCAGCAAAGAGAGGAGGCATTAAGGAAATTGACAAGAAATTAGTTATAAACCTGGTGGGATGGATAAAGGGCTAACAATTCTCACATCGTATATAAAATAGAGAAATATGCCAGGTGTCTTGAATAATGCCATCGATACAAAGTGCTAAAAACGTAATAATTCTGCAATACCAACATCTTCTAAAGTATATTCCAAAGAACTGACGGAAAAATCGAAACCAACTGGATGTGCCGTCCCACTCAGAAGTGCACACTGTGTGCTCTACCCACTCTTGACATGGATGACTAGAAAAACATGGGATCATCTCCCTTAAAACCAGAAAACAACGGTAGAAACGTCATGCGTGTAAAGGCCCCTCTCGTTGTGACTTGGCCGTGGTGGCTGAGAAGCATCCTCGTGAGCCCACGGGGCTGTTGGTGAGTGGGTGTCACATTCAAGTGAGCCGGACCAGAGCCGTGCCATCTACCGCTGTGTGCCCCCCGTCCTGCTGCACAGGAGGTGATCAGTAAGGAACTGCTGAGTAAGCCAGGTTGCTCAAGAGAACCACTGAGAAATAGCCAGCCATGTCTCTCAACAGTACCGGTCAGAACCCAGCTCTGGGGGTGCAGGGTCCAGAAGGAACACAGCTCAGGCTAGAGCCCGGGTCTGGAGCCCAGCTCCCCAGGGGTACCCTCACCTTTTAGGTCACGGTGTTGCTTCTCTACCAACTAATGTCAATGCCAGAAATCTTTCGGGGCGCCTGGGTGACTCAGTCGGTTAAGCGTCCGACTTTGGCTCAGGGCATGATCTCGTGGTTGGTGAGTTCGAGCCCCGCATCGGGCTCTGTGCTGACGGCTCAGAGCCTGGAGCCTGTTTCGGATTCTGTGTCTCCCTCTCTCTCTCTGCCCCTCCCCCACTCACACTCTGTCTCTCTCTCCTTCAAAAAGAAATAAACATTAAAAAAAGTTTTAAAAAAATACCAGAAATCTTTGGACTCACACTTCTGTGAATGAAGGATTTAGCCCCATAACATGTGTGGGCTGAGTGATGTCTGTCCTGTGTTAGATCTTCTGCAATTCCAAGTTAACTACAACTTCTGGATTCCTCTGGATTCCTCTGGATCCTCTTAAGCACTCTATCCAACAAAATCCGTGTTTACTTCCAGCCCCACGTGCAAAGACACACGAAAAACCGTGAGAAAAATCCCACTGAGCTCTGAACCATTGAAGACGAACCCATGCTTCTAGACTCCCTGGGACCTTATCGTCAGCTGGGGCACCTGTCGTGTTCAGCGGTGACTCTGTGGTTACACAGATAGAGCTGATATTTAGGGAAACTTCTTGCCCTCCCGAAGCACATTACAGTCTCTGCATTTCCAAGACCACCTGATTTCCTGTGAAAGTGAGTCTCTCAGGGAGGAAATTACTCAACAAGCATTTTAAGCTTTTAAGTACGGTTTCCTTCACTCCTTGCGAATTTACAAACTTTAATTCTTTTCTGAATTTTAGCTTGCCAAATTAAAACAATTTTCAGTAACCTAACCAAGTCATTGAGGTTCCATTCACTCCTGGTGTTGACTGTTTTTTAAATGTGTAGGTAGAGGTAAAAGGAAAAGATTTACAAAGTGACGTGAGCTCTCCAACTGAAGTCCGGCCGACGCTGTGAAGGGGAGGAATCTTCAGGAATCACACGGTGGGGGTGGCATATTGGGTCAGGGCCGCGGATGAGGCGACCGGGAAGCCAGCAGCTTGCCCACGACTACACAGCCGGCCGGGACCCAAGTTGTGTCAACTCAGGCCAGTCTGGGCCTTGCTCTACATCATGACGAGTTATCAGCATCCGAACGGGGTTCGTTCTCTTTAGCTCTGCACCAAAATATTGCTTCTGTGATGCTAACGTTTTATTTTATCGCATTGGTAAACAGCACTACAGAGATCAAAATGTTTATAAATAGTTTACATCCCTTGGAGGCATTAACATGTATTATCATGACATGCAATCATGTAAGCAAGTGTAGATTTGCATGAATTTTTCCGTCTCCATTAAAATAAAAGGAAAGTGTATGGTTTAGAATCACCTTTTTTAAAGTTTATTTATTTATTTTGAGAGAGAGCGCCAGTGGGGGAGGGGCAGAGAGAGAGGGAGAGGGAGAGAATCCCAAGCAGGCTCCTCTCTGAGAGTGCCTGATGCTGGGCTCGAGCCCACGAGCTGTGAGAGCGTGACCTGAGCCGAGATCAAGATTTGGAGTCTGAACCGACTGGGCCACCCAGGCGCCCTGAAAAAATGCGTTTTCTAAAGGGCGATGTGGGAGTGCGCCTCCCTATGATTCACCGCCTCTGGCCTTTCCCATGCTAACGAAGGACGCTTGGCATGTCTTCCGTGTGACAACCTTCTGTCACCAACTCATTGTCCCTCCAAGCTGACGAGACGCAGGGTCTCTGCCTGCTCCCTCCCTGCCACACGCAGCCAAGGGGGTGCTGGGTGGGGGGCAGACACGCCATCCGCTGCCCCAACAAGACCATCTGCGCGGGGGTCACGGCTCCAGGATCCTATGACCCCGTCTCTGCTGTTCAATGCAACAGCTCACGCTTATCCTAGAACTTGTCCTTTTATCTGCAAAGACTTTTTCTGAAGATCGTTTCTCCCTTTTCCCTTCCTAGACCTACGGAAAGCGAACAATGATGACAGCAAGGGCGTTTCGGGGAGTGTGGCCGCGACTCACGAAGGCCCGACTAAATGTGACGTTCGGGACTTGCTTCGCCTCGGATCTTCCCAGCGAGACTCTCATCTGAGGAAAGAACCAGCCTCCTGAGACGTCTGGGGGCTCTCGCTGAGCCATGGGCAGCATCTGCAAGGGCACAGACCGCGTCTTGCCCTGTATCTTTCCCCCTCCGGGGAACATCCGGGATTTCTGCACAGCCGGCAGAGGATTCACTGACCAGCTCCGCTGAGCCCACTCTGTGACGGGCCCTGTTCTTGGCACCTGATCTGGCTCCTCTGATCCCCATAACAACCACCATTAGCCCCTTTCCACAGTGGGGAAACCGAGGCAGGGAGAGGTTGCTGCCTTGTCCACGGTCCTGCGGCCTCTCGGAAGCGGACCCTGAGCAGCCTGGCTCCAGACTCTGTGTCCGTGGCCACCGAGGCCAGCTGCTCGTCCGTGGTGCTCTGAGCTACGGCGTAAGCCTCCCCAGATCGCGGCCTACGAGCCCGTGATTTACCCGCTCCATCTTAGCCTGCAGAAGGGGAGCCACTGAGTGAGTGAATGTTTCCTGTGCCCCGTGGACCCCTTTGTTACCGCAGTGAGAACCAGGGACGCTTTGCTGATCCCCCTGCATCGTGTCTAGAAATGCCATCCACCCATCTGGTCAACTTTTGCGACATTTCCTGTGTGCTCCTAAACACTCAACG
The DNA here is from genome assembly GCF_027475565.1 of Acinonyx jubatus. NCBI lineage: Eukaryota > Metazoa > Chordata > Mammalia > Carnivora > Felidae > Acinonyx > Acinonyx jubatus. The sequence continues at coordinate 234,430,657 of NC_069380.1, read as the reverse complement.
CCACAAAGACGTCCTGTTACGAGCTGCAGGGTTGCTGGCCGCCTTCAGTGCCAGCGCTGGGACTCCTGCCCGGTGCTGGGGTGGCACCGGCACCACCCGCAAGGGAAGGCCGGTCGGGGGATGCTGCGGCGACCCGGGAACACAAGCCAGGAGGGGGAGGGGAGTGGGCCGGGGTGGAAGGAATTTTCATTTCTTCAGAGACTAAAGGAAAGGAAAGGTATTGTATTGAAGGCAGCCAGTCACGGCCGGGGATGAGAGGGGCTCCATGAAAGACATGTGGCCGAGGCAGCGTTCCTGGACTTTCCGTGGTCCCGTGTCTTCTTCCCCAGATACACTGCTGACAGACGACTCACGTCTCCGGGATGCCACATGCGGCACACTTGATTTGAGGGAATAAATTGGCCCCATTCTTTCACCTGCTGTGACCTTCCTTCCACCACAAAAACAATTACGATAAACCAAAAGCAATTTGCTTTGAGGGAAATGTTGCTGTAAAGTTTCCAACTTCTACTGAGTTGGGATATACCAAAAATGTGACAATATATTGACCTGTTTTTTAACATAGTTGTGTATTTTTCCATATGTAGCTTTATATATTTGTGTCAAAACCCACAAATTATGTTTATTTATGAGTATGACATAGTCAAGCTCATTTTGAAAAGTTTTAGAGAAACATTTATCATCTTCTTAGCAAAATCACAACATCTTCGATAGCAGGGGGAATGTCCATTTATCAACTAAGGTATATCAACATCGTAAATTAATGGCTTTCCTGTGGTTATATCTGAGCCCTTAATGAAATGAGTTTTGAGAAACTGCAGAGTACTTGCTAAACTTTCCCCGAAAATAATCCTGACTGTGTTAAAAGGCTGTTCACTCTCTCATCCATTTCTTTCAAAAGCTTTCTTGAGAGAGTAGCAGGTGCTCAGGTCATCCTGGCCCCATTCCCTTCAACTGTCAGCTCCTGAAATTCTCTTTGGAGGACTTTCCTTGGAAAGTGTTATTGGACTATTGGCCAGTAAAGCCACTTTGTACAAATAACAAAAGCCAGAAATGCCTGGAAATGTCCACTCCTCCCCTCTAGGGCAGCCTTGAGACAGTGGCTGTCTGAGGAAGCAGAGGGAAGCTGGACCCCCGTAGAACCCGGGTCTAAGCTGGAAGGGGCCTGGGGTAACTTCCACTCCAGACCCTGCATGCGGATGGGGCCAAGGCTGGGAGTATCGGGATGCACCCTCGTACAGCTTCCTTTTTGCTGCCCCCACACCTGGGAGTTATTTCTTACTACTCACCCCGTGCAAGTTCTCAGACCGTGTTTGGGGGCAGCCTGACCTAACAACCTGGCTGGAAGGTAGACGGCAGAAATTCGGAATAAATAATTCTCACCATGGTTAAAAACGGTGGCCTTGTTTTCCACTGATCTGAAATGTTCTGAAGAATATACGTGATAAAGTATATTGAAAAAGAATCTTAATGTTTTCAAACTTCTTTAACAATTTACGTGCAATATTCAGTGTGTTGTCAATAGACTCACCTGTGGTCAGATTAGAGCAACATGTTATCTGGACGGGAGTGTCTGGGAGACTCTCAGGAGGTAAGCCCTGGGGTGCACGGCTTACAGGTATGACTGCCCAGCTCCTTCTGTATACACCATCTCATATGTGTGAGGCTCAGAGACGTACGGAGATTATGAAGATCTAGAAAATTGGCTCAGCCAATGCAAGCATCCCCTCTCCATCACTGCTGAGGTAAAATTGACAGAAAACGTTAGCTATGTTGCTCTAAGGAGTCAACATTTTAAAAGAAGAACAAAAGCCTCCAAAGTGGAAAAAATCAGCTCAGTTAAATACATGAGGCCACTGAGCATCACTGCATGTTTAGACAGGTGTCCTGCCTCCCTCTGGCTGCAAGCCACGGATGTCCTAACAAAGGGCCACCCGATCCACCTCAACTGAGTAAATTAACCTGAAGTAGCCCATGTACTGTAAGTTGTGCTGCCAACAATCCAATGCCAGAAGCAACTGAGAACTCTTGGAAAAATAAACGGCACACAAAAAAGCTTAGTAGCTGCACTGGCAATTTGAAAGAAAGAGGCCAACTTTCCTGTGTGTTCTTCATCAGACAAAATCATTGTTTCTAAAAAACGATTGTTGTCAAAATGTGAAGGCTGAGTTTCCCACCCTCTTCAGGGCATATGCGATAGGTGAAGGCCTGTACCAAACTTTCCCAAATGGGGCCAGATGTGGACTGAAACCGAGCAGCAGCGAGCTGTGAGTCACCTCTGGAGAGAAGGACAACCGTTTTCCTTCCTAATCTTCTCTGCTGGATTTTATCAAACTGCTCTGTAGAGGGACAGTAAGCAGATTCCCCTAATGCCCCCATTTGTCTTTCAATAGGGATCTATACTTCGTGTGGGCAGATAGATGACAATCATGATTTCTTGGAAACACAACTAGCAATTAGTGAGCTACAAAGTCTTATCAGATGCTCTTATCATCTCCTTCCATCGCTTGACCTATCACCAAACACTGCATACTTCTTGCCATAACAGAGCAAATTACTCCTCTCCGGACAAACCTGCAAGAAGTCCGAAGTGAAGATTGAGTGAGTATTCATAGGAGTCAACCATTGCACACACGTGTGCTCCTTGCACTCTGCCTCCCCAGTAAATTCCAGATGTATATCACTGGTGGCCTCTCCTACTACCCTCAAGCTCTAGGCGCGCACACCTCGCTGCTCACTGACCTTGCCCCTTAGCACTTTACCCTCCACATGTCCAAAAGCAAATCACAGTGCTCCCTCCAAGCACGCCCCCCTTCTGGAACGTCCCTGCTTCACCGTCCACTCAGCACACCACAGACCAGGGATCACCTTAGACCTTGCCTTTCCCTCCAGGATCTGGGCATACAACGATTCCCACGTGTGTCTTTTTCTCTAGCTAAATCTGCACGGCCCTCACAAGTAATCACAAAGAGCGCCCCTGGCCAAAGTCTCGCTGGGTGACTGAGGTGTCTGGCCCCAGGCATCTAGCTGATACCAGATGTCTCCAAAACTTGGTCTTCCCAGCTTGGAGAGGTCTGGGCGCTTTTCAGGGGATTTCTGCTGCTTCCCAGTCAGGTCTGCACACTCAGCCCCCTCCTTATGTGAACAGCCCTCTGTCCACGAGGGGCCCTTGGCCTGCCTGAGCCCCCCCCCCCACCGCCACCAGTAGGATCTGGTGAGAAGTGAACGTGAAACTTCACAATGATGGGTTTGGGGCCCCTGCTATGTGCCACACACGTGCAGGTGTCGTGGGGAATGACAAGATGAACAAATAAAGGAGGGTGAAGGCTCAGGGAGCCTCCCCACTGTCAGGAAACATCAGAAGAGCCTTCACATCAGGTAACTTGAGAGCAGACTTCTGGTTTCCTTCGAGCCCCTTCCTGAAGGTTTGGCAGGAAACCTGACCGCGGAGAATTAGGAGCCGCCGAGTCACGGGTAGCACCAGGGATGAGGAAACCATTTAAGATGTTACTACAGTTCTCAGGGTGAGTGAAGACGGCGTCTTCAGGAGGTGGAGGGATGTGGGCGCGGAGCAGTGGTTAAAGTTGCAAAATATCTGAGAAGCAGATTCATGGGAACTCACCGGGAGTAAGGGAGAAGGAAGAAGCCGCAGGACTCCCAGGGATACAGGTTGGGCAGCCGGACCACCATTCAGGACACTGGGACCACCGGGAAAGTTGAAGATCGGGGGGAGGGCGACGTTTCCGGTGTGCTATGGGGAGTTTGGAGTGACGCAAGGCAGGTAGAGCCAACCCCCTTGGCAGTAACAGACCGTTATGTCGAGTTCAAGGAGGAGCCAGAGACAGGGGTGCGAATGCCCTCAGTGTGCGGACATGAATAGAGCCTCCAGGGAAGATGAGGTTTCCAGGGTGGTATGCGGGGGAAGGGCGGGGTAGGACACTGCCGGGAGCGATACCGGGGTCCGGTCGGGGTGACCGAGGTGCCTCCTCCTGCCCCAGACCAGCCCTTGCCCTCACACCATGGAGCTTGGTCCTCTATCTTCAGGACCCCTGCCCAAGGGGCTGTCCCTTCTTTCCCCCCTCTGGCTCCTCTTTGGTCGCTTAGAACATGACCGTGTCCTTCTTTGAGGCAGAAACAAAAACCAAAAGACGAAACCCTCCCTGGGCCCTATCTGCCTCCACCATATTCCTGACATTCACAGACAAACCTCTCGAGTCCTCCACACTTTTGTCTCCATCCCAAACCTCGCCCTCGCTCTTCGAGCTCCCCGCTCTGCCTGTGGGGGCCTTTCTCCACAAGAGACAGGCTTGGGGCCTTCCTCACCTGTCTGGGTCCCTCTGTAGCCACAGTGGTCAGCTTGGAGCACGTCCCTTTCCTCTCGAAACACCCTCTCTCTTCCCTCGGCTTCGATGACCCAGACACTTTCCGAGATCTCCTCCTGCTTTTCTGCCCATCCCTTAGCCAGCCTGGATTTTTCTAGCAAGCGAGTAGCGATTGCTCACAGTCTGTTCCCAGGCCTCAGCTCATCCCTTTCTAGACGTTTCTAAGTCTCCCCTAGAGTCGGGACTTGATTTTCACAGATACACAGACCGCCCGTTCGCATTTCGGTCTGCAGCCCAGCCTTCTCTCCACGCGTACAGCAGGCACGTCGCCTTGGCGGGCCTTCTCTGAGCCCAGAGGTGCATCCCGTCCCGCAGCCCGGCTCGGAGCCCCTCCTCAGCCTTGCGGAGCTGCAGGTGTGGGTGAAGACGCTGCCCCAGCCAGAAGCCAGGGTGTCTGTGCCTCCCCTGCCCCCCTCCCGCACTGCTTCCCTCACCAAGACGCGTTGAGTTCCTCCTCCCTGGCCTCCATCTCGTCTCATCGCCATGCTTGTCCAACTGCCCTGAAATCCCCTGGTGTGTGCACTGGGCCACCCCACCCTCTCTGCTGCTGCTCTGCCTGACCCCCTCCCTCACGTCCCCTCCACGGCTTTCCAAGGTTCTCAAGACAAAGGAGAATCCCTCATCATGGTCAGGAGCGTCTTGAGTGCTCTGTCCTTAACTGAATCTCCAAATGCTTCCTCTTACTTGCTATGACCCGTCTTGCCACGGGGCCTTTGCACAAGCTGCTGCTTCTGGCTGCTGGCCTGTCTCTCCCCCTGAGCAAGAAGCTCCTGTAAATGTCAGGTCCAGCCCACTTTGCCAAGAAAGCATTCGCCGGCCCCTTCTGTTCGGGACTCACAGGGCCTGTGCCTCTTCTTGGCCACCTTAGTCACCACAGTGATTTTCCACATGTCTGTGTGATGGTCTGATAAGTGCCTGTGCCTCGTCCCAACTGTAACCCCATGAGGACAGTGACCACGCATGTCCCAGCTCACCACTGAATCCCCTGTGCCCAGAATGGTGCCCGGCACACAGGAAGGGTGGCCTTGTGCTTGTGTTGAGTCAGAGCAGACGGGCAGCATGAGAACCCACGGAGGGGCAGAAGCGAGAACCGGGTCTCTCCTGGAGTTCAACAATTTCGGGTTCCACTGTCGCCATGTTCTTAGAAACGGCTTAACTTCACTGCTACCTATAAGATAAAAGTCAAATTACATCTCTTCCATCACGATGGTCTGACCAAGAGGGCAACGACCAGGGAAACTCAGAGGGGCATTTCGGAGAGCTTTCCACTCAGGGATTTTCTCCATTGACTTGGGCAAAAACTTGGAGATGCTTTAATTAAATACAGAGTTTGTTTAAAATGAAACAAACACCCAGCAGGGGCGCCTGGGTGGCTCAGTCGGTTAAGCGTCCGGCTTCAGCTCAGGTCACGATCTCGAGGTCCGTGAGTTCGAGCCCCACGGTTGGGCTCTGCGCTGATGGCTCAGAGCCTGGAGCCTGCTTCCGATTCTGTGCCTCCCTCTCTCCACCCCTCCCCTGCTCGCGCTCCGTGCCTTTCTCTCTCAAAAATAAATAAACATCAAAAAAAAAAAAAAAATGGAACAGAGCAGCTGACAGAGGTGCTTAAAGACAGATTAAGAGTTTAAGTGATTCGAATACACCACCACAACAAATACTGCTCCAAGGTAATGTGCAGCTTGATAGGGACAAGTGCAAATCTGCAGCAGGGGGAGAAATTAAGCAAAAGAAGCAAGAAGTGGGGAAAACAGCCAGGAAAAAAAAAATGTCAGGGAAAAACCCCCGGGGGGTATGGCTAACCGACAAGAAGGTGCACGTCTGCATCGCAGTGTGCACGGGGAGCGTTCGAATCCCTGCTGCGTGCGGGGGCCTCCCCACGTCAGCTGCCCGCCCGCCCGTCATGGACACTCAGGTGGCAGCCTCTGCTTCCTCGCACCTGTCACTCCTAATAAATAGTCTGTGCTGTTGGAGAATCATTGACCGAGACTACTTAACAGTCAGTTTGGCTTTATTTGTATCCATCAGAATAAGTTCGGAAAACAAATTTAGCACTGATCTCCTCTACTACATGGTTACACTTCAGGATGATAAAATGCTCATTATTCTTATGTAGGAGGACGTCACCACAATTATGTGGTCACCGGAGGGTGTGGTGCCCCGTCATTCCTGGGGACCGCAGTCCGAGGCAGACACCACACCCTCATTTGCCCACGGGACCCCCACGAGGCCCGGAACAAGTATTTGCACGTCAAGCATTTCACCGAATGTTGGGAAACGAGCTTCTTTTCCGAGCTAATTAGCAGAATTCAGGAGCCCAATCGAGAAGTTCATCTCTTTGCCTGGGAGCAAAATTCTCCTTCTTTGGAAATGAGGTACGTCCGTAGCCCAATTTTTTTCCAGTTTTATTAAAATATATTGACGTATGACATTGTGTAAGTTTAAGGTATACAATGTAGTGATTTGATATAGGTGCATGTTGTAAAATGGCGATCACAGTAAGGTTAGTTAACACATCAGAATAAAAAGTCAGCATTTGTGCATGTGTCTGCGGAGTGAGAGCTTTAAAAACCTCCTTTCTTAGCATCTTTCAAATATACGATACAGTATCACGGACGTACTCACTCCCCGTAGCTTACGTATTTTAGAAACTGGAAACATCTACGTTTGGACCGCATGCACCCATTTCCCGAGCCCCCACTCTCTGCCTCCGGCAGGCATCACTCTTTTCCGTTTCTAAGAGTTCAAAAATTGTTAGAGCCCACCTATGAGAGAGATCATGCGGCCTCTTTGTGTCTGACTTATTTCAGCGTAACGTGCTCGACGTCCAGCCACGTTGTCACAAATGGCACTATGTCCTCCTTCCGTGACTGAGCCATCTCCCGTCTCATGTGCGACCACGACCTCTTCATCCGTTCGGGCCCCGGGGCCACGTAGGCTGCTTCCACACCATGGCTGCTGAGAGTGACACTGCAGCCAACGTGGGGAGTGTGGATGTTTCTTAGAGGCTGTGGTTTCATCCCCGTTGGATAACCCCCCAGAAATTTCGATCTTCCCGAGCCCAAATTTTAAGAAGGTGGATAATGGTGATTACTCTGCTAATGTACTTGGAACTTTGACATTCACTTTCAGGACCATTTATTTTTTCCATTTCACCCTTTTCTCTTTGACAATTTCTACATTTCTATTTTGCCCCCTTGACCCCTTGTCACTGGCGATTGCGGCAAAAGACACACGTTTCTGGCCCCGCATTTACGCTATTTGCAGGGCACTTAGCGCTTCATAGGACTCAATACACAACACACCAATATTCTTACAGAGCTGGAAACCTCACGCACGTGAGCCCAGGTGGACCCGGTCACTCCCATCGGGTGGAAGGACGTCTGCGGCATGCGCAGATTCTGCAGAGAACATTGCAAACTGAACTGCCTCACGTCTACACTGCAGGCAAAGTTACAAATCCATCAGGTTGGAGAGAATTGAGCTTATGAATGTCCCCAAATGCACTAATCTTGGCGTGTGGATTACCTTTCTCGAGCTTAGAAACGCAGTTCTGCTTGTAATGATCTTCTCATAAAATGTAATCATAAATGACACCACAGCCCTAAAATAAACCAGAGGAAACCAGAATATTTTATGTGGAATTTAACATTCTACTGGGCTCCTTTCCACAACGTACAAGCTCAGATACTATGTCAGAGATTAACTCGACCAATCTTTCATTTACACTTTTCGCGGCAGACCTCGCGTTATTTAAGAGCTTTATGCAAAAGTCATTCAGATGTGAATAATTGAAATTATTTTTAACGATCGTCCCATTAGAGACCCAACTTACACAGATTTCCAACTGACCTAGTTTTTTTTTTTTTTCTTTCTTTCATCAGCTTATTTTACTGGTGAGTTTAAACAGATTCGTCTCTAATTAGATACGTACTTTTCAAACAATATTGGAAAATAGCTACCTTTAACATTTGTTCTTTGCATCTGTCATCGTTGTGTTGTCTCCGAACACGGTGGCATGCTGGGTACGCGTGTACATGGATCTTCTCCACAAATCTCTGTCAGTTATGCTGCCAGGAAGCTCTTGATGTCTGTAACCTTTCATTGTGAAGAATGCACATTTAATTACTAGGAAAACGACGATGATGTAATAGGTCAAGACGTGCCTGGCCTCCTGCCTGGAGGGCGCTCTGCCCGGGAGTGAGGGGGGCTGGTGCTGCATGGACAACCCACCCCAAGTTCACCAGGGGCGTCCCAAATACAGCGGCAGCCTCGTACTCCACCCAGGGGGGCTGTCGAATTGCCTCACTAATAAAAATAAGTCAATTGTAAAGGATACGTAGGAACGCGCCTCAAACATTTACAAATTTAAATCTTCACTCAATCGCTTATCTTGATACAAGGTCGAAGACTGTTCTTTGGATGAGACTTTCCTCCTTGGCAGGAATCAGCCGCCATGGTTTCGTAAAGTCTAGTGATTCCTTAAGATACCCGCAGAGCCATCTAAGTGTATGACCAAGGGCAATTCCTCTGCATTTTGTAAAGTCTTTTGACGGAACGTTTACGTGATACTCTCATGAAGTCTTTGCAAAGCATGCAACTTCGGTTTCCTAGGAAAAAAGTAACGCTCCCTCAACTGATGTTAATACTTTGTATTGTAAGTGTATCGGTAATGAGCATTGAGTTAGTTGATGCTAAATCGAACTGTATCATTTAGTAATGGGGATAATGGGTACAAAGAGGCCGAGGGAAAATCATGGCTGATTCTTGGTGAATGTGGAATAAAACCCAAGGAGCAGCAGGGAGGTCAGACAGCAGCCCCGACAGCAACAGGTGCCGGTCAGGAGAGTTGGGGAGCCGGTGGAAATGGAAACATCAGGAGATTCCTCAATTAGGCCCGGTTTGGACCCAGCAGGGGTCCCGAGAAGCAAAGCCAGGACACCTCCCTCCCCAGGAGACACGCTGTCCCCCAGTGGACAGTCAGAGCACCTTTTCCTGCCACAAATCCTTCATGGCACCAGGCCTTAAGCCAGCAAACCGCACGGCTTCACCGTGACAAGCAGAGCCTTACCCAGGGGTCTGCCAACCAGGCTCCTTGCTTCGGGCGCTGGTGCGGACTGGCCTCAGAATCCACAGGACGGGAAGCCACAGGGAGGGCAGGCCTGTCTCCGGGGCACGGCCACCCTGCCCGGCCATCTCCCTCTGGCCTCGGCTGACTCCACGTTAGCAGAATCGCCTCCACCAGCAGGGCCCGACGGCGGGAGAACAAAGAGACGGAATGGGGGTCTTCGAATGATCTCGGATTTCGTGTACTGATGTCTGATTCTTCTCAGCGAGGGCTCACAGAAATGCCCGCAAGCCGAACCGCCTGGCCTCGCGGGAGGGTCCGGGGTGGCCGCCTCGCCGAGGTACCACAGGAGAAGGAGCGGACAGCAGGGCTTGCGTGTGGGGCCGTTGAGGGAACTCCAGTGGCCCCTACAGAGCGGAAGGGGCAATTTTCAGTTGCCACAGGGACGGAGAGGCAGGCGGAGGGGACGTCCCCCTGTTTCCTGTGCCTGTTAATCTGCTCCGTGAGCCACAGTCTGTGCTCGGAAGGGAGGCTGAGCTTCCTGCCTGAACTGTGTTCATTACTTACAGAAAACACCCCCCTGGGTCAGAATTTGAACACAACGAGTGCTGCCGAAAAGTGCCGAAGACTTGCTATCAAACACCCTTTGCACGGGCCACAAACGTGCAGGGCTGGTGGCCAAGAGGACCCCGCCCTCGCCCCCGGTGGCCGTCCCCAAGCAGGATGCCGGGGGCACACCGGCCGCAGCCCAGCCCTGTCATAAGCACACTGCACTCGGGTGCCTCTGGGCCTGCTCCACAAGGACATAAACCTTCTGGAAAGCGGAGCCCACAGTCAGGTTTGTAGAGAGCGTGCCTTGATCTCCTTCCCCGCAGTGCCTGTGTCTGCTCGAGTCCTCCGTGTGCCAGGGCAAAGGGAAAGCGTTCTTCGGGGACATCTGAGCCTCTGCGGTGGCCCAGACACCTGTGGAACGGTGGAGGTGGGTGGGAGGGAGGCCGGGACACCTGCTCCCGAGGCCTCCTGGAAACCCCGCAGGAGTTGGGCCCTTGTGCCTCTGACTCAGCTGAGGCTTATTCCCTCTGTCTCTGCCACTTCTCGCTGGGTTTTATTTTTGCCTCCGCAAGTCCTGCAACATTCACCTTGAAAGTGAACCGCGCGGGGAGGGCTGCTTTCCTTGGAGGCGACACCTGCCCCATGCTTGGCTTTCTTGGTGCAGCGGAAGGGGTCCGTCGGGGCGAACCGAGCACAGGAGCTGGCCCAACACGGCGCCTGGAAGCAAGACCGAGCGGCCCCCACGCCTGTTTATCAGGCGTGGACCGTGTGCCGTGCCCTTGGCCTGTGTGACGCCATGCCCTCCCTCCCCGCGGGCTGGTCCCTTGCGCAGACAGCACAGCCACCAGTGACGGACAGTAGCAGACGGGTGCGGCCTGAACAGCCCGGACACAAAGGCTGTCCGCGTCTAGGGTGTAAATTTTCCCGCCCCGGCCGGTTCCACGTGACCTCCGTGACGTCCCCCAGTGTGAACCTGGCGCCTGACGTGCACGGCCGGGTGCGACCAGGCTGAGAAAACGACGGCTCGCCGGAGGGCTGGGTCAGGAGCCACAGCCCGCATGCCTGTCCCCGAGTCTGAGTCCCGAGTCATCCGATGTGTGTGGCATCCTCTTCTGGGCTGTAGCTTTTCCGACGTGCGGCACCTGCAGAGGGTGACGCGGCCTCCACGCCGGGGAGCCTGCGAAGCACGCGAAGGTCTCCTGTGTTCTTCTTCCCGAAAATGCTACCACAGCTGCTCCCATTCAGGCTGTGGGGACCCCACACCCGACAGGTCAGCGTCCAAACCAGGGGTCTGCCTTCCTTGCAGGTATTCTTTTGCTCTTGGTTCCCAGAGGTGGGACCGACCCCTGGACAAGCCCACGTCCTCCCTCCCTGGCCGGTTATTGGCTCCTGTCCCCGATGTCCCTCCTCGGTCGGGAAGACAGGCCGGCTGGAGATCCATGGCGGAGGGTCCCCTACGTGACCGCTCGAGAGCCCGGTTTGCGATGATCTTACTTCCCCGGGGACCCCCTCTCCTGGGACTGCCCGGCCGGCTGGCTGCACGTCTTGTGGCGGACATTTAAAGCACAAGCCCGTGAGGCTGCCGACGTTGACCTTGAGCAAACCGTGACTCACAGTGATGCACCCGCCTCCAGAAGGACAAGCAGATCCCCGAGCGGAGAGTCGCCTGGTGCGAACAGTGGGCTTGGCAGAGCCCCAGAGGGAGCCCGGAGGGCCCGGCCGCCGCGGTCTGCTCGCCAGCTGCCCGGAGGAGGAGCCGCCGGGCTGTGGGGATGAGGGACGCGGATCCCGGGCCGACCGCGCGGGGTGGGGTTCATTTCCACGCAGCAAGGAGAGCCGCCGGCTGGAGCTGCGCGTGGACAGGGTCCATGTTCCCATGAAAGCCCCTTCTGAGGGAGGAACGGAAGCATGCCTAGTTGCCCCCACAGAGGCAGGCAGCTCCTTCGGCCTCGGTTTCCCCCTCTGTAGCCTGAGGTTGACGTGCTCCTACTCAGGTGTGGAGCACCCCTGACAAGTGCTGACGCTAAATCAGCAAAGGAGCCTCCTGCTCTCTGTCCCCTCCCTCCCCACAAGTGAGAACAGCGGCGTCCCAAGGGGAGCCACCACCGTGACCAGGGAGGAGACGGTGCCCGGAACAGCACCGGCGCCTGGAACGGCATCGGCGTGTCTGTCCTGCCTGCGTGGGGCCGGGCGCTGTGGGGCGTGAGACGCAAAGTCCTGCTGGAAAAACACGGGCACCGGGTCAGACGCCTGAGTTTCAAGCCCACACCTGCTGCTCCCCGCCTGCCGTGGGGTCCTGGGCCTAAGCTTTCTCTTCTCCACAGCAGCCTTTCCTCTGCAGGATGGAGTTTTCAGCCGGGGCTGCCCCCGGGGCCCTGTGAGCAGCGCGTGACAGGAGGCCAGGCCCGGGTCAACGCAGGGAACAGGGCGACAGGGACTCAGGCGCCGGATGGCATCCACTGCCCCCGAGGGGGTTCTGGGGATAGGCCCGAGGACGGCCCCAAGATGCAGGAAGAGGGTTCCAAAAGTAACGGGTCTCAAGGGGGCCGGTGAGCCCGTGAGCTCACTGTCACAGGAGAAGTGGCAGAGGGGGAGGGGCACCTGGCTGCAGAGGTCCCTCGACCCCACTTCGGGTGGGATTAGGACTGTTCCAGGGACTTGGGACGTCCAATCCCCTGGTCGGGAGCTCTGCTTCCTACGGCGTCTACAGTAACAGAGCCCATCACTCATGTGCGTGTCTGTGCAGTGAGTTCAAAGAAACCCCGTCGAGTTTAAGTGGAGGGAGACCCAACCCCACTGGGGTAGATGCTCCTTTAAAATCCATTCCACAGGAGGGATATTGGCTTCAAATGCGTATCCACGGAGGCTGGGCATTGACGAAGCATCCCAGCACGTTTCCAAGCGGATGTTGCCTGACACAATGAACAGCCCGTATCTCAAGACAGAACCATCTAAAAACTTGGTCGCCCAGGTGATCCTGGCTTCTGTCAACCAAGACATGGTCTTCCCGTCCTCCTCACCCTTAAGCCGACCGCTTTGTGTTCTGCTTTTACTGGCTTTGGTCACGCGATAAAGCTTCTTTGTGTGTTTTAGCTGGGGCAGCAGGTCTGCATCAATGCAAGTGAGTCTCTGCCCAGCGCGACCCCGCGTACAAACCCCTGCCGCCCACTGGCCCCACCTCTGTGGCAGGAGCCTCTCAGCAGAAGCAGAAGCCACATCGCGTCGGATGGAAAATACAGAAGCCAGCTGCTTCCACAGCCAGTTAGGGTGCAAGCCCGCCGTCCAGCGTTGGCCGTGGGGCTGGCGGACGCCTGGCGCGTCCCCTGGGCTCCCCCCCCCCCCGTGGCCCCGTGGGGAGGGGGAGGGAAGGGGAGTTGGGGGAGGGGCTGTGGATCTCCTGCACCGGTGGCATGAGGAAGCGCGGGACCCTTGTGAGGGCCCCGGATGCCATGTGACCGCGGCCTGGATCTCTCGGGGTCTGCGTTTCTGTATCTGTGACATGTGACCAGGGGCTCTGTCGTGACCGCGTGTCAGCGTGGTCAGGAGGACCGAACCAGTCACCATCGGTTCGTATTCAATCACTGTTTTGCTTTCTGGTCTCTGTTGTGCAAACTCGGTTAGTTTTCTTTAAATGAGATACTGTCCCCATTATTGTATTTCAAAGACTATTTTTAGGGAAAAACTTCTTGGGGCGCCTGGGTGGCTCAGCTCATGATCTGACGGTTTGTGAGTCCAAGCCCCACGTCGGGCTCTGTGCTAACAGCTCGGAGGCTGGAGCCTGCTTCTGATTCTGTGTCTCCCTCTCTCTCTGCCCCTGCCCTGCTGGTGCTGTCTCTCTCTCTCTCTCTCAAAAAAAACATAAAACATAAAAAGAATTCTCCTACTAAGATGCTTTGAAATCACAAGGGAAAAATAAACATTTTATTTGTTTCCCTTTCTGCCGCAATAACGAACAAGTCTGTACCACCCTTGGACCCGCTCACGGGAAAAGCAGAACTCCTCCAAGAGGTAGAGACGGAGTGTATGCGATTATTCTCATTTATGACCAATCGATCCTTCATTTATTCACAAAATACACAGATGGTTGTTTCTAGTATTCTTTTGTTGACTTAGTGCAAGTTCCTGGAAAAAAAACTTTAAATTTCACTCATTAGTGGGTTCTCAGAGTTCATGAAAAGTCAGACCAGTACAATACAAACGTGCTTACTTTATTAGGATCAAACCCGTGGAGGACGAGAAGCCTCCAGGTTCCTTGAGGAGCGGCTATGATCTGGGGGCGGCCCCCGTGAGCCACAGAACGCACCTGCTGTGGGCCGGAGGCACCCTCAGTCCCCAGGAGGCTGGTCACCCTGTGCTCAGAGCTCCCGTCTCTTCCTGTCCACCTACACCTCTCACCCTCCATGGCTTTATCATTTCAATTTTCTTTCTTCCCCTCTTCCCCCTGCAGCCTCCCAGTATTTGAGAGAAAACGCACCTGTGACCTTCCCCAGCTGGGATGGGGGCGGGGCAGGTCCCCGCACGCGGTTGCCCTTGGTGGCTTCAGGGAGACCACAGGGGCCCCTGCGCTTGGGCCCGGCACGCCCACCGGCTCTTTGTCGACTGCACCTTTCCTAACTTTTTCCTATGACGTTACATTACAAGATAGTTTGTAAATTCTGGAACAAGGAGAACGATCTCCATTCTGCCCCAATTTCTCTGTCCTGGAAGTTTTGATCAACTGATTCTGGAGCTGAATTATTTACGCACAGGAGGAAGCGTGGCACTCATTAGTGGAATGTCCTGGGCACATGGCTGACAGTCAGTAGGAGAAAGAAATTCTTAGAAAACGGTGCGAGCCAGATGGGGTTACGGCGCCACGTGCGAGGGAGGCCCGGCTTATTTACTGTAGCGGGAGCAGGAGAGGCCCCATTAGCACAGACTGCCTTTCCGGGATGAGGTCCTAATTGGTCTTAGGAAGCACTCAGCCACATTTAGCCACTCTCTAGAAATCAAGTTCCGATTTTAAACCGGCCCATGGTTAGGTCTGGCAAAATACAGTGTCTAATTTTTTTTTTTAAAGAAAAAAACATGTTCAGGAATCCAAACTATGCCTGTAGAGCTTCTCACTCTCACGACCTCACAGAACTGGTGCTTTAAAACCCTAGCGACGCAGAAGTGACCCTCTGAATGGGACCGCGGGGGCGGGGCTGAGAAGGGAGACAAGCGGTTAGGGACGGACAGCCCAGGGCAGAGTCGCCCTCCCGCCTCCTGGGGACACGTCCTTGGACGTCTTCCACTGGTGGCAGGAGCCAGGCACCGACCATCACGTTCGCAGCAGCCGCTCTCAGTCCCATATAACTGCCACCAAATCGGCCTGAAGGGCAGCCCGGGCTCCTAACCCAGGAGACAAGGGCTCCCCTGCGGGAGCGCGCCCCGGGCACACAGGCCCCCGTGTGTCCCCAGCAGAGCCCGGCACACACAGCTCCCCACTCACGGGCCGCAAGTGAGGGCACCACTGAGGTCCAGCGACTGGCCACCCGCTGGCCACCCTGGGACCCTGCGTGGGCGGGAGCAGAGCCTGCTGTTGGGGCTCCTTCCCCGGACGCCCCTCACCCGCACGCATCGGCTCCCCTGGCCTGGCTGGCGAGGCGTGGATGCCTCCATGGCCGTCTACCTCCTGCTGCTGGGCTTTCCCCCAGAAGGTGACGTCCTGGCCCTTGGGGCCGGCCTGGCCTGCCACCTGTGCCTCTGACACGGCGCCCCGCACCCCAACCCCCGCGCTCTGGTTAACTGTGCCCTGACCCCCAGCCTCCATGACACCCCATTGTCCGTAGCATCAACCCCAGGCATGGCCTCTGGACACCCGCCCACCCGCCGCCCTGTGCTGGGAGGTCCCCACGAACCCAACTCACAGTCTACTCTCGGCGGCCCCTCCTGCTGGCTCTGTCCCCATCTCCCTCTGGGCAGACGCTCCCTGTGGCCACCAAGCTCCCATGAACTGTCCACCCCTGCCCCGAACTCATCCTGTCCCGCTCTGCGGGACAGCACAGGGCGTCTGCAATGCCCCCCCCCCCATCGGTGCTCCACAGACGTCCCTCCACTTACTAGTAACACCTTAGTTAAGAGGGGCCCAGACCGTACCTTTCCCGAGGAACGTGCACTCCCCTTTCCGGGAGGAACGAAGCAGGTGTCTCTTTGATGTAACGTTCTGTCCCGCCGAGTTTGAGGCCTGGTGAAATGAGCGGAGTCTGAAGAGCTTTGCACCTGTCACATCCGACTGTTGTGATGGAACGCACAAACCCCATGCTGAGGAGACCCCCACAGGATGGGGACCCTTTCATGAGACTCGCCAGCTCGCTCCACACCCGAGGCCACCTCAGGTTAAGATGGTCCCCACCTACAGGCAAAGACCTTCCGGCATGACCCCCTGTAGGTGCTGTCCTCTGCTCTCTGCCTTTTGGAGTGAGTGGCCCATAGGCGACCCCAGGCTGTGCGAGGCCGTGCTCCGTCAGGGCACCAGACACGGAGGCCCCAACAGTCGTCTGTCCACGTGGGTCTCCTGCACATCAGTGATGCACCTTCAGCTGTTCTGGTCCCCGTTGCCAGCGACCTGACCCAGGCAGGCAACGTCGGTCTCCCTCGTCGTGCCCCGAGGACCAGCCACCCCTGCTCAGGTGTCCTGGAGAGACCAGCGTGGTGAAGGGCTGGGTCCTCCAGCTCCAGCTCGGCCACAGCCCCTGGTCTCTTTGCCACTCAGCTGTGGAGGGTCGGGGGCAGGGCACACACGGTCGTCCTGAAAGGTCTCTGTGGTTCTCTGGCCGCCCGTGGGGGTTATGGGCCCCACCTGTGCCACCAGCCCCTCCGCCTTGGCTCCTGCCACCCTCAAGCTCCCACCTCCCACCTGCTCTCCAGAACATGTCCCTCCACCGGGAGGCGGTCACCTGACGTGAGGCCGGGTGTCCCTTAGGTCATAAGATGGGCCCTGTGAGGACGGTGTGCTGGGAGACAAGGCGATCCCTCATCAGCGTAGTTACCGTCGGAGTCCCTTAGGAGCACGAGCTCGTCAGTCTGTCATTTCTCCGTACAAACAGATTCCGTCCATACACCTGCTCTTTAAGGCCTGTGAAAAGTGCATGTGTCACCAAGACTTCCCGTTTGAGATACTTGTCAACTTTCGAAGAAGTTACACTTTCTAAACTCTTAAAACCCAACAAATAGAACCACTTGGGTACCGTGTGACATTAAACTGAGAAGGAAAGAGGGATATCCCATTCCCTCAAGCGTCTCCTTCCCTGAACTTCAGCACTGACCTGTTCGGAGCAGTGAGTCTGGGCTCGATCTCAGGCTGGTGACACTTAAGAGGCCAGGAGGGCATCTCCTCGCGCTCAGATCCGATGTGAAGGCAGACCGGCCCCCCGCCCCCGGGGCAGGGGGCACCCCGGCCATCCTGGAGCCAGCTCTGGGCGGCCACGGCCTCCGTCTCCTGCAGGCCGTGGGGGTGCAAGCTGGCCGTCCCGTGAGGACGGGGCCCAGGGCCCCCGGGACACCAGAGAGCACAGAGACCCCTCCAGGACGCCCGCCCTGTTCCGGGGCCCAGGCCTCTCTGTGGCCCCCGCCCGCCTCCTGGGGCCCTGCGACTCGAGCCCTCCGCCTCCTTCCCTGCCCGGAGCCTCCGAGAGCCCCGAGCTCGGGTCAAAGCAAAGGCAGGCTGGGCCCGCGCCGCCGAGCGAGGGCTGACCGCTGGGAGAGTCATCAGCCGCGCCGTGTGAGGATGAACTGAGCAGTAAATTAATTAATCATCATTTTATGCCTCATCAAGCGCTTTGCTGAGGCTCTCGACGGGGGCCTCTCGATGAGCCAATGGGAAGCAGACTGTTTTGTTTAGCCGGGTGAGGCTTCCATAAACAGGGGAGGCTTTGACAAGCTAATAAATATGTCAGCCGTCTCTGCCACGGGCAGCAGTCGCCCCACCTGCAAAGTGGTGGGGTTCTGCCCGGCCCGGTGGGCAGTGAGTGATGGCAGAGACGTGGCCGCGGAGGAGGCAGGCGGGAGGCGCGGGGAGCGGGGAGAAGCTCCCCAAAGTTCCTCCCGAGTTTCCGGGAGGAGTGCCACCACCTTCCCCACGATGGCCTTACGGCTCGCGCCGCGGGATCGGAACGTCCTGACACCTGTCCCTCCGGCTCTGCGTCCACATCCATCACGTGGGACGCGGGCTGTGAGGGGCTCCCCCCACGAGTGCCCCGATTTGGGGGCCGGATCGCGTTTTAAGGATGTGCGAGCAAGACGCTCCCGAGGAACCGACCTGGCGGTGAGATGCCCGGCTTCCGGGGCCGTGAGCGCCAGATGCCCCTCGCCACCTTGGAAACCCGTCGCGGCCGCTCCTTAGGAAAGAGGTCTCCGGCTGACTCGGTTCACCTCCACGGAAACGCAGAAACCCCCTTTCTTTAGGAAATGGGCTTTTTTTTAAGGCAAAGAAAAGTTGATGTTTGGATGATAATTCCAGGGACTTTAGCAGATGCTTCGCTCTCTGCTTTTAAAGCCAAGGGTGGAATCGCGTGCAATGTGGGAAGAGGGCCGAGTAGTGCCAGAGAGGTGCACGCCCCAGAGGACACAAACGCGCATCCTTCACAAATCTCGGGTTTGTCAACCACACGGCACGTCTGTTCAAGCGGGCTTGAAATGGCCTCCCTCATAGACCAAGGAACACTCACGTGGGCTGTAGAGACAGCTTCGGGACCCACCTGACACAGAACCGCGGGGCCCACAAAAAGCCCTTCCTCGTGGGTCCCACGGGGAGACGGGGACACCGCAGAGGCCCCGTGAGACACACCTGTGCCGCCCCCTTGAACCCACCCCCTCCGCTTCCTCCAGGGGTCCATAGAGCGTCTGGAAGAGGTATCACCAAGCGTCAGATGCATCTGACTTGATTTTCACGCTCCATCCGGGGTCTGAACCCCAACGAACCGAAGGGACATTGGCCTGGGATCTGCACAGAAGGGCCTCCCTCGAGCTCAGATCCACAGACATTCACACGGCAGAGACCATCCCCGGGGTGATCCCGTTGGAGGGAATTGCTGGGAACGTCCCACGTGCCCTCCCGCCTCCTGGGGTGAAGGGGCTCTTTCAAGAAGGGCCCCCGGATCCAGAGCCTACCCGGACTTTTGCCGTGAGTGGCCATAGTTGGGGAAGAGCCAGCAGTGCAGGTGGCCGTGCCTTTGCTGTCCCCTGCATGCCATCCGTTCTGATTCCCAGAGGCAGGGGGTGGCTGGCGGCCGCCGCGGCCACGGTGACATAAGGCAGGTCAGCATGGACTCCCCGAGCTGTCCCTGACGCCAGATGACTGTCGCGCCGCAAGGTGATGGCACCATTTGCTCCGAAAGACCACAAGGCGGGAGATCCTAGAACGAGCTCTCAGTCTGGACAGAGCTGCATTCCACCCCTCACATCACATGTGGAACATGTGACACCCATGGTGCGGGTGTGTGGCATAGACAAATCCACGAGACGGCTTTCAGGATCAGGATAAGCTCGCTCACTCGGGTGCTCCCTCTGTGGGATTCTTCCGGCACCGGGGCCCCTGCGCGGTCACCGGCATGCTCCAGGATGGGCCTCCTGGGAAGGGCAGAGGCCCCGCCGGCCAGCCCAGGCTCAGGGTCTGCTGCAGGGACACGTGGAGGACACGGCATGGGACAGCGTTCCATACGGGCTCAGGAGGACGGAGATGACAGAGGCCGACAGCCTCAGAGGTGGTTTCTTTAAGTGCTGCCTTTTGACTTCTAATGTTCTTAGTTTTGACATCTGGTTGAGAAAGAAAGAACAAGGAGGAAGAGAGAAGCGGAGGTCGAGATACCGCTAGAGTCCCAGGCTCGTGGCTCCTCGGGTGGGACTTGGGTGGGGTTAGAACATCGTGCTTGTCCTGTCCCCTCTCTGCTTCATGAGCAAAGTAGCACATTAAAGAGCAGAGTCGTCCTTGGTGACCAGTTTCATTTCCTTTAAGCTAGTTTCTCCAGCGCGTTAACCACAGAGGCCTTCCAGGAGGAGAGGCTCGGGGAGCTCTGAGCCTGCACGCCCCGCCCTTCGGCCGCGCTCCCTGTTTCCCTGTGCATGCGCTGTCCTCCGCAGGTGCAGAGGGTCCCCTAACTGAGGATGGTGTCCCTTCAGCCACTGTGCATGCCACCCCTGGAGGTCTATCGTTTCTAATGTCTCCGTAGAGGACCTTCACCAACTGTGTTGTGCATATTCCTATATTTGATTTATTTAAAAAATCTATTTCTGCATTGATGGGCGTGCTATTGCCCCAAAGGGGGGTAGAAGCCGGTTTTTAGGGAGCAAAATACTTTTAGTCTTTTTATGGGTATAATGCGGATATACCTACAACATGTCGACAGATATACCATATGCCTGCAGTGTGAGAATGTGTGTAGGTGGGAAGAGACTGAGGCAACGGCGAAGTTGAGAACCACAGCTCGATTTGGTTTATCAAATTGCGAAGAAAGCATGTTTGTGTTTCCCATTGTGATGCTATCCCATATGCTTTGCTTTTTTTTTGGAAAGTTTATGGGGGCCCCTGGGGGGGTTCAGTCAGTTAAGCGTCTGACTTCGGCTCAGGACATGGTCTCACGGTTCGTGGATTCCAGCCCCGCGTCGGGCTCTGTGCTGACAGCTCGGAGTCTGGAGCCTTCTTCGGATTCTGTGTCTCCCTCTCTCTGTGACCCTCCCTTGCTTGTGCTTTCTCTCTCTCTTTCTCTCTCTCTCTCAAAAATAAATAAATAAACTTTTAAAAATACATCATACCCACAATAATGCATCACGGATAATCAATCGATAGATCAATGCATAGTTATCTGATGATTTGCTAGAAAGCTAGGCAGGGTAGCAGGATCTTTATTTCTGCCTGCAGGGCTCTCCTCCAACATGATACATGTGTTGTTTTATTGAGTAGGATTCAGCAAATATCACCACTGGTTACTCCTTTATACATTTCTTGCTCTAAAATATACTTGTAAATACCATTTAAATAGGCACATTTGGGATCAACTATTAAAACATATTAACAGCATACCAAAAAGATAGATAGATAGATGATAGATTCAGCTTTTCAGGTACATTTTTAGCGCACGAAGAAACGAAACTGCAATTTGGTAAAGCCATTCCCAGATAATAATTACCTGGGCCATATCACTCAGCTTGCTGCCTAAGCACAAAATTGGTCAAATGTCTCTTCCTCTTCTAACTAGTAGCTTAGAAAAATTACATTAAATCTTCAAAATTAAAATCCAGCAAAACAAAAATATCAGCAACACGTAAACCAACCAGTGAGCAAACATAAAGACCAAAAACAATATTTTCCTTGAAATTCTTTGCAACACATAATGGGCCCTTGGTTTTTGAGACGAATGGACCTCAGTCATCTCTAATCTCTGTGATTTAGGGCTCTGTCGGTGTTATTCTGGAGCACGACCTTCATCTTCTTGATTTCAAGTGTGACTTCTGTGTCTGATGGCTATGAGCACCTTCTAGTACTTTCTTCATATGAAGGTGGTACGCTTCTTGAAGGCTTTTCACTTAGAGCATTTTCCAGCGTGAAAAGCAGTGTGTATGAGAAGAAGATTTGGAATAGCAGCCAGTTTTCCCACTCACTGTATTCAGGTAGCTTCGCCATTTTCTATCAGCTGGGGCGACACAAGGGGAGTCCACAGCTACCTCACCCTCTCGGTTTCGTTCTCATAAAAGCTTGCGGCCCTGGTGTTAAATCTTTGGGCTTCAAAACACATCACTGGAGTCTTTCTGGGTGTGGATGATTCTCCATGGCTGCTTTCGTCATTCTGCCTGGAACCCTTAAAGCCATTTAGTCTGTGTGACCTTCTCTCTTCATTTCAGACAGTTTCTTTCATCGTGCTCTTAATGGCTACTTAATTTCTTAAATCTCTTCCTTAAGAAAGCTCAGACTCTTAGGTTGGACACTATTCTTGGAATATAGTATGTTCTTTTTCTTTATTTTTTTTATTCTCCTTGGTCATTTCTCTGCCTTCTTACAGACATTCTCAGGTCTGTCTTTTGGAACAATGATTGAATGTTTCATGGGGTAAAATTTGTCCTGGTTTTTTATCAAACGCAGTAGGTATGTTGCCTACCAAGATTTTAGCATTTCTAACTCATCTGCTTCTTTGAAGGCCAACCTTAAGTATCCTTAGTGGCTTCGAGTGTCGTCCTGTTCTTCTAATCTCTGCATTTCCTTAAAGAACGCTCATTCTTAAATTTCTTTAAGAATGTTAGGAGGAACCTGACATGTTTTTTCTGACTTCTGTAACACAATATTCTACACTGTCTTTCCCTTGTGGCCATGCATCCCAGAATCCAAGGAGGTTTATCCAAACCTAATCTTTACAGGACATCCCACCCCCTCAGCCCTCAGCCCCATCCTCCTGCCTCCTGTGTGGCTGTTCTTTAAGGCACAGTGTTAGCACCACCGGGTGGGCTGAGGTTGAGTGGGAGGGAGGGCGGACAAGATGGACTTTGGGTCTAGTGGAAAAGGCCAGCCTGATCAGTTTTGTGCCCAGTAACTTCCCTGGGTCTCTTGGCCTAAATTAGATGACGAGCGAGGGGCACGGTCCCTTCTGATTTTCTTTCGGAGTGATGTATTTAGTGTAAGTGGAGACGGAAAAGCAGCAAGATGCTTAGATTGTTTTTACCTGGAGGGTCTCCAAGAGTTGGTATGAGTTTGCTTCATTTTCTGTGTCTTCTGTAACATTCTGATGGCAAGTTAGGACAGGGTGAATCAGTCTCATTTAACCTTGGTCTTTTCCCAAGACTTTTCTGTGTGATTCTTCATAACCCACACTGAATTATTTTCCAAAATCCTAACCACTTCCCGAAGAGACCACAGCATGCTTTGGGCCATCTGCGCTTGGACATCCTTTGGTTGCCACCTCATCGTGGGCTGTGAATGTCCCGTGAAAGTCCTCCCGCGGATGGGACCTGATTGCTGCTGACGCCCATGTGCTCCTGCTCACCAGCCTCCCGGCTCTTTCCTCCCATCCATCAGGAGAAAGAAGGTATCAATGAGGAATCAAGGCAACTGCTTGATACATTTATTTCATTCTGTTTTCCCTTCCCAGACATTAAAAGCTCTTTTCCTACGACTGGTGGCCCTGAGTGCTAGAGCCCGAGCTTGAGTCCTCGTGGGGCTCCGTCCATGGACCGGAAGGGCCCCCTCCACCCTCCACCTGTGTCTAACCAAACAAGCAGCCTGCGATGCCTGCCTCTGGGGTAGTTCCAGGTCGACGCCGGGGCTGTGGGCTTTCGTTCAAGACACAGATAACAATGGCCCCTAACCAACAAAGTCTGCCCTGTCTTTCCGACCAACTCTGATGAGCCTCGGCAATTTTACTCGAGGTCGTTGAACACGAGTGGGTATTGGTCCCTGGGATCAAAGGATGAACTTACCATGAAATCATTGTTCAAATACTAACTCTCGTTGGCTTCTCCTTAATTTTATGACCAGCCTATGACGAGGTTTCTTCTAAGTGTGCAAAATATGTCCCTTTGAGCGTGAGGGCTGGTCCTCCCACGGTGGGCCGGCCACCGGGGTTCCACGAATCCTGCGGCCACCGCGGCAGCGCCCGCCTTGTCTGCGCCGAAGGGGGACCCATCCGTCCGAGTCCCCACGGAATGTGGCCCCCCCGCAAGTGGCGGGTGGGCATTTGCACCCGAGCCTTGGCTCCGACGGGTCCCGAGAGAAACGCGAAGAAATGATTGTGCCGCTACACCGTGAACTTGACATAGTAGAGCCTTGAGGGCTATTTTCAGCAGAAATACAGAGAGGTTTCAGCACGGCTTTCTGAAGCTTGCTGATGAGGCAGCCGTATTGCGAAACGCACACCAGTAATTACACCAAACGAACAGTCTAGGAGGCTGTGTGGGGGGGGTGGTAATTGCAGCGCTCGGCCCTAAAACCTTCGGAGATTAAAGAACCCGATTCACCTTACAAGTGCGCGTCCATGGGGTGGGGGTCAGTGACCCAGGATGACGGCGGCTCCGTCACAACATGAGCTCCCTCGGGGGCCAGTAGGGCAGGACGTGACGTATCGCACGGAAGCCCTCCCCGTGTCCTCCTGGGAGCACCACACGTCACTTCCACTCAGATTTCAGAGCAGCGCGAGTCCCCGGTACTTACCTGACCGAGTGGGGCACAGAAGCGGGGTCCCCCACGTGTCCCTAAGGAGACATAGAGTGTTTCCCGGCAAAGAGTTCGATGGTTACGAGAGCAACCAAGTCACACGGCTTGGCAGAGTCAAGTCGCTTGTCAGAAAGAGACAAATGTGGGAGATAAAACAGTCACAAACGGGAAAGAATGTGGGAGAATGTTTGCACCATCAGCAAAAGGCATAAAGTAATAGACCCTCGTTTCCAAAACAGAGTGTCTATCTTACTCCGCTTTTTAAAAAAAATTAAATATATCGTAATTTTTTTGAGTGCTGCTTGATAGTAACCTATGGCTTTACTCACCTAACCATGTTCTTGTAATGTACTAAATATAAAGTTTGGTGAGAGAGACTCGTGCAAATCACGATTCTCCAAAAGTTGCGTTCGGAAACCTGGCTCCTCCAGCAGGAACCTGCTCCGTTGCTGCCCCCGCCCTTCATGTGAGGGGCTTTTCTAAGCACAACTTAAGACACTCTAGGATACTTTAATTACAGGATTTAAGTGATGTGCAGTCGAAATCTGTTACCCTGCTAGTTAGTTGCGATATCAGATTAACAAGGTAAGATAAGTAATTTGTGTTCTACCAAGGTTTTATTTGAAGGGGTTGTTGCTTTCACGTGATGTAATTAGGTCCATATTGTATTCAAATCTGTGTAGGGACAAACCGATTTGTTCTGGGGCGGAAATTGCAGAGCGTGTTTCTAGCACACGAAGTAAAAGCACACCTGAACGGAGAGGCTGACAACAGGCCAACCCCACAGTCCGGGCTGTCGCTTCTCACAATGGTTTTGCCCCGTGGGGGCGGGAAGAAGACAGAAGGGTATTTTCAGGCCGAGGCAACCGACCAGGGCCTCGCTCTATAGGGGCAGATTTCTGGCTTCCAGGGCTAATTGCATCACTGAGAACCAGGAAGCTCTGCGGAATTAATTGCTTTATTGTTTCAGAGATGACCTCTGCCGTTCACCGGAGCCTCGAGGCCTTTCGGTCACATGAGGTGATTTTTAAAAGAAGAAAACCACCTTTTGTGAGTCTGTAGAAAATGGAGAGGGCTTGTCTCTTCTTTTTTTTAATAGTTTAAACCATAAGATTGATGAATTTTCCCTCAGAGGTGATCACTCCTTAAGCAAAAACTCTGCTTCTGCAAGCAGCCTAAAGAGGACAGCAACCCTGAGTAGGGCTTTGCTCCAATTTTCTGGACCGAGTGAGGAAATGCCTTTCAACAGGGCTTTAAAAGAGGAATTAGACAGGGGCGCCTGGGTGGCTCGGTCGGTTGAACGTCTGGCTTCGGCTCAGGTCATGATCTCGTGGTGTGTGAGTTCGAGCCCCGCATCTGGCTCTACGCTGACCGCTTGGAGCCTGGAGCCTGCTTCTGATTCTGTGTCTCCTTCCCTCTCTGCCCCTCTCTGCCCCTCCCCTGCTTGCTCTCTCTCTCTCTCTCTCTCTCTCCTCTCTCAAAAATAAATAAACATTAAAGAAAAAAATTTTTTAAAGGAATTAGACAGAAGGTACATCGGAAGATGCATTCTAGAAAGGTCCTGTCTGGGAAAGACGTTGGAAGGCAGTGCCTGGACGCCCGGCGGCTCCGAGGCCGAGGGCCGGTGCCGAGCGCCATCTGGAAGCGCGTGAGGGGGTCTGGGACCTCCATCCCGAGATCAGCCAAGGTCTCATGTGATCGAGTGTAGACGGGGTGAAAGGAGGCCCAAGAGGGTCGTGAGCCAGCTAGGAATCACGCGGACAGTCTGATTCGTGGTAACACCCCCTTTGTGAGCGTCTACGAAAATAAGAATTGTGCACCTACTTCCAAGATGTCAGAGGCGCCGGCCCACCCGTCACTGGGAGCAAACGCCACCCAAGGCCCGGAGCGTCAATAGACCTGCTTGGATTCGGGGCCTGGGAGGATGTTTCATCGAGGCAGAATTCAGAGGGTGCGAATCTACGCAAAGAAGACCTTTCGGAAGCCATTGGCCGAGTCCGTGCCAGCCGCAACCCACGCATTACCGGCTTTCCCGGGGTCATTATCACCCCCAGTCGGCTGCTGGGAACGTTCCCAACCCCGGAGCCTCTGACTCATTTCCTTTTTGAAGCTCATCTTTCTGTTCACGTCAATTTAAGATAAAGAGCTTTAGTTCCTGTCCCCCCCACGCGATGTGCAGGAACGTTTGCGCGCTTCGGTCCCCCCCCCCCCCGCCTCTGAGAGTGTCCCCACGCTCCCTTAACAAGCTGTGGCTTATTTCCCGGAGCCAGGGGACTTCCTCCAGCCCCCTGGGAAGGCCACGGAAAGACACAGGCCAGTGGAGGAACCACAAGCGTCCTGCTGTTCCACGTCCAGACGGCGGGGCCGTTCCAGGGACGCACTTTGCACGTCTTAATCATCACGCTCAGGCGGACGCGTCGTTCGAGGACCGGTTTTACAGAGAAGAGACATTAGAAAGTCACCGGAAACGTGCTTCTCCGCCATCCGTGCCTCAAAGTTTAAGTCGGTTCAACAAGAGATTAGCCTTCCCGGTTGGTGTTTTCACATTGTTGTCAGTAATTGTGTTTGCTTCTCCGGGCGCTGGACTCTGGGTAGAGGCCACAGCAGGAAGTGTTCAGGGACTGACTTCCTTCTTGTCGCCTGCTCATTTAATTTGCCTAAAAAAGGTGGAAAGTGCCGCGAACCTCTCATGGGGTCACGGTGCTCTGGTCCCCAGCCCTGCGTGTTGGGCTTCAGGTCTTGGCAGCCGAGCAGAGCTTCCCCTGTGTGGGGCGCCCTGTCCTGGCGTGGGGACCACCCGGCCGGCTGACCCGGTCTCCTTCCCGATGCCCTTCAAACGGGAGGATGTGCTGTTCCGCCCTCGCACTGGAGGCAGGACCTGAGCGCAGAACAGATGCCCCGCGGGCAGACGAGCCAAGAAGAGGCCGGTCCGCCGGCCGTGAGGAGCTCAGAGCTGGAAGCAGGGATCCCATACCCACCGAGGAGCCGGGATGTGTGGCCAACGAGAGCTTGGAGTGTGGGCAGGTGCGTGTGCAGAGCCCCGGCAGGTGTGGCCCCTTCTCCGGGTCTGTGAGGGCAGCTCCCTCACTCCTTAGGGTCAGAGCGGACACGATGGCAACGGCCACCTGCCCGTGGCCCGGGTGGACCCAGGTACAAGTCCAGAGCAGTGGCACGTGTGCTCAGGTACAACCTGAGGCAGAGAGAGAGAGAGAGATGGAGCCCGACCCCAATGGGCCTCAGCTTGCCTGCCTGGTTTCCCGCACGAAGCAGGAGAGAGCGATCCGGGGCATTTCCGCGGCCTGCCCCCCTTTAGGTGTGCCTCCTCTCCCTCCTGAAGGGCTGGCAGGGGAGTGGGGTGTCACGGAGGGACGGGGGGAGGGCAGAGGCGTCGTCCCATCCACGCTCAACAGGTGTGATGTTCATTGACCATCAGTGGCTTCCAATTAACCCTTCGATGCAAATTAAGTTATTTCATTGTTATCTCGTATGTTTTATCGGAAGTTATTCCAAAGCGTCTGAAATCTGACGTGACTGTCTACAAATAAAAGCTGAATCTAAATTTGCTTGGTTTTGGCTCACATATTGCAGGGCCCTTGGGGATAGTTTGTAAAATTTCCAGTGGGAAGAGAGGAGAATTTAATGACTCTCACCCACTGTTCTAGAACTTCTTATTTAAGGCCCTGACAGCCCTGGAGGGGACATTACATTCTTGTGCTGTGGGGGTCAGTGAAAGTGAAGGGGGGGTTCTCTCGGGCAGGGCTGGGCCATCCTGCGGCCTCCTCCTGGGCCCTCCATCTGCTCCTTCGAGGCTCCCGTAGCATCACCTGAGACCTTCACCTCCGCTGTGACCAAGCTGCCTTCCCTGGGGGGGCTGGCGAGAGGGATTCTGCCCAGGAAACAACTCACATGGCAGACAGATGGGAGAGAAAAAATGCACTGATTTACTGACTAAAATTCCATGTCCCTCTGCTTCCTTGATTTTCTACTTGTTATAATTATGGAAAATTCTTTGAAACTGCCTGTAAAAGGATGTTCTTTCATGTGAGTGACAATAAGGTCCTACTTTGAAGCCACTGGCGATCAGCTGTTGCGCTCCGCGACCCCACCCCGTGCCCCCCGCCCCCCCACCCCACCCCAAGCACCGGAGCCAGGCGCTCGCTCCCTGCTGTGCTCATGGTCACTGTCATCACACCAGATGCCCCAAGTCAGCAGCCTCCCTCAGGCATGGCTTCTCATCGTCATAGCCATACCGTAATGATGCAAAAAAAAAAAAAAAAAAGACAAGGGAAAAAAGGCAGCCCATTCGGCACAGTCTGATGGCTATCTGGAGCCTGAGCGATAGCTGACAGCTCAGAGTCAAAGAAGACACAGGCCACTCCCCAGTCCCCGAGCACCTTACAAACCGGGACCCGAGATTACATCTTTCCAGCAGCAAACTGCCTCACGGTGCGCAGTGTGCGGCCTCCCCAGGACCGGGGCTAATGACGGGGCGTCGGGGGTGCGGTGTGATGAGAGACGGGCACAGCAGCCCCGGGGGCCACCGGCCGGGCCAGGACGGCTGCTTCGATCGGATCTGTCGTCCCAGAGTGTTCACCGGGAAGACCCCCTCGCCCCGGACCTGAAAGGGTGAACGGTCACCCAGCAGTCTGAGTGGTTTGCACGGGTGGGTGCGGTCCACGGCCTCCCTCTTCCCTGGGGGGCGGCGCTGGTGGGCCTCGGGCCTCGCGGTCCCCTGCTGGCCCGGACTGGCGGGGAGGGGGGGGTGGTGGGCAGCCGGGAGGCCCGCTCCTCCCCAGCCATCTGAGCCTCGTCCAAGGACTGCCTCCTCAGAATTAGCTGTTCCCTGCAATGTTGTTAGTCGAAACACTCCATTTGCTCCTAGGGTAGAGTTCTTGCTTAATGAAGTGGCTCTAACCCCTCCTCCAAGGCATTTCTCGAGCCTCGATAACATCAGCCCAGGTGCTGCAACAGTGCGAAAACCTGTAAATCCCAACCCGTCACCGGAGGGAGGGGAGGAAAAAGGTGAAACAGGTTTGGGGAAGCAGCTTTCCCAGATGCTGTTTTGCAAGGGGAGTGCTACCCCAAGGTCCTGCAATAGTACCTCCAGATAAAGATCGCGTAAACACGGCCTCCTGGAAGGGGGGGCCCCCGCCGCAGGTGGGGTCTCTTGCGCACAGATGGGGGCTCTGAGGGCCTCCCTCTGGAAGGCCCTGGAAACAAGTCGGCCAAGACACAGAGCTCCGGGTGCCCGAAATTCGGTGGAGTCTTCCACGTGGCACCAAGATCAAATCCAGCGCAAACAACGCTCCTAAAAATGCACGTCTATTAAATAAGGCCCCCGGAGGGGCCACGATTTACTCTCAGGGCCTTTCATTTTGGCTCATCCCAAGTTAGCTCCCAAATGGCCAACAGACCCGTCCGGTTGCAATTTTAAGGCTAATAATTCTTTTTTGCGAGATGTAAAAGGAAAGGGAAGCTTTCCCAGGGTGGGTCCTGGGAGCTGCGAGAAGACTTTAACCCACGGCCTCCCCTCTGCTCGCCCCGCACCGCCCTGGGCCCTGCACCCGGCCCGTAACATAATTGGATTCCAGGGCGAGGGTGGGAGAGGAGCGATAAAGCTGGAGAGAATTTCCACACAAAAGCGCACAGCCCATTTACATTTTCATCGGTTTCACAGGAAGAAAATATGGAACTCGCGGAGTTTCTCTAATTTTTGCCATCATTGAAAAATTAGCATTTGCTTGGGTAAAGGCCGTTGAGCTAATGTCCATGATATTGGCCCGAGCTTGAAGGAGTCTGGAGCCCCAGAAAAAATAAAATAAATAAAAATAAATAAAAAAGTAAGGATACCGTTTTCGTTTTCTCCTTTATATTCCGTAACCTGGTTTTAACTGCATTTGCTTGGGGATTTTTTTCTCATGAAAATAGTATTATGTGTGACATTCAGACTTCCACAAAAATGATTAAAACCACAGTGTCTTTGATGATATGTATTCGGCATCTATAAATAACACCAATATAAATAAATCCCAAAGCAACAATGGGCAGAAATCAGCCATGTCAGATCTCATTCACCGTTCAAGTTCAATTGCCTTCGTGTTTTATCGTTTGTAAATGAAGGAGCAAACCATTGCCTGTGTGAGCAGGGGGGCCCCCAGATCCTGGTGTCCCCCCTCTAGTGCAGCCCCAGGGAGAGGGCTCTCCGTCATCTCTCGGCCGGGTCCCTGGCACGGGAGGCGCCCCTAGTCGGGAGTGAAGATCATCAGGTCAGGCGCCCCCCTTCCCTTCCCTGCCGCCGGGGCCCTCGGTGCCTAGTTATCAAAGCATCAAGTGCTTCTCTCCCTCCGTGTCCGCTCTTGTCATGCAGAGCACCTGCTCCTGAGAATGGTGTTCAGAAGTTTCGACTTTTTCTTAAGAGATGAATCTTGTCTTCTTGTCCCTCTCGTTTTGGGAACGGTGCCGTGTGGATACTCACACTGGCCATCTTCTCAAAATCAGCAGGTGTTTGGAACGATTCACCAACAGGCACGGGTTTGGGGGACAGAACTGGAAGTCCCACGAGGGGCCTCCCAAGGTTTTCAGGTCACTTCCGGGCAACTCGATGGCCCAGCTGCCCCAGCCAGGAGCTTGCAGTCTGCAGGGAGCGGACACAGTCCTTCCAGTCTCCTGACAGAGTGACCGTGGCGCCCACCAGTAAGGGGACTTGGCAAACGGGGCCTCCTCCGGGAAAGAAGTCCACGTGCTAAAGTGACTTCACAAGGGAGGCAGAAGGGAGCCCGCTGGGGTGGCGATGGGGCTCGTCCCAGCCTTGAAGGACCCGTTTTCACTTGAGGGGGTCGCTTGTGAAAAGGGTTTGCCTGTGAGTTAAGCACAAGCTGGTTTTGAGGCTGCTTGTACCTCAGTCCGTTTTCTAGAAGTGTCTGTGTTTGGCAGTGGGAGGCAATGAGCCCACGGTACCAGCGCCAGGAGAGGACCCCGGCCCAGCTCTCCTCCAAGAGGAAGGGGGGTGTCTGGGCCCCTGCGCACCACCTGAGTCGCCAACACCGGGCCCGCGGGTCTCCCCTCTGGCCCTGGGCCCGGGCTCGCACGCGGAGCCACCACGGGGCAGGGGCGCAGGCCTGTTCCGACCCCGCGCTGTTCCAGACCGGCTGGCCGCCACGCCTGTTCTTGGCTATCTTCCTCAGACAGACTCCCTTTCTCTTGAATTTAATAAAGTTAATTTAAAGCAAGACTGTGTCGCTGCCGTGAGCGGAGTCGTTTGCTGTTTTTAAATACAAGTATACTTAAAGCAACATGATCCCATTAAGTCCTGAAATTCAAATGAGCCATAATTTGCAAGGATCCGAAGCCTAAACCACTTATGAAACGTTCCTCACTGAGGAAAGCGGGGCCTCACGGGGAAGCCTGGGACTGTTCACGAGACGTCGTGATAAAGGGCGATTCGGTCTGGTGTTCCACAGAAGGAGGGGCGGTGGGGTGTTCAAATCCCCTGAACAGCCAAGGATTTGTTTTGTTGGGGCCCCAGAGCCCGGAGCCCGGAGCCCAGGGCACGGCCGCACCCCTGCCCTCCCACCCGGTCGAGGCCTGCACTGCAGACTCTGGGCCCAGCAGCGCCTCTCGGTTGGCCCTGGCCGATTCCTGACCCTGAGCCCCGCATGTGGGTGTGGTTGCAGGTTTGTGCACAGCCTCAGCCCTCCTGACACCCCCTGCGCATCCTAACCAGGGAAGCCAAGACGAAAGAAGCGTGAGTGGTAACTGCCAGTCAACAGATGTGTGTCCCTCCCTCTCCGTCCCCCACCCTCCCCTCCTGAGGCGGACTGGGTCTCATAGTCTGGCCACCTCGCCGTGCGGAAGGCCCTCTCCTGGGCTGCCGACCTCCACCCATCACCGCATCTCGCCACAGACCTGTCAGCCTCACACAGCGGCCCAAACGACACCAAGCCCCAGAGGGGCCCCGCGACCGGCCACGGTTGTGCAGACCTGTTCTAGCACGCATATTTCAAACCATCATCCAAAAGTAGCTAAAATGAAGGAATAGCAGAATCCTTGATTTGCTAACTTTCAACGGAGCCAAAATATTTACATTAAAAACAGATCATTTGGCCTTGCTAACAAAGTCAGACCCTCCGAACATTTTTTTTTAATGGTCTAGGCACGCATAAACTTCTTCTCCTTGGCGGGTGACCAGAAGTTGTTGATAAGCGTGGCCAATCCCACCCCCGTTTGAAAAGGAAACCCAAGGCTCTAGCATTCCCGGGCTGCCCCAGAAACCACCGCGTGTTTGGGCTGGGCCCCAGAAGGCCAGGTAGGCAGGCTGTGAGCCTGACGCTTCATGTGGATGGCCCCCACCCCCGAGGCCCTGTGCCCTTAACTTGGGGTGTGCTGATTAAAGCAGGTGGACAGGTGAGCAAATTTTGCCACATCTTCAAGTCATGAACTTGAGGAAAATACAGCTTTGCGGAAAACGACTCAGCCTCTTTTGTTATTGAAGTTCATTGGCACCAACGATCACTGAATATAAGAAATGTTTAACTATGTTTGTGGGCTAAGAAGTTCTTAAACTTACGATCATTACAAAAATATTTCACTTCGGTTGGATTAAATATTCGAAGAACATCCCTTTGGATACACGTGCATTGCCCCTGCTTCTGCAAGGAGCACCTTCTCAGTAGATAAAAAAAGGCCAAGCTTGCCACGGACTCACCACATTGTGCAAATCCCAGAAAGAGTGTTTCACTTTGCTTACAGAGATTTAAAAACAAAAACCAGTGGTAAGTTTCACAGTGTTTTTGTATCTCACTCGAATTAAAGAGCCAGCAAGAGAGAGAGGGCTCAGGAGAAGAAGGTCAATAATTTTTATTTGAAGAACTTTTCTACTGTGGCTAATAGTCAACATTATATGCCTCGTGCTAAATCGGGCTTGACCTGGAGAGAACAGCACATCTGGAAAAGATGCTGAGATGGCCGTAAAGGAGCCGGGGAGGAGAAGGTGACTCAGAGCGGAGCCCCGGGGGCGTCTCCCAGAACCACAGAAGCTTCGTTTGGCTGAAGCTGTTGAAGTTGTCAACATGATAAAGTTCTAAACGCCCCTCTGCCCGAGAAAAAGAAAACGATTGTCTTTTGAGTTTATAGAATCTTTACTGGTACCGTATACTTCTATGTGTTTCTTATGTTTTCTTTGAGGGTAAATTACCAAATGTTATTTCTATTTTATTTTTATTTTATTTTTTCAAATATTTATTTTTGAGAGAGAGACAGAACGAGAGCAGGGGAGGGGCGGAGAGAGAGGGAGACCCAGAATCCGAAGCAGACTCCGGGCTCGGAGCTCTCAGCACAGGGCCCGATGCGGGGCTCGAACTAAGGAACCGTGAGATCACGACCTGAGCCGAAGTCGGCCGCTTAACCGACTGAGCCACGCAGGCGCCCCTAGTTTTCTTAAACGCCTAAATTTTATTTCCTTCAAAAGTTGGGTGGGGGTTCCCCGGCCCCCACTGTGTTCAGGAAATCCCAAGAAGAGGGTGATTATAAAAGATACTTAAAGATATAGACCAAACACAGATCCTAATATTTGAGAACTGTTTGCTTTCATAAAAGGAAGAAAGACTTATCAGTGTTAGAAAATCTTCTTTTCGGTTTCACTTCAGAGGAGCTTTAATTTTCATAAAGATGCGTTTTCAAATATATTTTCTTTTCAGTAAAATTTGACTTGTTTCCAGGCATTTGGAGGCATGGGTTATGCTCTTTGTAGCTTGAGCAAAGAGATGTATTTCCCTAGAAGCCACAGAAGTTGTGTGGGAATCTCATTCTGGGGAGACGCAAGCTCCCGCTGCCCCGCAAGCCTCTATCCCCATCCAGCGGGAAGAAGATAAATCCCAGTTTCCCGGGGGAGGCGCCCGGCTCCACTCGAGTTTGCAGGGGCCTCTGTCCTTCAGCCAGCAGATGGGTTTCCCCTTGCCAGGAGAGTGTTCCCTGCACAACTGGAGCTCCCCCGTCCCGTGCAAACACCTCCCTCGATTAGGAGAAGACAGATTCCAGTCTGTGACTTGGATTCAAGGTAATAATTTCAGCGGCTGTACCTTTTCTCTGTTTTTACAACTGTTCCCTCATCTGAAATCGTTTGCTGTGTCTGCAGTGAGTGAGAGTTAATAGTGTTTGCCTTTTACAGGGAGAAATACATATACATGTGTATAATTCAGTCCTGACAAGCAAATTAAAAAGCCGCTTCACAGCAAGAGTTAGAAAATGTCACAGTGTTGGATGAGCTAAAGGACAGCAGCTAACGTGTCCACCCCACAGTCCTATCACCTAGAGAAGTAGCTACTCGCTTTCACAGCTTTCTCCCCAGCATCAACCCAAAGGAACCCACTAACGCTGGTAACTCTTCAAATTCAGGAATTCTAATTCTTAGAAGCCTGATGGGCTAAGGAGCACTTCTGCATTTTATTATGTTAGAACCTATTGTGGGGATTCTTAGTCCATAAAATCAGAATCAAAAGTCCAGGAGCAAAATAAACTGCAAATGAAAATCTGGTCATTGGTAAAGTTGGTCTCTCAAGTCACTGTCTTAAAGAACGAGTGTTTTTCATAAATGACATTGGGCTCATCATTTGGGCAAAGACAAAGTTCGATCCATACCTCACACCATACACCAGAAAGAACGCCAGGCGTAGTAAAGATTTTAATTTGAAAGATAAAACCAGAAATATTAGACAGCAATGTAAAATCATGGGTTGGTTTAATTCTAGAATGGGAGTGGAGATCATTAGGGCCCCAAATCCAAAAGCAATAAAGTGTCAACAGATTTGATGACAAAATTTTTAAAATGTTTGTGGCAAGGGGTGCCTGGGTGGGTCAGTCGGGTGAGCGTCCGACTTCAGCTGAGCTCCTGATCTGACGGTTCGTGAGTTCGAGCCCCGCGTCGGGCTCTGTGCTGACAGCTCGGAACCTGGAGCCTGCTTCTGATTCTCTGTCTTCCTCTCTCCCTGCCCCTCCCCTGCTCATGTTCTGTCTCTCTCTGCCTCTCAAAAATAAAGAAACATAATAATAAAAATTTTCTTTTAAAAAAATAAAAATGTTTGTGTAGAAATTGAATCACCATGAGGAAATTCAAAGGACAAATGACAAACTGAGAGAAGAAATCATTGCCATTTTAGTGTAGGCAAAGGAGGTGATGCTGCAGAAATGAAGAGTTGTGAAGAATGAAGACCTCATAGAAAAAGAGGCAAAGACAAAATCTGCTCAACTTCACTCACAGTCCTGTGAAAATCCCAGCAAGATAGTATCTTCCGTGTATCAGAGTGGAGATAATCCCCCAAATCTGGCAACACACCCTGTAGAAATGGTACTTCCTAATTGCTGGTCATCAGAAAGTAATCACAGAAGACAGTCCTAGACCCACTGTGGCCAAATAGTAAACATAAAATAGACACTGATTAACAAAGCCTCTGGTCCTTAGGTGAGGAAAATAACTCTTTCCTTCCATTTTAACCCTCAAAGGTTGTGGATTCTTGTAAACTGTCTTTCCTAACATTGTAGAACTGATTCTTCAGGTTCTATAAGAAGAAAAAATAGAATTTCTTTTTTATTTAATTTTTACCATTCTTGTATAATATTTTTTTTAATTTTTTTAAATATTTATTTTTTTTTCAATATATGAAATTTATTGTCAAATTGGTTTCCATACAACACCCAGTGCTCATCCCAAAAGGTGCCCTCCTCAATACCCATCACCCACCCTCCCCTCCCTCCCACCCCCCATCAACCCTCAGTTTGTTCTCAGTTTTTAAGAGTCTCTTATCTTGTATAATATTTTATTTAATCCATCTATCAATATACAGCTTCAGAAACTATAAATCTTGGCAAAGTTCTGTAAAAGGTAGTCTGCCAGGCCCCAAAACATGCCCATCTGAATCAAGAAAGGCAGAAAATGAATTCTCCACGTGCCCTTGGGATCAGACAAGTAGCTGTGACCCCAGCCTCACCTCCCCCCTGGCCTCCCCTGCGTGGTCTCACCTGCACACCTCCCCTGCACGGCCTCTGCAACTGCTGAACCGCCCACCCCAGGGAGTCCCATCCACGTGGGCCACGTGAGGCAATTATGGAATCACAACGAACCAAACTCTGCTTTCATGTTAAAATTTTGATTTCATTTTATCTCGAGGCACCAAGATGTCTGCCCCACAAATGTTGGGTTGTCCACCCCTCTAGGGAAATGGTGGCTGATGCTTTTGTTTGTCTCAGCGGTGGTGTCTATTGAAGGTTGTGTTTCTTCTTAAGAGTATCGTTGTGACATTTGTGTCCCCTAGACGCCATTGGTGGACAACAATTAGTAGGTCACTGCTGAGGAACAGATTCACATTTCATTATTAATGTGGTTAGAAGGTCATGTCCACACTATGGGAAAACAGCAGTAGCATCTGAGGTTGGGCACACTAGTGTAGACCATGACCTTCCCACACCCGTGGCTACTTACCACGTAAAATCACGGAGCACTCAGAGAGAAGCAGAACACGAGGGCCCAGTAGCTACACAAGGCCCTGCTCGGGAGTCTGAAGTTCACCCTCCCTCATCCCCTCGACCTTCACAGGGCACCATGCCTCCACTCTATGTGACCCATCCTCCACCCCCCGTACCCTCGTGGCTTCCCACCCTGTGCAGGACAAAGGTGTCCGAGGGGGAGGCTGCAGGGACAAACCTGGGAGGTGGCCTCCAGAC
Organism: Acinonyx jubatus; assembly: GCF_027475565.1. Lineage (NCBI taxonomy): Eukaryota > Metazoa > Chordata > Mammalia > Carnivora > Felidae > Acinonyx > Acinonyx jubatus. Next base: position 234,393,789 of record NC_069380.1, on the reverse strand, counting down.
CCCTCTCACCATGCACCTGCCTGTCCCAGGTTCTGCACCTCACCCCTGCCTTCTAGGGCCTTCCGCACAGAGCTCCAGCCTGCACGGAAGCCCTTTGGGCAAGCCCATGTGAAATCCCCTCAGAGCTTCTCAGAATAGCCGAGTCCCCCTGCCCCTGACATTCTTGTCCCAGCGTCTTGGGCTCTCACATCTACGGTGATGTTGTCTGGAACATAGTAGGTTCTCAATAACCACTTCCAGAGTGGATGAGAGAACGATGCAAAGTTACTGCCATTTCTTCTAAATTCTGCCCATCTTTAGACCCATTTCCAGGGATCCAAAGGACTTCATCCATTACTTTCACCAGCAGTGGTATCTCAGCATTTCCCAAAAGAATGCTTTATGTGGCAAGCAAGTAAATAAGAGATGGAAATGTGCTACTTTATATTTCATTGCCTTTGTTTTTCAAGAGATCATGGTCAAAGCAATATAAAGATGCCTGAAATACCAAGATGGCTAGCTCATTCAACGGCACGTGCTGAAGGTTGATGCTCTGGCCCCGCTGGGCACTCAGAATGGGCACAAGAAGACAGGATGTGGCCTCTCCCCCAAGGGAAGAAGATCTTGTGGTCCTGGTAGACCCCGTCAACCAGTGACCATGGTCACCCCTCTGCCTTCCCAGGCACATGCAAACTGAGTAAAGCCGTGTCCCTTTGGGGGCTGATGCCAGTGCTGAGAGATGCTCCTCCCTGGTTTGTCCTCGTGACGCGAGCGAATCCCCCTTCCCCACAATGCTGCTCAAACTCGCACGCAGATCGGAAGAACTTGGGTAGCACGACCGAAGTCTTAGAGACAGGAAAATTCTAGAAACCACGGTGCTCCCTCAAGGTTACTTCCAGCCCCTTCCTGCTCGAAGGCGGTCTGTGGATCTCCTACACTGGATGCCAAGGGGATCCTGGAGGTGCCGACTCCCAGGCCTGCCCTCTTCTTCTCAATGGTCTACACCCGCTTCTCCACGGGCATCCCTGATGATTCCTGCCTCGGGGCGACTCTGGTCCACGCCCGGGCGGAGCCTGCTGTCCAGCAGGTGGGAAACGTGCCGGCAGCACCATGGCGGTCCCACACGCTCATCCCGTGAAGTGACGTCACACAAAGTTCCCATAGAGTCTCACAGCACGTGCAGAGGGCCACGCACCCCCCACCAGACAGGGTCTGCTCTGTGTCCCCCGAGTGACTCTAGCGTGTGCCCCAACCATCGCTGTGGACGTTCGGTTCCATCTCTGGCTCCTCTAAACTTTCACTACTGGGTTCCTGCTATCGGCCTCTTTAAGCCCCAAGGTCCCCATTTATAGATTTCATGAGAAAACAGTCACTGAGAACCTGGTGGGGGAGTAGGAGGGGAGGGGAGGGTGTGAGTGAAGACGCAAGTTCAAAGGACGCAGTTCCGGGGTCCCCAAGACCACCACCAGGGTCAGCAGCTCCCTGGGAGGACTCCCAGGACTCGGCATGTCCTCTCCCTCAGCAACACGATGTAATACAGCAAAAGGACACCTGCAGGTCAGCGAGGGAAGGGCACAGGGTGCGGAGTCCAGGGCAGACCAGGCACCAGCTTCCAGGGCCCTCTGCTAGGGCATCGGAGGACACGCTTACTTCCCCAGCAAGGGGTCAGGCCAACAGGGTCAACACTGCCCCCAGGAAAGCTCCCTAGAGACCCAGGCCCAGGGATGTTACGGGGCATCCTCTGGCCACCGGTGCCGAAATCCCAGACTCCCGGCAGGCAGGAAGGCAGGACTCAGTGTAAACCCACAGTCTGTACACGCAGTCTGGGCACAGGGACCCCTCTTATCGGTTAGGTGATGAGGTGCTCCCTAAATCCACGTCCACAGACACCAGCCGAGGCCACCTTGCCATCAGGCCTTCCAGAGTCTAGCGGGCTAGGCGCGGTGCAAACCCTGTCCTGCAATTTCTGTTTTTCAAGAGATTTTGGAATATGGCAATTATGATCTATTAAACACGCAGGTTTTAAGTTTAAATCACAGGAACCTGGGTTCTGTATTACAAAGAAATCCCTGACGGCAAAGAGCTGAGGGAGAGCCCGTGTTTGGGGGTGACTTCATTGCTGTGCATCTCTCCCTTCTGTGGCACTGATTTGTGATGATGTCACATTGATGATAGCCCATTAGAAACTAACGAGATCCCCAGTATCCAAGGGTCCCCCACGTCATAACTGGGTGGCAGTAAGGACTTTTCCAAAGAGACTGTTGTCTGTGCCCTGGTCACAGTCAGGGACCCCTGGGAAAACAGTCGAGATAGTGACCTACACGCACAGACTGGACACAGTCTTGCTGCAGCAAAGGCAACCTCGTGAAGCGTGAACTTAACTACCATTGACTGTCCTTTGTGTTAATGTTTATTCGGACTAACAGCTGGTCCCGGCCCTGTCGTGTGCTCGACGCCACTGACGAGATCTTCTCCACCATTAAGTCCCTGTTTTCATCCCTTTATTGAGAAGCCAAGACCTTGGGTGGATACAGAGATGTCCCCAAACACTCCTCACTCAGATACAGAAGGGAAGATGACAGGAGCCTATTTTGATACCATTTGCCCAGCCGAAAGATTAGCGCAATTTGACAAGATCGAAGCCAGGGAAAACGTTGGCTGCTTAAGTCAGAACTTTAGTAAAGAGTGAAACGAAGCCACAGCTCCTTGCTTGCAGTCCCCCAGGGTCACTGGCCTGTCAGTTAACATGTGAGAAGTCTAGAGCCGGCCGATGAACTCGGGAGTGCTTCCAGGGGCAGACATACTTGTGTAGTTCACCTCCGTTTAGGGTGGTTCGAAAGCACTGTTTCTAATTCCTTCCCCAACTCTCTGCACGAGGCCTCCAGCCGTCGGGTCCACTGTGACCTTAGCTGTGGGCCCGCCCAGAAGTCCCCAGCACGGTGACATGCGCGTATGGAATGAGGGGCCGGACATCTTGCTGGGGACTGGGAGCCGTCTCTCGCTTCCCCAGTTTTGAGAGGCTGCCATCTCCGTCAGAGGACTCCCCGAAACGCAAGGAGGCCTGGGGAGGCCACGGGAGAGCCGCTCAGCAGAGAGAGAGCACTGTCTGTGCTCAGCGGGGAAGGCCACCGGGGCCACAGTGTCCTGAACAATGCAGGGTAACTCTGCGCGGCCAACCCTGCCACCTGTGAGCACGACCCGGGCGACCTCACACCAGCGGCCAGGTGTGGAGAGACCTGGATCCTGCGTGTCGCTGCCCACCTGCCCAGCCACCCACCTACCACTCACCTAAAACCCCCGAAGCCGGTGGACAGAGTCTGCGTGGGTCGGGTCACACGGCGAGTGCCGTCATCCGAGCTGAATCTGCTCCTCTCCTAACCTGTGAAAACATCACCGCGATGTAGCCCAAGTTTTCCGGCCTCGATTTTCTGAAGGTGTCATCTCTCTTCGTCGAGATGGGGTATGTCTCCGTGGGAACCCCAAAACTAACCTTCAGAAAAGATGTCAAACACAATCCTGTAGGGTGTGAAATACATCCCTCAAGTTGTGCTGACGGTTTGCCGTATTTGCAATTTGAAACTCACATGGTTGGCAAATAAATACATTTCCTTCTTGTAAGCGTTTTTTTTTTTTAAAAATCTGTGCTTGCGGACTGTCGTGAGCCCTTGGTTTCTGCCTTTCACGCGGTTGGAGACAGAACGGATGCAAGGGCTGCTGTCCCGAGGTGCCCTGGCGGCAGGCAGGTCCCGGCAGGTGTTTGCCTGCAAGCAGGCCACCAGAAGCCGGGGAAGATCAGGACAGCTCCCCGAGCTGTACAAATGAACCCGATCAAACCACGTCGGCAGAGATATCTATCAGGAAGGCAGCACTCTGTGCATTGAGTAATCGCCGCTCCTGGAGCTGGAAGGGAAACCCAGAGGCTGATTCAAAAAGGGACAAAAATCTCATCTAGAGGATGTGGAGTGAGGCTCTGCTGAAACTCCTGATTCAGTGTCAGCCTCCGTCCTTGAGCGAGCCGAAGAATCCTTCAGAACACAAAGAGCGTGGACTTTCAGGCCGTGATTCTTTATAAACAGGAGCCCTTAAAGTTACACGTTCCCTGGATCGCACGATGCACGCTAGAAAGGTCCGGAGAGGGCCCAGGGCAGACGGAGCCCCCCTCGGAGGCCCCTCGCGAGAGGCGGTGCTGGTTGAGGCATGGGGACCACACGGACGAGGCCCCCAGGTGGCTTCCCACCTGCCATGGCCTCACCCAGCGCAGCTGTCCCCAGGTGCGGGCACGATGAGCTTCCAAGTAAGAAACGCGTTGAGCGAGGGTTTTGGTGACACAAAAATTTTGCAATCTCTTTTACAAACGAGTGAACTAACAACCACAGGGATCAGTTCCCTCATAGGGACAAAGTTCCAAAACTCGGCTCCTTCCACTCGACCGTGCAGTTCCCTTGGTGATAACCACCTGTACCCCAGGCAGGAGGCTGAACCTGCCTGGGGATTAATGTCAGAGACGATGGTCTGAGGACGTGTCAGTCGTCATGGAGGCCAGGTGGGCAAGGACACGGGTTACACAAGTTGGAGTTTGGTTTGTTTTGTTTCCGCTTCAAATCGGTGACGGTATGGTCCATCAAATAATGCTCCCCAGAGATGCCCATGCCCAAACTCTCTGGAACCTGTGAGTACGTTAGGGTAGATGGCAAAAGAGACTTTGTGGATTCCGTTAACCTGGAATCACCCTGGGCTTTATGGGTAAGCCCAGTCTCATCTCATGAAAGCTTGGAAGTGGAGAACGTTCTCTGGCTAGAGGCGGGAATGAAGTGGCAGAAAGGAAATTGGGGGGGGGGGTTGAAGTGTGGGAGAGCCATGAGTCACTGTGGCTGGGAGGGTCCACGTGAAAGCCTGAGAAGGAACACAGGCAGCTCTAGGGGCCATGATGGACCCTCGGCTGATAGCAACATTCAGGATGATGGCTTTTCTGTCACATTATAAGTCCTTGAAAGATTATGATAAGAAATAAATCTGTGGTTTTAAACTCCTGACATTTTAGGATGGTTTGTCACCAAAAAAAGTAATTTAGATCATCATAAATGATACCAGAACTGGTACCAGAGGTGGGAGGTGAGGTACCAGAGGTGAGGTACCAGAGGTTTTAGAGCAAAAACTCTAAAATATGAGGTGGCATTGGTTTAGAGGATGGGCGTCAACCATCAAAGACACTGGTACTGGGGCCCAGAAGGGGCAGATCCATCTTACGAAGCAGTGAGAATTTTGGAAGGCTTCTCACCTCGGATGACGCGGGTGGCATACAATATTCGCCATAGACTGGAGACACAGGGTGATGGTAGGTTAGCAGCAGGTGCTGGGGTTTGTTGGCTGTGCTTGACGTGATACGACAAGAAAGATCTGAGCTCGGAAGAGACGACAAGGGTGCTTTCAGAGCTGGAAGGGCTACCATCTGCTCTCATCAAAGACATAGCCGTCAAGCCCTTTGCTAAAACTTCTGATATCTCACAGAATGCCTTGGGGACAAGACTAGAGGTGTGGCTCCTCCACCAAAGCCACCGGGGCCTGACTCAGTGCAGAGATCGAGGGCCAGAGAGACCGGCAGGGGGCAAAGGAGTGAAGACACACAGCAAGCCCGAGGACACCTGGGAAATTGGCACCTAGAGCCGACTGGAGGCAAATAGGCAAGAAATTCATTGTGTTTTGCATTTCTTGCCTTTGGTTTTTGACTGTTGTTAGAATATACCTAATGGAACCTTTGCCATTTCAACCACATTTAGGTGCCCAGGTCGGAGGCATCGCAAACATTTCCCTGCGTGAATCATCACCCTCCCCACCCCGAACTGCTCTAGCTTCCCAAACTGAACCTGGGTCCTCATTAAGCTCTGACTCCCCATCCCAGCCCCCAGCAGGCACTGCTGCTCGCCGTCCCGCTTTCTGTCCATATGAATCTGCCTACGCTGGGCACCTCGTGCAGGGGGAGTCATACGGTATTTTCCCTTCTGTGCCTGGCTTGTTCGACTCAGCGTGATGTCCTCGAGGTTCACCTACATGGAGCATGTGTCAGAACATCCTTTCTTTTTCAGCAGGAATAATATCCCCTTGTATGCACATAACACGTCTTGTTTATCCGTTTATCTGTTCGTGGACACTCCAGCTGCTTCCACCTTTTGGCTTTGTGGCTATCAACATGGACGTACAAATATCTGTTCTGGTCCCTGCTTTCAGTACTTTTGGAGATACACCCAGAAATGGAATTACTGGATTATATGGGAGGGAGCCAAACCACAAGAGACTCTTAAAAACTGAGAACAAACTGAGGGTTGATGGGGGTTGGGGGTGGGAGGGAAGGGAGGGCGGGCGATGGGCATGGAGGAGGGCACCTGTTGGGAGGAGCACTGGGTGTTGTATGGAAACCAATTTGACAATAAATTTCATATTAAGAAAAATAAAAAAAAATAAACATTTTTAACGACTGCCATACTGTTTTCCAGAGTGGCCGCACCATTTACATTCCCACCAATAGTGCACAAGAGTTCTGGTTTTTGCACATTCTCACCGGCACTTGTTTTCTGTTTTCTTTTTTTCTTTTCTCAGTAGTAGGCAGCCTCATGGGTATGAAGTGGTATGCCATCAACGTTATGACTTATATCTCCCTAATGATTATTGATCTTGAACATTTTTTTTTCATGTGCTTCTTGGCCACTTGTATATCTTCTTTGGAGAAACGTCTGTTCAAGTTCTTTGCCCATTTTTAAATCAGGGTTTTTGTTTTCTTTGTTGCTTGGTTGTCGGAGTTCTTTATGTATTCTGGGTATGAACTCCTTACCAGATATGTGATTTGTAAATATTTCCTCCCATCCTGAAGGTTGCCTTTTTTACTCTGTTGACAGTGTCCTTTGGTGCACAAGGAAATTTATTATGTTTTTAAGATAATTGTCCTTCAAAAGAAACCATGGGTTGAGATAAAAAGTCTCTATGGAAATTAAATGACATTATGCATAGAAAACACTTAGCATGACACCTAATGTCTTGTTGTGTTCAACAACACAAGTGTTAGTTTTAGTATATGCTTACCCCAATCATGCAAGCATGTTTTTAAAATGTCAGAACTTAAAAAAAAATCCTTTTGGAATTATCTTACCAACCACATTTTATTTTATTTTATTTTTTAGTTTATTTATTTTTTGAGAGAGAGAGAGATAGAGTGAGCAGGGAAGGGCAGAGAGAGGGGGAGAGACGGAATCCGAAGCAGGCTCTGTGCTGTCAGCATAGAGCCCAATTCGGCTAGGTCTCACGAACCATGAAATCATGACCTGAGCCAAAATCAAGAGTCAGATGCTTAACAGACTGAGCCATCCAAGTGTCCTTGTTACCAACCACATTTTAAAAATCTCAAAAACAATCAGTTTCATTATTTATAAACATATTTTATTTGGAGACTCCAAATAAATAGCATTGCTTTATTGGTTATTGGATTTTGTGTTTACATTTTCTTCACCTGCGAGATGTTACGAGATTTCGGGCTAGTTCCTCGTGGTGATTCTACCTTCAGCCAAGCGTATTTACTGTCACAGAAGACCATACTACAACGTAGACTGACGACTCTGAACGTTCCGTACCACAAGTTAAAATGGGCTTGGAGTTAAATGGCTCCCCCACTGTCATCTTGAAGAGAGGAAACATTCACTTATAAATGTAATTCTAGTCTGGTCACTATGCAAGCAACAACCTTCTGACTTTCCTGGTACGACTCAAATATGCTACCGATCATCCCTGTGCACCTGGGGCACCGACCCCCTCCGCTCTTCTGATGAGGCTGGACGTGAGCCACGCTCTTCCTCTCCCATCCTGTCTGCTGCAAAGACCCCAGCCAGCATCGCCCACCATTACCATCTGCAGGATTACGTGACCAGCCAGATCTGTGGATGGAAAGGCTCCTAAACCCAAAGGTGATTTTGACACTGTGCCACCTTTGAGCTGGTGATTGGCTCCCTTTGTCACAGACAAAGCTCTTCAGTAACCTGAAGAGGAGCGAGAAAGTCATTCATTTACTCAGCCGACAGCTCAGAGCCCTGGCAGGCAGTCTACCCTAGACATTAGGTGTGCCTGGATAAACAGCGGTCTGATCACCCTGAAAACTCTGTGTATTAGGCTGGAACCCAAGGAGCCCTGTGCTCTCGTGCTTAAATTGCTGCGGAACAGAGCCGCCCTGTTTACACCTGTTCTCTCGAGCTGGATTGTTTTGACGTCTTGGGCTCATCAAGACAATCATTCAGTTCCGCGCTTCCTCGATGATGATTTGCATAGCTCAATCTGAGAACACCGAAATGAGCAAAGTTTTAACAAGCTGATCGTTTGATCTGCGTGTTCTTGCAAAGGTGCAGCCTCGTCCACTTCGGTGTCTCTGTGTTTGTTTTGTCTTAAGCTCCGATCCTTAAATAATAAGCTCCGATCCTGTGTCGCTGGCGGGCCCGAGCAGTGACACAGTGTTCTCAGCCAAAACAAATTCAGACAAAGAAATGAAAGTCTGCCTATTTGAAATGCTCTGTGTTGCACAAAGCCAGCGGTGTGCATACATTACGAAATCCAAAGCCAATGGATTCCTCAGCTGACTCCACATCACGAAATTACCACAGAACACAGCTCACGTTACATGAGATTCTCAGGATGGCAGGCAGAGGAGATCAAAGCAGTCTTTAGGAATGAGATTTGGCTTAATGCGCAAGTTGGCCAACAGCTGGAGTAAAAGTAGATGAATGAGGCGATTCTTCTGGAAGTAACTCTGTTACCTGTTTATGTTTAATCCATTTCCAATGGACAGAAGTATATTTGGGAAGATTTCTAAATTATTCCTGCCTTGAGACAAAATAATCACCTGGCTTCCTTCCACTGATAGCTAAGGAAGCAATAGGACACAGACGCAGGGAAGCACGCGCTGGGGTGGTGGCTCCCAACTACCGCTCAGCCGCGGAAGTTCCAGCGGTCTGCGAGCGGATAGAAAAAACTAGAAAAATGTAGTGTATGCGGGTTATCAAGCTGCCAACCCACTCTGCTTGGAAAGCGTGTTTCTTTATTGTGAGTTTCAACTTTCTATAGTTCGGGTGTTAAAATGCTTTTCCTTCATGAAAGCTGGTGATAGTATCTAAGAGTAGATGCATTTTGGTTTTGTTGACTTTTATTGTCTTTTTTCGTTCAAGTAAGAGCTGGCAACCTTTCGTCCAGCCTAACATACATTTATTTTCATTACCAGTTCTTGGAAATTCACAAGTTCCAATCCACTGTCACAGAAAACGACTTCAACTTTGGTGCAAGAGGTTGGCATCAGGACGGTGACGCCGAGAGGGGCAGGGGAGATGGGGGAGAAGCCTGGTCAGTGGAAGGGGCGATGCTGAGGCCAACTCCCACCTCATGCACTCAGTCAGACTTTGTGAACTGGGTTGCTGTCCTGGGCAGGTCCGCGTCTTTGTTCCAGACACAGTTGTAGAGCACCTAGTGACGAGAAACCATGGATTTGGAGAAAGCCTCAGAACTAGGGCAAAATTTTGATACATTGTTTCAAACAGATGAAGACATCTTGCAAAAGGAATGCCTCGCTCTTAATTCTGAGCGAAACCATGCACACGACATCACGCACATTTGTTTACAGACGCCACACTTCAGGCAGGGCAGCCCTGGCCGGAAAGGATGCAAACTCAGTAGTGTCCAGCCAGAGAGGCACAAGTCTCGTGGGCTGGGTAACATCAGAGCATCTCGGAAAGCCAATCAACCCCACCACGGAAGAGGCACCGGCTGTGCTGAAAACAACCTGCCCATGACAGCAGCCACAGCGGGCAGACGCGAAGCCGGCGGTGGGATCCCACCCCTACAAAACCAAGAGCAGGATCAACAACTTCCAAACTCCGGGGCCCCACTTCCTGACAACGCTTTATGCTCTGCCCCGCACAGGGTCTCGGCACGCCCAGGGGGTGCGCACTAGGGTTCACGAGCCCTGCAACAGAGGGCTCCTCACTGCTCCACACTGTCCCTTCTCCCCATCCAAAGGCACCAAGACTTCTGTGTCTCAACCAGAAGCCAGCCCACTTTGTTTCAGGACCGAGGTGGGGTTTAACTCAAGAATAACTTTTACTTTGAAAATTTGATTTGGAATGATTAGAGATTAAAAGATGTACACAGGGGCATCTGGGTGGCTCAGGCAGTTGAGCAACTGACTTGATTTTGGTTCAGGTCACGATCTCATTGTTGGTGAGTTCGAGCCCCATGTCAGGCTCTGCGCTGATAGCTTGGAGCCTGCTTGGGATTCTCCTTCTCCCTCTCTCTTTTTCCCTCTGTCTCTCTTTCTCAAAATAAAATAAATAAACTTCAGAAAAATGTATACATGTGAGGAAGACTATTTAATCTCCAAATCACTATTCTTCTTGTTAGGGAAGTGCTATGTATTTATCAACAATAATGAGGAAAAGCAGATTGTAATAATCAGACAGCAGCAACACAGAGGAAAGGGGAAATCATTCTCTTAATGACCTTGTACATCTTGAATTTAAATACATTTTGTTAACTTCCTCAAGCAGCACCGGACATGACATGGGGTGTGGGAGAGCACCCCTGACCCACCCGACAAAAGTTAGATGTTTGCCAGCTTAAACATGGACATTTTATTCTCGATTTCCCATCATCTGCAACACTGGGCACTTTGGGCAGGTGGGCAGGGCGCGTGCGCTGAGCCGGAGTTGAGCCGCGTCTGTGCCTGGACCTCGGCGTCCTTCTGTTTGCGTGTGCCCCCCCCTTCCCGATTTGTGGCGCTCCCTTCTTTGTAAAAAAATGTTTCTTTCTCCCATTCCATCATCTTCTTACTTTATTTTCGTTTTTATTTGTCTTCAGTAGACTCTACATGTGAATTAGTCAAAGTTTTCGTTCTTTTTTCAGAATAATCGCGATCCGTATTTGGAAGTCCTTCTCCAAACCAGACCAATGTAACAAAAATGCACTGAATTTTCTTCCTGACCTTCATGGTTTCATTTCTCATATTTGAATACTTTGCGCACCTTAAATTCATTTTCAGGTAAGACACATATTCGTATTGTTTTAGATGAGCTTTTCACATAAGACGTCATTTTCTTTTTTCACATAAGACGTTCCTTCTTTCCAAACGGCTGGCCAGGAGTGCCTGCACACCGGAAATACGCCCTCGTCTCCTGGTCAGTGTGGAGGCCGCCTTTGTAATGTGGAGATTCCCTCTGTATGTCAGCCTTCCTCAGACAAGGAACTTCACTCCATTAATCCTTCCATCTCCTCCTGGACAAATACTCGATGGTTTTAATTGCGAGGCCTCTTCTGTAAAGTAGTATGAATAATTCTCAAAGAAGCATTTTTAAAGCAAGTTATCTGTGGGTAACAATACATAATGACTCACGTAAAACCACACTAAGCCAACAACAGAAAAGCAAAAGACAGACATTTGTATCAACAAGCTAGGAGAAGACACGGGAGCCAGGATTATCGCATATCATGTCAACACAGAGTCCAGAGCAATCGCTAATGCTGGGGAATGGTACCCGACTTTGCAGAGAAAGCCGCGGATCAGATCCGCAGGTTCGGGTCGTGGGATAGCTGTGATGTGCGCGCTCGGGTTTAGCAAACCGACTCCTCTCGAGCCGGGTGGGGGATCCCTGGATTAACGTGGGCTCCTGAGTAAAAGACACCGCAAGTGCTGAGTCCGTCAGCAGGGCGAGTCTGGGCAGCCCCACGGTGGGTCTCTGAAGCACGCTGGCGACCCAGACCTTCCCGTTTCCTCCCGAGTCCCACGTCCGTCCCCGCCCAACACTAAACCCCGTCTCCCCGGCAGAGCAACAGCAGCGGGGAGGGCGGCGAGTGGGGACCCAGTAAGTTTTTCTGGAAGCAATACTCTGTGTTGGAACACTCGACCTCACCTACAGGTATTTGTGACTTTAGCAAGTCTCTGAAAACGATGTCCTTAGAGAAATCGCTGTTTTACTCCCCGAACTATGATATTTCTGAAAAGGCCTCTGCAAAGGGGCTCCTGAGAACACCCACGTCCTTACTTGCGCCCCCTCAGCCGGAGAGGTTGGAAGGGAGGGAAAAGGCATGCTTGGCCCTCCTGCGGGTGGGAAGCGGGCGCCCCCTCACTCAGGAGGTGCAGGATCTCAGAAGTGTCCTTGTCAACGACGACAGCAACGTTGGCGAAGAAACAGAAGCTATGGAGAAAGGAGGGTGAGCAGAAAAGAGACCCAGAAATGCATGTAGGCCTCTCTGCAGAGGATGATGAGGGCCCTGCAGCAGCCCCCCCCACCAGTTCAGAAATGGGGTTCAGTGTGGGAAACAATGAGGCAAAAGGAGGGAGGGACTAGGACATGAGGGGGAGGGGCGCAGCCCAGGCTCCTGGAGACATTCATGGATGGGTTCGTTACCAGGGAAATGCCAAAGAACACCATCAGACCAGCTTACAAAGACCCTCTCTGTGCTCGGCAAGCTGCGCCTGGGCCCCAGGCAGCAGCCCCACCGACAGAGAACGGTCCTCAATCTGAACTCGGATGGCCCGGCGGGGACGGCTCTCCGGGCACCGCCTTCCTGCGGCCACGGCGTCCGTCCCCCACAACCTCAGTGTCTGGGATTTCCGCTGGAAGAACGGGGCCCTGTCCCTTCTTGAGCTGAGGCCTAGAATGCATCCTGTCCTCGGAGCAGCCGTGGGACACGAAGCTCCTTTAAAAGGTCACCTGTTGGCCTGGGAGCCTCCCCAGGATTAGAGAGCTGGGCTGCCGTTGATGAGCTCGCAAATGAACGAGTGGGGTTCAATCCGCTCATAATGAAACCCGCGCCCGTCTTTGCCCCATATGAGTTTGCCCACCCCTGGTGGACACCTGCCTGGGCCGGAACAGCCACCTCTGAAGTGAGGAAGTTGCCCCCGAATACCTCCTCTGGGAGCGAGGTGCTGGGGCCTTCCTGGCGGCTGTCCGGCTTCTCCAGTGGAGTCCGCTTGGCTCCTCCCACTGGGGAGCTCAGGCTGTGCTCGCCTTCATGCCTGCAAGGGGGATGTGGTCCACCATGATCAGGGCCACAGGACGGGTGCGGCGGGACCCCGGAGTGCACCTGCTCCCTACGCCCCCTACAGCCCGTGCCTGCCCATGGGTCAGCCCTGGCCGCACCCCCTCTCCGCCCTGTTGCTCAACCATCTCAGGTGATAGCGACAAGTAACCAGCGCCTGTTCACCTGTCCGAACACGGTTCGGAAAGCGCTGGGCTGTATTGTGATATTTAATTGCTACCAAAATATCGTATGTAAACGGTTTATAGATAAAAGAAAGGCATTGTTCAGAAAATGGATTCATTAGTATTTAATTGCTTTCACTTGCAATTAATCCGTTAATATTAGGAACGAGGCTCATAACAAATTAGAGGGGGGAACAGCCGGAATGTGGGATCCTTTGCCAAATCCCAAACCTCCCACCTCCTGAGCGCTGACTCGGTCGGTCCTCGGGAACCCGCAGGTCTTTGCGCGGGTCAAAACTCAATTTCTCTTTCTAACCTCCAAAGTCTCCCGAGAAGGCCAAGGAGGGTCTGGTGTTCGTTCTGATGACTCACGCAGAGGTGAGGCAGGAGTGGGCGTCCTCAGTTGAGGCGCAGCTGCAAATGACTGGTTTGGCGAGAGGAAGCGTTTAGCGAGGTGCGTTTGGAAGGACAGAAAACCCCCCACGTTCCCTGCTTCCATTTTTGCTTTCTGGAAAATCCGGAAGCTCAGGCTCCAACCGGGCACGTCTTCTCCAGTCCAGCTTCGTCCAGGGAGGGGGCCGGCCAGCCTGCCCACCGGGGACACCGCTCGCCCTGCCCATGCTGGCCGCCTGCCCCGTCGGCTCTGGCGGGAGGGCTCGGGGGCACCTCCAGGGCCCCCGGCCGGGACCCCCCCCAGCCGAAAGCCCCAGGAGCCCCGCTGGACCCCCCACCCCCCACCGCCGGCCCGGCCCTGCCCCCGCCTCGCTGCGGACCCGCAGCTGCAGCTGCCCAACCGGACCCCCACACGCGATGGGGTCTCACCGAGCCCAGCGGCTGCCTCCCACGCCCGTCCACCCACCGCCAGCCCTTAAAGGCCTTTCTCAATTGTTTGCTGTCAGCAAAACAAGAGTGTGCCCCGCGATCCCACAGACAACAAAGCCCGCAGCGGCATTTCACGCGGGTGATGTCACCCAGGTAAAATTGTACTGACAAGCTTTTAATTAAAGTTTTCCCACACATCTTTCCGCGGGTCCCCGGAGCGATTATTCATTATGTGCCGACTGCCAGCCAATTGTGAGTTGGGAGGGAAGTGTTTTATTTTCAAAGCTCTTGCTGACAGCTAGAGAACACTTTGTTATACAATCTGTTTACGTTTTTTCACACACACGCACACATCATCTTGCTACAGGGGAAACGGCGAGGCTGGGTGTTCAGCCTGCATGGTGATAATTAAATACATCTGGTGCCGTAATAGCCAGCGGGGCGGGGACAGCAAAGCTCCCTCTGTGAAGGGTCACCCCACCTTGACAAGACCCCCCCCCCCACCAAGCTCGTCGAGGAGAAACGGCTCCAAGGAAGCACAGGTTCACACCGGTGCACGGAACCTGCAGCCGCGGTGGGGAGGCGCCCCCCGTGAGGATCCGGGGGGGCGCCGTCAGCAGCAAGGACAAAGGCACACCTGTCGAAGCCGCCAGCCGGTGCCGTGCCGAGCAGCAGGCAGGAGGCTCCGTCCGTGCTGGAGAGGGTCCCCTGCCCTCCTGCCCGGCCGGGGAAGACCCGGCTTCGGGGGGCGGTGAGCTCCGGCTGGATGGGGGCTCCTGCTTGCAGACTCCGTGTCACCGCGACAAACTCCAGCTCCGGGAGGAGGCGGGGGAGGGGCCCTGCCGGGGACGGCGACTCTGACCTTCCCCCTCGGGGTGCGAAAGCGTCCATTCCCACGATGACCTTCAGACCGACCACCCTTGGCACCCCCTGTCCAGGCACCTCGCGTGGGCTGCGGGGCATCAGAACTGGGTGCCCATTCGGACTGCGCCCTTGGCTGGATGTGAGACTCAACACGTGGCCTGCCCTCCCTGGACTCAGTTTCCCCACATGCCAACGGGGGACAAGAACACCTGACTCAGGGCTGGGTCACCACCTGGACTCAAAGCCTGAGTTCACGCGGGTCCCTTTGGCCCTGGGAAGAGTGGCCACACGCGTTCCCAGCAGACTTGTAAGGTTACGCTGGTCCCCGCCACGGGGACAGGCTCACGCACGGCCCCCCTGCCCCCGCGTAGCGCTCCTTGGCTGTGGATACGCGGTGCGACGCCTGAGTCCCTCCGTGGCAAGCCGTGACCGGCGAGCACGGATCCCGTTCCCGTGACACTGACCAACAGTCGGTGCTCCTGCAGGCTGCAGGCCAGCCACCCCCGCCGTCTCTCCCGCCTCACCCCTCCGAGCCTTACTCCACTGAGCCCTAAGAGCCTGCCTCCCGCAGAGCACGTGGGTAAAGAACTTGGGTTCCCAGCGGCCCCTGCACGGCGCTCGGCACTTTGATCCCTTCTCCTCCCCATGTTCGGCGGGGCGGACGACCTCCTCCAAGGTCAGGACAAGGCGGGGAACCAACGTGGGGCCCCCAGGGGCGGGCCCCTCCCCCTCAGCCAGCAGGCTCACCTGCACTGAAGGGACCACAGTCATGTGAAGGAGCCCTTCCTGAAACAGTCGGACAGAAGCTGACTGCGCCCTTCTTGGCGTGAGGCCTGGCACGTTGACCCGCCCTCGGTGGAGTCCAGCCACGGCCACGGACTTGGACACGGGCACAGGAAAACGCCTGTGTGGGACACCACCGGGCCTACCCTGGGAGTGAAAAATGGCTCCAAAGGGGAGAGGCGTTTATGGTGGGAGGTGGGAGCAGGACGGGAGGGAGAGAGGGAGAGGGTGAGGGGGGCCCTCGAAACCCGGAGGAGCTTGTGCATCAGGCCCAGAGCTAGAGGAAGGAGTGGCTGAGATCCCGAGACCGGGCAGAGGGGCAAGCCCAAATCGCCGGGGCTTTGGGGGACCCTCCAGGGCAGGAAGCCGCTAGACCCTGAAACATTGTGAACCAGAGAAAGCGTAGCCCATCGTGCATCTTAGAGAGAACTTCCTAGTCGCTGGTGGACAACAGGTGGGAGGCTTTTACAGAAGAGGCCCTGAAAAGGATTTCACAGTCCCCTTGGAGTAGGAGGGTCTCCTGAGTCAGAGCAGAGCCAGTGGGGACGAAAAGGGGTGGCCAGGGTCTCAGGGGGCCCGGCTCTGTGCGGCCTGTCGTGGGAGCTGCACAGCGGGGACTCAGATGTTGGATAAGCCCACGTGTACGTGGGTGGGTGGCCGGATGGGTGGACGGACGGATGGACGGATGGAGGGATGAATTCCATTAACGACTGAATAGAAAGTAATTTCTGCCCTCGACTCTCTGGCAGTTTCACTATTTGGGATTGGTTTGGTTGGTCTAAATTTGGCAGAATGCGCCGGGCAGCTCCGAAGGGAAAGAAAAAGCAGCCACAGAAGTCTTTGTTGTTCCTCCCTTTGAGGTGTGGGATGCAGTCCCCTCCTCTTAAATCTCGGGTGGCTAGTGTCTCCTTCAGCCCTCACGGAGGAACAGAGGCACATTCTATGCCATCTAAGGCTCATTGAAAGCACACAATGCAGCTTATCGGCTCTTTTGAGCCCTGGAATCGGAGAACCCGGCAGGCCCGAGAAGGCCAGCCGCACAAAAGCATTGTGGCTGACGGTTCTGGGCCCAGACAGCGTTGCTAAATTCGGCTTCAGATCATTTTGTCCTCCCTTCCTATGGGGCCAGTTGGAACTGAAGGTCCCAGACATTGAAGATCAGAGGCACACTGTCTCCTCTGTGTCCTGTTTAAACTCCTGATTCCCCGAATATATGAGCAAAATAAAATGGTTTAGACCGGTCGCTATGTTTTCGGGGATTCTTTTCTGCGTCAACAGTGTGTGGAATCTGGGAGGGGGGGGTGCTGCCATAGTAAAAACCTAAAATACGCTGTGTCAGTTTGGGTTTGGAGGGAACCAGAGAGGCCTGAGGAGGCTGTTAGCAGAAGCCAGGCAGTTGTAACAGCAGGTGTCTCTCAGTGAAAACCCAGTAAAAGGCGAAGGCAATATTATCTGAGGAATGCAGACCTTTGCTCTTTAGTGATGGAAATTTTAGCAAAATGTTGCCTGAAATAGTGGAGCAAATAGCAAATGTACGCCATAAGGAGGTGGGTTCGTTGAAGGACATTTTTAGGCGGAATGCTAAAATCACCAATTTTTTTTCAGCTGAATATTATACGGTACGGTTAAAGGATGATGAGTTAGAGACGGAATTACTCAGTCTTCAAGCAGCATTTAGGAAAAGATATATAAATAGGCAGGGCTTGCTGGCTTTGAGAATAAACTATGACCCATTTTCAGCCTCTCCAGAAAAAGACTTAAAGCAGCGCTTTATAGACCCTTTCGAACCAGCAAGTCTTTCAAGAATGTCAGGTCACAAGCCTGTGTGTTAAACGATAGGGTGTCTAAAATGTTTCTGGTTGTTTTCCCACTTTATGCTCAAGAGGAGGATTTGTCTTGAAGTGTTTGTGGGTGTGGCTTTTCACTAATGGAATAAACGTGAGATGATACAGGGGAAACCCACAATGTTTTTAAGGGAATGATATCAACTCAGACTGAAGTAATATAGACACAGCCCACAATTGAAAAGAGTATTTTGGAGCTGCATTTGACATCAGGAAATAGACCGAGAAGAGTATTCAGTTACAAACTCAGTTCATTTCTTATGGAAAACAGAGATTGGCCCCTTTGTACCCAGGTCTCCAGATTGAGCGGAGCCACCCACAGAAACCTCATCCTCACGCGGACCCTGATCCTGTTGCCAGGATGATTGAGAATGGTCTCGAACGAGTCTGCACAGGGACAGAATGTAAATAACTTGTGACCAGAGAGTAGACTGTTATAGTCTTTTTAAGAAAAATGGCCACGAATTTCTTCAACAGTCCTCCCATTCAGATACAGAGTCTATGACCCTCTGAAATCTGGAGGAGCATTTGCCTGTTTTGGCTACGAACACAGCAGAAAGGATGGTTTTGATTTCTGAAGCTGGTCCACAGGAAATTATCAGGTTTCCCTGGTTCATTGGCACAGTCAGTGTGGACCCTGTGCCATCGCATATGAGGCTCTGTGGCCCACAGGCCACCGCGGCACGAAGCACCTTGAAGAGGGCAAATCACCCTGGTCTGCGATCCCAGCGCAGACACGAGAGAAAAGGAATCTCCAAGGTCAGGCACCAGCCAGGGAGCAACGGCCACCGGAAGAGGCAAAGAGGGGTCCCCCCCGTAGAGTCTCCCCAGGGAGTGTGGTCGTGCCAACACCTCGATTTTGGACTCTTGGCCTCCAGGTGTGAGAGAATAAAGTTCTGCTGTTGGAAGCCCCCAAACCCGTGGGACTCTATTATAGAAGTTCCAGAAGATGAATACAAAGTCATATGAGGACACAGTGCCCCACGAAGCAGCCCAGGGCCCCCGGCGTTGCCCTGGGGACTGGGCACTGGACAACTGCAGAGACAAGTTGAAGTGCATGCTGACACACGAGCCACGTGCAGGGGCAGCCCTGGGGCCACGTGTAGGAGACGGCAGAGACAAGCAGTCTGGGGGGCAAGCAGCAGGTGGCCACACCAGGAGGGAAGGTGAGCCTCGGTGTCAGTGGCTCCCGTCTGTCCCACCCAGCCCCTGAGCAGCCCGCAGCAGGGCCATGCGCTGGTCACCCAGAGCTTAGTCCCTCTGTGTGAGAAGCCAGCTGTGCCAGTGCTGGGACAGAGTGCATCAGAGACTGAGAGGCCGCCCCTCAGGAGTGACCACCGCCCGCAGTGACTCACTGTGCTGATCCCTGATAGTCCTGGTGCTGATCCCTGATCCCGCAGTCCTGGCACTGATCCCCAATCCCACAGTCCTGGTGCTGATCCTTGATCCCATAGTCCTGGTGCTGATGCCTGATCCTGCAGTCCTGGTGCTGATCCCTGATCCTCCAGTCCTGGTGCTGATCCCCGATCCCACAGTCCTGGTGCTGATCCCTGATCCCTTAGTCCTGGCACTGATCCCTGATCCTCCAGTCCTGGTGCTGATCCCCGATCCCACAGTCCTGGCGCTGATCCCTGATCCCTTAGTCCTGGCACTGATCCCTGATCCTGCAGTCCTGATGCTGATCCCTGATCCCTTAGTCCTGGTGCTGATGCCTGATCCCAAAGTCCTGGCACTGATGCCTGATCCTCCAGTCCTGGTGCTGATCCCCAATCCCACAGTCCTGGTGCTGATTCTTGATCGCACAGTCCTGGCGCTGATCCCTGATCCCTTAGTCCTGGCACTGATCCCTGATCCTGCAGTCCTGGTGCTGATCCTTGATCCCATCGTCCTGGTGCTGATGCCTAATCCCAAAGTCCTGGCACTGATCCCTGATCCTCCAGTCCTGGTGCTGATCCCCAATCCCACAGTCCTGCTGCTGATCCTTGATCCCATAGTCCTGGTGCTGATGCCTGATCCCAAAGTCCTGGCACTGATGCCTGATCCTCCAGTCCTGTTGCTGCTCCCCAATCCCACAGTCCTGGTGCTGATCCCCAATCCCACAGTCCTGGTGCTGATCCTTGATCCCATAGTCCTGGTGCTGATGCCTGATACCAAAGTCCTGGCACTGATCCCTGATCCTCTAGTCCTGGTGCTGATCCCCGATCCCACAGTCCTGGTGCTGATTCTTGATTGCACAGTCCTGGTGCTGATCCCTCATCCTGCAGTTCTGGCACTGATCCCCGATCCTGCAGTCCTGGTACTGATCCCCAATCCCACAGTCTTGACACTGATCCCTGATCCCACAGTCTTCACACGATGCTCCTGACCTTTGCTTCCAGGAACTAGACGTGGTCTCTGATCTCCCACCTCTGCAGGAGCTCAGTACTGTGGCACTCAGTCAGCAGCAGGGAGAGGCCATCTGTGTTGGAATGAAGCCTGTGCCTCCGACAAAACCCGTTCTCTCATTTCCAGGAGGTTCTCCTCTCCTGCCTCCCTCGTTCCTCCCCCTGTGTTTCCTTCTTTCTTTCCTTCTGTCCTTCCGTCTGCCTCTCCCGAGATTCTGTGGAAGCTGTCAAGGCTGGGAGATAAGGGCCTGGCAGCAACCCACGCGGCCCCGACCTCGACAGCCGGCCCCATGACCTTGTGTGCATGGGTTTGTCCCTTTGCCCTGTTCTTTCTGTTCCCACGTGACTTGATGGAATCAAGGGCTGTGAACAGTAACATTCCCTCTCAGTCGCCGGCTCTGTCTTTCCTTCTTTACAAGTTGCTGGGCCAAATCCTGTGCGGACTCACATGGCAGGAATGTGGAGTCATGTCTGCAGGGAATGATCTCTGCTGCACATTCACTGCCGACCGTTGGGGCCAGTGCCCCCGGCTGCCTGCCCATCTTGCAGAATCACCAGGAAGAGTGAATCTAACAATGATACAAAAAGCTTTCTGTTTGCCCGCGAGGCAGACAGCGCACAAAGAGGGAACAGCCCCACCCAAGACTCTGAGCAGCTGTGATGTTCAGATCTCCTCTGTCCGTGGGAATGGAAACAGCCCAGAGCCTCAGGTGACCAGTGGCATGGCCCGGTGGCCTGGAGTCTTCCCAAGGGGGCAGACGGGGCTGTGAGACGGGAGGCACACCACAGCCCCACCCTCATGGGGAGAGACCTGGACATCCCACACCGAGCACCTTGACCTCATCCCCACAGGCTCACCTTGGCTGCAGTCAGAGGGTTCCCGGGTGTCCGTGTGAGACTGAAGTCCCGATGTCAACTGCGAAAGCTAGGAAGACCCTACCCCCCTGGAGACAAGCTCAGTCTGCCCATCCCCATGCACCTGCTGATGTCACCTGCTGGGAGCCCTGGACACCGGCTGGGGACGGCGGTCACAGCAGCCTGGACCAGAGACACTGAGTTTCCACTCTCACGGGAGTACCTGTCCAGGTGGGGTTTTTCCACCAGTTTTAGTTTTTGTTTTGTCTGTTTGCCTCTTGCGTGATAAGAGCCGTTTTTTCTTCTCACACACTTCCTTTGCCTCTTGCGTGGAAACTGGAAGCCAGGCAGAGCCCTGTTACTTCCATGTTACTAATCACTCACATGCCTCTCTGGTTTGGGTAGGCGTGTCACCTGCCTGGCCAGACCCTCTGAGCTTCTAGAACTGGCCTCCAAACCCGATCATCAGTGATGCTGACAAGGAAGCATGACGGCACTGAGTGAGGGCAGTGAGGGGTGACCCCCTGGCCACGGATTCTGAGGAGGGTCAGACGGGCCATTGTCAGGGGAGGCGCATCCTGCTTCGTGAGGGACCCCTGGGCAACGTGCACACAGCCTGGGACAGCAATCCCCTCTGGACAGTGAGTTTGGCCAAATCCGACGGTTGTTAGTCTGTGAACGGTGCGACCGGGGGCTCTCCAAAGAATGGCCTGATATTAACCCAACATTGTTACCCACATGCCCCATCACTGATCCCACCGCATTGGCAAATGAGATCGAAACGCAGCAAGGATAAACAGAACGATCTTGTGGAAGGAACAGTGTTTTCACCACCCCCACCCTTCTGCGTGTGAAATCCGTCCGTTCTGACGGCAGGCAGAGGACAAGGCCGTTCCAGGGCGAGGGGGGCGGGGGGGCGGGAGGCTGGCCTGGGGGCAGGCAGGCGCTCCCCCGAGCTCATGCGGCAGGCAGATGTGCTGGGGCCTTGATAACCAGGAAACCCCGGAACAGATCGTGGAGGGAAATCATCTACAGATGTGCCACAGAGAGAAGAGTCCAACCATTGCCAATAAATTAGCCAGAATTACATTTCCCCACATCAGTATCTTCTGAAGTATAAATTATGGCACTGGACATCACATGCTATCTGAATTTCCCAAAGTCTTCAAAGGCGAGACAGCCAGAGTCCTGGATGTTCTTGGCAAATCATGTTCTTCCCTGAAACTATTCACACAAGGACTGCAGGGTGCCCCGGGGGGCTCGCCACTTGCCGATGGCGCTGGTTTCAGAACGGGGCAGGGGGACCGGGCCGGCCAGGGACAGAGCTGGGGGTCACCACGGGCTCACCACGGCTGGGCCTCTTCCAGGTCGGCGTGGCTCTCACGCGGGCTCCGTGCAAACCTCTCCTCTGGGTTTCAGCACAGAGTTTATCCAGTGCCCCCGCTACCACGGGGGAGTCTGTTTTTATCGGTTCACACTGTAGACGAGCACAAGCCGAGGAGCAGGGGAGGCCCAGGTCAAGCCCCCGGCCCTCCGAGATACGTGCAACGAGGCTGCGCGAGCCTTCCTCATGCAAGAACGCTTTGTTCTGCCGGGACCAGGGTTTTCAAAGCAGTGGCTCTCCATCTAAAATGAGCCCCTTTGCTCAGGGGATTCTCAGATAGTTTCAAATTCCCAAGGCAAAAATGCAAACTAAAGTCTGCCCCAAAATGTGACGGAAATGTACACATGAGAAATTTCTTATGACGATGTGGGTGGGTCTGTTAGAAAACAGTGAACGTATTGACAGAAAGTAGAACAAACCTTGTCGCTCTGCCCTGCTCTGCTTGGGGACAAGTGTCAGAGCGGAAGAGGACGCCTCCCCGATGTGCCAGGGCCCGTGCGGGGTCACGTGCCTGTGATCCTTCTGACCCCTGGCTAAGGCACCTTCAGTGGAATCCTCCTGTAGGGGGCCGCTCAGTGCCCCACCCCCACCCCGAGGGCACACATCCACCTGGAACCTCAGAGCCTGACGGTCGTTTCCGTCTAGACTGTCCTACCAACGCTCCACAGACCGGGGGGCCTACGAACAGCGGGAATTTTTGCACACGGGTCTGGAGGCCAAGAGTCCAACATCCAGGTGCCCGCAGGGGTGGGTTCTGGTGTTGCACACGGACCCCTTGCTGGGTCCTCCTGCGCAGGAAGATCTGTGGGTGCCAATCCCACCTGTCCCAAGAACCTGTCACCTCCCAACGGCCCCCCCCTGGGAGCACCGTCACCTTGGGGGGGAGGGTCCAACCTACAGGCTTCGGTCGGGCTGGCCTTAAAAAGGGCAGTGACCGGATGGGGGAGCTCCCTCTGGACGAGGAAGACCCTAAGCCTGACGGTCAAGTGCCCAGGCGAGCGGCAAACGCTCCAGCTTTAACTGCAGGGTGACTGGGTCTGAAAAACACACTTTTGAGAGGAAGGAGAGCAGGTCTCCCGTACAGCGTGACCTCATGGCCGTCAAGGGCACAGGAGCAGGCTTCACTGTCCCCTGACGTGCATCAGGTGCAGCATGCCTGCTCCACGTGTGCCTCTGAGCCGTCCCCACCTTCCCAAATGACCGCCTCGGCCAGCGTCGGCCGGGGCCTCTTCCCCAGGCACCGTGTCCCAGGGGACATCTGCCCGTTCCTTCTCGGCTGTCACCCTGGGGGGTGGCTGTCGCCCCTCTCATAGTGGTGGCCCCGGGGGCCACAGCGGCTGGGAAGCAGTGGAGCGAGGCCATCTGACGTTTCGGGGTCACGCGTCCAGCAGCTCACACAGCAACATTCGCTGTCACAGTCAGCACCACGGCAGAGACGCGTGGCCCTAAGGAAGTCACGTGTTTGCACTCACAGCACGATCATGTCTGGAAGACGAGCGCCCAGCTTCCGTAGGCAGTGGTGACGAGAGAGCAGCATGAATCTCTGAAGGGGCCAGTGGGAGGGCAGGTGGAGCCCAGATGGCCTCGCAGGCAATCGGCTCTCCCGGAACCAAAAGTCCCGAGGGACGCCGCCCTCCGACACCCGCCGCGGCCCTGTGTCCTGGCAGCCGGGCTCGCCGGAGGAGGGTCCGGCCCCTGTGCCTGGCCCCCTCCCCGGCGTCCTGTGTGTCCCAGAGTCTCGGGGAGCCCGGCCGGCCTCGCCGCCCGCAGAAGCAGGGACTAGAACGGCCACGCCGGCCCGCGTCCTCCTCATACCTTATCCATCTCACGAACAACCGCGTCACGGGATTTCACGTGTGACACACGCGGAACCCTCGTGCTAGGACCCAGCTGTGGGAGCCTTCAGACAAGATGCTGGGGGCCCTGCAGGGACCACACTTGGCACGCGGCCTCCAGCGCCGTTCTGCCCCATTGCTTCCTGGGGAAAGGAAAATAATAATAATTTCTAAGGCTTTCAGATTCTGCCTCCCAAAGTACTTTTCCAGGAACATACTTTGAAAGAACACCATAGAAAATATGGCCCCTGTGACACAAGACTTCAGACATCCTCATGATTTAGGGGGCGCGACCGCTGAGGGGCCCCTGGAAGGATTTTTTGTTTCTGAATTTTCAGGAGAGGAAAACACGCCTTGGAGTTGCCTGAGCTTCAGAAGTCAAAATCTTACGTGGATTTTTCGTGGTGGGTGCTTGTTCTCAGTACAAAGGCAGTGTTGGCCATGGGGGTCTCGCCCTCTAGTCATCCCGCATAAGGAGGCGTTCCTCTGAAGGTAGTGTCTGAAGTACAAAGTCTTGCACACTTTCTATAAAGCAAGCCCAGAAAATGTTCTAGAAAAATCCGTGTGAGTTGCCAAAGTGTTCC